>NC_073626.1:9902500-10527500 GCF_029407905.1 Bubalus kerabau
AAACGTAGCCCTGGCCTGATCCTCCTTCCAAACGGTCACTAAGAAAGCAGAATACGTGGACCACTAACAGAGCCTCAATTCATCACTTCCAGAGCCTGAAGCGTTTTATGCTCACTCTGCGGGCATAATCAGGGGAGTGATTCTGAACCTTGTTAATCAGAAAGGGCCCTTTAAAAATGTCATGCTGTCAATATAAAACTTGGCTAAATTGCATTATAAATGCCAGATTCAGTCAACTAACACATTTAACACCATTTCTTAAGTACAGTTTAGATTTTATCCGTGCCAGGGAGAATGAGAAAAATACCTCAGGAGAGCCAACGCCCGTGGATTCCTTGAGCTAAGCTCAGTGCCCCCGGAGAGGGATTATAAATATTTCATTCCAAATCTGAGCTGCCCTTCTCCTGCGCTATTGTCAATAAGGTGTCTCCCGCCCCCTGAAAGTTGCTGGCTTTACAATTGAATGATTCTCACAGCTAAGAAGGTTACCAGGGGTGAGAGCCTTAGAACCGTTTTTTCCATCAGCAGAGAATTCCCATAGCTGTTGTTTTATGCCTGAGAGGAAGGGTTTCTTGTGAGTCTAAGCATTGTATGCACACCTCCAAGGGAAGAAAGTGACAGTCACTCAGTCGTGTCTGACTCTTTGTGACCCCATGGACTATACAGTCCATGGAATTCTCCAGGCCAGAATACTGGAGTGGGTAGCCTTTCCCTTCTCCAGGGAATCTTCCCAACCCAGGGATCAAACCCAGGTCTCTCGCATTGCAGGCAGATTCTTTACCAGCTGAGCCACCAAGGAAGCACGGGAGGAAAAGTCTTCCTTATTGATATCTGTGGAGTCCAAGATAGCTCTCCAAGCAGAAACTAGCTTGTTTGGGGGAAGAGCCATCATCACATAGAAATGAGATCTAACCCCCGCTGTTCCCCCAGCCTCCTACCAAATATAGCTGAGTTGGGAGGCAGACTCTGTGAGGGCTTCAGTTGACCCCAGAAAGGGCTTGGAGGTGGAGGGACCCTTCAGCCTTGTCCCAGGTTGTGGCAAGGCGTGTGTGTGTGTACGCCTGCATCAGCTGATCCTTGGATGACGGCTGCCCTGAGCTCTTGCGAGGGCTTCCGGCTGGAGCTGTCAGGGACAGTACTCTGGGTGCTGGGGGTAAGTCCTTCAGTCCTGGAGGGGGTCTGAGCGGCACGCTACAGTGTCCACTACAGAAAGAAAGATGGCCAGAGAGAGCATGATTGACGACCTCTGCCTGATCCCATGGCATAAAGTATGCCTCAGAGTTTGTGTCAACTCGAGATCAGAGAGCTGGGCTTCCATATTTCCTCCTCCGTCCATCTTTGGCTGAAGGCTCCCCCGGGAGGGGGAGGTTTGGATTTAAACTCTTGGACCCTTCAGGCTCTCTGCATGTGTATGAGCCTGGGCTCATGGAAAGCAGTTCCAGTAGCCCCCCGGAGGACTCAGAAGAGAGTCACAGGTGCAGGACATTAAAAGAAAATGGACCCAGAGCCAGGAGATGGGCCCCAAGGGACCTTGAAGGGTCCCCGTGGTCTGGCTGAGACACCCACTCTGTCTGCTGCAGCTTCTGTAGGTCTGAAGGGATTTCTCAGGCAGGATAAGGGCAGGAAGTCAGAAGAGAGATGGGGTCAAGAGGTAGAGGCCCTGCATCTGCCAGGAGAGCCCTGAGGCTCAGGGGCCTGAGGGTTGGGAGATGGAATCTGTTTCACCCTCTGGGGAGCCTGGCGGGGAAGGCAGCCTCTGAAGTAGAGACGGCTGAATATGGAGATCTAGGTGGGGTCTGCAGCCTCTGGAGTGGCAGCAAAGAACCTCGTGGACCTGGGAGAGGCAGGGAGGTGGCTGGAGTTTCCTCAAGTTTTCAGCATCCCTGCATGAAGAGGAGTGAAATAGCCAGTGAATGAGAGAAGACAGAAAAACGGAGTAATGTGGAGGCTGCGGCCAAATGTGTGGATGGGTCGCTGGGGACCAGGCCGGCAGTGGGCATCTCAGTGGGTGCCAGTGTGAAGACAGGGCCACAGGGAACTCATGCCCTGCCTGGTATCCTGGTAGAACATTGTCACTCTAGAGTTAACATGGGGAAAGGGAAACCCTGAACTGATCGAGACTATGTCCCAAGTACCTGGACATTTAGAGACTTGCAATAGAAATAGATTTAAAGAAAATGAAAAAAAATTAAATATCTACATGCATTTATGGGCGGTTTGTTGCTGCCACATGTAACGATGAACAAGATCTCTTAGAAGCCTCTAAATGATATAGTGTGCGGATGCTTCAGACGACAGGTGTGTGTAACGCCCATTTTAGCTCAACGTAATTACTGTTTTGTTGACGGGTTTCTCTCCTTACATGAAGAAGGAATTATGCTGTCAGTGAGGACTGAATCAACTGACCGAGGGACAGAAGATGACACAAGTGAAACCCGGGGCCCTAAGGGAGAGAGCACAACTTTATGGACAATGCTGTATTTGTCTGCAGTTTTGATATCATAACCCATGTGCCCAACGCAGCACTGCATGGGCACGCACACTGCATACACTTCTTCTGAGCCTGTTATTTCTTTCTCTTTTTTCCTTCTTCATGCTACAGTGAGTTGGAAGAACAAAAAAGCTAAAGGATACATGTTAGCTTAGAGCCGCGCACGTGTGTGTGTATGCGCGCGCGTTCCTTTTTTCACCAGGGGTCTCAGAGCTGGTTTCCTGCTTGGAGCTTTTCTTGTCTGTTTCAAAGCCCCCTTCACAAGCTTAACACTGACAAGGCGAACAATGGAAAGTGAGCCGGAGCTTGGAAATGAACAGAAAGAAAGGACTGACTTTGGGCTACTCTGGTGGGGTAAATGGACTATAAAATGCAATTTTAAATTAAATAGGTGCTTTATGGGCAACACAATATTGATTTTGTTTCCACAGGCAGAGGCTGAAGAATTGCATGCAGTCTATGTGTGTGTGCGACAATTTAGTAAGTATGTAAGTAGGAGTTTTAATTTAACTTAACTGCTCAGGAAGGACTTAATGATTAATATCTTTGGTTTTCAACTCTTGTTGGCCTGGAGGTAATGACTCTTCCCCCTTTTGACCTGTATGCTTGTAGAACCTTTGTCAACTCTTTTAAAAAAAAGTCCCTCCCCTCTCCCCACGCTGGTGAGGGTGACTTCACCAACCATTCAGAACCAGGAAGATATTGGTACCCTTCCATCATCTTGCCACCGGCATCCCTTCCATGTTTCCAGAAAACAAAAATAAAAGGTACAGGATAACATAGAGGGGACCATAGGGTTCTTCTTCCAAAATGCTGTTTGAAAAGTATCTTCAGTAACAATATAAAAAGAGAGTTTGGACTCTGACATCCTGAGCAGAGCTGAGAGAGGAGGGATGTTTGACTTCACTGCCCTGGGTGTTACCGCCTGTCTATACCTTTTGAGAGCTCCTTTCAAATCAGTCAGTCCTAAAGGAAGTCAACCCTGAATATTCATTGGGAGGACTGATGCTAAAGCTGCAGTTCCAATACTTTGGCCACCTGATGAAGAGCCAACTCATTGGGAAAGACCCTGATGGTGGGAAAGATTGAAGGCAGAATAAGGGGGAAGCAGAAGATGCGATGGTTAGATAGCATCCCTGACTCAGTGGACATGAATTTGAGCAAACTCTGGGAGACAGTGGAGGACAGAGGAGCCTGGCGTGCTGCAGTCCGTGGGTTCACAAAGAGTCGGACACGACTTAATGATTCAACTATTACAGCAGCGTACCTTTTAAACCCTTTTAGCAAGTCTTACATAGCTCCAAACTTAGGGTCTAATATTTCCTAGAATGTTCTGTGGAGCAGAAGAGTGAATGAATTCATTTTCACCAAGAATTCAATACATTTGAAGTTAAAAGAAAAGAAAAATCCTTGGAAGATATCTTTTAATCACTGGCAGGGCGGGAGAAGGAAGAAGCGACGTCTTCTTTTTACACTGCCTATAGGGAAGAATTTTGTGTATTAAAGTCTTAATCTCTACACCCCTTGCTGTAGTCATTCCTTTTCTAGAACTTTATCTTAATGAACAAATTGGGGAAAAGCACAAAAAAAGGTATGCGTTTGGATTCACTGCAGTGTAATTTATAATGGCCACAAACTGAAAGTAAGTTTTGAAAAAATAGAGTGCACTGAGATTCTACTGAGGCAAGAGGCAGAAGCCAAGACCAGCCAGCCTAAGCAAAGGAGGAAGTTTGATGATATAAAGATAAATGTGTCCCATGGAAGTGAGTTTAGGAACACATCTGGGCAGCCCTGCCTTTGACATCTGTAGCTTAGAGCAAGAGGACAAACGCAGGTCCCCATTCCAGTTCTCTCAGTATTTAAAAGTTATAACCAAGCTGTGCATATAATGTTTACACTGTTAAATAGAATGTTCTGTTTTCCTACTTTGACAAATATACCTTCACAACAGTCTGGGGAACCAGACTTCTCAGAGTTTTATGCCAGAAAATTCAGCACATGGAGAGCCAGACTCTCATCCCAGGCCCCCTTACCCCTGGCCCTGACCTCTGTTCACCTCCTGGTCTGCAGGATCCTGCTGACCATCACACGTGTGGACTCACCAGCCCACCCATTCAGGTCCACCCTCCTCCCCACAAAGAACTCCCCTAGTCTTGTCTTTTGATCTAGGAGTATGTGTACCAGCAAGGTGAAATGGCTTTAAAGAATGGACCCAGGGTGGGGTCCACAGTCAGTGAATCAGTTCAGACACTCAATTGTGTCTGACTCTTTGCAATCCCATAGACTTCAGCATGCCAGGCCTCCCTGTCCATCACCAACTCCCAGAGTTTATTAAACTCATGTCCATTGAGTCGATGAAGCCATCCAACAATCTCATCTTCTGTCATCCCCTTCTCCTCGCGCCTTCAATCTTTCCCAGCATCAGGGTCTTTTCAGCTGAGTCAGTTCCTCGCATCAGGTGGCCAAGGTATTGGAATTTTAGCTTCACATCAGCCCACAAGTGGGCTTGGGCCATTTGGGCTGGAAGTTTAGGGACCTTGCTTTTCTGGAGTTTGGTTAAAAGAAGGAAGTTTGGGTTTCAAATGGACACATCCTTTAGCCCCCATGGGGAGAGCTTGACTAGAAGGAGGGCACAGCAAGGATCCTCACATGGGGGCTCCAAGGCAAGGGGCTCAAGACAGGGGCTTCCTGGGCTTCCCTAGAAAGAAGCTAGGGGAGTTTCTAGCTATCAGTGGCTCAGTGGTAAAGAATCCACATGCCAGTGCGGTAGACTTGGGTTCGATCTCTGATCTGGGAATATCCTGCAGGCTGCAACTCCAGGAGCCCGCATGCTGTAGAGCCCGTGCTCCGCAACAGAAGTCACTGCAATGAGGTGCCCGTGCACCGCAACTAGAGAGGAGCCCCTGCTCGCCGCAACTAGAGAAAAGCCCACACAGCAATGAAGACCCAGTGCAGCCAAAATAAATAAATAACTAAATAAAAATTTAAAAAGAGATTCAAGACGGGGACCCCCACTTGCCTGAGCCAAAGACCAGTAATTCAGTTGGTCCTCAGGAAAGGTCTGGTATTAGTTTCTTCTGGCTTTCATAGCAAAGTACCCACAAACCAGAAGGCTTAAAACTCTCACAGCTCTGGGACCCAAAGTCTGAAACCAAGGTGTAAGCAGGGCCTCACTCCCTTCAGAGGCTCTAGTGCAGAATCATTCTTGCCTTTCCAGCTTGGTGGCCCCAAGGGGTAGGTGCCCCTTGGCTTATGGCAGCGTAACTCTAATCTGCCCTCTGTCTTCACATGGCTTTCTCCTCTGTCCCTGGGCTCCACCTCCTCTTATAAGGACACCCCTTATTGGATTGAGTGCCCACCTTAAATCGAAAATATTTCATCTAGAGATCCTTAATTACATTCGCAAAGACTTTCTTGTGAGGCTGTATTCTGAGGTTCCAAGTGGATATGAATTTTAAAGAGACAACACTAATTAACCCACTGTAGGAGCCCGGGAATGAAAAATCACAGAAAACCTGTGAAATCACTCTCCTTCTGCCTCCCGTCCCTGCTTTTTCATCTGTGTCTTAGTCAACTGTTTACTTCTGCCTCTCCTTCCTCATGGGAAGTTATGGCCGCCCCTCAGCCATAAAAAATGTGCATAACAACACAAAAAACTGGGAAGCTATAGGTCCCGATTTCACGTTCCTGGGAGAGCGACTCTTCCTGGCTGAGGTTGGATCCTGGGTCCCCTCCAGGCTGACAAATGTTGACCTAAGGAATACAGCCAAAGCCACATCAATGCTGTGGAGCAAAGGCCATTAATTTCTGGGTTGGCTTATGGACTGAAGGGACATTCAGTGTCTAATAAATAAAGAATTGATTAAATTATAGCCCAGCCATAGGAAGGAAGACCGTATGACTATCCAAAATTGTATTTTACAATAAAGGCTAATGGCAAGATAATGCGCTGATCATTAGGTGAGAAAAACAAGTTATGAAATAGTACATGTATAATATTGTACCCATGTGGTTAATAAACATATACAGACACACACACATAGAAATGAGGACAGAAGAATGTAAACTAAGTATTTATAAAACTGTCACTAGGCAGTAGATTATACGTGGATTTTTTTCCTCCCCCCCCCCCCACAATTTACTGTTAAATTGTTTAATTACTAATATGCCTAAAGAAGGATTTCTAACAAAAAAAAAGGAAAGAATTATTAATATTGGAACTTACAAAATAAGGGAAAATTTGGAGTAATAAGCCTGGGGCTATCTATTGGGATATTTGCCTAACACACAAAGATTCCTCTTTTTCTGGACTTTAGCTGCCACCATTACTATAAACTCTGGCTCTAAAGGAGTAGCAGGATTCTCCAGTTTGGACCAGGAATGCAGGACAAGTCAGTCTGCAGAGAGGAGAGATGATAATGGGGCTGATGTCAGAACAGGGACAGGAATGAAAACAGGATCTGGGCTGCACTTCAGTCTGAATTAAACTCTCCCCAAGATCTGTTGACATTTCTGCTCTTGGGTTTGTTCTGATGCTTCTTTATATTTATAGTAAATGTCTTTTTGTATTTAAACTAGATGAGTTGATTTCTGTTGCTGGCAAAGAGTTTTGACCAATACAAGATCTTTCCGAATCATAACCCACAAGTGACCATGGCCTCATACCCTCAGTTCTCAGAAGAATTCAGTGAGTAAAAGCTTCAGATATGAGATCTGGTCTCTTGGATAAAGTTATGCCCTTGGGTGCTGAAGGTCCAAGCAGATGAGTAAGAGAAAAGTAATGAAATACAAGAGGTTGATGCGAAGGAAGGGACTGAGCAGGAGGCAGATCAAGGAGAGAGGCAGGGGAGGGTGAGAAGGAAGCCACGTGATGAGAGTTCTAGAGTCTAGGATGCAGAAGGCCCCCCATCGCTGACCTTTGGTGATCAATTCACAGTCAGCTTGCCTTTTATGAAAGGTGGATGAGTACCAAAATTAGTCAAGTTGATCTTTGTGGCTTTCAAGTCGGCCCGCATACCATCCAACTCCTGTGTATCCAAGTTCCTTCCACTGGTCACAGCAACCATCTGAACCGTACTGGATCTCTGGGAGAGATTGTTATTTCTTACCACCACTCTCAGTACAATGAAAAACTTCAGACTGGGCAGCTGTGGGCCACCTGATGCAAAGAGCTGACTCATTGGAAAAGACCCCGATGCTGGGAAAGATTGAAAGCGGGAGGAGAAAGGGGAGTCAGAGGACGAGGGTTGGATGGCATCACTGACTCAGTGGACAAGAGTTTGAGCAAACTCTGGGAGATGGTGATGGACAGGGAAGCTGGTGTGCTGCAGTCCATGGGGTCGCAAAGAGTTGGACATGACTTAGCAGCTGAACAACGACAAATTCTAGTTTAAAGGATACAAAAGAGACAAGATAATTAAATATAGCACATGATCCTGGACTGAACCCTTAACCAGAAAAAAAAATTATTTTGCTGTGAAGGACATTATTAGGGTAAAATTTATCAACTAGATAATATTATCTGAATGATGGGGGCAAAAGGATGCAATAACCACCACTTAGTTCAGAAAGAAAATGATATGTGTATGCACACATATATCTGTATCTGTACCTATACATCTGTGTATCCATCCGTGCAGAGAGAATGCCACAGCAAACTATTAACATTTGGGGAATCTGGGTGAAGCTGTCATGGGAATTTTTTGTTCTATTTCAACTTTTTTCTAAGTCTGGAATTATTTAAAAATAAAAATAAATACCACTCCACTCCCTTAGGACCAAGCTGTTGTGGCCCATTTTCCCAATAGCTGATAAAATGTCATTTTGTGCCAGCAAAGTGTCAGTTTTGACTTTCTCCTGAAGTTTACTCCATTCCTTTCCCAGGTTCCTCTTGCAGCTGCTTGGCATTTGTCAGCCCTGGCCTTGTCCCAGGCTGTGAATGACCCAGTGGGTCTCCCCTCGGTACCCATCAGGAAGCCAGGTGTGGTTCTGGCATCTTCCAGGCCCTGTGGTGACCTGGGGCTGCCCTGGGCAGCTGGATGGGAGGAGGAACTCTGCTTCCAGCCACCTAGGACCTGAATATAACAGTGAGGGAAGGAGGTGAGAGGGAAGTGGGGGGAACAGCTTAGCTTTTCCTTCCTTTCCAGCAATGTCTTTAAGAGCTTTTCCTCCTCATCATTACTATCAGATACATATTCTCTTGGGTTTCCTGGCACTTCAAAATAATTCATCCTTCTCTACTAGAATTTACCATATCTCCTGCCCCTTACACAGGGCTTCCATGGTGGCTCAATGATAAAGAATCTGCCTACAATGCAGGAGACACAGGAAACTCAGGTTCAACCCCTGGTCAGGAAAATCCCCTGAAGAAGGAAATGGCACCCCACTCCAGTATTCTTGCCTGGAAAATCCCATGGACAGAGGAGCCTGGTGGGCTACAGTCCATAGGGTCACAAGAGTCAGACACAACTTAGCTACTAAACCATCACTTCCCCCTATGCATGCACACACACACACACACACACACACACACACACACACACAGAATGGCTCCCTACACACGACTTCTCTGGGAGCCCATCTCAGCCTTATGTGACTTAGCACCCAAATTCTGTACCTTTATTGTTGCTCCTCTGGGGAATCATGAAAAGTGAAAGAAAGCAAAAGTGTTAGTCACTCAATCATGTCCAACTCTTGTGACCCCCCCACCCCGCTGGACTCCTCAGTCCATGGAATTCTCCAGACAAGAATACTGGGGTGGGTTGACTCTTTCAGCCAATCCCTCACCTCCAGCAAGAGAGAAGGAAACTAACCAGCAACACTTCGGTGTACATCTGGGTACAGTCACCAGTCAGGCCACTTAGCAGGGCTCCAGGTGTGAGCAGAACAATGGGGGTTTTCCTGGAAATTATGAGTACCCAGTGTAAGGAACCTGTGTCTGGTTCTGTCAGACACGTCGTAAAACCTTGGAACTTATGTGCTGATGGTAAATGTCTTCTACAGTTAGCTGCCTCTCCTTAGGATTTTCAATAGGGCATTCATTGAAGGCAAGAAAAATACATTGATGTCCCTGAAGGGAAATAAATGGAACGCTTCAGACATGATGCCAGACGGCATGGTCATCACGCTGCTGTTCTACATGGACTGATTTGGGCAGTGACGTGGAGCCACCAGGAGCCCGCCCTCAGGTACCCATGATGGGAGCTTCAGCGAGTCACCGTCTGGACGAGCTTTGACTGCAGATGGAATTGGGAGGCACCGAAGGGAACTGGAGCGCTGGTGGAGTTGGGGAACCAGCTAAGTCAGGAGGCAAAGCCTATGGCTGGTGGTGGCTTGGTCAATAACAGCCATGAGAGGCTCACATACCACATGCGTCTACATTAGAAAGTAGATGGAGACACCAAGGGGCCAGAGATGACACAGGGAATTTATGAGGACTGTTGTTTTGAAGGGATCTTTCAAGAAAATGCTTTTCTTTGAGATGCTGAGCTCACTTAGAGCTGTGAATATATATCTAGCAGGGTCCTCTGCCCTAAGGATGGGTGTGGGGTGGTGGTGGTGAAGGACTTCCCACTTGGAGGAAGCTAACTGCAATGGACTTGGGTGAAGAAATGCCAGGAGAGAACTGGGTTCCTCCTAAGGAGTAGCAGGGTGTGATGGACGGATGATGAATGTGACATGATTTAGCGCGATGTGCTCTCAGATCATGGTCCAGATCGTTTCTTGATTTGTGTTGCTATGGTTCTCCATCCTGGACATTCATCACAGGTTGTTTCAGAGCCTGACTCAGAAAACTCCTGCGGTGGGCCTCTTAACCACTGGACATCGTAGAATCCTATCTCATGGCGATGGAAGAAGATGCTTGCAGAGACTGGGATGAAGTCTCACTTTGAAACCTTGTTTTAAAATGCCTGGGGAATGACAGGTCATCTCATCTCGGCAAAACTGGAAAACTGCTAATGTATCTAGCTAGTGAACTTGATTTTGTTCTCAAAGTTTGGGACTAAGGTTTTCCTGGTAAGCATCTTGGTTATCTGCAAAGAGAAGTTAAACTTTTATCCAAACTGCAATAATATCAATATCAAAAGAATATCATTAAAGTAGGGAACAAAGTGAATTTAACTTAAAAATACTTCACAATGTTCAGATAATCTGTTGTATGTCTTCTCATGTCACCCTCACAACAATCTTTAGCAAATGTGTCCTGTCTTTCAGTGGGTATTTCTGAATGCCTCATAGGCTTTGTAGCTTGGGATGAGATGGGGGAACAGACAGACATGGTCTCTGCTCTCACAAATGTAGCCTGTCCTAAAGAAGAAGATAGGCTTCCCAGGTGGCACTAGTGGTAAAGAACCTGCCTGCCGGTACAGGAGACATAAGAGACCTTGGTTCAATCCCTGGGTCAGGAAGATCCCCTGGAGGAGGGCTTGGCAACCCACCCCAGTATTCTTGCCCGGAGAATCCCATGGACAGAGGAGCCTGGCGGGCTACAGTCCATAGGGTCACAAAGAGTCGGACACAAATGAAGCAACTTAGCACAAAGAAAAGACAATAGTTATAAATGCTACTTAATTCCAAGGTAGAATAGCAATATCTCTCTTCAGTTTTCCTGAGGGAAAAATGGAGGCTTACATAATGTTTCTTTGTCACACAAAAGTAAGTTCAGGAGAAAATTTGCAGTGTAAAAATAACTAATATTATAGGAATTTATTAAATCTAGGCATTTTTTTCCACCGCTAGTATTTTTGGTTTGTTTTTGTTGTATTACTAATTTCTGATAAAGTATCAAGAATTCTTGCTTCCATTACACACAATTGCGATGGCACTAAACCTACAGGAGGCATGACTAAATATAACATCACAGATCTATGTTTTTCTACAATATGTTAAACGTCCCCAAAGCATCCTTATAAAGAAGATTTGAAGGAATAAGACTGCTTTACTCCTTTCTGTCTAGTAGGTGCCTAGAATGATGCCTGACACATTATTGTTCAGTCGCCGAGTTAAGTCTGAATCTTTATGACCCCATGGACTGCAGCACACCAGGGTCCTCTGTCCTCCACTATCTCCTAGAGTTTGCTCAAATTCATGTCCATTGAGTTGGTGATTCTATCTAACCATTTCAACCTCTGCCACCCCCTTCTCCTTTTGCCTTCAATCGTTCCCAGGATCAGGGTCTGTTCTAATGAGTCGGCTCCTCACATCAGGTGGCCAAAGTACTGGAGCGTCAGCTTCAGCATCAGTCCTTCCAGTGAATATTCAGGGTTGATTTCCTTTAGGATTGATTGACTGGTTTGATCTGTTACAGTCCAAGGAACTCTCATGAGTCTTTTCCAGCACCACAACTCAAAAGCATCAATTCTTCAGCACTCAGCCTTCTTTGTGATCCACCTCTCAAATTCATACATGACTACTGGAAAAACCATAGCTTTGACTGTGCGGACCTTTGTCGGCAAAGTGATATCTCTGTCTGACACACAGTTGCTAGATAAAATGTTGAATAAATGAATGACTGTTCTCACTGTTGTTTTAAGGAAAGAAAGCCCTGTGTTTTTCTTCTTTCTTCATATTGAACATGATCTTAAATTATGTGAACTGCCCTGATTATTCACTTGAACCCAGACAACGTATAAAAACTAATGTCAAGGTGAAATAGTCTTGATCTTATATATAAAATTTTCAATTAGCCAAGCTAATTAAGAAGGGCTGATTTCCAAATAATTCCAGAAGTTAATAGGACCAGAATTGTTATAATAGAATATTCCCAAGGATCTTTCCCCAAAGGGATGGTCTAGTTGAGAATGAGTCCAATTGTATATAAACAAACTTGAAATCATCTCGAAGCATGTTTCAACATGCCTGTTGACTGTGTTTTTAATATGGACTTCATTTGCATTTGCAATATAGAGTCGATATTTTCTGGTAATTTTTGAACTTTTTTTTTCTACTAGAGGAAAATAAAGGGGTGAATGAAAAGGCAGCAGCCTGGATTTCCCTGGTGATCCAGATCCCATGCTTCCACTGCAGAAGGCGCAGGTTCAGTCCGTGGTTGGATATCCAGCGTGCTGCATGGCCAAAAACAGAGGAGGGGGAGAAAAAAAAGGAAAGAAAGGCAGGAGCCGCACAAAGAGGAGCATGAGAGATGAAGAGTCCCAAAAGGAGTCAGGCAAAACCAGTTCAGATAGAAGATAACTAAGTAGGTTTTGTGGCCTTTCCGAGGAGTCTGGCATCACAGTGTTGTACAGCTTTCTGTAATGAATGTTTCAGCACGTACAGGGAGACCTAAATTATCACCACCTGGTTTTGGGCCACCTGGTGGTATGTTCCTCTTGTCCAACGATACCTTAGCTCATGCTGTATGGTTGACTCACTTGGAAATCCAGAAAAAGGATGGGATCAGTTCCCATGCATAGAATGATTGGCCAAACCTTGCAGCATTGGACTGCAGTTAGTTCCACTCCTGGCTCCCTTTTCTACATGGCGACTTAAAACATTTGATGGTACTGAAGCATCATGTTGTCTGTTCTTTGTAAATCTGAGAATTAGTTCCACCATCAGAAGGGACTGCTTGATGAAAGATGGGTCAGGGTCATTCGAAATGACAGGCTGTATTTAGCAGAATAATCTTGTTTTCTTCTTTTATTTATGGCCCAATAAACTGAATGTTCATGGGAAAGAATTTTTAGGCACCCTAGTATTTGTCTTTGGAATGTATTTTTCTACATATTAGAGCACACAGCATCTGCATGATGGATGGTAGACAAATTATTTTACTACAATTCTTCATTACAAATAGGTGAAAACTGGAGGGCAGAGAGCTTAAGTAACTTATTCAAGGTAATCAGATTAGTTAGTAGCCATAGCTAAAACCTGGGACTCAAGGTTCCCTGTATCTCACAGATGATTTCATAAGTATATGCAGACATTCCAAATCAGATTCCTCTCTCTCTCCCAAGCTCATTCTTGATTTGAGTGTCATTTTTTTTTTTCCTGGAACTAATTACAAATTTACAGTTTAGGCACCAAGCCAACCCCAGCTATTACTGCTTCGGGCTCTATCAGGGTAAATGTAAGCAGAGATGTTCTGAGTCTTCTGTGAAGACTCTTCAAGGGTCACATTGCAGATGTGTGCTCATGTGCATCTGTGCACGTGTATTGCTCATGTACACACGTGTGGATGGGGGCGGGACATCCTCTAACTTTGACAAGATTGGTTCCTCCTTTGCCTACTCACCTATGGTTAAGACTTTGTTTAAAAAACAACAGAAACGTCTGTGGGTCAGGTGTTCCTGTCACACCTATCAGCATAACCCATAGACACCTTCTCTTGAATCCCAGAAGAAAATATTCTATTTTAATTCTAAATTATTCTTTATGATATAGGGTGTATATTACCGAGACTTCTGTAACTCTGGGCTTTTTAGTTCACAGAATCCATTACATTCCATAGTGGTGAGTTTTTATTTGTTCATTCACTTGCTTGTGCGTTGAATGATCAACAAGGCTAACAGACATTTTATGTACAGATTCATTCCATCATTTATGTGTTGCTGAAAATCCAGACTTTACAACCGAGCGATATGTTGATGCAGAGAATTTATTAGTTGAGGCTCTAAGCCTGGATCTTTCAGAAAGAGCACATCAGATAAAGCCACATCAGGATATTACTTTTGATGGTAAATGTAGAAACTGGACCATCCCTCTGCCCATCTGTAGACCTGGATTGTGAGCATTCCGCCTCCATCCTCCCACACCCCCAACACACTTTTTGCCCTGAAAGCACGTCCTGACTTGGCAGAAAAGAAAATGTGGAAAGTGTTAGGATTGAAGCTGCAAATTCAGATAAAAATGCCTTGGTGTGTCTAGTTTATTCTTTGGTAAATAATATACCTGAAGGTATCTGAAAATTTTCTCTTTTTCATAAGCATATGGTTTTGTTGTCTCTGATGGCTCAGATGGTAAAGAATTTGCCTGCAATGTGGGAGACCTGGGTTCCATCCCTGGGTCGGGAAGATCCCCTGGAGGAGGGCATGGCAACCCATTCCAGTATTCTGGCCTGGAGAATCCCACAGACAGAGGAGCCTGGACTACAGTCCATGGGGTTGCAAAAAGTCGGATACTACTGAGCGACTAAACACGCAAGGCAAACAACTATGGGAGAGGTGGTACAGAGGTCTTATTAGATGATTTGCTGTAACAGGATAGACTAATTAACTCTTTCCTAAGAGCTCATGTGCCCGTGAAAGTAGTGGAAGCTGAGGCGAGAGAGGGCTGCAACTGAGGAGGGAGGCCAAACAGAACTGGATGACATGCGTAAGAGATGCTGAAGACAACCTAAGCAATGTTATGCCTTAAATAAGGACACAAAGAACTAAAATTTTGAATCTGAAGCCATTTCATTCCTGACTTGTTTATGTGCAAATAACCCAGTAAAATGTACAGGCTTCATAAAGGCAAAGATTGTGTCTTACCAGTTTCTGCATGTCTAGTGCTTAATATGGGCTTCCGTGGTGGCTCAGCAGTAAAGAATCTGCCTGCAAGTTGGGAGGCACAGGAGGTACGGGTTTGATCCCTGGGTCAGGAAGATCCCCTGGAGGAGGGCATGGCATCTCACTCCAGTATACTTGCCTGGAGAATCCCATGGACAGAGGAGCCTGGTGGGCTACAGTCCATAGGGTGCCAAAGAGTCGGACACAACTGAAGTGACTTAGCATGCATGTAGTGCTTAATATAGAACTGAGCACATTGTTATCACTCCTTAAATGTTTATTGTTTTTAAGTAAATGAATGAATGAATGCTTAATGCGTATGTATATATTTTCTTCTACCAGAGAAAAAGATTTGTCTTTTTTTATTCAGGTTGATTCATTCCATGGTGTTGCATATGAAATGAGATGCCCTTTTAATCCACTATGCACGACACTGACCATTCTGAACAAAGAAATTATCCTTCTCTGAATTCCGATGCTCTTAGAAATTGAGATAAATATTTAACCATCCTACTCTGCCCTCGTGGATCTGTGTGGAATCCTTGAGCCAGCTAATCGAACATTAAATGTCTAAATTAAACTACTCACCTCTCAGTAACGGAGGAGGATAAAGCAAGTATAAAAGAACATTCTTCTTCCTCACCTGTTAACGAAAAGCAAAACAAGAATCTGCAAGAGTATTTTGAGATAGCAAGTATATGAAGAGCTTTGACATACATACACATACACATATTATGAACCTTTGACATTTGTAAAACTACATACTCATAAAGTTGTATCAGAAACGCTTTAAAAAACAACAACACCACACACCTTTTGCTGTTCTTCTGGGAAAAAAAAATAGGTACAGTATTTCCTAATCCATGGAGTTTCCATTCACAGAAAGAGCTAAGTCAGGAAAGAAAAAGTCAGCCATAGAAAGGCATTATATTAGGTAAATGAACCAAATCAGGGTAGGAGAACACTATTTGCAATTTAACCAGCCAAGTTAAACACGACACGATTAGAGCCAATCTTTGGGGACCAAGTTAGTAGTAATTGTGCCTTATTTAACTTGGCCAATTAAAGGCTGAACTCTTTTCTAAATTGGCTATTTTCAAAGCAATCAAACCTTTGCACTCTGAATTTTTTTTTCCAGCTTGCCATTTTTAATTTAGGTATTTGACTGCTTAATGGATGTATGTGTACATGGACCCATACCTAAATATTTGCACATAATACAAAATTAATATGCAGTTGTATTGGGCAGAAGAAATGGTTTATTATTATAATAGGCTTTTAAAACCAGTTTGGGGTCCTATGTGTTTTCACATGTCCACTAATTTCCTGCATCTGAAGAAAGGATCTAAGCTGTGAAATACATGGCCTAAGGGAAGGTTCCTAGGAAATAACTACTATAATCTGGAGAAATTAATCTAAAGAACTAGAGTTACAATATCTAGAAAAGGTAGAGAAGAGAACAAAATGTCGGTGTTGTCTATCAATTGTAAGTGCCTCTTTGTTTACTTTGTCACCATGAGTCAGTTAATATTTATTGAATCCTCATTCTGTGCAGAGAACTGCTCTTGACGAGATGATTCCAACCAAAGCCCCAGAAATTATCCCTGTCTCAAGAAGCATCTACTCTGGGGACTTCTCTGGGGTCCAGTGGTTACGACTCTGAGCCTTCAATCTTTGGGGTGCGGGTTCAATCTTTAGTTGGGTAACTAAGATGTAACATTATGCTGGGCATGGCCAAAAAAAGGCATCTACTCTAAAAGAAAAGCCCCAAATTGCGTGGAGGCATAAATACAAAGGACTGATCGTTTGAATCAGCTCTTTACCTTTCTCCACTGGCATTAAAGTATTCAAATACATTAGGGTTAAAACTCAAGAATCAGAAAAAGAGAAGAAAGTAAGTCATCATAGCTCTATGAATTGAGTCTGATGGAGTTAGTAAAAAATTTTTTTTCTGGGGAACTCTAACAGAGTAAGTACCAGGAAGAAGGGTAGGGGGCTTTAAAGTGAAAGGAAATTGCGACCCTGTGGACTGTAGCCCACCACACTCCTCTGTCCATGGGGTTCTCCAGGCAAGAATACTGGAGTGGATTGCCATGCCCTCCTCCAGGAGATCTTCCCCACCCAGGGATTGAACCCACATCTCCTGTGGCTCCTACATTGGGCAGATTCTTGACCTCTGAGCCACCAGGGAAGCCCAACAGCAGCTAGTAGGGTAAGCACCGGGAAGAAGGTTAGGGCATTTTAAAATAAAAGGAAATGACCAAAAGCTGTATAGAAAAAAAGACCAGTAGATGCTCTACATTAAAACAAATCTATCTTTCCAATGCCTTTAGGGATTAAGGACAGATGTGTTTTTACATAAAGTGTGGATCCAAATACATAGACTAGAGTAGACTTTACTTTTCAAGATCTAAGACCATTTTCTGCCTAACAGAATGAGTAGTTGTGTAAGAATTTCAATACCGTGTTGTGTGCATTACGGTTAATTTTACAATCAGCTTTTCTGCACACACTCTTCCATTCTTTGTGGAGATGGAAACCTTAACCCTGTCACCTGTTTTGATCAACAGAAGGAACTGATTACAAAGAATGGCGATCCAAGTGCAGGGTAAAGTTATGGCAGAAGTGAAATGAAAACTCGCCATCTGAGGCCATGTGGTGGGGCTGGGTGGGGTGAGCTAGAAGGAGCCCTGGATCCTTGGCTTCTAGAAAAAAGAAGTCAAGTCTTTCCCTTTAATTTCCTTGGGTTGGGGATGGCAGGGAGAGAACTTCACCCTCCTGAAGGAGGTGTTGCCATCTTTGGTCACGTTTTGTGATCTTTCATTGGCCGAAGTGGTGGTGGGTGTAATGGCTGTGTTAAAAGATGGAGTTGTCCTCTGTTCAGCTCCTCTGAAGCAATGTCTCTCTTACTATCAATTTCAGATGTTCTTCTTCCCTCCACGGAGTGAACCCCTGACCGGCTTAAGAAAGCCTGAGGCTGAAGACCTAGGCCAGCATTGTTCAAGCTTTGGCTGGGGATCTTGCTTACTTTCTGGCTCTCTGGAAATTTGCCTTGCCCTTTCTTCTCTTTGGAGCGATACAGTGTCAAGGCTTATGTTTGGGGGAAAAGAACAGATGACATCAGGCCTCTCTCTGCTGTGATCCTAGGCAGAGCTCACTGAGACAGGATCTGTTCAGCCACTGAAGTACATTGTAGTTTAGCCCTTGAAATCCCAGTTAAAAACAAAGTGTTGTTTAACTTTGGCATGTCATTTTTCTATGCATGTATTTATTCTGCGGGCCTCGTCGAGGGGGTAAGACTACTCAAGGATGAAATCTGCATATTCTAAAAATTTCTGGCCCAAACACTATCAACATATCCTAGTAGACTATCATAATGATCATCCTTTTAAGGGAAAAAAAAAATGTCCATTGTTTAAGCCAGGCAGTCACTGGAGTTCTGTTACAGCCATCTGAACTAAGGCAGCCAGGTACCAGGCAACTAGGGTCAGCCCCGCGCCTGCGCCCCAGAGCCTGCTGAAATCCCTGCAACTAGCCAATCCTAAGCCTGTTTACAGGAGGGATCAAACCCACGCCCGCCCCGCTATATTGGAAGCGTGGGGTCTTAACCACCGGACGGACCGCCAGGGAAGTCCCCAAGCTGCCTTTTCAATGGCAGTTATCTCTTGATCTGTTGGCCCAAGTACACCTCAATAATAATTAAAACTACATTTTAGAACCAAGAGTTATATGTCAGTGGAAGATTGTAGAAGTCCACCAGGAGAAGAAAACACAAGACGCAAGAATCTCAGAAGAGAAGAGAGAGTGTAAGCGTGCGGCTGGAGATGTGTGGGACACAGGCCAGGTGGGAGACGCCTGGACGACATGGCTGCCTTGTGTCAGCCACGGTCAGAGAGGGGAAAGACGTTTGAAACATGCATCTTAGGCTCAGAGGCAAAGTCAGCTTTTATGCTGGTTTTCCTGCTTTCCAGTTTGTTCTGTGTGATTTCCTGTTAAGTGCATTTCTGTCTCCTCACTTTGCAGTCAGAATGCTGGCAGGAGAGTTGGAAGCATATTTGCACTGTACTTCAGATAGCCTGAGATAGCTAGGATAAAGCTAAGGTGGTGGCAGGCTAGAGAGGGGACCCCGGAGGAGGGGTGAAGATGCTGCTGACGACGGAAGCTTCCAGCTGTCTGTTACTTCGTTACATTCATGCTGTTCTCATCTTCTGAAGAATTAAACCTAAGCATGCTCTTTCCTGTTTTATTTTTTTTTTAATAAATTATTTATTTTAATTGATTTTTGGCTGTACTGGGTCTGTGCTCTTGTTGCTTCGAGGGTTTTTCTCTTGTTGCGGTGAGTAGGGGCTCCTCGGTGTGCAGTATGCAGGCTTCTCATCACCGTGGCTTCTCTTCTTGCAAAGCACAGGTGGGCTTAGTACCTGTGGTGCATGGGCTTAGTTGCTCCTTGGCATGTGGGATCTTTCCAGACCAGGGATCAAACCTGTGTCCCCTGCGTTGGCAGACAGATCCTTATCCACTCCTCCACCAGGGAAGTCCTACTCTCCTATTTTAAACACTCAAATTTCCACCACTACAATGTTGGGTGTATAAATGCATTCATGACTGAGTTGGAACCTACCTTTCTAGCACTTTCACCCAGCGGAGCTTATTGAATCTTCAGTGTCATAGAATTTCTCACCACTTCTTGAACAGACCATGCTTTTATAACCAGCAGAGCGCTAACTCAAGACCGACAGGAAAATGGGAAAGTAATCCTTTATTAAGAGGGACAAAACCCTGCTTACTAGAAAGGCAAGGTTCTCTGATAACACCATGATTGGAAAACATGGTTTCCTTTCAGGATTGAATCTGTCCTCCCTTTCATCACAAATAAGCTGACGGATGGCTTAAATACTCAGGGGCACTTGAGAGAGAGAAGGATGTGGCCAGACCTGCAGGGCAGACATCAGATCCCCTGCAGTAGCCAGCCAGCTGGGCACAGCTAGTGGCCTTCTCTACCTCCTCGCTGGCACAGTGGGGAAGAGGGAGCTAGGAAGACGGCCAGGCTGCCTAAACTGTTTGTGACCAGGAGGCTGAATGTGTGAGAGGAGTTAGGAAATTCCTACATGTCTGTTCTAGCCCAGTCACCCTGCCCAGGGCTAAGGCCTGGCTCAGGGAATATCAAGTTCTGATTCTTCACATTCAGGAGGCATTTGTATGTATGGTTCTCTCCCTCCAGGCCAAGGCTTGGAGGGGCAAAAGTAAAATGGAACAGGACCTTAATGGGCAGGTCCTTGCCCTCCACGTCCTCTGCCTGCCTTTTGTCTGTGCAAAAACCTTAGCAAAAGAATAAGTTTAATCAGAGAAGTGAGAACAGGCAGAAACAAAGGAAAACAGTCAGAGGAGACCAAACAGTAATAGTTTAGTCATTAAGCACAGTCAAGGGGACCTTTAGCTCTTTCCCAAGGGCTACAGATAATACCTAAGCCATATCCTGTGGGCTGTCTCATGGATACTGAAACCCCCACCTGGTGAGAAGCTAACTACACGATGACTAGATGGTAGCCATGGCATATGTCACAATTCCAAGAACTAGCCTCTAGGAAATGGGAACAAACTGACCCTGGAACCAAAGACTAACTGTGCTTAATCAAGATGACGCTGGTCAGACCACTAATGACTAATTCCAAGATGACTGTCAGAACTGACTGTGCTGTTTCTGCATGTAGCCCCTTCCTCAGACTATAAAAGTTCTTGCCCACTAATTGCAGGGTTGGGGGGAGAGAGTCAGCCTTTGGACAGATGTCTGCCCTCCCTCCCTGGTTGCCAGTATCCAAAATAAAGCAAACTTTCTTTTCCACCAACCTGGCCTCTTTATTGGCTTTTGAGCAGTGAGCAGCTGGACCCCGCTTTCATTTATAAAAGTCCTCTGAAACATGACAAGAAAGAATGCAAAGTTTCTCCATTATCTTTAATAAGTGGACTCTATTTTTTTTTTAATCCACTCTCCCCATTGGCCTCTTTCAGGGTGGGAACCACATTATCCATCAATGCTTAACACAGCAGGTGGTGAGCAATAATAAATTTCCCTTTAGCGAATCATAAACAAATGAAGAAATGAGTGATGAATGAATCCCAGGCAGTGGGGAGAGAATGTACCTATACAGACTTCTATATTTTTATCATAAAGGCCAAAAAATAAGCCGTAACCATTAAGATTTCACATACACAATGTGGGTAAATTCTCAAAACAATCTTGAGAGGGGGAATGATCCCCATGTTTTCTTATGAGAAAACCGAGGATCGGAGAGACCATGTCAACCACCTAAGTGCTCATGCATGTGTTATCTCTAGTAAGTGATGACGGGGGCTGAGGCCCCAAGTCTTCCGGGTCCAAGTCGTCGAAACCAGAGCTGGCTAGTTAGTCTCGTGGACAGACTCATCAGGGAAGATGAGAAGAGAGCTTTCAGGGAAAGAACGGGAGTGTGGTCATCAGATTTTACTGTGCTGAAGAATGAATGATGGTTCAATTGAAGGAGGAAAAAGACAGAACAGGCTCCATCTTGAAAGCAGGACTCCATCTTGGGCGGGACTGTGGACTTTGAGCTCTATGCCCAGTATTTATGGAAACGGCATACCAACTGGAAAACCAGACCACCACCAGCTGCCCCGCCCCGGGCCACCCCTCCCCACTCCCACCCCTCCCCCCTCCCCCGCCCGATGCAAGAGCCCCAGGGCTCGTATCTACACTCTCCATTGCCTAAAAGAATACACTAATTATCTGTGTAACCAAATAGAATCATAAATTCTATTATGCTTATTGGGGTATGACCACAGGCCTATTGATAATTGTCCACTGTTAACTACCTAGGCTTCAGGCATGTGAATCATGGGTTAACTTTGATTGTATCTTTCTTTTCCTTTGTTCAGACTAGTTTCAGAGAATTTGGGGAGGTGGGTTCAGACATGTACACATGGGGTATAAAAGATTTTCACAAATGCTGGTTGGGGTCCTTGGCTAAGAGGAGACTCTGCCTTGGGCCCGCCTGTGTAATAAACTGCACCCCACTATCTGCATTGTCCTTCTGAATGAGTTTGTTTCCCAGAACGTGTGGCTACAACACAATATTCAAAGGTCTAAGTAATGTCTACAAGTCAGTAAGGAAAAGACAACTCAAAAAATGAGCGGAGAAGATGGGAAGATGTAATTCACAATAAAGACTCTCAACCTTTCTATCAGGGAAATGGAAATTAGAGGGATGAGATGTTCTTACACTCAATATTGGTGAAAAACTTGAGAAGTTTGATAATTTCAAGGGCTGGTAAGAATATGAGGTAATGAAATGGGTACCATCTCATCTCATAAGAATATGAGATAATGAAATACTCCTGATGGGAGTATAATGTTGTGTAGCCAGAGACCGTTGGCAGTTTCTGCTAAAATTTAAAATGCATGATCTCCAGGCTTCCCTGGCAGTCAGGTGGTTAAGACTTCACCTTTGAATGCAGGAGGTGTGGGCTTGATCCCTGGTTGGGGAGTTAAGATCCTACATGCTTTGTGGCCAAAAAACCCAAAATATAAAACAAAAACAATGTTATAATAAGTTCAATGAAGATTTTAAAAATGGTCCATGGTAAACAATAAATAAATAAATAAAATGCATATTCTCTATGGCCCAGCCATGGTCTAGAAGGTAGATTCTGTGTATCTCGGGGGATCGACCAGCCTCATTCAGTATCAGGGAAAGTATGATAACTTATGTTTGAGTTTGACTATACACCATCCTTTTAAATGTCTTGTTGAGAGTCTGTGTTTGAGGAAGGTGCTATGGAGCACAGCCTAGATGCCCTTTCTAGCTGGTTCCCCAGCTGGCAGGAAGAGTGACTGTCAAAGACTCATGGCTGAGCAACACCCAGGGGATTGCCCTTGGCCCAGGGGAGCTGCCTTGCCCAACCTGGGCAGCCTGTGTCCAGTGACTGGTCAACTTGGCGGTAGAGAGCCCAGCCCCTTGCCTCAGTTCTAGGCAGCACTGAGTGGCCATCCAACCCTGAACTCCAGGGACCCGCTGAGCCCTTGCTGGCGATTGCATGGAGCTCACCTCCTCTCCCCACTAACATCCAAGCGTGCACAGCTCAGAGCCTGGGTGTCTGTTTCCTGGGGAGCTGGCCTAAGGAGGTTCTATAAGGCACACAGGTGTACAACAGCACATGCATATCGTTTACTAATATTTAAATGCACGTATATTTTAGCACAGGCTCAAAGACATGCTTTACCAACAGGGTTGGCGTGTCCACTTAATATTCTTATGGTGGAGTCCTCACCCCCCTGCCCAGTCCCTCAGAAGTAACCTTTTTTGTAAATAGGGTGATTGTGGATGCGATTAGTTAAGATGAGGTCATACCCCAATCCAACATGATTGGTGGTCTTATAAAAGTGTAGACACAGAGACATACACAGGGGAAGGCCACGTGGAGTCTAGGAGAGGCCTGGGAAAGGTCTTTCCTGGCACTGTCAGAGGGAACACGGCCAACAACTTCATCTTGGACTTCTAACCTCCAGGGACAATAAGGTTCAGTTTTTTAAGCCACTCAGTTTCTGGTTGTTGTTACAGCAGCCCCTGTGAATGAATACAGGGCCTGAGAGAAACAGCCCCACATATGCACAGGGGTGTATTCTTTGCAAATTCATAGTAGTGAAGCAGAAAAAAAAATAGTCTAAACAATGTAAAGGTTTATCAGTAAGTCCTCACAAATAAAATAAGGTAATGCCCTTATCAGTAAATCTTCATGAATAAAATATAGCATATTCAAGCTATGGATATTTAACCTCACTATAAAAGCATCTGGTAGGTTTCATTGCCGGAGAAGGCAATGGCACCCCACTCCAGTACTCTTGCCTGGAAAATCCCATGGACGGAGGACCCTGGTAGGCTGCAGTCCATGGGGTTGCTAACAGTCAGACATGACTGAGCGACTTCACTTTCACTTTTCACTTTCATGCATTGGAGAAGGAAATGGCAACCCACTCCAGTGTTCTTGCCTGGAGAATCCCAGGGACTGGGAATCCTGGTGGGCTGCCGTCTATGGGGTCGCACAGAGTCAGACATGACTGAAGCGACTTAGCAGCAGCAGCAGGTTTCATTGCATAAAACCATCAGTAACTACTATATCTGAGTTAACAAAGGGAGAAGTTGAATAACATGTGCAGAACAAAACCATTTAACTTATGTTTTAGAAATGTGAAGGAATACTCTATCCGTTGAGACATTCGTCTATGGATATGAACACACAGAACAATGACCAGAGGGATAGACTCTAAACTTTTGACATTTTTTTTGCCTCTGGGGGTGGCTAAAGGGATTTTTCATCAGTAATAGTTAACTTTTAATAAGAGAATATATTCATAAATTTTCTTTGTAATTAAAAATTAATAAAAACAAAAAATCATTGAGGGAATGTAATACGGCATCCTAGAGCAGAAACAGGACATTAGGTAGAAACTAAGGAAATCTGAATAAACTATGAGCTTGAGTTAATAATAATGTCTCTGTATTGGTTCATCAATTATAATAAATGCACCATAGTAATGTAAGGTGTTAGTACTAGGAGAAACCGTGGGCAGAGAATGCTATGGAAACAGTAGTCTCTGTTCACTTTTTCGGTAAAATCTAAAACATAAGATCAATTCTAAAAAAACCTCACTGGAGAAGACTCTTAAGAGCCCCTTGGACTTCAAGGAGATCAAACCAGTCCATCCTAAAGGAAATCAACCCTGAATATTCATTGGAAGGACTGAGGCTGAAGCTGAAGCTCCAATACTTTGGCCACCTGATGTGAAGAACCAGCTTACTGAGAAAGACCCTGATGCTGGGAAAGATGGAAGGCAGGAGGAGAAGGGGGCAGGAGAGGATGAGATGGTTGGATGGCATCATTGACTCAATGGACCTGAATTTGAGCAAACTCGGGGAGACAGTGAAGGACAGGAAGTCTGGCGTGCTGCAGTCCATGGGGTCAAAAAGTCAGACCCAACTTAACGATTGAACAGTAACAACAACCAATCTAAGGTGTTAGTTCTAGGGGAAGCTGTGGGCAGAGGGTGCTACGGAAACTTAGTACTCTCTGTTCACTTTTTTGTAAAATCTAAAATCTAAGGTCAGTTCTGGGGGGGGAAACTCATTGAGGGCACTTGGGTTTTCTCATGTGGATTTCCAGTCCCCACCTCTAGATATTCTAATCCAGCAGGTCTGTTAGGGGAAGCACACTGATTGAAACCGCCCACCCTGGCCAGCTGCCACAGTAACCATTTGCTTGAGTTGTTTTATGACAGGAGATCCTGATAAGGAATACGGAACTAATAAGCCTCCACCAACCGGAAGAGTTCGGGAAAGGTCTAAAGCAGACACCGCATGTCCATCCGTTTCCCAGAAGCCCTCTCGCTAGCATCCATCCTGGCTGAGTGATGCGTGCACCACCAGGAAACACTCTGAATTAGAATGATTGGCCAAACACCACCCAGAAACTAATCCCATCACCATAAAACCCGAGACTGCAAGCCACGCAGCAGAGCAGTTCTCCTGGGTTTCCTTACCCTACTGCTCTCCACCCGGGTGCCCTTTCCCAATAAAATCTCTTGCTTTGTCAGCACATGTGTCTCCTCGGACAATTCATTTCTGAGCGTTAGACAAGAGCCCAGTTTAGGGCCCTGGAAGGGGTCCCTCTTCCTGCAACAGGTCCAGGGGGGATGTCCAGTAATTTCCTTCTTATTATCCTGAAGGGGTTCTGATCCTTTGAGTTACCGTGGACAAGAAAAAAAAAAAAAATCAAAGAAAATCCAGCCACCATATGCATTGGGTTAACAAAGCTGGTGCCTGAAGTCTTTTCATGGTTTGGATTGAGGAGTTAGAAAGGCGGAGCGGTGGTGTGGCCCGCGTGTCCACTCTGGATGGCCGGTTCAGAAGGGGGCCTTTTCCCGGCCAGGAGACTGCCCTCCATGTGGGCTGCCCACATACAAGGAGCCGCCTCTGCTTTCCCTCACACGGCTGGGCACATGGTTAGTTCTACGGCTTTTAACTGTATTTTGAGAATAGTGTTATGAATAATTGATCCTCCCAATTAAAATGTTTTTCTTCCAGTTAAAATTTTTATGCACGACCTGAAAAGATGGCCTATTTAGCCGGTCTCCACCTCTCCACTCAGCCACTCAATTTACTGTTCAGAGTTCTTGTTCTCTTAAGACTCTACACAAACACAATCACAACTGCTCTTATAACAGATGGTCGGTGTGTGTTACATGGCCTCCCCCTTTTGGTAAGCAAGGGTGTTTGGCACCACAATGAACATGTTATTACTCACTCCTTCACTCATTCATTTATCCTACCAGCGGAGACACTACTGGGTACTCAGCATCCCTCTAGATGCTGGTAAGACAGCTGAGAAAAAGATGACAGGTTTGTCCTTAATGAAACAGGTGATTGTTAATTGAACTGAATTGTCCCTCCCTCAGTCGCTACAGTCTGATCAATGAAGTCACAGTAAAGCTGATAAATTATTTCAACTGGAAAATAAGACACTTCCATGACACTGTTTAACACAGATGGACTCAATTACAAGAGTAGATATTTTAGATATTCCTCAAAACGTTACATCTTGAAGATTTCAGCCGTTGTGATACCGGCACTAACCGTCCTGTTTCTGAGTCGGGTTAGTGCTGCCAGAACCTCACCACTGGCTTCGAGGATGGCCCAGCTGGACTCGGGGCCCCCCAGGCCACAAAGTGCCTCGTGGCACCGTTACCTCCACCACCATATGTATGGCTTTGGAGACCTCCAGCATCCTTTGGGGAAAATACACTGAATACACAGGGGCCTTTGCCTTTAAAGCACTTAGAATAAAAGGAGAAAAAAAAAACCCACAAAACTCCCATCACATGTACTTTCATTCGTCATGCCCTTAAAACCAGAGGAAGTTGATAAACCAGGAAGAAAGCCAGAAAACTAAGGGAGGATGAAGCGAATTAGAATACGGAGGCAAGGAGATCATCACAGATGCGGGATGCAGTTGGGGTCTATGTGAACCTTCCAGAAGCCTGGATTTGGGAAGGAGAGGAGGGGAGGAAGAACAGGAGGAGGAAGGCAGACTAGGGGCACAGGGGCTGGCATGGAAAGGGTGAAAGAGGAACCGGAGTAGCAGAGGGGAGGGGGTGATGGTCAGCGCCTTTTGAGCACTGCAGTTGTGTGGCTGGTAATGTACACATACCTCTCATTTAATCTGCACAACAGGCGTTAAGATAGAACACCAAAGGCTGAACTTCCCAGTGCAGGCTCTGCCCTACCTAAGGCAAAGAGGACAGCAGCCTAGCCCTCTTTCCCTGGGGGCTATGGCACCTGTCGGTACCTGTGGGCATGAGTTCTGTGGTCCAAAGGGTCAGCTCCAGCCAGGTGTCTACCAGGGACTTGTGTGGTCACGTCTGTGTGGGGACAGTGCCTGGCCTTGCATCTTCCCAAAGAGAAGCTAGCCTCAGCTAGTCTATACAGTGAACCTTGTGCACTCTTGTGGGTGGACTAGCTAGAGAAAGATATCCCTTCCTTGGGGTCTGTGACTTGGACCCCAGGCAGGAAACAGGGCTCGAGGTACACAAGGGAGCTGCCTGGGTCCAGGCATGCATCTGGGTGGAGGGGCAGCTCGTATTCCCCCCACAAAGTAGAGAGTAAACCGTGTCAGGCAGCGCCATCCTCTTTTAATATCGAGCATTGAATTATTCAAAAGCGCTTTGATAGGGGAGCTGGTTTTCCTCACTCCTATTAATCAAATGGCCAAAGCATAAATTGGCTTTCAAAAGGTAGTTAGAAATGAATTTTATCCTTTAAAAAGGAAGAAGAAGAAAAAAAAAAAAAGATGAAGTGCCACCACAAATCTTCACAATGGAATACCCAGGAAAGATAGACAGTCGTAATAAATAGTAAAACCTTGGTATTGATAATATGCCTGTCTGCGAGGGGTTCAAAGCCTCTTCCTGCGTTTTTAAATGTACTCACGCCTCTCAACCTGTGTGTGAGATACGGTGCACAGGTATTATCATTCCCATTATTATAAGAACCGATTCAGAAAGACGGAACGCCTGGTATACGCTAATATAATACATCAGCATCTGAGAAAGATTAGATCTCAGCCGCCCAATGGCCATTCTGTGGTCATATACAAGATTGTATAGCTGGAAATGACACGAAGTGGCAGAGCGGCAGTTAGGGTTTAAGACAAGCAAATGAGCATTTTGGATGGCCATGCTTAGCAGCTGAGATGAATGATGCTTCATTTACTATTATTAATAAACATCCCCCTGCCCGCAATCCCAGAGGCAGACTTGACTGCCCAGCCTGGGCTGGGGCTGACTGGCTTCCAGCGAAGCAGGAGGAGCAGCGCTCAGAGCCTCCAGCGTAAGCACATGACAAGCTGCTTCCCCATTAATAACAATACTTCTTTCACTGGGAGTAGACTGTCTTGGGGGAACTGCGCTAAGCCCTTCATCTTTCAAAATTCTCATGAGAACCTTGTGAGCAAAGTCTCATTGTCCACGTGGCACACAGATATTAAAGGACCCATCTGAGCCCACACCGCTGCTTCAAGGGCAAAGCTGAGACCTGAACTCAGAGGCGCCTCTGACTCCAAAGACATGGGTCTGAAGTACTCTGCTGAGCTCTGTCTAACCAAAGTATGTCCCTAAAACGTAAACACCGATTCTTCTCCGCATCCTTGCAAATGCTAACCTGTGCGTGCGCGCTCAGTCGTGTTCCAACTCTTTGCAACCCCGTGAACTGTAGCCTACCAGGCTCCTCTGTCCATGGGATTCTCTAGGCAAGAATACTGGAGTGGGTTGCCATTTCCTTCTCCAGGGGATCTTCCTGACCCAGGGATGGAATCTGCGTCTCCTGCACTGCAGGTGGATTCTTTACTGCTGAGCCACCTGGGGAGGTTGGGTGAAGCCCACACAAACTGGCAAGGCCACCTGCTCTCCTCAGTCTACCCACTCACGCGGGAGATACGCTCACAGGCACAAACCGGAATAATATTTTACCAGCCCTCTGGGCATCCCTGAGCCCAGTCAAGTTGACAGCTACTATTAACCATCACATCAGGTTAGTTCTCAGCCAACATTTTTGGAAAAATTGACAAGATTCGACTACATAATATTAGAGTGCATCTCAGGCAATAAAGGTGGTTAGTGTTCTGTGAAACAGCCGTTTCATATGTGCCTGTGTGTGTGAGTAGATGCACATACTCCTAGGTCATCAAGAAAAGCCCGAGAAGCACTGATTCTGGGTCCCTTCTGCCCCTCAGCTTCCTTGAGCTTCCCTTCTCCCCTTTCACAGCCACTTCAAAAAAACCCCTGCATCCTGGAACACACCCTGATGTGTGGTTTTGGAGACATGTTTGCTAAAGATTGGCAGCAAAAGCTAGAAATCTTCCTTTCAGCTCCATGTGCCTCCTGGGTTTTCGTTGATTTCATTTTTTGAATTACATGTGGACTTCACGCTGCAAGAGGAGCTGGTGGCAGGATCTCTGTGAGCCAATGTTGGTGACGCCAACCCTGAGTCCACCAGCAGGTCTGGGGTGTGGGGTGCAGTCAAGAAGGAGCTGCTGCTGCGTTGCTTCAGTCGTGTCTGACTCTGTGCGACCCCACAGACGGCAGCCCACCAGACTTCCCGTCCCTGGGATTCTCCAGGCAAGAACACTGGAGTGGGTTGCCATTTCCTTCTCCAATGCATGAAAGTGAAAAGTGAAAGTGAAGTCGCTCAGTCGTGTCCGACTGTAGTGACCCCATGGACTGCAGCCTACCAAGCTCCTCCGCCCATGGGATTTTCTAGGCAAGAGTACTGGAGTGGGGTGCCATTGTCTTCTCCCAAGAAGGAGCAGGAGACGCTAAATAATTAATAATTCAATGATGGAGGCTTGGAGCAAGCTTGGAACTTTTAAAAGTGGAAGAGAACTTTTAAACCTCTAAACCAAGGCCATCAGGGGCACCAGCTTTGTTGAGTGAATTTATATCTGAGCTAAGCTGGCTGAGAGCAAGAAACACATGGAGAATGTGATTCAAAGGTGTGTAGAGGGTGCCCCAAGGCTTTCTCCCCATTATAGACTGGCAAGTTTACCGGTACATGGGGACCTTCGGGGACCTGGACTGAAGTACAGACAGAAGTAGAAGGTCCCACTGGGAGAAGGGAGGCCAAGTCCAGACACATGCAGGCATGTAAGACGATACTCCTACCCACCGATCCCATTTTCAGAGTCCCCGAGCTGGCAGTAGGGAAAGAAATGAGAGAACAGCAATGTCGGGCAGGGGCTGAGATGGGGGAACAGCGAGGCTGGGTGTCCTGCTTCCCTCCCTCTGCCTTCATCAGCTTGAGCTGCCCTAAGGAAAAATCCTGAACTGTGTGGCTTAAATCTTAAACAACAGACATTTATTTTCTCATAGATCTGGAGCTGGGGGTCTGAGATCAGGGGGCCAGTGTGGTCAGGATCTGGTAAAAGTTCACTTCCTGGCTTGCAGCTGGCCGCCCACTCCCGCCGGGACCCACAGGGCAGACAGAGAGAGTGCTCCAGTGTCTCTGCTTATAAGGCCATCAGTTCAATCAGATCTAAGCACCATGCGCATGGCCTCCTGAGCCTTTATTCCTTCCACGAAGGCCATAGCTCCAAATAGTCACCCCGTGTTAGGGCTTCAACAAGTGAACTCAGCATGGGGTGGGGATACAGTTCAGTCCTGGGGCCTCCCAGGTGGCGTTAGTGGTAAAGAATCTGCCTGCCATTGCAGGAGACACAAGAGACATGGGTTCGATCCCTGGGTCAGGAAAATCTCCTGGAGAAGGAACTGGCAATCTGCTCCAGTATTCTTGCTTGGAAAATCCCATGGATGGAGAAGCCTGGTGGGGTTACAGTCCATGGGGTCACAGAGTCGGACACAACTGAATGACTGAGCGCAGCACTCTGCACAGCACAGTCCAGCCCAGAGCACTCCCATTTCAGCACATACCCTGACCCTACACTGATCACCTGTCCTTCCTTCACACTAGCCAAGACTAGAGGAGCCCTGCCAGCTGAAGGCAGGTATGATCTGTGGGCAGAAAGTAGTTACAGAAGTCAGAGCACCCCCACCTGCGGGGAAAAAGGCTCAGCCTGGCATGCTAAGGAGACTTCCCTGATTCTTGTGAGCTTCCAGCTGGTCTCCCATCCGACCAGCCATCCTTTTGTTTTCCCTGTAACGAAGGTGGAAAATTCAAATAAAAACCCCCTCACATCACCCAGATGTCCAGAGGGTACCATTAATAGGGGTCTTTCGGTCTCTAACTCACATGTTTCATGAATGCTTGCATTTTTAGCCAATGTGTTGAATGGCTTTGTAATTAAAAAAAGTAACAGTTTATAAAAACAGCACAAAAAACACTTTATAAAAACACACAGTAACAGCACAAGCAACTCACTGAGTAAATATGCAAGGGTGATGAAAGCCCTTGGCTCGCGTTCTATAAAGTGCCATGAAAGGGTGGGATTTGCAGAAAGAACTGCCTCTGAGGGGCTCTTTTCCAGTCCACTACATGATTTCGGAGGGGAGAGTGAAAAGATCGTTTCTCTATGCAAAAAAAAGTCAAGGAAACAAGTTAGCTTCATGCGTACAGGTAGTGATGCATCCCACTGCATCTAGAGGAGATGGGAACCACGCTAGAAACTTCTAGAAGCTTCACAACTCCCAGAAATTCCTGTCACCTGATTAGGTTGGGAGCTACCTGCACCTGATTCGCTTCCCCACCCAGGGTGGTTGAAATCTATGCCTGCTCTCAACCGTGTCCTGAGTATAAAGAAAGCATCCTTTCTGTTTCAGACACTGGGGTAGCAACTGCAGGCTGCAATGGCAAAGGGGCTTTATTAGAGCGCTAAGTGTGGGTAGCGGCAGCCGCTGGGCTCCGGCTTTATTAAACCGTAGCTCTTCCCCGCTGGCACCTTGTTATTGCCAGGGCTATTGTGAAGCTGAATGAGGAGCACGCGAGGCTAAGGGGAGAGTTTTAAAAAGGAAAGATGAGCCTGGACACAGGAGGGGGTGCTTCTGCTTATCAACGCACAGGAAAGCTTAGGACGAACAGTCGCGTAGAACATTCACATGATGGAGAGGAACTTGCTCGGCTGCATCCCACACTTGAGCTCCAGGACTGGAAATGGGGTTCCCTTGTGGGCTCCCTTGTGTGGCTTTAAGGGACCACCTTCCCGCACTGTTTCTCTGTCCGGAGCTGTGCATCCTCCCAGCAAGGATGCCATCAGCACCCAGGCAGCCCACTGGTTCCAGAGACGGTGTCCTGCCGGAGGAAGCACTCCACTTTGCTGCTGTGAAGTCCCTACCTCACAACAGAGGTGAGGGCTCACCCGGGGTGCCAACCCCAGGAGGGGAAGAGCTCTGCGACCCCTGAGAAGAACCCAGAAGGGTTTTGCTCACAGTCCTGTGCTCTCTGCTTCTCGTTTCCTCTGGTCAGTGCATCCCGAGGAGCCTGTGCAACTGTGGACGGTGCAGGTCTGTCTGGTCTCAGCCACACAGAGCCACCCTGGGCCCCATCTGTGGATGGGTCACCCCACACTTGCCAGCCTTAGTGCAGAGAGCCTTGTCCCCACACAGCATCACCGGTGACAACCCCAAGCCTTCCCTGTCTGGAGAGAGGTCTCTGCAGCCTTAGGTGCCTGGACCGTTCGTCTCCTACTCTCTGCCCATCTTTGTGCCTTTTCCTCCTTTGTGTCTTCCATTTTTCTATACAAAGAGAGCCCTCCAGTGGTCCTTGAGTTGCAGCCCGTATCAGCCCCTTAGGGCATGTGTATAAGGAGGCTCCCCTTGAATTAGGGGAAACATGAGCATTCGCTGTGTAACCTTGGATATGTCCTTTCATCTCTCCAGGTACCACAACCACGAGAGGAGAGAGTTGAGCCCACTGACATCTAAGATTCTTTCCAGCCTTCAGAACTCTGGCTGTGTGCCTGCAGGGAGCCGGGGACCCCGCCCTGCACCTTTTCCTTAGGATCCACTGTGAGAAGTCCTGCTGTGGCTGTTCTGTTGAAAGTGGGGGTTTTATCCCCCAGCTGCTCAGAGAAGACCATTAAATGCCCTTGCTCCCACTTTTCAGTTATTGTATTACTGTCTGCTTCACTTTTCAGGTCTATTAATATTTGCTTTATACATTTAGGTGCTCTTATGTTGGGTGCATTGGAGAAGGAAATGGCAACCCACTCCAGTGTTCTTGCCTGGAAAATCCCGTGAACAGAGGAGCCTGGTGGGCTACAGCCCATGGAGTCACAAAAGAGTTAGACACAACTTAGCGACTAAACAACAACAGCAGCAATGTTGGATGCATGCGTGCGTGTGTGTGTGTGTGTGTGCACGTGCTAAGTTGCTTCAGTCGTGTCTGGCTCTTTGGGACCCCATGGACTGTACCCTGCCAGGCTCCTCTGTCCATAGAATTCTCCAGGTAAGAATACTGGAGTGGATTGCCATGTCCTCCTCTAGAGGATCTTCCTGACCAGGGATTGAACCTGCATCTTCTCTGGCTCCTGCATTGCAGGCAGATTCTTTACTACTGAGCTACCAGGGAAGCCCGTTGGGTGCATAAATATTTACAAATATTTATATCCTCTTGTTGGATTGACTTCTTTACCACTCTGTAGTGGTCTGGGCTTAACGTCTACTTTGGCTGATTCGCCTGGCTGTCCTCGCTTTTTCATTTTCATTTCTATGAAAATGTCAATGACCCTCAGAGTAATTATTGATAGACATGTACTAGTTGCCACTGTGGTCATCGTTTTGGGATTGCTTTGTAATTCCCTCATTCCTTTCCTCTTTTCTCGCTCTCTGTTTGTGATTGAGGACGTTCTGTAGTGGTTTTCTTATATTCCTTTCTCCTTTTGTGTATCTACTATAAGTTTTGCTTTGTGGTTGGTTACCATGAAGCTTACATAAAACACCTTATGTTTATTACAGTCTCTTTTAGGCCGATGATAACCTAACTTCAAATGCATATTAAAACTACATTTTTACCCTTCCCTCCCAATTTTATGTTTTTGATGTCGTAATTGATAACACATTATCATAGTTATTTTAAATAAATAACCATTGTGTAACCATTAACAAATTATTGTACAGTTGTTTTTAATAATTTTGTCTTTTAACCTTCATACTAGATTTATAAGTGATTTAGCCACCACTGTTACAACATGAGAGTATTCCAAATTTAGCCATATTTTTTTTTACCAGTGGGATTTATACTTTCATATGTTTTCCTGATACTAATTAGCATCCACCTGTTTCAGCTTGAAGACTCCCCGTTAACATTTCAAGTAAGACCAATCTAGTGGTGTTGAACTATTTCTTTGTTAACTATAATTTTGTTAGTCTCATGGACACAAAGCCTCACTGACTTTCAGAGCAAGGTTCTTTGGGGGCCCATCCCTCAAGTGGGTTTCCCTGGTAGCTCAGATCATAAAGAATTTGCCTGCAATGCAGGAGACCCAGGTTCAATTCCCTGAGTTGGGAAGATGCCCTGGAAGAGGAATGGCAACCCACTCCAGTATTCTTGCCTGGAGAATCCCATGAATGGAGGAGCCTGGGGGGGTACCGTCCATGGGGTCACAAAGAGTTGGACACGACTGAAGCGACTTAGCACACACACCTTCAAGTGGGAGTCTCCAAACTGGGGGCACTGGATGTTGGGTCTTTTGCTCCTTGGAAAGAATTTGGAGTTGTGAGTCCCCTCACTCCCATGGATTGCATGCTGCTGTGCCAAAGGTGGGGTTTGAGGCAAGAGTGTGTCTGAGCCTTTCCACCTGTTTTGATGTGGGGATTTTCTCATTCACCTCATGTGTAGGGGTCACTCAGCTGTATCTGGGTTTCTTCACTGGGAATTTTCCATGTGTAGCCATAGATTTGGTGTGTCCAAGGGAGGAAATGAGACCTGGGGCCTCCTGTGTCATCACCTTGCACTGGAATTCCATTTCATACTTTGTTAAGCTGTGAGTGAGTCTAGGTCTCTGGATGTGCTTTGTAAACTGTGAAAGGCCCAGCAGAGGAGGGAACATGGAGACATCACGGTTTCTCGAATAAAGTGTGTGGATTTCCACGTCCTGTCTCATCGTCCCTGAGTGTGTTCATCAGAGTGCCTGGCTTCTGCCCACTCGCCTCCCCTCTCTGCCGCTAAGTCCTCCCTCTGCTCTGTTTCTAAATGTTGTGTTGTTTTTTTTTTCAAACCCATGTTCCCAAACAGGGGAATGATTTAAGCAGTTACAGAAGGCGGCAACTTGGGGGTGTCGGAGGGATGGGTTGAGCTGGGGCTGGTGGCTTGGGCATGCCTCTGGTTGCGCTGGGAAAGGGAGGTGAGCTGCTCGGGGTTAGCCCCAGGGGCCCGCCCGCGGAGCAGGGCCCCACATTGCAGTCTTTCCCCTGATCCTTTTCTGGCTCGGGGCCCTAGAGGAGACATGGGACCATGAGAGCCTGGGGAAGGAGTCTCTCCTGGATCAGGACTGAACAGGGCCGTGCCTGGAGCCAGACATACCCCCTACGACCAGAGCCACCCCTGGAACCCCAGGGCCTTATCTCAGCTTCCTTGAGATTGGTGGTGAACAAGGTGTATGTTCTGAGACCTAGGCAGATGGAGCCCTTGAAACCACAAGTGAAATCATGACAAAAGTGAGAGGGAAAAGGAAATGAGCAGAAGGAAGGGAAAGAACGCCAAGCACAGAAGCTGGGAGGAGAGGGGCGGCTCATGTTAAAGAAGCCTGAGAACAGACGGGCGTGACTTGCTTTGGTGTGGGCTGTATCCCCTGTTTGTCAGAATGTGATGCTGCCAGACAGCGTGCTTCTAGGAACACCCGTCTTTTAAACCCAACAGGACATGTGTTTCTACAGTGTCTTTTTCTCTCCTAGTCTCACTGATTATTCATGGAGCTCCTAGTGGGTGCCAGATACAGTGCCAAGCAGTTGATATTATCAGAGTAAACCTTCAAAAGGTTAGTCACTCAGTCATGTCTGACTCTCTGCGATCCCATGGACTGTATGTAGCTCACCAGGCTCCTCTGTCCTTGAAATTGTCCAGGCAAGAATACTGGAGTGGGTTGCCATTTCCTTCTCCAAAACCTTCATAAAACCTTGTGAGATAGACACTTTTATCCCATTTTAAAGGTGAGAAAAACGAAGTCCAGAAAAGGTAATTGACTTGGGCAGGCAGCAGGGACAGCTGGAATTGGAGACTTTTTACAGAGTTCTTGATCTTTCTACTTAAGTATATTGTCCCTCTTTCTTTACTCTCTTTCCCTGCTAATTGGCAAAAGGTCATGATGATCATCACTTTCTCTTTTTTTTAAAGGATTCTTTAAAATTATATGTATTCATTTGGCTGCTCTGGGTCTTCGGTCCCACAGGATCTTCGATCTTCCTTGCAGCATGAACGATCTTTGGTTGCGGCTTGGGAGCTCTTAATTGCATCATGTGGAATCTAGTTCTCTGACCAGAGGTTGAACCTGGGCCCCCTGCATTGGGAGCACAGGGTCTTAGCCACTGGGCCATCACTGTCTTTCTTAAACTAATAAGATTTGTAAGTGCACACTCAAAGTTTGTTCATTCAGTAAAGACTTAATTGAATTCCTACTGTGTGCCAAGCATCATGGCTTCCCTGGTGGCTCAGTAGTAAAGAATCTGCCTGCCAAGCAGAAGTCACGAGTTTGATCCTTGGGTGGAGAAGATCCCCTGGAGAAGAAAATGGCAACCCACTCCAGTATTCTTGCCTGGGAAATCCCATGGACAGAGGAGCCTGGTGGGCTACAGTCCAGGGGGTCGCAAAGAGTGGACATGACTGAGCAACTGAGAATGCACACATGCCAAGCATCACACCGGCATGAAGACACGTGAGCCACACAAGGATCCCAGGAAAAGCCCTTCTCCCCAGGTAGTCTTCTCTTGATGTACTGCATCGCTGCTCCTAGTAGGGCTTCAGGATGTAATCTGAACAAGTGCAGGCCAGGAAATTTAGAGCTAAAATTCCTTTCCTATACCATCAGAATCCTGTGGGTTTCTTAGAAAAATAACCTATAGATGAAATACAGATTCTTTGGTGGCTGGAAACCTGGGTCGTGGTACTAGCATCATTATGCCCAGGTAAGCTGTGTGACTCCCTAGGCCTCAGTTTCCCCAGGGCTTGGACCACATGATCACCATGTGCTTCTCAGCTCTAACATATCATCAATTTAACCAAGTTCTCCACTTCAATCCGCTGTCCAGGTGAATGAATCCTGAGGCCCATTTTGAAAATGTGAGCTGTTGGCAAGTTTTTTTTATCCCTAAGCCTCAGGTTCTCCTGGTGACATACGGCTTCATCAGTTGGTTTCGTTTCTGCACCTCTGAGTCATTTGTCATTTGCAGACGATTTATCTTTGTCATGGTTACCAATGTTCACTTCCCTAAGAGAGAGGCACATACCCCAAATCTAGAAGCTATATGCTTTCCTCAGAAAACAGCCTACAAGTCAAGAAACTGCTAATGGAATCCTTCTTTCAATGTAGCCGAACCACTTACATTATTATAAAGAGAGAGTAAAAAGTAGAGGCAACATTTTTTTGTTTGCCTGATCTGCATTTTTATGTAATCAGATTATTTTCACGTGAGATGCAAGAACAGAATTTAAAAGTCTACTCAAGTTGGTACAGTTTGTTTAAGACAGGAGCCAGACACAATTTCTTTTTTTTTCCCTAGAAACTTTAAAAAACGCATTTCTCTTTTCCTGGTGATTTGCTGACTATGAATGGTGATATGTTCTATGCCAACTGTATATGTCATATAGACATAATCCTTCACCAATCCTTCCAGAACAGCTGTTGCTGTGCCCATGTTGTGGATGGGGACACTGGAGTTCAGGGAGGGTATGTCATCTATGCAAATTCATTTGGATGAGGAGTAGGAGATGTAGGGTTCAAGTTCGGTTCAGTGTAAGCCCAAATGGGTACACTTTCTCTGCGTGGAAGGGAGAGTATCCATACACAGTCACTGCCTGGGAGCCAGAGAAATGTGGACAAAAATCCAGATGGTTTAAAACACAACCAGAAATTAGCAAGAGAAAGTGGCTTCTATACGGCCTTCTCCACAAAATAAGAAGGAAGAGTAGGCTAATCTCAGCCCAGTACACCTTTATATGAATTATAAATGTTTGAATTACTAATGTATGAATTAGTAAAAGCATGAATTAGTAAAACCCCTTCCTGGCTCCCAGGTGGCTCAGATGGTAAAGAATCTGCCTGCAACTGGGGAGACCTGGGTTCCATCCCTGGGTCAGGAAGATCTCCCAGAGAAGGGAATGGCTACTCACTCCAGTATTCTTGCCTGGAGAATCCCATGGACACAGTCCATAGGGTTGCAAAGAGTCAGACATGACTAAGCGCCTAACACTTCCACTTTCATTTCTTCCTGGAGGTGGGTACCCCCACATGCCAGTGGCTTGTTGCATGCAGGGGGATGACGTCCCATCCCTCGTATAGGGAACTCTTCAGTTCCTAGGGGCCTAGGGGACACTTCAGACATCACTACCCTACGGCTGGAGAAGGGGAGGTACCAGTAAGTAGAGAGGAGCCAAGGGTAACCAACCAGGAGGGTCTCGGGATGTTGGAATGGCTGGAGAATAGAAAAAGATGGCCATATTTATTTCATGATCGCCAAACATTTATACTTCTCACTCTTTCTTTTACTTTGCAAATAGTTGAGTGGGCAGAGGGAAACTCTTCTTATGGTTGAAGAGGTTTAGCTTCATTTCCAGATGCCAAGTCAGTTACAGTGTGACCACGCTTCCCAGAAATGGTCAGGCTAAAAGCCAGGGCAGAAGTAGCACACGCTTCTTCTTGTTACTAAATTGTCACAAAGAAAGTTCAAGGAGTCTTAGAGGCATTCCCTTCTGATAACTAGGTCTGATAGTGTGTGCCTATGACTGTCTGCTGTGTCTTGGTTTCTCCTCCTCTGCTTTCTTTAGCTCATCTACGCCTCTGCGCAGTCTGTGATGTTTGGGCTTTAATTAATAATAGTAATAATAAATAATAACAATACAAGGATGGAGATGGAGGAGGCCAAGGAGGAAGGAAAAAAAATCACATGGACTAAGATAATCTAGTGTGAAAATGTTAGTTGCTCAGTTGTGTCTGACTCTTTGCGACCCCATAGACTGTGGCCCCCCAGGCACCTCTGTCCATGGGATTCTCCAGGCAAACAAGTACTGGAGTGAGTTGCCATTTTCTCCTCCAGGGTATCTTCCTGACCCAGGGATCGAACCGTGTCTCTTATGTCTACCTGTATTGGCAAGTGGACTCTTTACTGCTTGTGCCACCTGGGAAGCCCCTTGACTCTAATAGGTATCTCATAAGTGTTTCAGGAGTAGGTGAATTAAATTATACATTGGGAAAAATACCTGAATCTTGTTGCAAATGTGAGGGAAAACTGTGAGAATGTGTGTGTGTGTGTGTGTGTATATGTATGTATGTGTGTGTGTGTGTACTGTGTGTGTGTGTATATATGTATGTGTGTGTATGTGTGTATGTGTGTGTGTGTGTGTGTGTGTGTGTGTGTGCAGTGAAGGGATGGTGGGGAGAGGCCACAGAAGGGGAGAGTTATGGAATCTGAGAGTTAGTGGGTGCATCCGTCTGCTCGAGGAGCACTGCCTGTAAATCAGAGGGAGAAAATCATTGGTAACTTTTGCCATCAAATTGGGATGTGGGGAAAACCTTAAAGTCACTCAGTGAGAAGGGTGGCTGAGATGGGGGCCTAGCTCTGTCCACTGCAAGAAAAACCCAGCCCCCAGTTTTGGAGGGAGCTCATCAATTTATTCCCTCCCTTCCCTGCTAGCAAAGGCTCTTGCCTACTTCTCTGGGTCCAAGATCGTCAGAGAAATAAGCTGGGCCAGGGGTGGTAGGTAGGAACATGGGGATGTGAAAGCCTTCTTTCTCCATCTTCCAGCTTTCCTTACCATTAAGTTGTGGATTGAGAGTGGTTTTAAAAATTCATATAACAATTAAAATAAGATACTTTTAAAAAGCAAATGCCAGCATATGGAGTATTAGTGTATTGGCGCTCTCTCTCTCTCTGCCATCTCCTCCCTTCTCTTCTTCTCTCCCCTCCCTATGCCTCTATGAATATCATGTATTCCTTTTATTCCAGTTCATCTGTGGTCCGAGTGAGCTGTTTGTGACGAAGCTGGAGCCCTTCTTCCGGAATGCATACCTCGGGTGCTGCAGGGCAGAGGTCCCCAGCCTTTTTGGCACCAGGGGCTGGTTTCATGGAAGACCATCTTTCCATGAACTGCTGAGGCTGGGGATGGTTTTGGGGTGATGTCATAGCTCAGTTGGTAAAGAATCTGCTTGCAATGCAGGAGACCTGGGTTCGAGTCCTGGGTCGGGAAGATCCCCTGGAGAAGGAAATGGCAACCCACTCCAGTATTCTTGCCTGGAGAATCCCATGGACAGAGGAGCCTGGCGGGCTCCAGTCCGTGGGGTCGCAAGAGTTGGACACGACTTAGTGACTAAAGAGAGAGAGAGAAGGACAGTGCATTTATTGTGTACTTTATTTCCATTATTATCACATCAACTCCACCTCAGATCATCAGGCGTTAGATCCTGGAGGCTGGGGACCCTGCTGTAGGGCACGTCCAGGAGGTGGATTAATCGGTCCCTTAAACCCATCTGTCATGACGGAGGCTTAATTGGAAGGTGAACTTCTCAAAAGGAGACTTCAGATGGAAGGAGCGGTGGGAAGAGGTGCCAAGGGACCAGCACCCCAGATAGTGAAGGCAGGCGCTGTGGGCCTCTCCCTTCAGGAAGGAAGAGGCAGGCCCTCAGGGGTGACCCGGTGCCAGACCAGAGGGGAGAAGAGGTCTGCCCCTGGGCGTCTGGGACAGGACAGCAGCTCTGAGGGACCGTGCCTGGCCATGCTGGTGGCAGGGATGGGGGTGAACCATCCGCAGGAAGGCTCTGAGAGGGACAGATTACATGGGAATAAAATAAGCATCACCATGTGAATTTCCACTGACTTCCAGATCACTCTCCAGGACACCCTTCAATAATGCTGCTGCTGCTGCTGCTAAGTCGCTTCATTTGTGTCCGACTCTGTGCGACCCCAGAGACAGCAGCCCACCAGGCTCCCCCGTCCCTGGGATTCTCCAGGCAAGAACACTGGAGTGGGTTGCCATTTCCTTCTCCAATGCATGAAAGTGAAAAGTGAAAGTGAAGTCGCTCAGTCATATCCGACCCTTAGCGACCCCATGGACTGCAGCTCACCAGGCTCCTCCGTCCATGGGATTTTCCAGGCAAGAGTACTGAAGTGGGGTGCCATTGCCTTCTCCTTCAATAATAGCTTTGGGGAAAATGAACAGAGAACCAGGCCCTGCCACCTCTCTCATTATACTCATGGCCCTTCCTGTCACTTTTGGAAAAACAAGCAAATTAGGTTTGCCAGCAAATTCCATTAAATTAGGCACATTTCATTTTTGCAAAGTTGAAAATTCAAAAATTGGTTTTGGATCCACAAGCCAAGATCCTATAAGCCAAGGGCAAGATCATCTTCTTACAAAAGCCTGATTTTCCCATCCTTGGTGTTTCTCTTCTAGGAGATGGTATGACAATTCTAAGCCACTCTGTTAAACTTTCTTTCCATAGAAAGTTTATTCATCTACCAAAGTACTCAACTCATTCTCCAGGGAATTAAGGCCCGAGGAGGACAGGAATGCTGAGTGCGTGTTGGATTTATCACACCCATATTTACGTGTGTGGCGGCCGTGTTCTCCCCTCCAGCACGTGTGTACCTTAGTGACTGCGTCATGCTCATATTTATGGGGACCTGGTCACGTGGGAGGCACTCAGTGACCAGTATACAAAAAGCGCAACAGTTCTAGGGCAATTACAGGGCTTCTGACACAACACGACATGTACAGACTAAATCTCTCCCGGTGTTTTGAGTGGCTTCGAACATTTTTTAATACTGCTACTCAGAGCTGTTTCTTCATATAAGCACAGAATTATAACATCCTGCCTCCTGATTTGCTGTAAGTAAAATTACCTTAATTAGGCCCAGCATTTTGGAATTTCTATTAATTAAGGCACGTGATCTTATTGGGTAAGAAGTTTGAATGAAGGGTTGTAATTTAGAAATCTGTAAGTTTATGAGTCTACACTTCTTACACAATGTTTGTACAAATGAAACCCTAGATTCATTTAGCTAATTTTCCCTATTAGTACCCCATTCATTTCTGAGTTTATAGCAAAAAAGAAAAAAGAAGAAAGAAATACTGTAACGTAATTATTAGTATTTCTTTAAACAAATCCTAGAGGAAGAATGTTTTTTAAAAATTAATTCAAATGAGGCTCACACTCTCCCATTTCTCAAAATAATAAGATATTTTACTCTATTTAATTCCAGTTCCTCAGCAGCTCTCTTTATCCATGTGAGAGGAAAGTTAGTGAAGCCTTGGGGAGGAGATGTGGTGGTTCAGAGTGACAAAGTTGAAGTTCCGTGTTTCTAGGGGCTGTTTGGTAGACGCCAGTTCTTCCTCCGGACCTACTATGGCCAAGAGTCACGTCACCTTTGCTACTGACTACAGCTTCCCCTTGATCATTACATGCGTTCATTTCCTGGCCTGGTTTTCCTACAGCAACCAAATAAAAGTGGGATTGTCACCTTCCTTTTCCCGCAGCTCAGGAGTCTGGACACATTTTGATGAGGCTTTATCTAAGGGGGTGGGTATGGGCATAAGGAGATGTTGTAAAGGAAAGCCTCTCCCACCACCAGAATCTCCCCTTTGGCTCACCTCCTTTGGGAAGCCTTCCTGGGACCCTTACCAGGCCTGGATGAGTTGTTTTTGCTCTCTTAGGGCACTTTGGAGCAACATGCAAAGAATAGGAGTTTTAGAGCCTCACAGCCCAAGCTGGGCTCCCAGGGCTGAGAAACCTGTATGCAGGTCAGGAAGCAGCAGTTAGAACTTGACATGGAACAACAGACTGATTCCAAATAGGAAAAGGAGTACTTCAGGGCTGTATATTGTCACCCTGCTTATTTAACTTCTATGCAGAGTACATCATGAGAAATGCTGGGCTGGAAGAAGCGCAAGCTGGAATCAAGATTGCCCGGAGAAACATCAATAACCTCAGATATGCAGATGACACCACCCTTATGGCAGAAAGTGAAGAAGAACTAAAGAGCCTCTTGATGAAAGTGAAAGAAGAGAGTGAAAAAGTTGGCTTAAAGCTCAACATTCAGAAAGCGAAGATCATGGCATCTGATCCCATCACTTCATGGCAAATAGATGGGGAAACAATGGAAACAGTGTCAGACTTTATTTTTTGGGGCTCCAAAATCACAGCAGATGGTGATTGCAGCCATGAAATTAAAAGACGCTTGCTTCTTGGAAGGAAAGCTATGACCAACCTAGATAGCATATTCAAAAGCAGAGACATTACTTTGTCAACAAAGATCCGTCTAGTCAAGGCTATGGTTTTTTCAATAGTCATGTATGGATGTGAGGGTTGGACTATAAAGAAAGCTGAGCACCAAAGAATTGATGCTTTTGAACTGTGGTGTTGGAGAAGACTCTTGAGAGTTCCTTGATTGCATGGAGATCCAACCAGTCCATCCTAAAGGAGATCAGTCCTGGGTGTTCATTGGAGGGACTGATGTTGAAGCTGAAACTCCAATTCTTTGGCCACCTGATGCAGAGAGCTGACTCATTTGAAAAGACCCTGATGCTGAGAAAGATTGAGGGCAGGAGGAGAAGAGGACGACATAGGATGAGATGGTTGGATGGCATCACGGACACGATGGACCTGGGTTTGGGTGGACTCCAGGAGTTGGTGATGGACAGGGAGGCCTGGCATGCTGCAGTTCATGGGGTCACAGAGTCAGACAGGACTGAGTGACTGAACTGAGCCTTAGGCAAAGTCTCTAAGTCTCTTTCGGTCTCTTTCCTTAAACAAAGGGGATAATGAAATTTACTGGAGGGTTTTGTTCTTGTTTTTTAGATGCTTAGTCGTCTTCGACTCTTTGCCATTCCATGGACTGCAGCTCACCAGGCTCCTCTGACCATGGGATTCTCCAGGCAAGAATACTGGAGTGGGTTGCCACTTCCCTTTCCCAGGGATCTTCCCAACCCACATCACTTGTATCTCCTGCATTGCAGGTGGATTCTTTACCACTGCACCACCTGGGAAGCCCTATCAGAGAGTAGTGGGAGGATTAGACATAATTTGCTTTAACATACATAGTACCAGAATAGATAATACTCAAAAATGGTAACTCTTTTTATTTTGACAACACTTCCCACACTGTTCTCTAATCATGTTTACCTATCTGGCATCTCCTCAGGACTGTGAGCTTTTCTAGAGGATATTTCTCTATCCCTAGATGCTGGGACAAAATCTTGCATGGAGGAAATATTATACAAATGTATTTTGGATGAGTGAATCAATGAGTCCATGAGAATGCCTGGATACATCTTTAATAGCCTGATTTGGTTCATCCATCGTGGAGCAAACTTATTTCTTGAAACACATTGATAAAGAATCTGCCTGCCAATGTAGGAGATGCAAGAGACGAGGGTTCAATTCCTGGGTCAGGAAGATCCCTGGGATTTGGAAATGGCAACTTGCTCCAGTATTCTTGTCTGGAAAATTCCATGAGCAGAGGAGCCTGGCAGGCTACAATCCATAAGATCACAAAGAGTCAGACACAACTGAGCAACTGAGCATACACACAATTATTTGAAATGAGACTATTTATTCTAAACAATGAGGAAATCAGTAAAAAGGAAAAGAACAAAGTAAAGAAATTGGATTCAATATTTTGGTTCTTAAAATGGAGCATGCCCATGGATCATTATAAAACTCAGTATATGAAATCAGAAGGTAACTGGCCATGTCACAGGCTAGAATGTGCACATTTTGTGCTTTCAAATGATGGGTGTAAAATGAAAAACTGGAACAGGGCAGGTTTTTTCCTCCACCTCAACCCCCAGCACCTCTCATTTATCGGCAGGACGATCACTATTCTCCTTCTAGGTACCACTCATGGGGAGCATCGAGACCTTACAGAAACCTGCAGAATGAACAATTGTTGGCATCTCCTTGGGAAGAAGAGAAAAAAGCCAAAGCTTTGATAGATTTTAAACTGCAGCCCTCCTGGGATGCCCCAAATGGCTCATAAATACAGCTAGTAGAATATTGCCTATGTGTATTTTCCACTTACACTCACCTTTGAGTTCTGCTCTGGCCCCTTGAGAATCAATACACACAATAACAGAATTGCTGATGTATTAATCTTTTCTGCTGATCTAAGCACTTTTTTTTTTTTTTTCCTACCAAAGTGGGAATATGGCTGGGGGAGGAAGTGAAATCTAGACCATTCTGAAAGTAATGGGGGGAAAATTTAATTTCCAGACTTCAGGAAATACACTATTTCTCTTTTTCTAACCTCACTAAGGCATCCTGATGGAGTGCTCTGGCTGGCCCAGAGCCATGGTCTTCAGTTTAAGCCAAAGGTCTTCAGATTATCACAACCATCCTGTATCTTTGTTTTGTGACCTTCTTAAGACAAAGCCAACCCTCCAGGTCACATCTGGGCCAGAAGTCCCTTTAGAACACTAAGCTTCTTTCTCCAGAGCTGTCGCCTCTGCCCAAAGCGTTTCATGACCATTCTGTAGCCTCGCATGGCAGTTTTTGGGGTCGTGAGGACTTTCATTTGTGAATATATTTCATCAGGGGGAACTGGTGGTAAACATCCAGAGGTGGGGAAGGAAGGAAGAAGATTTCTGCTGGAGATGAGTCTGAGAAGGAGAACCCCGTAATCTACATTCTCAGCATGAAGTGAGCAGTGTCCACTGCGCTAAGAGGCATCAAGGAAGAAACAAGGGCGAGGGGAACTGGTTCTGTTGTGGCCTTGATTCTCTGCTGCAGCTTCTCTTAGAGATGAAGAGACTGACAACCCCTGGAGGGGGGGCGGGGAATCAACTCCTTTATTTATTTTTGTTTTGCTTTTGTTTCTCTTCCTGCTCCTTAGGACACTGGTAAGATTCTGATCCAAAAGATACACAGATGAAAGGTATACAGCTTCCTCCACCTCAGGATGAGGCATGAAGTCAAAGGGCAGGGGGCAGGGAGCATGGTTTGAGGGTAAGAGAGTGCTGGGCTTAAGTCGCAGGACCTTTGCTTCTTGGGTAAAGTGCTTCACCCTTAGGATCCAGGATCCTCCTCTCAAAAATGGCAACAATCCTATCAGCTTCTGCCATGTAGGGAAGGGTGGATATCTTTTCCCTCTGACTTTCTAGGCTCTTGGTTAGGATCCCTGTAACATCAACAACCGGAGAAGACAATGGCACCCCACTCTAGTACTCTTGCCTGGAAAATCTCATGGATGGAGGAGCCTGGTAGGCTGTAGTCCATGGGGTCACTAAGAGTTGGACACGACTGAGCGACTTCCTTTTCACTTTTCACTTTCATGCATTGGAGAAGGAAATGGCAACCCACTCCAGTGTTCTTGCCTGGAGAATCCCAGGGACAGGGGAGCCCGATGGGCTGCCATCTATGGGGTTTCACAGAGTCGGACACAACTGAAGCGACTTAGCAGCAGCAGCAGCAACATCAACAACTCACATTTATTCAGTATAAGTTTTACACCACAGAGGGGCCTTCACCAGAAAATGAAGACTGAAAGAAACTGCTGGACCTGGGTGCTTTATGCTAAGCTTGATGCAGAGCGGACAATCAGGGACAGGACGAAGGGTACAGGGTGAGTCTAGTGAACGGGTGGAGACTTGGCCAAGCCTAGGTGTCCCTCTCTGTGTTCCATTGTCTTAGGAAACAAGGATGCTTCTCTCCAGGTTAGAGAGGGCACTTCTCACACGAGGGCTTTACAACCTACTTCAGTGGAGAATCAGAAAGCCCCTCCTGCAAGTGCTGCTTCCCAAATCCTTAAAGTATTCAGTATGCCAAGGTACCATATTTTGGGGAACCTGGTCACCAGGTTGTGAGGATCAAGCAAGATAATGAAAAGCTGTGGACTCTGTTTTGTTCTATGACAACCCTGGGGGAATCCATGGTGTGAGTCCCATCGGGGAGGCAGGATTCCGGCCCCACAGGGAAACTGAGCCTTTCACTATTCTGGGGACAGCAGCAAAGTCCCTTCTGGAGGCCGCATCAGGGGCCCAGAGTCTGAGAGTGGCGAGGTCCTGGCCAGAGTGACCCTGTGACAAGATCCAGGCTGTGTCCCCATCGCTCAGCCTTCCTTGATTCCTGCTCATTTTCAGAGCTCAGTTTTCTAGCCTTCCATTCGGACAGTTTCGATACTTTTCTGCTCAGAATTAATCAGCTTGTGTCTCTTTCCTTGAATCCAGGAATGCTGACCATTACAAACTTGAAATGTATGATACAACCACGGCATACAATCGGGTGCTCTGCAAAGCAGACTCTCAGTACCTGGTACCTATTGCTATAATTACTTTAATAGCATATTACTATACTGGGCATTCCAAGATTTCATATTTGATACTTCATCTATTCAGATGTCCGGGATGTGTCATATTTTGCTGAGGTACCAATTTAAATTGGGAAGAATACATGTTAGATTATTCCTTGTTTGATTTTTTATTATGGGGAATATATGTCATCTATAATTCTCAAAAATAATAAATATATTTCCATTTAAAAAGACACATGACTGATTTGAGTTATATAGACTCATAAGCAACAAAGCTTTGGAGATTTATTAACCTCAGATTAACAACTAGCAGGCCTAGATTATAAGAGAGAGAAATGTATTCTGTAATTATACTTTAGAATGGTATCCCATGGAAGGGCAGGGTCTTCTGGTCAGATTTATCAGCTCTAAAGAAACTTCAGTGGTTAAAGAAAGGAAGTCTAAGAAAATAAAGTTTAATATTCAGAATTAAGGCCTGGGTTATAATCTGTATTCAACTGATAGTCTGCTAATAGAGATACTTGGTCTGTTCTCCAGCTTGAGTCTGCATGGACCAGCACCAGAGCATCTTGTCAGTCAGCCAAGTCCTTGCTGCTCAGAGAATGGTCCCCAGACCAGTAGCATCAGCATCGCCAAGGAGTTTGTTAGAAATGCAGGCTCTCAGGCCCCATCCACACCTACTGTATCAGAATCTGTATTTTACAATATTCCCTGGTGATTCATAAGCATATTAAAATTTAAGAAGTATTGATAAGTAACTTGGTCATTAACAGCTGGGAGAAATGTCAAAGCTAGTTTCCCCAAACCAGATGGGGATACAATTTATAACCCATTTTCAAGTATCAGTGATTTACTCTGGAGTTGTTAACGTAAATGAGTACTATATTCTTTAAGGAGGCTACTCAAGGAAATTTCTGTCTTGCCTCCTATAAAATTAGCATATTTTTGTATTTTTTTTCCCTTCAGATTGAGGCGGTGAGGGGAGTAGAAGCCTCTTTTGTGTTTTATCTGCCTCTGGCTTGAAGTGAGTATGTAAAGGGCAACAGAGAAAGTCATCTTAAATTATCGACATCTCTGAAAAGTAGTGATTTCATCTTCTGTGGTAGGACTGGGTCAGCTCTCATCTTGCTCGAGCCGTTTGTTCAGGACCAGAGGTTCCTGAACTAGAAATAGATAAGTATAATCTGCAGAATGGATTAGATCCTGAGGAAGCCATTATCATGGAGTGTCAGTGAGTAAAATTAACATGTATTTTTAATAAGTCTGTAATTACTTATTCTACGATAGACCATATGGTCTGTTCACTTTCATGGACTCAAACACTTAAGCCTTCAAATGCCGTTTAGTTTTACACACACACAGACACACACACACCTCTTCCCTGCAAAGAAAACAAAAGAATTGCTTTTCAAGCTTCACAACTTTCCTTAAGGAGTAAAAATTCAAATTGCTGTCAAAGCCAGGACTTTTACACCCGTGTCTAGAAGGCGTAGTGAGGCATCTTGTACCTTGCACCTCAGGCCTTCTTTTAATTTGTTGACTCAATAGTCTGAGCTGAGGGCAGCCCGGTTGTGCTAAGTTTTCAGCTGTTGGTATCGATTTCCTTGTTTTTGTGAATTTTTGTGTCAGACCTGGCATTGTTATTTAAATGGATCATTGAGTGTTTTTCGATTAGAATTCCATTAAATTGAAAAACAAAGAACCCTCTGCTACGCTCAAGAAGAAAATGCCTTCATTTCCCCCTCTTCTAGATGCAAGTATTTTTTTAGTCAGGTCTTTTTATGATAGTCTCATGAACATACTTTCAGAGACGCGTGCATTTTATGACTTCACTTGGGTCTTTTTAAAACTGCCGATTAAGCAATACCCCTAAATTTTTTTTTCTCCTCTAAAAGGCTGCAGGAAGTCTCATTTTGCTATCATTGCCTTAGAAGGGGTCCACAAAAAATTGCTATCTTGCAACACATTCTGAGGAATGGGGTAATAAATGCCGGCCTTTAGAGGGACAGATCAGACAGTTTAAGATGCTAGTGTATTTTGAAAATTCATTAACTGAATTTTTAAAAGTCAAGCTGATCACCAAGGACAATTTCACCTTTTAAATAAATAAGAGATGTAGATTTGGTTGAAGAATGGGATGTGGATTACCCAGCCTGTTTATGGCAGTCCTTGAGCTGGAAATTCAGAACTTCAGTCCTTGAGTTGGAAATATCTGCAATTTGGAAAGACCCATTGCAGAGAAGACTTGGGAGTCAAGGCTCCATTTGCCTTTCTAAAATTTTTAACTCAGTATTTTCAACAATCAAGGAAAGGGGTTCAGGGTTCACAGTGGTAAAGAATCTACCTGCCAATACAGGAGACACAGGTTCAACCCCGGATCCAGGAAGATCCCATGTGCCACGGAGCCACTAAGCCTGTGTGCCATAACTATTGAGTCTGTGCTGTAGAGCCCGGGGGTCCAAACTACTGAGCCCATGGCCACAGCTACTGAAGCCCAAGCTCCTACAGCCCGTGCTCCACAACGGGAGAAGCCACGGCAATGAGAAGCCCGAGTGCCCAACTACAGAGTAGCTCGCACTGGTCACAGCTAGAGAAAAGCCTGCGCAGCAATGAAGACCCAGCATGGCCAAAAATAAATAAATAAATAAAAAGTATTATTTTTAAAAAGGGGCGTTCAGACTTAGGACTTAGGCTGTCCTGTTGTAATCTCTTCCTTCTCATGGAACTGCATACAATCACTGGGTAGAAAGAGGGGCTAAAGATCTCTGTGCCATGTCGTGAATGGGAAGCCTTGGGGCCCTGCTTCTTGGGTTTCGTCTCTCTGTCCCCAGCACATGGGCAAGTCCAGGACTCAATGCATCTGTTATTTGTGGAGCAGCTTGAGAGTCAAAGCTGCAACCTTAGATGAGCGCCTCCCTCTGGGGACCACCTGACTCTAACCGGAGCTTCTACCTAGACACCTAGTTCTTCCTTCACATTTGAGAGAGGGGCTTCAGCAAACCACCAGAGAGCTGGACGCATATCCTCTGCAGCTGGGAACTCACAGAGGATTTATGCCCGATTCATCCCTGGGGAGAACGTCAGTAAGCCACGGTCACCAGAAGGAGAGCTATATCATGACATTCCCCGCAATGGCAGGGCGAAGTTGCCTGTATCCTAGGGACCCGAGATGCAGCCCAGTTTGGTACTATTGGCCTGGGCTGTTGTAGACAGTATCCTTAAGAGTCAAGAGGAGAGAATGCATGAGACTGCCCTTAAGAAAGTCAACTCGAAACATCAATGGTCCAGAGGTCACGATACCATTGTACGGCAGTGTTACTCAACTAAGAACGTTATTATCTGTTTCCTTTCTTTTCTGCCCCAAAGGGTAGAAACTGAAGCCAGTGAATGGGGAGAAGGTGGACCGGAAAAGGGGAAAATTCAACCACATCCTCTCCTGAAAGAGAGGCAGCACAGTTGCTGGAGAAGGAGGCGCAGTGTCTCCATGGGGTTCACGACACGCCACCCCCCAGTATGGAGCCTTGGCAGAGTGAATATTTTAAGCTGAAGCGGTTTGAGAAGACAGCAGTAGCAGGAAGGTCACTCTGACTTTTCCCTACCCTTCTCCCATGAAACAGGTCATAAAGCTCTCAGATGAGAAGTGACCTCCCACACCTGGAGGAGAGGCACATCCTTATCTCTGAAGGCAAAGGGTTTCCTGGCCAAGTCTCCCCCAGTTCACTCCCTTGACCATTTTTTTTCTTCAACTCTTTAACTTGTCTTATTTCTCCACAACTATCTACTGTTCATCAACACTAAGACAGAGGGCTTCCCTGGTAGCTCAGTAGTAAAGAATCCACCTACCAACACAGGGGACACAGGTTCGATCCCTGATCTGGGAAGATTCCACACGCTTATGCCGTGGAGCAACTGAGCCTGTGCACCAAAAAAAGGAAAACTGAGACATGACTCGGGACTGTTTCTTCAGGTCTTCATTTCCTCACGCAGGCTCTGGGTCATGTAAATAAATGTGTGTGCCTTTCTCCTGTTGCTCTGTCTTCGTTAGTTTCACCTTCAGACTCAGACAGGGATCCTAAGAGGGTTGAGGAAAACTTTATCCTCTCCCGCAATCTCCCTGTGAATACTGAAGTTGTTTGGTATAGCAGGCTGCACACACTCTGTTATTGAATTAGCTGAGACATGGCTGAGATGTAGAAGGACAGTGTGATTTTTCTGTTGCCTGAGAGTAAATAGTAAAGCTGTGGGATATGGAGTGTCTGCACTTTTATCCTCAGACAAGGCAAAGTTTCCCCACTGGGTGGTTTAAAAGAGCAAGGCTGTCAAAAGTATTACTCCCCTTGAAGACTGTGGGATTGACTGGATGCTGGCTTGTGTATGTGTGCTCAGTTGTGAAGTCATGTCCGACTCTGCGACCCCATGGACTCTAGCCCTCCAGGCTCCTCTCTGCATGGGATTCTCCAGGCAAGAATCCTGGAGTGTGTTTCCACGCCCTCCTCCAGGGTATCTTTCCAACCCAAAGATTGAACCTGTATCTCCTGTATTGGCAGGTGGGTTCTGTACCACTGAGCCACCTGGGAAGCTCCTCAGAAGCCATATTCAGTTGTGATTTCGTCTTGGGTCCATGTCAATTTTTAGCAAGGGAAGTATCAGACTTGCACTTTCGAGTGATTTCTCAAAGAGGAATAATAAGAACATTTTAGATTCTTTAATCATATTGTTTAAGATTGCACACTTAAAATTTTTCTCTTTCTCTACCTGGTTGACACATTCACTTTAATGTGGTAGCCAGAGTACGTGCCTGTCATTTGGAAATAAACGCATATTTGAGAATTCGTGGACAGTTGCTTTAGAAAGGTCGCCCGACTGCAGCAGATGACAGCGAGGAGCGCGGACTGGAGGGCGGCAAGGGTGGAGGCTCGCAAACTATGGGAAGCTGTCGTGCCGACTGAAGTAGGAATGGCAAGTGGCACCGAGGGTGGACGGAAGGGGCTACGTATGAAGCTGGCGATAATGTCACTGCAGGCTTGCGTGGGTGACTGTTCCATCAGAAGCCTCAGCACCTACAAGCGAGCTGACAGATCAGGAGTATAAAGAGTAGCGATGTCAGAAGATCCAGGCTTCAAGTCCTGGTTTCCTCACTTAATATGTGATTTGGGCCAGTCATTTACTTTCTGAGCCATAAAAATGGGGCTATTGAAACATGAACTTGCTACCGCCTGGAGCAATTGTGCTGACCCACTGCGATAATGAATAAGAGGTGATTCTGAAAAGAGTGAAGCACTCGACACACGATGGGTGTTATTTCGTATCTATCATTATTCCATGATAGAAAGATTCCATGCGCACTATATTTCTGAGCGTGAGTTGTCAGGCTCCACCTCTAATTCTAATCAAGGAAGCAGACTACCCTGGTTCTTAGCAAAAGCAAGCATCATGTGTCAAAAAGAGTACTAAATGGCTCAGGAGACCTGGATCTGCCCTTTCCTCCCTGCGAAGGGCCGAGACTCAGCTTCCTTATCTGTGAATAGTGCAGGACAGCCCTGTCTTGCCTCTCTCTCCACTGACCCCAGAGGGAGTCAGTGAGCACACCCTGAGCTGAGGAACTCGCCTGGGCTCTGCCCTTCCCACGACTTCCCCGCCTCACCTCTAACAAGTCACCTTCTCCCTCTGCGAAGTGGGCAGACCATCTGTATGACCTTTCAGTTATGACATATCACCATTGTATTAAAGATGGATCCTGAAATGAGATGAAATAGAGAGTGCATTAGTCACGACCGAGAGTTAATTTTTCTCTGTTCTGCCTGGTTTGGTGGGGAGGAGGGGATAAATAGGTTGAAAGGGGGAATAAAAAGTTTACCACTAACATTATCCACACATTAACCAAGCCACGGAAAATGGAAGAAGCTGTGAAGATTTTCTCAATATGCAGAGCCACCAGGCAATCAGTGACAATAAAATTGTGAATTCAGCACTTCCATGCTGGGTTTTAATTTTCTGGCACTGGCGTGCCCATTATTTAAGCATGCATTTGGGTTGGTGCCAGCCCGCCCGTCTTCCCCACAGCAAGGGAGGGGTCCCGAGAAGCCTCCCACATCACACACCAGCGGGTTCAGGGCTCCCGTAAACCCGCTGCTCTTGAAGGTTCAGGAAAGGGAGGTGGCACAACAGATCTTGTAAATGACAAAGGGAAGCTGGGGAAGAACTGATGAAAAATGAAGAGCATGGAAAAGGAGGGAGGAACCAGAAGAAACATGGGAATAGAATTAAGGGAGGAAGGCGAGAAGGTCATGACTGTCAATGCTGTTTCGTGGATGGCACGAAAGGGGAAAATTGGGTGTCAGAATAAGGTACAAGAAAAGAATGGAAGATGTTGATGTACAAGGACTGTGTGCTCCAGATACCTTTCGCTTCCCTGGTCAAGGATGCAGTCAGGAGACACCCCCAGCTGCAGAAATGTTGCACCTGCCACAGTGTTGGTCCTGAGCCTCTTCCTAGCAGCTCCCAACCAGGGGTGAGGGTCTGGGGTTTTTGCCCAACATGAACCCTGCCCCAGAGCGCCCCACTGGGCGGGGGCTAAGGCCTTCTCAGAGCTGCCTTTACATGGAGACTCTTCCTACCCAATCTCCCTTCCTTCCCCTTTATGGTGGTTTATTTTATATGTCAGCTTGGCCGGACTATAGACCCAGTTATGTTAGCACACTAATCTCAGTGGTGCCGTGAAGGTACTTGGTACATGTGGCTGCTGCTGCTAAGTCACTTCAGTCATGTCCGACTCTGTGGGACCCCATAGACGGCAGCCCACAAGGCTCCTCTGTCCCTGGGATTCTCCAGGCAAGAACACTGGAGTGGGTTGCCATTTCCTTCTTCAATGCATAAAAGTGAAAGTGAAGTGGCTCAGTGGTGTCCGACCCTTCGTGACCCCATGGACTACAGCCTACTAGGCTCCTCCATCCATGGGATTTTCCAGGCAAGAGTACTGGAGTGGGTTGCCATTGCTTTCTCCAACATGTGGCTAACAATCTCTAATGAGCTGATTTTAAGTGAAAGAGATGGCTTTCTGCAACATGGTTCGGGCCTCATCCAATTGGTTGAGCACCTTCAGAAAAAGTAAATTAATAAAACTAAGGTTTTCTGGAAAAGAAGGAATTCTGCCTCAAGGCTGCAGAATCAACTCCTCCTAGAGTTTCCCGCTTGCCAGCCTGTCCTACAGATCTACAGATTTCAGACTTGTCAGCCTGCCGCACCCCAAATCACATGAGTCAATGCCTTAAAAATAAATCTCTTTCTCTCTCTCTCTCTCTCTCTCTATATATATATATATATATGTATGTATAGGAAATATATTATTGTTGTTATTGTTTAGTAGCTAAGTCATGTCCAATTCTTTTGCAACCCCATGGACTGCAGCCTGCCAGGCTCCTCTGTCCATGGGATTTTCCCAGGCAAGAATACTGGAGCGAGTTGCCATTTCCAACTTTGGGGGATCTTACCAACCCAAGGATGGACCCCACACCTCCTGCATTGGCAGGCAGATACTTTACCACTGAGCCACCTGGGAAGCCCAAGGAGATATACATATACAGCTCTTCTTTTGGTTCTGTTTCTCTGGAGAGTCCTGACTCTTCTTTCACACACATCAGACCTGTAATCTATCTGAAGGCTCTCCCTACTTGCTCCTGTCCCCCCTCCTCCCCTTTATCTTTTGAGCTGTGACCCAGATAAATCTCTTGCACTCTAACTCCATCAGGCCCTCTACTTCCTGAAGAAGCCACCACTCAAGTTCTGTGGCTTCATTTACACTTTCCAGACTGTGTCCTCATTTTTATTTTAGAAAAGCTGGGCATGATTAGACACAGGATCTTATAACACTTGAGTGGGAGGAAAAGAAATTGAAGAAACACAGTGAAAATGGAGAAATGAAAGGAAAGTCAAAGGCCAAGAGAATCCTGGGGTCATAGCTAGGAGAAGCATAAAGGAAACTGCCTTTCCAAAAAAAAATATGTCAATGTCAGATTTGGATGTTTTATTAAATAAAGTATCTCCCAAGGGCTTTTTGCAAACAGTGGATTGGGAAGACACCAGGCAGGAAAGCAGAGGAACAAACACATACTGGTGTTGATCTCATGTTTGCTTTTGCTTATTGGAGAATCCATGGAAAATGTATATTTCTCCTTTGCCGATTGCCATCTCTTAAATTACCTTACTTAAGAACACACACAAAAACAGTATTCATAGCATCTGCTTCAATTTTCTCCCCAACTTTTATGATTCCTCTGCCTGGCTTATTAACAAAAATTGAGTCTGAATTGTAGAAACGTCTGTTATTTCCCAGTTGATTTCTTCCCCCCTTGGTTGCTTTACTTGTGGTTTATATAGAGAGTAACCTGGATGGGTTGATTCCGGGGCCAGCCCAGGCGATACAGTGATGCAGTGATGAGGTGAAGACAATGTGACCGGATCAGCCTGCTACACGAAGGCAGAAAGGAAATGGCAAGTGCTAATTAAAGCCACTGGACCTGTATCCTGGCACGAAGTTACCTGTGAGCCTCTGGTGCTGGGTTTCTACTTCCGCGTTTGCACTGACTCCCCTAAATCTGCACTCTTTCTATTTTTGTGGTGTCAGTTATAATGTTTCCTCTTTGATTTATAATTTTGTTTGAGTCCTCTCTCTTTTTTCTTGATAAGTCTAGCTAATTCTGTCCATATGGTTTATCTTTTCAAAAAATAAATTATTAGTCTCATTGATCTTTTCTGTTGTTTTCTTTCCTGATTTCATTTATTTCTGCTATGATCTTTATTTTCCCCTTCCTTCTGATAACTTAGGGTTTAGCTTGTTCTTCTTTCTCTAGTCCCTTGAGATATCAAGTTAGGTTGTTTATTTGAGATCTCTCATTTTTCTTAATATAAGTGTTAATCACTGTAAACTTCCTTCTTAGAACTGCTTTTGCTATACTCTACACATTCTGGCATGTTATATTTTCACTTTCATTTGTTTCAAGATTTTTTTATTTCTTCTTTGACTCACTGGTTATATAGGAGTATTAAGTTTCCGATGATTTTCTTATAACAGTAGAAGCATACTGTAGATATTTTGTTAACTTGCTATTTGCACTCGATCACATACTGTGTGAATTATTCCAACATAATATATACATATTTCTCCATAACAGCATTCTTAATTAGTATAACATATTCTGTTGCATGAATATACCATTGTTTATCCAACCAATCCTCTATTGATGGACATTAAAAGAGTTTCCTAAGGCGCCCCAATTATAAACAAGTCTACACTGATTGTCTTCAGTCATACATCTCTGTCCCTTTGTCCAAACATTTCCCTGATAAATTCCTAGGAAGGAAATTACTAGGTCAATAGGTGTGTGCTGTTTAAAGGGCCATTCGTGCCTATTGATAAACTGCATTTCAGAAAAATACACCAGTTGAGACCAGGGCTATTATTTTAATAGCATATGTTTATCAGCTTATATTAGTTCCATATGTTACTAAAGACCTCTAAATCCTCTATTTCCAAAATTAACTTTGGAAGAAAAATGTTGTTAATCCTGAGATAATAAGAGTAATTAAGAGACAGCTTAATCCTAACCCCTTTGACATTAAAGAAAATTCTCTTTATGGACTCTAAAAAAATTAAGTATATTTCTCTTTGCTGATGAACCAGTCTACAATAAAATGGATATAGCATTACCTAAGAGTAAATAGATTTAAGAAGCAGATGCTTTTTTAAAGAATATATGTATGTTGTTGGGGTTCAGAACACACTACCCCAAAATGTGGCAACTTGGCATATTGATTATTTTAAGCTGAAGGTCATAGAAACGGCAAAGCTGAAAGGATTTTCTAATCTCCTCCTTATTTTCTGATGCAGGTCTTAGACCCTCCCGTGGCAGGTGGCCTCTCTATATACCTGGAGGAAAAGAACATCCTTATCTCCAAAGATGGAGGGGCCCTAGAGGAGCCCACGTGAAAAGCCTCTGCTACGTTTCCCTCAGTTTACTCCTCATATCTCATACTCCTTCCTTTATGTTTTCCCCCAACTATCCACTCTTCATCAAACCTCATACAAAACACTCTGGTCTAATCACTTCTTCAGGTCTTCCTCTCCCTCTGAAGGCGCCTGAGTCATGTAAAAGTTATATTTGTATTTTTTTTCTCACTAATCTTTCTTTTGTTAATCTAATTTAGAAGTCCCCAGCTGGAGAATCTAGGAGGGAAGGAGAAAAATATTTTTTTCCCTCCATTACATGTATATAAGGGCTTCTCTGGTAGCTCAGCTGGTAAAGAATCCCAGTTCAATTCCTGGGTCTGGAAGATCTGCTGGAGAAGGGACAGGTTACCCACTCCAGTATTCTTGATCTTCTCTGGTGGTTCAGACGGTTAAGAACCCACCTGCAATGCAGGAGACCTGGGTTTGATCCCTGGTTTGGGAAGATTCCCTGGAGAAGGGAATGGCTACCCACTCCAGTATTCTGGCCTGGAGAATCCCATGGACTGTACAGTCCATAGGGTCACACAGAGTCAGACACAACTGAGTGACTTTCACTTTATGTATATAAACAGAGTTGATGATGTGGCTTAATGTTTGAACACTGGCAGGCTGGATGAAGAAATACATAGAGAATAACTAGGTATCCAGTTTTTGGAATCCAGACATTCAATACTTTTTAGTAGAGACAGATTTTCCACAGTCATCATTATTATAGCATTCCGTCATTTCAGATCCTAGAAACTCTGCAGCCAGACTTGAGGTAAGTTCAGGATAACAGGCAAGCACTCACAGGAGTTGACACGAATGCATTTCTTAACAGCTAGACATCATCAACACCAAACATCCCAGCTTCCACTGGCCAGTTTGCACTGGCTGCTGTAAACACACACCCACGCGGCTAACAGCAAGAATCACCCTGACTTTGTCTCGAAAGTCACAAAAGGGATGCTGTTAATGACTCAGCACTTTCGATCAGTCATAGACTGAGGCTCGATACATGTTTGTTGCGTTGAATTGCTCGGTGTTAATTGTCTCATCCTTAGGTGTTGTTCCCTTTCTAAGCATAAATGGGATTGACAGATTGAAATTTTTATTCATGGGTCCCTAACAAGATGGGAAGCAAGGGAAGCTGGATGAGAAGTGTGCTTAGGCACCAACTTTATTAACGTCCATCAGGGGGTCAGAGGGGTGGAGGGGGAAAAGAGATCGGTGCTCCTGAGTGCCCGGTTAGCATAGCATCTGGACTGTGGTCCTGTGATCTCAACGCCGTCAGCCCTCCGCTGACGGCAACCACACACAATTCCTGTGAGTCGGCACACACACGAATTTCATTCAAGGCAGCATTAACCTAGAGGTGAAGTCACTTCTGCCCCCACGATGCCGACTTCTGAACTGTCATCACACACCTTTTACAATCCGAACCGCCAACATGCCAATTAAAAGCCAGGTTTGCAGTGGGACAATAGAATTGAACGTGGGTTTCATTCTTTTCCAGTGGAACAAAAGCAATGGCGTTGCTCCTTGAGCTCTGGGGACAATGAGCCTTTCTTGAATGGTCCCCGCCACCGCACACTTCCCAAGTACAATCACTGGCTGGGTAGGTAACAAAAGGGGAGCAAATGGTAATGAATCAGAATTTGCGGAGTCGAGCTGCTGCGGGGCGAGGGCTGGCTCCAAAGAACAGCAGAGCGACCCGTTCTATTTGTATCACTTGTTAACCAAAATCGTCAGTGACTTTTGGAACAATTACCACCTCCCTGACACCAAACCCTATACAACATAATAACTCTTGAGCCTTCCTCCGTCTGCATTATTAATCACGTTCACGGCGCCTTCCTTAGCAGGTTACGATGTTAGCTGACTCCCCGACGCTCCGTAACAAACAAATTGAAGAGGCTCGCTCCGCTCCAAGTCTATTCATCCAGTCTATTCACCCGCCCTAAATGCTTTTCCACTTCCAATTGGCATTCTGGCCATGTTGCACATATATATATATATTTTAAAAGCCATCTTACAGGTCAATAATGTTAAACTCTTACCCATGACAATAATTTCCTCTTGTCCACTGTGTACACACAGAGAGGCGCACACACAGAGCGCACGCGCGTGTGTGTGTGTGTGTGTGAGCACGGGCACTGAGCCCTTTGGTCTCTCTCCGCATCACGGGGCCTCTCTTCCTATTGTGTCTCAGCCTTTTACTGGCAGTCGCTTTCTCCTGCAAAGAGAGATTACAAATACAATCCTAGAATTGCAAATAGAATGGTGGATGCCTTTTGTTCAGCTTCCTGTCCAAGTTGTTACAACCTTTGTCATGGTAATGAGCCATCAGAATTTCATAGCCTGAATATTCTCTCCACTCCTCACTCCTGCGTATGCAGGGCCTATCTGTGGGTGAGTTTATGGTCTCCTTTCCTGGATAAATACGACTGTAAAAGTTGACCGGCTTTAAGAGGACCAAGGGTTCTAAGTGGAAGGGAATGGTTGTCAACTGCAAATTGCCACTTGCCATGGGCACTTGCCATCCACCTCTACAAGGGTTAAATCATGTGTTGCTGCAGCTGCTGACCTTCGCCACCTGCTGAAAGGAGTTCAGAGTGGAGAGCAGAAATAAGGCACTCTGGGCTGGGGTTGGGGCGGGGGGACGGGGACTATCAGGGCAGGTCTTCAGATAGTTAGATATTTTCAGGAGCTGATTTTATGAGCCCAATTCTTGTATCTCCTCATATCTAGCAAAGTACTAAAATCCTTCATGGTGATGACTGTTTGTCATGACTAACAAAAGCTTCACAAGACTAGTAGAAGACTTATGGAAAAATAAGTGCTTGACTGTATGTATGCCCCTTTCACCAAAATCACACATTTACTGATCTTGACCCCTGCCTCTTCGGAGCGGTTTCTCAGAGCTCTCTGAGGTGCTGCCTCCCAGGATACAGTCCTCACCTTGCCCCAGACGAAACCTAACTTGCAACTGTCACCTTGTGAAATTTTTTTAATGTCAACATGGGTTACTGATGTTTTTGAAGGGGTCACACTGCCACACATATCAACTCAGGGAAGCCCCATGTGGAGATCTGAAGATTAAGATACGCACTTGCCAAGTTTTCCATTGGGTCTTGAATGAGGTGGAGGGGTGTGGCATGCTTAGATGAATTTCCCCCAGTTGTAACAGAGCAGTTTTCATCATTGGTCAAAGGATGTGTGTGGAGTGCCTGCTCTGTGCCAGGCACAGATGTACTAGGGGAGAACAGACATGGCAGGCCAAGAGAACAAGGGCACACATGAATTTGTATTTATACCCAGCACACAACGCAAAGAAACAAAAAATGGAATTCATCTCTATGTATTACTGTTACGTGACTCTCAGATCAAACTTCACCAATGAGAGCCCATTTATAACAGCCAGTATGCTAATTAGTAAGTCACAAATTCACCAATGAAGACTCATTTCTGACCCTGACCATGCTCTTTCAAAAACTGTCCGATATTGCTCAAGATAACAGAAGTGCCTTTGTAGAAACTGGACTTCCCAATGAAAACTCTGACTGCCCGCCCCTAAGAGGTAAATTCCTTTTAGCGTAACTCCTACAATTTGGTTGTGAATTAAGCGAACACATACATGATATTCCATTATCTATGCTAAAGCACTTTAAAGCAAATTACAGACCTCAGAACAGTTTACAAGATGATCCGATCTATATTTGATTTCTGACATGTATGAATAATTTATTTCACCAGTGTTTCATCAAAATTGTGCCCTGTTAATTAGATGGAGGGTTTTTGTGACAAAGCACAAACTGTTGGGGTGGGTGGTCCTGTGAGGTTGTAGAACATAAAAGGGCTTTTTATCCCCCCAGCAGATGGGGTCCCCCAAGGATAAAAGAGGCTCAAGAGCCACTTAAATGGGCCTCGGGCTGTTTGTGATTGAAGCTAAGTGCTAGCTGTCATTAAATTTATGTAAAGTATCCAGCACAGTGCCTGGCACTAGCTGCTCCTTGATAGCTGTGAGATGTTTTTCCTCTGGAGTTGGGCATGCATAGTTAGAAAATCACTGCACTGAGCTACCTGAAACCATCTCCAGGTAGGTGTGACTCTTAGTTCAGCGACTTGTCCTGAGTTTGTATTGAGAAATCATGGATGGAGCTAAAAATAGAACTCAGAATCTGTGTTCAATTTTCAGTCAATACTTCCTCTCTCTGGGATGCCTGCCCTCCACCAGCACCTTTGCCAAGAGAGAACAAGAGTCTCAAAGAAACCCAAGTGCTCTGGTAGTTTTTAAACAACCAGTTCTTGCCTACTCTCCAAATATATTTTGCTCTTATATTTGCAATTTCAAAGCAGCTGAACACAGAGGCTTTTCTCCCTCCCTCCCCTCCTTCCTGCCTTTTAGTCCGGTCACCTCCAGTAGCAGGTTGGGGATTGGGCACGGTGGGAAGGAAAGAAAAAATAATTTTCCCTCTGCTCTTCTGAGCTCTTAGCTGAGACTTCTGTAATAAAAGATTAACAAGAGAAAAACAAACAGAAGTTTATCAACATGGGTGATACCAGGGGGAAATGAGTAACTCAAAGAGGTGGCTTAGAATTCAGGCTTAAATATCATCTTAATAGGCAAATGGCAGAGGAGATACAGGTCTCTTAGAGGAAAGTCAGTGGTATTTAGGAGAGACAAATGGGCCTATAGAAGAATAGACAGGAGGAATGACTGTTTGTGACACAATCTGTCTGGACGTGGTGTCAGGTGGCACAAGTGGTAAAAGACCTGCCTGCCAATGCAGGAGACGTAAGAGATGCGGGTTTGATCCCTGGGTTGGGAAGATCCCCTAGAGGAGGGCATGGCAACGCACTCCAGTATTCTTGCCTGGAGAATCCCATGGACAGAGGAGCCTGGTGGGCTATGGTCTATAGGCTGGGAAAGTGCTGGACATGACTGAAGTGACTTAGCACGCAATGGTGTCAACTTCTAGTCTTGCCTCCTGCAATAAGGACCAGTCTCTCCTGGCTGATCAAACTCCCGGGGAAGGTGGGCAGAGGACTTAAATGATAGAGTTCATTTTGGAGGGTTTGTTTTATACAGATAAGGGGAGTTGAGAGAAAGCCTCTACCTACATTTGCTGTTTCTCAAAATTGTCAATGTGCTAAAGCGGCATATTTGGGGGTGTCATGTCCTAAACCCCTGCAATCATATCTTGGAGTGGCATTTTCTTCTACCCTTCAAAAGAAAAGAAAAAAAAAAGTGCCAACCGCTTTATCTCCTGTGTGTTGGGGGCACAAAGGTGGCAGGAGATGGGGGGTGTTGAAGGAGGAGCACAGACACATCTGATGCTAAAATAACCAGTTCTAATTTGAGAAAAGTCTGAAATCCAGCGGGCACAGCACTGTTTTTGTTTCTTCAACTGTGCTGTGCTGTGTTCAGTCATATCCGACTCTTGTGACCCCGTGGACTGTAGCCCACCAGGCTCCCCTGTCCATGAGATTTTCCAGGCAAGAATACTGGAGTGGGGTGCCATTTCCTCTTCCAGGGGATGTTGTATCCTTAACTGCAGAGGAGGAAAAAGTTTTCCTTGAGCCTCTTAGGGTGTCTGATTGGGTCTGAACATTAAATCGACAAAGATTAACAGGAGATACACATACAAATGTATTTAATGTAAACTGTAAAAGTCACAGGAGTTTCAAAACGAAATGGACATGACCTGAAGAAAGTGAGATTTGGGTGTGTCTGTCCCAGATTTGATGAAGAGGGCAGTCACGAAGGAATACCTAGGGCCAAGGGTGTGAGGTTAGGGGACTAAACCGGGGGACACGTTGCCAGGCCTGTGTGCTCCGATTCTTCTTGGCATTCCTTTGTCTTTGGAGCCAGGCATGCTCCTCTCCTCCTGATCCAGGGAGGGCACCTCTCACAGGAAGGCTTTTTGACTTATTTCAGGGAGGGCAATCAAAGGAAAGGTCAACGTGACCTTCCTACATCTTCCGTTTTCTTAAACTCCTTTAGCTTAACACATTTGACGTGCCAGATGTTGCATTTTGAGATAGCAGGTCCTACACTCCATCCTTACCCTTACTCAACCAGATGATTAAGAGATCTCTGGACTCTGCTTTCTGTAATCACAGTCTCCTGAATTATCAAGATGAGAACCATGGGGGGAATGGACCTTGCATCTGCAAATATTGTTATTCCACAAGGTCAAGGCCAACACTGCTTTCCAACAGCTGCAATGCCCGCAGCTGACATTTCCTCACGCTTTGCCTTGGCCCGAGGCCCAAAAATGTTAGGAGTAGCCTTGCCCTTTCTCCCCATCCCGTCTCCTCCTTCCCTCCCCAGCTCCCCTCCCTGCCAAAGGGAAACTCCTCTGTTTTGCTCAGAAGTTTCTCAAAAGCTACAGTGCAAATCACCCTAATTGTTTGCTAGATGAACAATGATCACTCTAACCTACTAATTAACATTGTTAAAATCTGCTAACAAAGGACATTGAACAATATCTTAATTAGGAAGGATTTCCAATTTGTGATATGGAGCATGTTAGACAAACAGGGCACAAGTCTCCCTTTGTTCCTGGGCTCGGCAGCCAGGGAGATTACTTGATACGACACAACACGGCCGGCGTCTGCCGTTTGTCATTCTATATCCTTTACACATTTGCGCCGCATAATTAGTGCCGTGTCTAATTTTACCTGTGTTATTGTTTGCACTGTAATTTGGAGAGAATAGAGTGGGTGATGCCGGGTGATGGAGACTGGGGCAGCCATCTGGTTCTGCCTCAAAACGACTGCGGCTTTAAACACCTCTGGAAGAAGACCCTGGTTAACAAACACACCAAACTTTTGGGGGCTTCCAGTCGTGGATAGTGGGGTACAAGGTGAAGGGCCTTTTGGAGTCACTCCCAATAAATATGTGGTTGACAAACTTTCTTGGTTTCCCTTCCTTTTCCAAGCTCTTACGGCTTATTTTAAAAGCTCCTATTAGCTATCACTTAATTATTAAAAAGTGTCTACTCTGTTTTCATAAATTATCTATGTGTTAGAGATATTGGCATGTGAGAGAGAATCATGGGGATGAGGGAAGATTCTAAAGCCAATTATCCCAGCTGGGAAGGTTTTAGAATCTAATGGGACCCTTGAATTATTCTGTACTAGAAATTAAAGGGTGTGTGTGTGTGTGTGTGTGTGTTTGGTTAGTTTCGTTGGGTGCTGGGGGTGGGAAGAGCTAGGGTTAGGAACTCTAATGATGCCTATTTTTTATGCTCATCTGTTTGCAAGAACATCCTTACTGTTGAATCCTTTCCCAGGTATCTTAACATCTTTATTCTGGAGATCTGGAGACAGGAAAAATGCTTGGAAGAAATTACTAACACCAAGTGTCATTTGAAATTACCATTTATATAAACTACATCATCTAAAGTAAATGAGAAAACATAAGAAAAAGGCTTAATAGCATGTCTGGCACATAGTTAATATTCAATAAATTGTAGCTGCAATAAACTATGCCATATTATAAAGCTGTATATTCTCTGTGATGGCATCTTGGGTGTGCTGCGCAGTCGATGGTGCAATAGATAATAGATAATAAATTGCATATAATATGTAATCTAATCAAATGTTCAGAGGCTATTTCTAGACTCTGGTCTAAGTCCTTGAACGGTCTCTTCTATGGAGACATCAGGGAAGAGACCAGAGGTGCAACTTCCTCCTCCCAACTTGTCAGGAAAAACCTCCAAGGATTGTCCAATAAGAAAGGAACCAAAATATAATAGAGCAAAAACACAAAACTTTACAATTAAATAACTGTGGTCTGAGGCCAACTGAAGTTACTGACCTTGAATTGGCATCTGCTGCTTCTCTCTTTTCCTCACTCTCCCCACACCCAACAAAAACCTCCAAAAATCAAAACTAAACACCCAGTGCATGCCATACTTACACCCTTAACTAGGGAAGGGAGAACTGTACTGATAAGGTACTGTAGAGAGGTTCCTGGTAGAGATAAGAAACTTGGTGAGTGGTACTTTCACCACAAAATTTCCTAGCTTCCTTGGTGACTCAGATGGTGAAGAATCATGCCTGCAATGAGGGATACCTGGGTTTGATCCCTTGGGTCAGGAAGATCCCCTGGAGAAGGAAATGGCAACCCACTCCTGTATTCGTACCTGGAGAATTCCATATTATGACACTTTCCTCATAAAATTTTTGTTTAAAGAAAAATACTACTCCTAGCCCCATCCTTTCCATCGGCATTTCTATAACTTCTACACACACACACACACACACACACACAGAATAATGTCAGGGGAAAAAAGCCCTTTCTACTACCCTGTATGTTCTGTACACAGGAGCCTACAAATTAAATTGACAAAAGGCAGATTAGCAAGAGAAAAGACAGATTTTGATTTATATAGATACATGAGAGTTCACAGAAAAAAAAATGTGATTCAAAGGAGGTTGTTGGAATTTGGGGCTTACATGTCACTGTGCCTTGTGGCTCAGCTGGTAAGGAATCTGCCTGCAATATGGGAGAGCTGGGTTCAATCCCTGGGTCAGGAGGACCCCCTGGAGAAGGGATAGGCTACCCACTCCAGCATTCTGGTCTGGAGAATTCCTTGGACTGTATCGTCTATGGGGTCGCCAAGAGTCGGACACGACTGAGCAACCTTCACTTTCACTGCCACTTTTTCATAAGGGAGGAAGAAGAGCACTTACGAGAAGACAAATGACTTTTAGGAGAAATAAACGGGCCCTTACGAGAATAGATGAGAGGTATGATGGTTTTGTGACAATGCCCGACTGGGTGTGGTGCTGGCCAGAGGTCTCTTAGAGGAAGAGGTAGCGCTGGCTCCCAGGCAGGGGACGCAGCAGCTCATTTATTTGGAGGAGACTCTGTTTTTTGGCAGATAAGGGATTCAGGACCTCAGCTGAATTTAGCTCAAAATAATTCTTATGCCAAAGCAGCGTATTTGGGGTTGCTATGTCTCCTTCAACAACACACACCAAATTACTGTTGGGCCATATATAGGTAACATCCCTAGTGACTCAGCTGGTGAAAAAATCCGCCTGCAATGAGGGAGATCGGGGTTCGATTCCTGAGCTGGGAAGATCCTCTGGAGAGGGGAAAGTCTACTCACTCCAGTATTTTGGCCTGGAGAATTCCTTGGACTGTATAGTCAATGGGGTCGGAGTCGCAAAGAGTAGAACAGGACTGAGCGACTATCACTTTCAAGAGTTGGAAGAGATCTTAGAAATCATCACTGCCTTATTTTATAAATTAAGAGAAGGGAGGCTCCCAGTGGAAAAGAAACTGCCTGATTTCCTCATGTTCGAGGGGAGAAAAGGATGAAACCTTTGGAGCCTGATCCCCAGGGTCTTCTGTCCCTGAAGGCAACAGCTAAACACAGTTCTCATTTCAAAGAGAGAGGAGAAAAAAAAAAAAAAGATGTAGGAAAAAGAAGAAAGACCTCTTGTTCATCAAGCTTTGTCAGTTTCTGCTCATTTGTGAAAGGGTGGAAAAACCAAGATGATAGCAGTTCTCCTGTAGAGGGTGAGGGAGAAAAGGGGTGAGAGGGAAAAAAAGAGATTATTTAAATTGACATGCTCTCTCGTGATTGCTTGCAAAAACAATCACTTTTTGATGATACAGCAGCCTTAACAGGAGAAGTAATTTATAGACACCATTTCAAAGCTAGGGTGGGGGTGGAAATTCTACAAAATCTAGCAGCATAGAAATGCAGAAGGAAATATTGCTTAGGAGAAAAAAATAAAACAATAAACTTCTCCTGCGCTTTCTATGTTGAAAAGGTTTGACTGTAAATCCTGATTTTGACATTCATCCCAGATCCATTTTAGAGGCAGCCCACAGACTCAACAGGGCGAGAGAAACCACTAAATCATAATTAGCTCATAAAAGCCAAGCCTGTTTCTCTGAATGCCTGAGAACTGGTGTCGCTTCTCAAAATATCATAAATCTATTGTGTTCTCTCCTGTTTTACTTAACAGCCAATTAATGTTACTGTTTAAAAGAATTAAAGCCATGGCTTGGATGAGGGTGTGTGTTGGGGGGAATCAGAGGTCTTTAAACTTTGACTAGCACCCAGATACTGTTTGCAGATCGGCCCTCATTACAAAACAGCTCATTAAAAGCCTCGGCCACGGAACAGTCCTGCTGCAATACACATCGGTTGTATATGATCTTGTTCTTATTAGCATACCGGAAAGGAAAACATTTTTCAACACTATCTTGAGTCAGTTTTAACATCTTACAGGCTGACAGCAGACATGATGGCAGGAGGCCTTGCTGTTCTCTAGGAAGTCCTCCTGCGAGAGAAGCTTTGGGTCACCCATGCAGCCAGCACGATTAGTAGGGGCTTTAGGATGAGTCAGAACCAGACAGACAGGCAGCCCCAAAGGGTCCTGATGCCATTGGTGACTCTGGACCCCAACACAGTTTGTGACTACACCCTATGTTTTCACACATAGACAGTAAAGTCCTCGTTTGTTCTCTGAGGTCTCACTAGGTCATTCCATCAGTTGCCACCCTAAATTCACAGTGAAGACGGAGGCAGCTGGTTATGGGCATTCCTTGGCACTGTAGGAGAACCAATGTGAACAGAAGCTGAGTTGGGAGCATTCAGATCCCAGCCTCAGTTCCTTGATCTGGAAAATGCAGATATCAGTAACTACCCACGTGCAAAAATATTCTAAAATGACTCAGACTCTCACTTTTGTTGTATACGGATCCCTCTATACTATTGTGAGATGTGGCCCGTGTGATATTCAAAACAGGTAACAGCCAGTAAGGCATGGGTACTGGGATGGATGTCCAGCCCACTGGAATATGGTGTGGTCCTTAGACTAGATGACAACGGGATATAACCAGTGTGGCAGGACCCCTGTGGACGGGAAAAAATCCATCAATCCTTTATCCTTGAATAATCTTGAAGGTGACTGCTATACACTGAACATTTGCGTGTCCCCCTCAAATTCATATGTTGAAGTCCTAACCCCCAGCATGTTGGTATTAGGAGGTGGGAGCTTCCCTGGTGGCTCAGATGGTGAAGAACCTGCCTACAATGCAGGAGACCTGGGTTTGATTCCTGGGTCAGGAAGATCCCCTGGGGAAGGAAATGGCTACGCATTCCAGTATTCTTTCCTGGAGAATTCCATGGGCAGAGGAGGCTGGTGGGCTATGGTCCGTAGAGTCACAAAGAGTTGGACATGATTGAGCCACCAATGCACACACACACACACCCTTGCAAAGTGATTAGGTTATGAGTGTGGAACCCCAAGGAATGGGATTAGTGCCCTTATAAAAGAAGCCCCAGGGAGCAACCTCATCTCTTCCGCCATGTGAGGACACAGTGAAAAGACAGCTGTCTACGAACTGGGAGTGAAAGTTGCTCAGTCTTGTCTGACTCTTTGCCATCCCATAGGCTGTAGCCCACCAGACTCCTCTGTCCATGGAATTCTCCAGGCAAGAATACTGGAGTGGATTGCCATTTCCTACTCCAGGGGATCTTCCTGACCCAGGGATCAAATCCAACCCAGGGATCGAACCCAGGTCCCTTGCAATGCCAGCAGATTATTTACCATCTGAGCCGCCAGGGGAGCCCATGAACTGGGAAGTGGGCTTTTATCAGACACCAAGCTTGCTGGTGTCATGATCTTGGGCTTTCCAGGCCTCAGAACAGTGAGAAATAACTATCTGTCATTTATAAGTCACAGTCTATGGTAGTTTGTGATAGCAGCCTGAGTGGGTTAAGACAGTGAGAAGAAGATAAAAAGGAGGAAGGAAAGGAAGAAGAAAGACAGTGAAGAGTATTTATGTCAATGGAGAGAGTTTCAATAATGATGATATTGAAGGCTGGGGTAGCTTGGGAGATATTACAGCTTGATTCTATGTGTATTATCAGTTCATCTTTTTTTTCAAAATTACATTTCTTACATGTCTACCTCCCCCAGCAGCCACCATTATCATTTTGTTAATAATATATATTTCTTCCCATGATGTATTCTGGGCATAGTTTTGTCACAGTGTCTCACCTTTATTTACAAATTTTATTACAAATAAGGCCATGTCTAGATTGCCATGATCAGATTTGGAACTTTAAATTTGAGACTTCAAGCAAAATTTTGCTAGGAACTGATGTCTTCTCTTTTTTCTTTCTTTCTCTCTCTTGCTTTTCTAACCTCACTCTATTTCCTCCAGCTAATTATCAGTTAATATGAGTGAATTACTTGCTGATCGTTTCCCTTGCTATGGCCAGGTCTTAGGCCTTTTCCTGTGTAATTAATAGGAAAAAAGCAGGAATTATTCAGAGCCTCTGGCTCTTCCCACCTGTACAAGCAGCTGTGCTGCTCTTTTAGTCCTTCGTTTGCAGAATCGGGAGGTAGGGCAGAACTGAGAGTAGCCAAGATCAGCTGGAGTGAAGCCCATTGGAGACGTCAGCGTTTCTGGTGGAATAGAATCCAGTAAGAGGTAAGAAAAGGGGTAGGGTGGAGCAGGGCGCTGGGACTGTGCAGTTATGTGGACCTGAGATGTTTGAGGAGTTTGGAAAAAGAGAGAAGAGATGTGGACTGCGGGTGGGGCACAGTCAGTGGGAGAGAAAGTTTCAAAGGATGTTTGCATAGTGCTAGAGATGAAATGCCATTTGGAGGGAGAAAAGTTTCAAATAGCCTTTAAATAAGGCTCAATAATTGTGGTACATGGGCTTACCTGCTCCGAGGCATGTGGGATCTTCTTGGATCAAATAGCCTTTAAATAAATTTTAGTTGCCACCGTTCTTCCTTATTTCAGTAGCTTACTTAAAAGAATGTTTGTAACTATAATTGTTTCATTCAATAGTCATGATGTACATGCCATCTTGTTGCTGTTTTCATCTCTTCCATTTCATACTGATGACCAGTGAAATAATTGCTCAGATCAGTCCTTGAAATACCAGTCTTTAAAAATCCATAGAAAATTGCTGTAATTAACCAGCAATTGAGCAGTATACACGTCTCTTGTGCCCTGTCCATAGGTCAACATGGAGGAATGTGCTGAATTGCTCCAATTGTGTCTGGCTCTTTGCAACCCATGGATTGTAGCCCACCAGACTGCTCTGTCCATGGGACTTTCCAGGCAAGAATACTGGAGTGGGTTGCCATTTCCTATGTCAGGGGATCTTCCTGACCCAGGAATTGAACCTGCATCTCCTATGTCTCCTGCATTGGCAGGTGGGTTCTTTACCACTAGCGCCACCTGGGAAGACCCATGACTTCCCCAAGTCAATTGGTAAAAGCTGACGTTTTCTCAGCTTGAGTAATAACTGGGACACAGCTGCTCTCAACAGCAGACTCGTGACAGAAAATCAGTCAAAGCAGGCTGATTCAACAACTCACGCTCAAAGGGCCCTGCATGGCCTCCTGGGTGTCTCATACTTCTAGAAGCGTGAAGACAGAGGCATGTCTATATCCTCAAAGACTCCTGTGAAATGAGGAGTGCTGGAAGAAATGTGTGGGGATCAGGGCCGCAGTCAGAGAAACGGAGCTTGGCTGCAAATTAAACAGCCAGTCTGCTGAGACCTGAGTCACCACCAGACACTGCAAATTATTAATACTCACGCCTGCTAAATTCTTGGACTTTGCAAGACAGTGTCTCCCTGGCTGAAGCTGAGTCTTCCAGCTGATGACTTTACCCAGACTGAGAAAGGTAGGAACAACAAGAGAATTAGTCAAGGTCTGTCCTGGGGAGACAGCCTCAGCAGCTCATTTCCTTCTTCCTGAAAGTGAACTGGTCACTGGACAGCAGTTATCCAAGGATCTTAAGGCACTGGGCAGGCTAGTGAGTCGGAGTTTTATTGTGGAGTTGGCTTTTTTGCTTGCTTTCATTATTAACAACTTGCAAATATGCCTTTCTGAAATCTTGGATTTCACTTTCTAATTAAGCCGATGACTTGGAGTTAATTGAACAAAAATCTTCCACTCAGTCACAAATAACGCTTTCATTCCATAGGATTCCAATACATCTTCTGGGTTCCTTAAAACTGAAGTGAATAATCACTGTATTGCTGAATCTTTTTTTTTTCCCATTACAAATATCCACACCACTGGGCCCTGGGGCTGTAAAGTTAGCTACAGATAGAATATAGCAACATTACACCTGGGGTCCGAAAAAAGGGAACTTGAGAGATGGACGAGTGGACAGTCCTGCTCTCCTGATGTGGGTGCTCTCGTGGTATTAAGACTTAAGCTAGTGACTTCTATGAGCATATCTCTGTCACTTTTCGTGTGAGTATATGTCTTATCACAACCCCCTCCAGGGAGTCGTGCCTGCATCCTTTTCCCAACTGTATATATCCCACTCCACCAGCTTCAGATGCCTTCTCTGATAAGAAAGGGGGAAAAGGTGACATGGGGGAAGGAAGTGTGATAGCCATTTGTGTTATCTACCTAACTTGTGTTCTCAAACTCTGTTGTGTTTCAGACCTTTATGACAGCATATTAAGAGATAAGAACATTAGATGCATAAGTTTCTACAGAAAGGGTTTTGCCTTATTCCCAGTGCTCATCCATAGACTTCAACCACGGGACCATCAGGCCTCTGTGACTCTCTGATTGACAGTAGGAAGGCAGGGTGGGGTACAGAGAGCGCTCACAGCTGGGACAGCGTGCAGAGCAGGAGGGTATTCTCAGTGGCCATCTTAGCGCACAGGTGGAAAGTGGTGCCCCAGTCTTCTCCTTCTCACCTCTATGCCTTGTTGGTGAATTACCTTTAGCTTCTGCCATACGGTGATGCTTGATATTTTCTGAAATAATAGCAGAGACCCTGAGTCATCAGCTACTGTTTCCTCCCTGGACAGGTCACTTCACAGGCACTGCCTCTGGTCCTTATAGCTCAGCGCAGCCTGGGAAACCTCAACGGTGTTCTACAGACTCCACCACCTAGAACCTCCTGTGGTCTCTCAAAAGGTCCACTCTTATTCTGTCCTCCTGTGAATGAGAAAGGGACTGCATCTCAGTTGAGAGACCCTTTATGCTCCACGAAAACGGTTAGCTTCTTTTGTTCGTTCTTCTCCAGAGTGAATAATTCTATTAACATTTACTCATGAACTTCTTCACAAACTTTCCTGTCAACATTTTTTGCCTCCTTCTGTGCTTAGAAAATTGGGCTAATGGTTCTCGAGGCCCTGTCTAAAACACAATGATCTCATTTTTGCTATATATTTCTGATTAGTATAGCATGTCTAAGTAGATTCTAATTCAACTTTAGAGCTGAATTGAAAATTGTATTAACATGGTCATTTGATACATAAATGTGTTAATTTAATCTACATTTCTACCCCCATAGCTAATGTTTTTCTAGCTATAAAATCATAGTTAGAAAAATTAAAAGATCTAATAAGCCGGTTCTCAAACCTTTGACCACTTAAATTGAGAAACACACCAAGTTCTGAAAAACATCCAGACTTCATTGTCTTTGTGTATATTCTTTCTTTCTCTGCAGGGTGTTATAGAAAAACAAAACAAAAATATTGGATTGGAGCCCTTAAACCAATGCTTTTGTCTTTATGAACTCAGCTGAGTCATTTAAACCTTCTGTGTCCCCATTTCCTCATTTATAAAATAATAGGAATATATATATAATTTGATTATATCAAGTGGGATTTCCAAAGTTCTTTTTCTTTTTTTGCCATGGAACCCTTTCTTAAAAGAAATCTTTAAGTAGAAGCACAATGCGTATGGACAGAGGAGCCTGGTGGGCTACAGTCCACGGGGTCACAAAAGTCAGACATAACCAAACTGCTAAATGATCATCACCACCACAATGCATATAATAGACAAAAGCAGAGCTCTCTGGTTGAAGCAGGGATGATGGGACCCTCAAGACTCACCCACTTAACACCCCCCATCCCACTAACTCTCACCTATTTCCACCTCATTTTCACAGTATATGGTTTAATATACAAGCATAGCTTGGGTATGAGTGAGCAATTACATTCATAGTACATATCTTGATAGGAATGCATGTAAGTGTGTGAGCTTATATGTTCTTCCATGAGTAGACTGAAGAACTCCAAATTTCCCCCACCCGCCTTCTATCTGAGACTAGGAGTGAGATCTAAGGTTGCAAACTCACTGGTCACCAGCCTGACACACTACGGCAGCCTCATGCCCATTACCCCCAAGGATTCCTGGCATCTGCTCTCCTGGGAGGGACAATAGATGGTCTCCTTTGTGCTCTAGGAGCTTCCCTGATAGCTCAGTTGGTAAAGGATCCACCTGCAATGCAGGAGACCCCAGTTGGATCCCTGGGTTGGGAAAATCCCCCTGGAGAAGGGCTAGACTACCCACTCCAGTATTCTTGGGCTTTCCTGGTGGCTCAGCTGGTAAAGGATCCGCTTGCAATGTGGGAGACCTGGGTTTGAGCCCTGGGTTGGAGAAGGGAAAGGCTACCTACTCCAGTATTCTGGCCTGGAGAATTCCCTGGACTGTATAGACCATGGGGTCACAGAGTCCGACATGTCTGAACGACTCTCACTTTGCACTCTAGGAGATGCAGCCGCCCCTCCCCTGCTGCTCAAGGAGAGGACCAGAAGCCTCCTCTCCCACCAGACGCCAGAACTTCCGCTGGTGACCATCACAGCCGCTGCTCCTCCAGACGCAATGATCTCTTTGTGGTTGTTGATTCCACACCACCCGTTGCTGTTCCGAAGTGCAGGTGGGGCGCAGGGATGTGCCTTTGCCAACAGCGCCCCGAGGAGGCCGTGCTACCGTGTCTCGCTCTCTTGGGGGCAGCTGCAACCTCAGGGCGGAGAGCTCTTACCCGACAGACACCTTGCAATGTGGCAGGAAGAATGCCCCCTTCAGTTTAGAAACAGAGCCACTCAGGCCTTGAGGTTTTAAAATATTTCAAGAAAAACCTCTTTCATTTTTTATTTACACTCTTTCCCGTTTGCCACCCCTTTACAGGACTCAAGCAGACTGGTGTTGAAGCCGGGGACCCATCTACATGACAAGAGATCGCACGGTCCTCAGAACTGTTCCTCCCCAGAATGATGAAAACCTAAAAAACAAAAAACTCAGTTAAATTCATCTGCCTGGCTTATTTCTCCCTTAATGCTCTCCCAGGAGGCCTCTCAGATAACCCTGCAGATAATCTTCAGTTCTCCAGATGTGTCCCAGGGTGTCGGAGCTCCAGCTGAGCCATCCTGGGCTCTTCCTGAGACCCTTTATACACACACACGTATGGATGAATCAGTGTGTGGTTACAGAATAAATCAAGAGCTGCTCATTGTCAAGATAACCCCACAGATAGGGGATTGGGATCTTCCCCTCAAAGTTTTTATTTCCGGACACATATGGACACTCTAAGTGTGATAGGGAGGTATTAACTGGTCGACGAGGCAACACGATCCTTCAGGAAGTACCATGAGGTGCTGTGCTTGGCACCCAGAGAGGGTGGGAGAAAAGAAATTGCAAAAGTATTAATAGGGGAAGGTAGGTATTGTTTAGCTGGGATCAAACTGGGAACCTTCAGAACAATCATGCTATGCTTAAGAGGAAGGGGCTTCAGATCTGGGCAGAAGTCTTACCTCACTAGCAGTGATACTGCTTTGGTTTTTTGGCAGCCAGTTTCAGAAATAACACAAAGCCTATGAGTAAGAACTCTGTTTAGTATTTCCCAAAGAGCGCTGTGCACAACCGCCTGGATTATGAGATTTGCTGGAAACAGACACATGTACGACCCTGATGCTGGGAAAGGCTGAAGATAGAAGGAGACGGGGGCAGCAGAGGATGAGATAGTTGGATAGCATCATCCACTCAATGGACATGAATTTGAGCAAACTCCCAGAGATAGAGGAGGACAGAGGAGCCAGGCATGCTACAGTCCATGAGGTCACAACGAGTTGGGACGATTTATCAACTGAACAACAGGGAACAGGTTTGGAGACCTCCACATCCTCTGTCTTAGAGGGTCATGATGTATTCTGGCCACACTCCACAGTAAAGAAAATATTAAGTAGAGAAACTTATAACTTCTTACAATTCATTGTGTTTAAATATGTTAACAATAGAACTCAAAAACTCTAACACAATATCTTCAGAAATAATGTTTTGTGGAGTGCATTTTGAGAAAGTTAGCTTAGAACAGGGGTCAGGAAACTTTTCCTATAAAAAATCAAATAGGAAGACCTTTCTGGTTAATGGCCATGCGGTCCGTGGCAATGACTGAGCTATAACATGAAGACAGCTGTAGACAACACATAAACTAGCCTGCGTGGCTGTGCTCCAAGTAAACTTTGGTTGCGGACACTGATATTTAAATTTCATGTCATTTTCACATGTCACAAAATATTATCTTTCTTTTGGCTTTTCCGAGCCTCTTAAAAAAATGAAAACAAAAACCAACTTAACTCAAGGGCTGTACAAAAACACGTGGTGGGCTGCATTTGACCTCCAGGTTATAGTTTCCTGACCCTGGAGCTTAGAAGCAGCATCCGCCAATAAAGGAAGTGAGCATTTGTGCAGATATCAGAACCAGAGTCCACAGAGCAGACACCCGGTCTATTCACAGCCCTATTCAACCTCCAGTGCTCTGTTTGCCACTTAGGACTGTGCTGAACCATATAGTGCATGCTCGTGAATATTTACTGAATGAAGGGATAGCCATCAATTCCATTTACCTGTCAGTAGCATGGGCAGAAGTTAGTTTGAACTGGTCCTGATCACTGGATATGTCAGCGTAGGAGGCAAGGAACCCATGACTCTGATGTATTCAGTGCCAACAAGAATTCCACACTTTTCTGAATAGCCTTTGGTTGTAGAGAAATGGCAATCCACTCCAGTACTATTGCCTGGAAAATCCCATGGACAGAGGAGCCTGGTGGGCTACAGTCTATGGGGTCGCAAAGAGTCGAACACGACTGAGTGACTTCACTTTCACATTCTTTCAAAGACTGTTGCAGCCACCTGGGGTACAAATAATGAGCAGATTGACTGGCTGGATTAACAATAAATGCATTAGAAAACTCGCCTTGTCTTTGCAAGATAGGAATTTATAGTCAGTGGCAACCATCTGGATCAGAACATATATCTGTTTCTAGATACTTCTTTTACCCACAGTTGACTTTTTACTCGTTTCCTAGAAAGGCTCTGTTTTGGTGTCCCCATGGCATGCGTTTGTCTCCATCAGTCTCACCAAAGTTCATTGTCACCAGCCTGCTTTCTGGGCTTACTCTCAAGTTAGTGTCTTTCTGGGACTGTCTTGTCCTTCGGAAGTTTCCGCTGCTAACATGGAATCAATCCCTGGATGACAAACCTTCGGCCTGGCTGCAGCCTCACCTCCTCATTGACATCTTTCCTGACAAGTCCAGTCCTCCTTCCTCTGAGCATATGGATTCATTCATCCATCCATTCATTCATTCAAAAGATGCTTACTGAGAAGATGCTTACCCTCACACTGCTATGGCCTGGAGGGGGAAAACCACCTCCTTTCAAAGAGCTCACAATTTAATAGAAGAGCAAGAGCCACAGATAATGAGGACAACTTCATTAACACTGGGAACCTCTCCCCCAGCTCCTGACTACACACTCTGGTACCTTCAGTTCCCTTTTCTGGGGCTGATGATAGCCTCCGACCATGGGATTTGGTGGTGAGGCTTCAGAATTAAGACTACATTGGTTTAGTATCTTTCTGTTGTCTGGAAAAAATGATTTTACCCTCCTGAGCCTTAGTTTTTGCATCTGTAAAATGGGAAAATGAATACCTTTTGCTCTCATGAGGATTGCAAGAGAGAATGTGAAGAGCCAGGCACCAACAAGCACACCACGATGGTAACTAGTGTTATTACGTTTCTGCTGCAGGGACAGCCTTCAGGGCCATGCTCACTCCCAGCTGCTGCCTTCGTGGGCCCCACGCCCAGGACTCCCTGTGTTCTGCAGAGAGAATGGGCTTGATTAGCAATGGTAACCCCCACCAGGCTTTCGGGTTTGACTTTCCATAGATCTACTAAACACCTTCCCATTCCTCCATCTGTTTCTCATCTCCATATATTGTGGTTCCAGATTACAGATCTCTCCTGCTCTTGAAGAATACAGCGCCTGTGTTTTTGTTTCTTGTTCTCTTTGCTGTTTTGGAGCAATTCTGAAAAGAGGGAGGCCAAGGACATCATTGCTCTGTCATCGAAGAACCTGGTTATCTTTTCAGATACATCAAAAAGCACAACCCAGAACAGGGTATCTTAGAAATCAAAAGTAAAAGCCGAGCTCTCCCCCTTCCTCCCTGCCTCTCCCCAATGTAATAAAGGCACAATAGCTCGCTTATTCTGTTTCCCCACCATCAGCACATTCCTCCCGTGGGTCCCTCAGGCCCTGCTCACGGATGAAGCAGTCAAGGCTGGAGCTTGACTGACTGGAAGGAAGGGGGGATGGAATCAAGGGAGGAGAGCTTTACCACAAACCAGCTGCTCTTCCGAGGTTGATTTCCATTTTGGAAAATAGCAGAAGCAATTACCGTGGCTCATTAGAAGGCCTAACACACTGGCTGCAAACCTATATTTGGAAAACCGTATTCACTGAGCTCCCGAGTGGTGAGAGGGTGTGAGCGGGTGGCAGGGAGAGGAAATGACAGACAGGGGCCGGCCATGTGGTGACTCGAATCTGCAAACAGGTGATCTGATTGAACTGTGTGAGGAAGGAGAGACGGATAGAGCCAGGACACCAGTCTACATGGACCTGTGTCTTGATGCTCTGAAGCTTGGAAAACTCCAGCCTGTTAGAAACCTGAAAACTGAAATTGCTCACAGAGAAGCCCTTCTTTCCAAGTAAGGGCGTCGAGCTAGAGTCTCTTTCATGAGTCCTTCTGAGAAGGCCCAGCTACCACCTCGAATGCTCAGGGAGCAGGGGTGGGCTTCCATTGTCACCCCTGAATTTACCATCCAATTACATCAGGGCCGTGGGCCTCTGAAACAACCTTCCATTCTTATCTCCCTGCTGCTTTCTGACCAGCAAGTGTCCACAACACAGGCTGCTAACTCCTGTCTTATATTTGCTCATAACTAAAGGAAGGGTTCTGGGACAGGAAGGACATATTTTGGGCAAGAAAAAGCATGGTTCAGGAAGCTTGTCGGGTGGGACTACCCCAGAGAGAACTTGAAGAAAAAAATCACCTCTGCTCTCTATGGCTGGATGAGGGTACCTGGAGCCCTCCATCCCAGGAATATATCTTATATAAATTGTGCGATGGAACTATTTCATTTGTACTTAATCCTCAGTGTTTTTATGGTTCTTTATCATTTACAGAGTACTTGATATTTTGCCAGAACTGTCAAGAGCTGCTTCCTGCTTTAAAAAAATAGAGGAGTTCCCCTTCAGCAAAGCAGAAGTGGGGAGAATGGTCTTCGTCCAGCATTTGTATTGATAGGCAATGGACAGGAGCCAGCCATCTTGGAATTCCACAGCCTTGCTAATTTGTATTAACCTCCCCTGCCCTGTTGATGACCCCTGGATTTATCATAAAATATATCATTTAAAATCCAGGTACCTATTATTGTTTCTATTTTGCTGCTGCTGCTAAGTCGCTTCAGTCGTGTCCGACTCTGTGTGACCCCATAGACGGCAGCCCAACAGGCTCCACCGTCCCTGCGATTCTCCAGGCAAGAACACTGGAGTGGGTTGCCATTTCCTTCTCCAATGCATCAAAGTGAAAAGTGAAAGTGAAGTTGCTCAGTCGTGTCCAACTCTTAGCGACCCCATGGACTGCAGCCTACCAGGCTCCTCCATCCATGGGATTTTCCAGTCAAGAGTACTGGAGTGGGGTGCCATTGCCTTCTCCGTGTTTCTATTTTACAGAGGAATAAAATGAATTTCAAGAAAATATTATGACTTTCCCAGGGCCACCCATCTACATGGGGCTTCTCTGGTGGCTCAGTGGTTAAAAATCCACCTGCCAATGCAGGAGACACAGGTTGAAAAAGCTGTACAATTGCTTCTGATGTGCTCCCCTGGTAAGGAAGCTCTGAGCACTAGTTTTAAGGCGGTTTTTCCCCAGAGGGGCTCCTGATACTGGATAGTGATTAGACAAATCAATCAAACCCTTTCTGGAGGAAGTCTGACTTCAAAACTCACAGAGACCTGATGATGCTGGAGAGCCCAGAACAGGGGCCCTGGAGCAGAGTACGAGGGCTACTTGATCTGAGCAGAAGTGAGCAGACAGATGCTGTGTCGTCAGGGCTACTATCAGGTCATAGAGCTCTGTTTCTTCAGTTGTCCAGTCGTGTCTGACTCTTTGGGACCCCATGGACTGTAGCCCACTAGGTTCCTCTATCCATGGCATTCTCCAGGCAAGAATATGGAGTGGGTTTCCATGTCCTTCTCCAGCATAAAGCTCTGACTGGACCCCAAATAGTGAGAGCCATGCTCCATATCCCAGGGGATCCTCTAGAAGAGTTGCCTGAGCCCTTGCTTGCTTGTGTATCGCTTATAAATGCCCACTCATTGAGGCAACCCCACTGTGTCTCTACTGCTTGCAAATTGCAAGGACTCAATGTAGAAAAATAGCTCGAAGCATTTATTTCACAATGAGAATATAAATAAGATCAAGAACGAACATACTCTTCACTAAAGAAGTGGTGAATTAGACAGACTGTGCTCCTCTTTGCATGGAGCCAGCTAATCGAACAGCTATGAAGAAATCACGAGATGGTCTCAGATGAGAGTGAGTGCTGTGTTTGAGGATGATGGGAGAGGGGAGCACTTGGGTTACTTGGGTTACTTGGCCGGGGCAGATGTCAATAATGATGGGCATTTTTCTAGATCACACATATGTGCATTAATATATTATATTTGTTTTTCTCTTTCTTACTTCACTCTGTATGACAGACTCTAGGTTCATCCATGTCTCTATAAATGACCTAATTTCATTCCTTTTTATGGTTGAGTAATATTGCATTGTATATGTGGACACAGGGGAGGGATTGGGGGAGGGTGGGCTGAACTGGGAGATTAGGATTGACATATATATACTGCTGCTGCTACTGCTTCTGCTAAGTCACGTCAGTTGTGTCCGACTCTGTGCAACCCCATAGACAGCAGCCCACCAGGCTCCCTTGTCCCTGGGATTCTCCAGGCAAGAACACTGGAGTGGGTTGTCATTTCCCTCTCCAATGCATGAAAGTGAAAAGTGAAAGTGAAGTCACTCAGTCATGTCCGACTCTTAGCGACCCCATGGACTGCAGCCCACCAGGCTCCTCTATCCATGGGATTTCCCAGGCAAGAGTACTGGAGTGGGTTGTCATTGCCTTCTCCCCATATATATACTACCATGTATATAATAGATAGCTGGTGGAGACTAGTTGTAAAGTACAGGAGAGTCAGCTGGTGCTCTGTGATGACCTAGAGAGGTGGGATGGAGGTGCAAGGTAGGAGGTTCAAGAGGGGGGGATATATGTATACATACAGCTGGTTCACTTCATTGTAAGCAGAAACTAATACAACGTTGGAAAGCAGTTATACTCCAAGTTAAAAAAAAAAAAAAAATATATATATATATATATATGTGGGTAGCCCTTTGTTCTTTTCATCACTTGGGGCAGGTTTCTTTCCTACCTGGAGAGGTTGGAGGACCACAGCAAAGGGTGGAGGGCCAGGCATGTTTTGCAAATTATGAGGGACTCCTGGAGGCAGAAGCATCCCACTGCCACCGTCTGACAGCTGTCTGAATATCTATCTTCCCCAGAGACTGGAGGGGAGAGGAGTGAGAGAGACAGAGGGAGCACGAGGAGGGGAAGGTGATCCTCCCCAAATCCATTAGCAACGGATGTAAGGCTTGCTCCCAAATTTAAAGAACCGTCCACTAAAGGCAGGTTTCCTTAGAGCCGTGTTTAGACGCTCATGATCTTCAGCTGCTTAGAGTTCCTTTCCCCTTCTCCCCCTCCTGGTGCCCGGGTCTCTCTCCTCCCTCAACCTCGCCGCCTCCCCTAGCCCCTCCTCCTTTCTTGCCTCTCCCCCTCACACCATGTTCCCATTATTGTCAGTAGAATGAGCTGCACGCATGCCAAATCAGGTCATTCACAAATATAGAACAAACGTCTGTCACTACAGACTTACCACGATGACTAAGGCATGGCCCTTCTGTCTGTGAAACATGTGCCCATTAGTTACGTGGGATCGCAGCCCGTGAAACCTCTTAACCCTATACCTTAGCTTCCTGGAGGGGAACATTCCTCCAATACACATCCGTTGGAGTGTCTTGGAGTGATTTATTGTGGTGGCTTGTCTAAAGCCAAGACAAAGTCAGCCTTTCCATTTAATCCCTACCCCTCCTCCAGCATACACACAAAGCCATTTTCTGGAGTTGAGGGTTTAACTGTAAATATTTGTTCTGGCTGAAACCTGCTAGAGGATATTTACCTAAAATGAGATAACTAACAACACTCCATTAAAGAAAATAAGCATGAACGGAGGCGACTTTTCAAGAAAAATTGCTAACCAAACATTAAACTCTACGATTTTCAGAATTCTCTTTTGGATGTTTTAAATTCATCATGCACTTTTACCTTGTAAAAACCAGGTCAGTTTTCCATCCAATCTGATATTAAAATATACCTGGTGACAACTGAGAGAAAGAAAAAGTGAGAAGGAAATAATAGTAATTTTTTAAAAAAGGATAAGGGATTCCCAGGTGGCTCAGTGGTAAAGAATCCACCTTCCAGGGCAGGAAACATGGGTTCGATCCCTGGATTAGAAATTTCCCTTGGAAAAGGAAATGGCAACCTACTCCACGATTCTTGCTTGGAAAATCCCCTGGACAGAAGAGCCTGGTGGCCTGCACTCCATGGGGTCGCAAAGAATCAGACATGATTGAACAACTGGAGCACAGGCAAAAAGGATAAAATGAACTTTTGAAATATCTATTTATCTTTAAAATGGTCTTGTTTTCAAGTGGTTTAGTCCATGTTAAAGCATAGGCCGACCTGAGTTTTAAAGATAACTAAAGCAAAGTCAAAAGTTACATATGTATGAATGAGAAAATTGGTAATGAAGAATATAATTTAATACGGAACACAAATTCCAAAAAGCTAGAGTCTTTATTTTAATTTCTGCAGAACAGTCCAGAGTAATTTTAAAAGACTTCTGAAACCTAAGGAGAAAAACGTAAATAAAAGCACAAACTACTTAACCATACAACTTGTTTCTATTTTGATCATTAGGCTAGGTCTATTTTCATTGAGAAATTCTGTTTTTAAAAAAATTAAGGCAGGTGAAACCACAGATGTTAAAATGAGAATATTAGACCTGTATTAACTGCCCCCAAATAACTATAATACCCAATTGACCCCCATTGTAAATGCCAGTTAATTATTAAAACATCAGTATTGTTATCACCTTTGTTAGTATTTTGTTCATTTCTTTGATCATTAGTTTTCTGGTTCAGCCATCTTACATGGTTGTAATAGAAATTCATTACCATGTGGTGGCTGTTGGGCTGCCTATGGGAAATGACTCGATAGTCTTGCAAACACTGAATCATGCAGAAAATTAACACTCATTTTCATGCACGTTTCCTTGCATGTTGATGACCTAGAAACACATGCTTACACTCCATATTTTTCCTTGTTGCTCTTGATTTGTCTCTTCTCTGGTAGGAATGGAACAATATGGGCTTCCTCCAGGGAACAAAACAACACCTAACTCGGTGACATGGAAGGGCGAGAGGAGCAGATGGATGTAAACTGTACTGAGAGGAGACTGGCAGAATGCACGCAGAGGGGAAGTGCAGCTACCTGGCATCGCACCTGGGCACTGCCAAGCACCTTGGCAGTTGGGCTGCCTGAGAAATGGGAAGGCGTGGGCCAGAAGGAGAGTGGGAGCCAACCATGGCCTGCAGAGCACTCCCTCGAGAGAGGATGTTCTAGAGAGCTCGCTCCTGGGGCCATGGAGTTCAGAAGCTCAGTCTTTACCCCAGTCTCACCACATGAAAGAAGGGAATGACTTACATGGATGCCATTTATTCATCAGGTACCTCCTGGCTTATCACAGTCTTTCCTCCTTCGGTGGACAAGAAGACCAATTAAACTAGTCTTTTATTCAGTGGACATCATCTTTTTAGTCTCTAGAGTGAGGCCAGGGACAACCGCTTTGCACGATGAGTGGACTTCCTCAGCAGTGCTGTACCGAAGAACTTTCTGCAGTGATGGAAGTGTTCCACATCTCCACTGCCCTAAGTAGACACGAGGTAACATGTGGCTGTTGAACACTTGAAACGGGCTACCTGAACTGAGGAGCTAAGTTTTTAATTTTGTATGATTTTAATTCATTTAAAGTTAAGTGTAAGTTCAATTCAACTTGCACTTTCCATAATAAAAATTGGGATTGTTCCAAGATTAAAACTTTGGTTCTTATCTCCCCCTCTTTCCTTCTATTATAACTTTAAAATCTTCTCATTGAGAATCTACTAATTGTGAAGCTTGGCTCTAGGTACCATGTGAGACTAAGCCAGTAAGATCCATGCCCTTTGCTCCCATGTTATCTTCTCTGTGAAAATTTTCTCAGAACTTTCTCACATGACCATCTCTTCCTTTGGTTTCCCATCGCTCCTTATTTGCTTCACTCATCTGGCTTTTATTTCATACTATCTTGGTTGGGAATTCCCTGAAACAATATCCCAAATCTTGATTGAAAACAGGATCTGGACTGGGCAGAACAATCTCCACCTCCAAGTTTGATTTTGTCACCCATCTGTATTTAATCTTTCATTCAAAAGTAAGGTTCAACAATTATATCAGCCTTGTAATTGATCAGAAAATTGTGACAATCTTTTCAATTACAACACCACCTTATACTAATATAAATATATTTTGGAGTTATGCAAAAGGTCAGTTAATATTTGGAAATGTTGCAAGATGACAGGGAAAATGAAATAAAAATCCACTTCTAAGCATGTTAGCACAAGACAAATATTTTAGGCATTTACTTTTATCTAATTCATTTCAATGAACATGTATTGACAGATCCCAATATACAAAACACAGTGCTATTATACTTGCCAATGCAGGAGACATAAGAGATGCAGGTTTGATCCCTGAGTTGGGAAGATCCCCTGGAGGAAGGCATGGCAACCCACTCCAGTATTCTTGCCTGGAGAATCCCACAGACAGAGGAGCCTGGTGGGCTACAGTTCATGGGGTCACACAGAGTCGGACATGACTGAAGCAACTCAGCATATGCACACATGCATTTTTTTCCCCTCTAGCCTATACCATGCCACTTTAAATTGGGTTGGGGGTGGGATATAAATTGGCCTTGCTGGGAGTTCCCTGGCAGGCCAGGGGTTAAGACACTGCGCCTCCATTGCAGAAGGCACAGGCTCAATTCCTGTCTGAGGAACTAAGATCCCACATGCCTCACTATTTGGCCAAAAAATGGGGGGAATAAAAGAGGAAAAAAACAAAATTGGCCTTACTGCCTCCCTTCTGCATGTAGCAGCAATCAGTCAAAATAGTGCTCATCTCTGTGGATGTCTGTGTTTTAAATGCATATAAGTGGGAGTTGGGGAGAATATTTTCACATAAAATCTGAGTAAATGTCAGTGGAAACCTCTCTGAGCTCTCTGTGTCCTGTCCTCCAGACTCTTTCTCTGTGATACAAAGTGCTCACAGAAGACATCGGAGTTGTAACAGAAATCCGAGCCTGACCTGATGTACTAGGTCCTCAAATGTTGACCTCTCCCGGGCAAATAAGTAGCATGGGATGGAATTTGGGTAAGAAAACTACAGAGGAGCCATGAGTAAACCAGTAGATCTTCGGAATCAAACAACTTAGCATAGAATGAGTATCAGGCATTTCCTGGGGAAGGACGGAAAGGTCATTCTGCCTATCGGCTCATCTTAGGACCATATCAAATTTAAAATAGCCTCATACCTTTCTGTGGTAAAGAATCTGCCTGCAATGCAGAAGACCCGGCTTCAATCCCTGGGTCAGGAAGATTCCCTGGAGAAGGGAATGGCAACTCGCTCCAGTATTATTGCCTGGAGAATTCCATGGACAGAGGAGCCTGGTGGGCTACAGTTTGTGGGGTCACAAAGAGTCAGACACAACTGGGCGACTAACGCTTTTCACTTTCACCCCTTCCTGCATCATAGTGGAGACATATCACACTCACATTCAACTTATATGCACTCAAACACATTTTCAGAAAAGCCAACAGTCACAGAAACCACAGCTCTCACTTAACATGGCCGCTAAAGCCAACTACTTCATCTGATGCTCAAGAAACAGAGATGTATTTCAATAATGAAAAAAACGAAACAAAACTGGCTCTATTGGCTCCATTGAAAGATGGTGTGATATATGCAAAGCTTACACACTGTTCTCCATGGGCGATTTAACAGCTCTTTTTCGGTGGAAAAAGAACTGATGTCTCAGTGCCCCTAGGGCTTCTATACGCAGCTGGGGAATCAGACTAGTGGCTCTCAGAGGCTGCTCTTCCAGACCATCAGAGGATGAGGGCACCAGGAAGGCTAGGTCTCTATGGAAACCACCTTCCCCTTCCTTTCTATCCTGCATACTCCTCCTTCTTCCCTCTTTTCCATTTCTCTTATCAGAGAGCTTTCCTCACTTCACAAGATGGGGCAGTAGGGGTGATGCAGTGAAGGTTTCATTGATGGGGGAAGTTGGTACCGTGCACTTTGGGTGGGATCTCTCAACCCAGATAAACCATGTGGATCCCTCAGGGCTCCTAAGGCCCAGTGCAATACAGTAGCTGCATCCGGCTAGGCACCATCACAGCTTGAAGGTTTCCCAAGCATGAGAAACCTTGGGTCATCCTTGCTGTAAATTCAAGTTCGGATTATTTCTAGGCAGGTCACCATGGAGACTATTTTTATCTATGCCAAACAGTAGCCCTTCTTCCAGCTGAATGATTACCAGGTTTTTAAGAGGATAGAAGTTATATTTATTTTCACTGTTGTGCAGAATTAGGGAAGAAATATGTAATTAGGAAAAAAAAAAATCCATACCTCCTGAAAGAAAATGGGAGGCAAGTGGGAACTCACGGTACGATGGCAAGTTGCTAATCCATCAGGGGAGCGTTGTGATTGCTCCAGAAAAACGAGGTCACCAGGAAAACCTTTGCTTAGAAACTAAATTAAGAATAAGGTCCCCATTGTTTGTCTTACGGTGGCCAGAGTTCATGAGTGTCTTGCTTTGTCCCCAGGGGCTCTGTTTCTCCACTCTAGGCCAGCTCTGATGAAGAGGAAGCCATATATCTTCTAAGAATATTTCTGTCTTGTGCTTAACTCAGTAACAATCACAGAGGGAAATGAGGTTATGTGAACTTCCCATGGATATCTGGATGGGAGTGACTCAGTTGATACAAAGGATTCCCTGTGAAATATATCCAAGTAAATGGAGTGGAGTTGATTCTTGTGATTCCCCTAGGTTTCACCAGCTCAGCTGTCCTCAGAAATGGTGACTCCATAACTATATGCAGATGGCCAAACCACATGGTGGGAGATGCCCCCACACAAAACAAAGCCGTGTAAAAACTTTCCACTGCAAATGGGCTAGATGTGGAATATTTTAATGATGGAGTCATTTCTGATGCAAATAGCTTCCTCATTGTTCCATTTTCCAAATAAAAGATTATTCTTGTTGCTAGTTAGTGTGTTAGTTTCAAAACCTCTTATCTTTGAAACCTTCCAGAGCTGAAAATTGATAGCAATGAGGAAAATCAACTCTGAGGCAAACTAGTTTATGGATTCACTCAGAATTTAGCAAATGTGGAAATTAGCACATTTAAAAAAGATATCTAGCCATTTAATCCTAGAAACAAATTTCTAACACTCAACCCATACACACACAAACACACACACATACACACATGCTCTTAGATTTCTACTTTTCAGGAAGTGTTAATTAAAGCCCCATCGGAACTATAGGAAACCTGGGGAAAAGCAGGTCATTTCCCTATGCAAGGGATTAGACTAGCATACACATTCCCATTTTTGGACCTTGCAAAGAATCAGTTTTGATCTCCTCTCTGAAATATGAGTGAAACTGGAGTGTCTAAGTGGCAAAGTAGAACCACAGTGGGGGTAAATTGGAGGGAGAACAAATGTCTTTGGCATTGATCAGTAGCTTCTATCTACCTTTGGAATTGCCAGAGACACAGAATGCTTGCCTCCCCTCTCTTATCCAGTCAGTTACCATAGTTTCTGTTAATAAACAAAATAAATAAATAAATTAATAATAATAGTAATTAATATTATCTCTTCACTCTAATTTTTTGTTCATCCCTCAGAGTGCTGAGCCAGTATCCTTTAAAATAGTAGTTATTCAATAAATATTTCATGGATGAATGGATTTTTCTCATTCACTTCGAGGCTTCAAATACTTGTCCAGCTCTATCTCTCCACAGATATTGGGGTGCAGGAAATTTAGAAATACCACTATGGTAATTACTACAGGAATTATTTCTCCTATTTCCTTAACAGCCTTGGCATTATATGCTAGAGTGGGTTACTGAGACCTGAAATTACTTATCACTAAACAATGTGAATTGGGATCAAATACAAAATGGGAAGAAGAGAAGACTTTAATATCTAGATCCACTGTGACATCACAGAAACGCTTAAGCATCTTCCTCTTTGACTCTTTCAGGAACAGTAGCCAGTAAGTGTGGCGATAACTCAGATGCAAAAGGAAAGAAAAAGCCCACTGGAAGCTTTAGACAGAGAAATGCTTCTCTGACTCTGACACAACTCTCTTAAGAGCCTCTGCTCCCTCCTTTAAGAAAGCCACCCATTTTTGTTTTCATCAATAACTTCTATCACCAGGTCCTACGTTACTAACATAAATTATGGATAAAGAATCAGTAACAGAAGTTCCATAGCTTCTCTGGATCAGGTAAAATGAAAGGAAACTGTATTCCTTGATAGAAATGTTCCCCCCTAACAAAAGTAAAAGTAGAAAGAAAAAAATTTGCCTTGATGCCTGTCCCTCTTGTACTTCCTACTTCCTCACCTTGGAAGCAAACTATTGAAAATGTTCACAGAAAGAAGGTTCTGCTCAGCCTTTTGGAGAGTACAGCACCAGATTTATATTCTGCAATGCCCTGAGTTGGCAGTACCAGTAAATATATTGCAAACAAAACCGTTCCGGGAGAGAATAGTAGTCCCAGCCATCGAGAAATGAGGCTAGGGCACCACACAGCACTCATCCAAGTCACCATACTTGAGCATACTGGAGGGTGGAGGGTGTTCCAGGCTTGGAAGAAACTAGACTCATTTGACTTGCATGTGGTTTTCTGCTTGACCAAAATGAGACAGTAGCAAATGTCCAATTACACATCGAACAGACTTCAGAGCGTTTCAGCAAAACTCAAGTACAGTGACATTGAGGCACCATTATATCAGCTTGGCAAAGTCAGATCCTTTGGAAAAGCCAGATCTTGTATAATATTCACATAACACACATGTGTCCAAAATCAGCTCTGGGGACTTGCTCACAGTCTTCTCAGATGTTCCCAGTTCTCTGTTTTGACTCCTAGAACCACTTCATCCCTTTCAACATATCACAACCCACCAGAGAAAAATCTCATGGCCTTCTTACGTCTTTCCCTTTTTTTCTGATGAAAGATTCATTGTCGTTACTGAGTTTTCTTTTCTCCCACACAAGATGGTAGCCAGTATTCACTGTTCTGGACAAATCACGTTGTAAAGCGCTTCCACAAGTATGATGATGGGTAATGTGGGGGTTCTTGAACCACTGATGGGAGACTTGGGTCTGGTAATCCAGAGACTGTGAGGGTTGTGCCTTTGGTCTTTGCTGTGTGAAGAAGCTATGCAGTCAGAATGCAGAATGAATCTTTTGGGGCCACTGGACCCAGATGACACCACCCTTGTGGCAGAAAGTGAAGAGGAACTAAAAAGCCTCTAGATGAAAGTGAAAGTGGAGAGTGAAAAAGTTGGCTTAAAGCTCAACATTCAGAAAACGAAGATCATGGCATCCGGTCCCATCACTTCATGGGAAATAGATGGGGAAACAGTGGAAACAGTGTCACACTTTATATTTTTGGGCTCCAAAATCACTGCAGATGGTGACTGCAGCCATGAAATTAAAAGATGCTTACTCCTTGGGAGGAAGGTTATGACCAACCTAGATAGCATATTCAAAAGCAGAGACATTACTTTGCCAACAAAGGTTTGTCTAGTCAAGGCTATGGTTTTTCCTGTGGTCATGTATGGATGTGAGAGTTGGACTGTGAAGAAAGCTGAGCGCTGAAGAATTGATGCTTTTGAATTGTGGTGTTGGAGAAGACTCTTGAGAGTCCCTTGGACTGCAAGGAGATCCAACCAGTCCATTCTGAAGGAGATCAATCCTGGGATTTCTTTGGAAGGAAAGATGCTAAAGCTGAAACTCCAGTACTTTGGCCACCTCATGCGAAGAGTTGACTCATGGAAAAGACTCTGATGCTAGGAGGGATTGAGGGCAGGAGGAGAAGGGGACGACAGAGGATGAGGTGGCTGGATGGCATCACTGACTCGATGGACGTGAGTCTGAGTGAACTCCGGGAGTTGGTGATGGACAGGGAGGCCTGGCGTGCTGTGATTCATGGGGTTGCAAAGAGTCGGACACGACTGAGCGACTGAACTGAACTGGACCCAGATATGATCATGGAACATAACTAAGAAGACCCTCATAAGGTACAGAAGTAGAAGAAAGAGGTTTGAATGAGCCAGGAAGGAGCTTAACCCTCAGTGTTGATGGCAAGGAGAGTGGCTTTAACAGGAAGTAGATGCCTTCTATTGTATTCTTAGTCTTTTGGGTCAAGCTGGTATATATAGATCAGGGGTCAACAAGCCTGGGGTCTCTGGAGCCAAATGGCCCCTTGTCTGTTTTTATATGTCTATGAGTCGAGAATGATTTTTACATTTTTAAATTGTTGGGGGAAAAAAATCAAAAGAAGAATAATATTTTGTGACATGAAAATGATATCAAATTTACATTTTAGTGTCCATAAGTAGTTGCATTGGAAAAAAATCACACTGTATTGACAAAGGATGATTTTGCACTACACAATCAGAGCTGAGTAGTTGCAATAGAGACCATATGCCCAGCAAAGGAAAAAAAAAACAACCTTACAAAAAGTTTTCTGACCCCTGATAAAGCTCATTCTTAAGTTCAACCTTGTTCCTTAAATAGATATCTGATGTCTTGACCAACGCACTTGACCAACATTGACAATAGTCAGGCAAACACAAAACCACAAGATACTGCTTCACGCCTACCACTTTGTGGAGGTACCACCAGGCTTCCCAGGTGACGCTCGTGGTAAAGAACCTGCCTGCCAGTGCAGGAGACACGAGAGATGGGGCTTCGATCCTTCGGTCAGGAAGATCCCCTGGAGAAGGGCATGGCAACCCACTCCAATATTCATACCTGGAGAATCCCCATGGACAGAGGAGACTGGTGGGCTACAGCTCACAGTGTCGCAAAGAGCTGGACACGGCTGAAGCGACTTAGCACACACGCACGCACTTTGTAAAGAAATTTCAAGTCTGATAACACACTGTGTTGTGAGGGGCAAAGTACTGTATCCACAACGAGGGTTCCAGCAGCTCAGTGGCAGCCCCCCGACAGAGAATCAGATATTGGCTCTTGTAAGTCAGGCTGGTGAGCATAAGAAAGGCAAGGGGGCATATGAGTGGAGCCACAACAGGGTCTGCTTAGCAGCCCTGTCCAGAAGTTACAAAAAGAACAGCCAATGAACCCAAAGAGAAGGCAATAATTAAAATAAATTCAAATGTATGAATAGGTAAAGCCACAAAATTAGAGATTGGTTCATTAAAATACTAGTAACATTTTAAAATTACTGTTAAAACATCAAAAATAAGCAATATGAGGGATTTAAAAATAGGACACTATTATAGATCCCACAGACATGAGATCATTAAGAGGAGAAATAGAGATTAAAGAGACAGCAAGTAGCAATTCCGCTTCCCAGGTGGCTCAGTGGTAAAGAATCTGCCTGCAATGCACGAGCCTCAGGTTCAATCTTTGGGTCAGGAAGATCCCCTGGAGAAAGAAATGGCAACCCACTCCAGTATTCTTGCTTGGGAAATCTCATGGACAGAGTAGGCTGGCGGGCTACAATCCATGGTTCACAAAGAGTCAGACATGACTTTAGTGACTAAACGACAAGCAGCAATTCCATCCCTAGGTATATAGTCATCAGAACTGAAAATTAGTTCTTGAACATAATACATGTATATGCATGTTTGTAGCGGCAATATTCACAAAAGCCAAAAGGTAGAAGCAACCCAGATTTCCATCAGTGGTTCAAAGGACAAGTTGTGGCAGTCCCTACAGCAGAATATTCTTCAACCAGTACTCATCCATGCTACAACATGGATGAACCTTGAAAGCATTATGCTAAGGGAAAGAAGTCAGACAAAAAAAAAACACATATACTGCATGATTTCATTTATATGAAATAATCAGAAATTGGTAAAACCATGGAGACAGAAAGTAAGTTGTTGCTTGCAAGGGCTCAGGAGGAGCAAGAAGGATGGGGAGTTACTGTTTAAGGGGTTCAGGGTTTTCTTTGGAGGAGGAGATAAAAATGTTTTGGAACTTGATAGAAATGTGATTGTACAGCCTGTGAAATTACGAGATGACACTGAAGCGTTCATTTTGAAATGGTTAATTTTACTTCAATTATAAAAAAAGAGAGGATGAAACAGGAGTAGAACCACCTGGTGGTATATAAGTATGGAGCACAGACCATGTGCCAGATTGACAGTCGCCTGACTGTCAATTGTCAAAACCCTGGCAATTTTTAGTATTTCGATGATCTCAGCAAATGTTTCCAGCTGTTCCCGTAAGGCTGTTGCTGTTGTTCAGTCGCTAAGTCGTGTCTGACTCTTTGCAACCCATGGGCTGCAGCATGCCAGGCTTCCCTGTCCTTTACCATCTCCCAGAATTTGCTCAAACTCATGTCAGTTGAGTCAGTGATGCCATCCAACCATCTCATCCTCTGTCATTACTAATAATGCTCATTTTTACAGAGGAGAAGGGAGTTCACGGGAAAGAATCTGGTCATTTCCCTGTCTTTGTGTCAATTTGCATTTTGCAGAGTTGGTCCAGAATATCTCTTTTGAGAAACAGAACCCAGAAATGTAGATAAGCTTACTTAAAGACTTGGAGATGTATCAGCTAAAGGAAGTGGGCCAGGGTGGAGTGAGGTGCTCTGACATTCCAAATATAGCCCGTGCTTGGCCACTTAGGAAGATGGATTCGTTGCTAGCAACAAGTACTTAGCACGTGTGTGATTTGGCATGTCTTGAGCTGTGAAGTAGATGCAATGCAGGCAAAAAATTGATGATGTTACAGGGAGGGGCTGTGTGGGGTGCTAATTGCCATCTGCAATGCCTGGAGGAGGTGGGGGAGAGGAGTGAAGAATCTCTTTCTTTTTAATAGATTTTCAAGATGGGAAAATCATATTTCAACCCCCAAGCATTTAGGAACAATTGTACATAAGATAAAAACTATACCTAATATGAAGCTGGGAAAACTGGAACTTTGCAGATTCTTGGGTGTCAGAAGAAAAAGATCAGAGCATTTCAATTGCCAATGGTCCCCTTACTCCTTCCAGCCACTTATATGGAGCCCCAGAAAGACAGCAAAAAGAAGAATAGCAAGTACTGATGGCTGTGGGATTTCTAATAATCACCTAGGGTGACTTCTATGATCCCTGGAAAAGTATGCAAAAGATGTGCAGTGAGATGGGAGCAGAGAAATGAAGGAAGTCTAAACCTCAACCCTATGTCACGAAGCTAAACCTTTAGCCCGGTTTAGAATTTACATTAGAAGGTACATTAGCAAAATCTCTGAGACTCATGTATGTTATTCCCTATAATTATACCTGTAGAAGTAGGTTAATATTTAATCTTTATTTTAATCTTACCAAGGAGAAAATTACATTACAAATGTTAAAGTGCAAATTAGCATAGAATCATAGGTCCAAAAGTTGAAGACTTTTGACTAAGTCCTGCCTGGAAGAAATCAGACTATTGAAAGGAGAGGGAGAAGAGGAAGAAGGATTAAAATAAAACTAAAAGTAGAGAAACTTAGACTCACGCTTCCTTTCTTAAACCCTAAAACCCTGAGTTTTTATTATCCTCCATTCATCAAATTGATCAGCACTTGATCTGTTGCATTCAAGTCATTTCTGCCACTTTCCTGCCTTCATTAAACCTGGGCTATTTCCTTTCCTTTTTCTTTCTAAGTATGTTTTTTTTCTTGTGTTAAAATATACATAATGTGAAATTTACCATTTTAACTATCTTCAAGTGTACAGTTCAGTGGCATTAAGTGTGTTAAGTGTATGTTGTATACAACCATCACCACAATGGTGAGAGTGGAATAGAACTTTAAGGATGAGTTTTCTGAATTGGTTCTGGGAATTGACTCTCTAGTCTGATTATACTTGGAATAAGTCACTCATCTGAAACCCTAATTATTTATACACTTCTATGAATGTACAACATACTTCATTACAATTTTTAAGTAAAAAAAAAAAGCAGCTACTGATTTCTATTTTCAGTACTCAAGGCAGGCGTAAGTTACATGCAGAAATGGTCAAAATGCCAGTCATCTCCCCCTTCTGCTACACCACTTTCTCTCTCCTACAGGAAGTGATTAAAGTCTAGTTTGCTGATGGTTCTGCGCGGTATGCAGGCACCAGCCCAGAATGAACAGCCGCAGCGCCGCAGCCCTTCTTTCTGGAACATCCCTGAAGGACAGTGGTGAAGGGGAATCCTCTCAGTGGGCAGAAGAGTGAGAGGTGCCCCTGGGTTGTTTTATTTGCTTAGAAGGAGAAATGACCATATGTGTGATTGTATGATTATATCCTGATTCATGGGCGGTGGCCAATAGTTTGTCTGGATGAGCATGGACTTGGAAGGAACATGATGGGAAAATTGGGTGATAAAGAGATTTGGGGAAGAGGTATGTGGATGGGTATCTTTGATAGGGCAAAAAATGTGTGTCAGGGTCCAAGAATTCTAAAGCTATCTTTCACAGACAGAAAAAGTATTGCACATGTTGATCTACTTTAAAAGGAGAACTTAAAACAAGCCAGTCCTGGAGGCAGAGGAGAAAAGGCAGGTGACAGCTCAGAGGCAAACGGCCCAGGGCTGGCTCAGATGGTATTCGATCGATTGCTGAGTCTCTCAATCATGTCCGATTCTTTGTGACCCCATGGACTGTAGCCTACTAGGCTCCTCTGTTTATGGGATTCTCCAGGCAAGAACACTGGACTGGGTTGCTGTTTCCTACTCTAGGAGATTTTTCCGACCCAACTATCAAGCCCTGCCAATCTCTTGAAATTGGCAGGAGGGTTCTTTACCTCTAGCGCCACCTGGGAAGTCCGTTCCCCTGGGTAGGAGACGCTGAATGAGATTGCTTCCCGTCTGTTTTTGTTGTCTTTCTCACAACTGTTCTTTCAGTTTTTATGTGAAAGAATTGCTCCCAATACAGGGAAGACGTGGGGTAGAAACCTATATTGACATTGTAGATCTTGAAAAAGTGCTCCAGAGTCCTAAGCGGGTGGACTAGACTCAGTTTGGGGCCAGATCATTGCGGAAGGGAACATCCTGCATCCTTCCTTCTCAAATTAGAGTCCAATGCTACCATCTGGGCCAACAAATCTATTTTTAGGAAAGAAGCTCCCTTCTCTCTTTAACAACCAATTTCCTCTAAACTGTAGGCTGGGCACCGTCTCAGATCACCAGGCCACGCAGACCTCCCCACTAACTCCGCCCACCCCAGCCGCTCCTCCACAGAGGGGCCCCTGGAGGTTAAAAGAGTTCATTTTAAATGAAAGGGCCACTGGAAAAAGCTTTTATTCTCATATGGGAAAAGCCTCATAAAGCATTTACTTCTCTTGATTAGCGTTCACAACCCAGGATGCTTCCTCTGGCCAATTTGCTGTTGATCTTATAAAACAGATCTCTCTTCTTGATCTGATTTTCCCCCGCCCTGTGCATTTGTTCTACTTAAACCTTTCAGCACATTTGTTAACTTGAGTGACACCGAAAAAACCCGCCACCCCATTAATGTGGAGTCATGCAGTCCATGGGATGTGCCTCATTCATTTCATCAGGGCTGCTTGGTTCCTTCCCAGATGTTCCCTTTCAGCAGATATAACCATTGTTTTTTAAAACTTGGGATAATTATAGCTCTGTAAACCTAGATGACAAGATTGGTTGGCTCCAGCCAGCTCCTCACTCCTTATGTAATAGCTTCATTGTTTAGTAATTGCCTTATTCACGGAGCAAAGGGATCCACGTCAGCCAAGACATCTATTCAGAACACTTCCCCTGTGCTGGATAAACAGGAGCTGGAGCGGTCCTACCCAGAGAACCAAAACCTCTGTGAGAGACTTGCTCCTTTTCTCTACTCAAATGCAGCCCTCTTTCAGAAATGGCTTCACCTTTTCTTTAGTAACAAATCGGTCCCCAGGTGGGTCTTTGCCTCTGCTGGTAAATCCTGAATGAGTGGGGTGGCCCACGTGGATGATGAGGAAATGCTGGACCACTGAGCAATGAGATGAAGGGTGTGGGGTAAGACACAGCATGGGGCAGTGGTCTACACCTGCTGTCCCTGCTGGGGAGGAAGAAAGTTTCCTCTGTCCTTCTAGGTTATCCTTCTGGTCTAAGAATTAAATTGACATGAGACAGATGAACAGGAGAAAAATCAAACAAAAATTTAATAACACTTATCCATGGGTGAAGGACATGTACACTAGAAGAACTGATGCTGAAGCTGAAGCTCCAATACTCTGGCCACCTGATGTGAAGAACTGACTCATTGGAAAAGACCCTGATGCTGGGAAAGACTGAAGGCAGGAGGAGAAGGGGATGACAGAGGATGAGATGGTTGGATGGCATCACCAACTCGATGGACTTGAGTTCGAGCAAGCTCCGGAAGTTGGTGATGGACAGGGAAGCCTGGCGTGCTCCAGTCCATGGGGTCACAAAGAGTTGGACATGACTGAGTGACTGAACTGAAACATGGGTGAGGGGCTTCCCAGGTGGTGTTAATGGTAAAGAACCTATTTCCCATTTTGTCATTTGCCAAAATAGACAAAATAGACAAAACCCTCAAATACCATCTTCAGCTAAAATAAAAAAGGAATGTTGAGGGTAGTGGTTTGGGACTTCAAAGGGAAGGCAGTCAACTGACATGGAGGTGGATGAGTAAATGGTGGGTAAATAAGTACTGGACCAGGCAGAGACGATGGGACATGGAGTGAACTCTGCCTAGATATCCCCCACCAGACCCAGCCTGTATTCTCTGATGACATCTTTGGGGATAGCTCTATTCCAGGTATGTGCCCTCTGTCTGAATTCTTTTAGGTGATAAGGGGCAAGGTCAAAGTTTCTTCCTGAGACTTTTGGGCCTTGGTTGTTTTCAGCTTGAAGTAATCCACATGCCAAAGAGACATTTTGGGGTAATGAGTTTTGCTGCCCTACATTCCGAAGGATAAGCGAAAGGAGAGATAAAAGTGCTAAGTTATTTTCTGGAAGAATCCAGAATGATTTCTGGGAGCTCTCCTGGGGACTCTGGGGTGGAGGAGCTGCACAGTGGCAGGAAGAAGTAAAGAGCTTTCAGACTTTGTGGAGGGTCTTCACCAGCAAGTCTAGACCTCCGTTTCCCAGCCTAGAGGATCCCAGTGATCGTCAGAGCCCAGTTCCCACTGGCTATTGCTCATATGTGCTGCCGTGGAGCACGTGCCCCAGGGAAAGCGGCCCCTGCCCCTCTGGTGTTTCAGAGATTCCCTGGGAAATCTACTTAGAGGGAAAAGACCTTGAGCCACAGAGAACCAATGTCCTCTAACATTCCTGGTGGGCCCAAGAGCCCGGGGCGGAACCGTCAGGAAATGGCAAAGCTCCCCAGTATACAAGCCACACTTCTACCTCCTCAGCCCTCTTCCTGTCCTGATCCTACAGCCCCAGGAGAGCAAACAGTGGAGAACAAGAATAAAAAACAGAGGGAGCTTTAAAACCTAACGATAAAGAATGATGCAGAACAGCCACTGAGGCTGGCTTAATATGGACTCAGAAGGTACAGAGATGCTATGACCCATCCTTGAGAATCAATGTGCTCATGATTGATTATTAGCAACATGTATGCACATATACATATATATGTATGTATATGTATGGGCTTCCTTGGTGACTCAGGTGGTAAAGAATTTAAGTACATTTTATATATATATATATATATAGCAACATGATTTGGGCATAAAAATTAATTTAGAGTGAAAATATTTGAAATCTTATCTGAACTTCCCTTATCTGACCAAAGCAGAGCCTTCTGAAAAATACAGCTGCCACCAGCCCACCTCCACGGGGTCCCTGCAAATTCTAGGAAGGAGACAGGAGGACCATTCCCAGCAGCATCAAGGAAAACCCAAAAGAAGTGGGTGTAGTGAAGCCCAGTTTTCCCAGTGAAGCCCCCCGCCCTTTTAAGCTGATATATAAGCCTTTACCTCTGAGTACTGAGAAAGTTACTCATTACTGAGAGTTCCCCAGCCACACGCAAATAAATCTTGTCTTTTGTCCTGTTCGGCTGTCTATCATCAGTTAATTTGCAGGTCCTGACCATTCAACCTAAGTGGGTGGAAGAAGAGTATTTTCCCAAGAGTTTTAATATGCAAACACACACACACACACACACACACATTCTGTTGACAGACTACAGGCGCGTTCAGATCTTAAAACATTCTGACTTCCTGTTTCACAATGCCGCACGGTCACCCCCACCCTGACACACACGTTGCACACTTGCCACTAGAAGCGGCTCTCCTCCCATCAGGCTCTGCTTCTGTCCGGCGGCATCAGCTGTGTTCCTTCTGGTCCGCTGGGCACTGATACCTCCAACCACAGCTGAGGCCCCCGGCCTTCAGGACACCGGAGTCGTCAGCGAGCCTCCTATTGTTGACAGGAACTGGGGGGGCAGGGAAGTCCTCTATTCCTTGTGTGATTTTCTGTGAGACACCATATTTTCAAGCACACAGTTTTAATCGTTTTGCTTTGTTTTCTTCCCTTTCAAATCCTGCCTTCTCCCCTTGGGGCTTATACCTGTGTCTGACGTGACCCAGAGAGTTCCCGTTCCCCATCAGGAACCTCCAGCTCCTGCAGGCACCAGTCCTCGGGGCACTGAGAACACCACCTGGCACCAGGCCCAGGTCCACAGTCATGGATCCACACATCTAAAATCCAGAAGTCCCCGAAAACAGAGAGATTGTTTATAACCACCTTGGTGGCCACATATGAAGTGACACAAGGCTACATTTATCCCCCTAGTGTGGATATTCATGTACTATTTTGCTGATACAGGACTGGAAATATTGATGTGTTTGATCCCAGGGGTTGCCTCTGACCTCTTTGGGATGTTATCAGACATTTGGTTTATGCACCACATTTATGCCTTGCTGAAATCAGAAATGTTCTGAATTCTGAAACCTGTCTGTCTTCCAGGGCTTCAGATACGTGACTGTGGCCTTCAAATGTTGCAGTACGTGTGCTGATTGAGTCCGACCCGCTCCCCACTCCTCACACCTGGGTCTCCTTGCAGGTCAAGTTCTCCATCTCTCGACTCTACAATAGTAACTGTCCCCAGGCTTCACACAGACTCCGTGTGACCAGTGGGGATGGCCCACACAGGGTCCAAAGCTGGGCCCTCACTGCACGTGGGAGTTTATGACACAAAACTCATCCTTAGCATCGTTAAGAAAAAATAATAGACAAAATGTTGTCACATCTCAGCAGGCACTTGGTTCCAGCTTAGTTAATGGGAAAAAACTTAACAATGTTGAAAGAAAATTTTTTTAATCTTCCTAGTAGTCAGTTGGGCTTTCCTGGTTGCTCAGTGGTAAAATAAATTTGCCTGCCAGTACAGGAGATGTGGGTTTGATCTCTGGGTTGGGGAGATCCCCTAGAGAAAGAAATGGCAACTCACTCCAGTATTCTTACCTGGGAAATCCCATGGACAGAGGAGCCTGGAGGGCTATAGTCCATGGGGTTGCAAAAGAGTCGGACATGACTGAGTGACTAAACAACGAGTAGTCCATTACAAACAGCTGAATGGATGAAAACTGATGCTCCAGCCATGCTGGATCAGTCTGATGGGTGTTTTAAAATCATTTTTGTTATTTTACTCCCCCTCCATTTCCCCTTCCCTTTCTGCACTGCCCAAGGTCTGGACTCTGCCCTCCTGGTGTTCCAAATGGACATGCTTGGATTCATCAAACCTCACTCAAGGACCTGTGTCTACCTTTATATTTGTATTCAGGATTTCTACTCCTTCAGAAGGCGCCTCCCCCCAGATTGATAAGGTCCAGACTCCACAAAATAAGGATACTCTCTGGGGAGCTGACAGGCATTCCTGGCCCCAACCTGGGGACCAGCGGGGGGCCCCTGCCATCTTGAGGTTTTCACCTTCTTCCTGTGCATCATACACAGGGCAGACCTTCCTCATGCTGGTAACGATGGCTTCTCACTACAGGACTTCAATATTTTTTGTTAAAATGCTTCCTCCCTCTCGGAAGTCAGAGGCCAGAGAAAACAAGTGACTTAAAGGAAGCTCTGTCTCTCAGTTAGGCATTTTTGCCTTCATTTATAAATGAGAAAGATGATGCTCAAAGCGCTGAATGAATCATTTATCTAAGATCACAGAGCTGGTTAGAAACCTGGTCAGAATTTGAACCCAGGTCCTCAACTTCTTAACTGCTGTTTCTTGTTGTTCAGTCGCTCAGTCATGTCCAACTCTTTGCGACCCCATGGCAGCATGCCAGGCTTCCCTGTTCTTCATTATCTCCCAGAGTTTGCTGAAACTCATGTCCATTGAGTTGGTGATGCCATCCAACCATTTTATCCTCTGTCTCCCCCTTTTCCTCCTGCCCTCAGTCCTTCCCAGCATCAGAGTCTTTTCTGGTGACTCTTTCACTTTTTCTCATGAGGTGGCCAAAGTATTGGAGTTTCAGCTTCAGCATCAGTCCTTCCAGTAATGAATATTCAGGGTTGATTTCCTTTAGGATTGACTGGTTTGATCCTTGCAGTCCAGGCAAATCTCAAGAGTCTTCCCCAGCTGTTTCTTACTTTATCCCATATTCCTAATCCACCAGAGGCATTCATTTGAAGAAAGAAAGAAAGTGGATCTTTCTGGTCAGAGCTGGCTTCCAAGGCAAGGTGGTGCTAGTGGTAAAGAATCTGCCTCTAATGCAGGAGACATAAGAGATGAGTGTTCGATCCCTGGAGATTCTCTTCCTGGAGAATCTTCCTTCTCCAGGAAGATTCCCTGGAGAAGGAAGTGGCAACCCACTCCAGTATTCTTGCCTGGAGATTCCCATGGACAGAGGACCCTGGCGGGCTACAGTCCATGGGGTCGCAAAGAGTCAGACATGACTGAAGCGACTTAGTATGGTCAGAGCTAGTCAAGAAGCACATTGGCTTTTGAGTAGCCAAGATCTCATGTCCTCAGCATTTTCAGTAAAGACATAATTTTTGAGGCTGTGTCCTCTCCTTTCATTTTTTTACATGAATGGGTGTTTCAGTAGGAATGGGATTCCTACATTTCAGATGTTAATGTGCCTACCCCATTTAATAATGTTTTGGCTTAATTTTTCAACAGTGCTGAAGATGTTTGGTAGGGTTGTTGTAAAAAGGACTGCAAACAGGTGACTTAAACAACAGAAACTGTTGAATTCGTGGTTCTGGAAGTTAGAATACTGACATGGAATGTTGTTGGGGCCAAGCTCCCTCTGAAGGCCCTAGGGAAAAAGCTGTCCCTGCCTCTGTTAGCTTCTAGTAGTTTCTTGGATTGTGACAGCATAGTTCCAATCTTTTTTTCTCTCTTTCAATTCATATTTCTTTCCAATTTCCTCAGTTTTCCCCTACAGTCCTTTATTTTTTCCAGTATTCCATCCAGGATACATGGTATTCAGTTGTCATGACTCCCTAGGTGCCTCTTGGCTATGACAGTTTCTTAGACTTTCCGTGTAGTTTTTGCTGTTTGTTTGTTTGTTTTTAATTTTTTGGCCCCACCATGCAGAATGTGGGATTTGAATTCCCTGACCAGGGGTTGAACCCAGGCCCCTATATTGGAAGTGTGGAGTCTTAGCCAGTAGACCAGCAGGGAAGTCCCCAATCTTCACATGATGTTCTCTAGTGTGCATTTGTGTTTATGTTCAAATCACCCCTTTTAACAAGGACACAAGTCATATTGGATTAGGGGAACCCTCTACTGCAGCATGACTTCATCTTTTCTAACTGTGTCTGCAATGATCCTATTTCCACATACAGTCATGTTCTGAGAGTAGGGCTTTGACATGTGAATTCTGGGGGACATATTTTAACCCATAACGACCTATCCTCTGGCCCCCTAAAATTTTTGTCTTTCTCACATGCAGATCACTTTCATCTTATCCCAACAGCCCTGAGAGTCTTCAATTATTCCAACATCAACTCTAAGTCCTAAATCTCATCTAAATAAGGTATGGGTGAGAGAGTAAGATTTACCCAGGGCAAAATTCCTTTCCACCTGGGAACCTGTGAAACCTACCTGCTTCCAAAACACAACAGTGGGACAGTCAAAGCACAGACCTTTCCATTCCAAAAGGGAGAAATCAGAAGGAAAAAGGGGCGTGGATCCTGACACAGTTTGAAACCCAGCAGAGTAAATTCCATTAGATTTTCAGGCCTGAGAATCACCCTCTTCTGCTCAGTGCTTTGTCCTTCGAGCCCACCCACATTAGAAAGGGTAATCTGCTTCACTCAAAGTCTACTAATGTAAACATTAATCACATCTTTAAAAAAAAAAAAAAATGCTTTCCCAGCAACATCTAGACTGGAGTTTTACCAAACATGTGGGCATCATAACCCAGACAAGTTGACACATAAAATTAGCCATCACAGATATTTTTTGAAAAAAGTACTATAGTATGTCCAGGATGGGGGAAATTCAGGAAGAGATACTTAGAAAAGTGGAGGAGACTTTCAGGCTGTTAGACCTTGGGGACGTACCAGTGGGGCAGGACCCAGTGGGATCAGCTGAGTGTGTGAAGAGTAGTTTTCATCTGTCCCAGTAGCTTGGATCAGAGAAATGGACAGAAATGATAGTGTGGAGGGGGGAAGTCAGGGTTGTGGCACAGGGAGAAGACCTAAGGGAGAACAGCTGGTCTGCAGCTGGGTATGCTGGCAGAGAATGATGGGCTGAATGTCTGTCACCCCCCTCCATCCCCTGTATTCATATGCTGGAGCCCTAACCCCCAGTGTGAAGGTATTTGGAGGTGGATCTTTGGGAGGTGAGGTCATGAGGGTGGAGCCTCCATGATGGGATTAGTGCCCTTTACAAAAAGAGTAAGAGCAGGATATCTCTGAGAACTGAATCTGCCCCACCCCCACTTTCTCTTGGACTTACATGCTCTAGAACTCTGGGAAATCAATGTCTGTTGTTTAAACCACTCAGGCTTTGATTTTTTTTTTCTTAATAATTGTTATGTATTTATTTTTGGCTGTGCTGGGTCTTTATTGCTGTGTGGACTTTTCTCTAGTTGCGGCGAGGAGGGGCTACTCTAGTTATCGTGCACAGGCTTCTCGTTATGATGGCTTCTTTTGTTGCAGAGCACAGGCTCTAGGGCACGTGGGCTTCAGTAGTTGGGGCACATGGGTTCAGTAGTTGAGGATCCCAGGCTCTAGAGCACAGGCTCAGGAGTTGTGGTACACAGCTCTGTGGCATGGGGGATCTTCCTGGATCAGGGATCAAACTCATGTCTCCTGCATTGGCAGGCGGATTCTTTATCACTGAGACACCGGAGAAGCCCAGTCTTTGATGTTTTATCACAGCAGCAGAAGCTAAGACACAGAGGAAGCCACTCATGGCCTCTCGAGTGCCTCCCCAGGGCAGTATTTTATCATATTGTTCTTATCTCCCTGTCTCCCCACAAGACCTCAGCTTCCATGGGTTGGTCTTATGAGAGGCTGTCTCTTTAGCAACCAGCACAGGACCTGGTGTTCTGTAGGTGCTTAAGGAAGAGCTATTGAATGAAGATGTCAGTGGACTCTACCCAACTTTTTAAAACACAGCGGTGGCAATGACATTTTGTAAGAGTGGAAGGAGATGCATGCAATTTAGTTGGTGGGGTGCAGGAAACCTATCTTGAAGCTATATTTGCCAGGCAAGCACACTGCTTTTCCCTCAAAGGTGTGGTTGTTTGAATTGGCTTGGAGAAGGCTGATGGCTGAAAACAGAAAGGTGTTAAAACCCTCCCAGCCACCCCTTGGCGCCTACAAAAGCCTGGCGGTTGTGTGAGCCTGCGTTAAGATAAAGTGACTTTTTCAGGAGACCAGTCTGCAAGTGCTTTTCTGTTCCTAGTCTGTAACCAGAGATCTTAATCTCCACACAGAGCAGAGGTTCATGTCTAGACACTCTTCAGTCTAAAGAGCGTGGAGGGAGAAGGAAGGAAGGAACACTTTTTGAAGGGGTCAGAGAATGGAGGTAGAGCTTGTGGTCCCAAGGAGAAATGCCTGCCCCCTGGGTGGGGCAGCACTCACCCACTTAATTCTTGGAGCTTTCAGACTGTTCGTCTGTCATGGGCCTGTCTACTTTCTGCAAAGGAGGGCGGCATGGAAGTGGGCAGCTGGATTTATGATGATATTTCCACGTCAGGCTGCTCGGCACCCACACATTACACATCATACATGACCTTTGATTCCCCTGTGTTGCTAATGTCATTCGGGGCCTCCTTCCTTTGAAGAAGACTTGGGAGAGGACCAAAGGGCAATCAGTGCCTCTAGCTTCCCACTGACAGCGAGGCAGCTCCAAACTGGGACCCCTGATTTCCATTTCAAAACTGCGTTCAATTTAGTTGATTTAAAGGACTTGACTTTGCTCTGTGAAATGACTGTGGCCGGCGAGCTCCGCCCGTGGCTCTTTGAAAGACATAAACATGCTCCCTGCGGGGACTGATGGAGCTCTGCCACCCATTGTTTATCTAAAAACAGCGTTTTATTATTGTCGCTCAATTAGTCCAGACAGCGGACGCAAATGACTCTCCACGGCTCCATGCCTGCCCTGCGCATCACATATAAATGCCAAAGACGGCTCTAATAGCTGGCTAATAAAATCAAAATGTGCCTGTATTGACTCCGCGATTACTCAGATCGTCACCCTTTCTTCTGAAATCTCTTCTTAATCTAATTATGTACAATATTTTCACTTTAGTAAAAGAACATTAAACTGAGTAATCAACAATTCTGTTCTCAATTTATTTATAAGCAGCCAACCAAGGTTCTTCTGAACGTAAACTTTGGAGGGGAGTTTATTTTCTATAAACAAATGAGCATATTTTCCCCCCTCAAGGTCAAAATATTATTGCCTGTGTAGGGTTTTTTCCTATAAACTTTTTTTTTTCCCTAAAAATTGCACAATCTGTCATTTCAGAGACACCCACGAAAAGCCACTCCTAATCACTTGCAGAAGATAAGTTTGGCCCTGTTTATACTCACTGCTGTGAAAATGCTATTATACGCAAATGTTTCGTGTGTTTTGCAAACATATTCTCTCACACACACGTACTCATCGCAGAGGCAGTGTCTGAAGTAGCAAAGGTCTTTTGAAAAAGACAGAAAAAGGAATGCATTGAGCCCCTTAATATTTCCCATTTTTCAAATCCGTCTTAGAAGCAGGGAGACCGATGCTTAAAAATCACATGTACCATTGATTGCGTCTGAATACTACTCTGTGAATGGAAAGATGCCTGCTGTCTGCCTCGGGCCTCTAGTTGATGACCGAGCAGGCTGAGGGTCAGAGAAGGAAGGAGATTTAAGGAAGGTGAGCAACCACATTAGTGACAAGCGGATGGCTGGGACCGAAGCGTGCCAGTCACATCCCTGGACTGGTGTGTGACTGAGGCACAAAATCCAAGAGCTGGGGTAGTGAGGCTTCGTCCTCCTAGCGGGGGTCATCAGGAGATGCTGCAGGTAAGGATAGGTGTTGAGTTCAGCTGCTTTGCAGTGGCCTCCCCGCCCCTCAAATCCTTCTACACATATCCTTTCCCCCCAGACGTACACATGCGCACACTTCGGTAACAGAACATTTGTAAAGCTTTCGTTTGAGTTTCAGGTTGGAACACCTCCAGGCCAAACATAAAGAAAATCTCCAGGCTGGCGCTCTGCTCCCTTAGGGCCCCTGCCAGGCTCCCTCTGGTTCCTGCCATGGATGGGGAACCGGCATTACCTCACGTCTCAAAACTCCGTCTCTGGGCAGGCTCGCTCTTGCCCCTCTGTGCTCCCTCTTCGGGGTGAGAAGAAGACGGATGCGGGGGGTACGGGGTGGGTGGTGGTGATGTTGGCACAGTGGAGGGATTCCTCTTTCCACCCTGAGAAATGACACTGGCGGAGGCAGAAGGCCAAGGTGAAGGAGGCTCCCAAACCATTCCAATGGCAGAGGTAGGAGGCAGTGGGGTTGGGAGTTCGGGCTCTGCCCTCCTGAGCAGGCTTCGTGCTCGTTCCATTGGACGAGCCTCCACCGTTTGATGGGAAGAACAGGAAGCCTGAGGTCATCAGCAGAACAGTGCCTGTCAAACAACCTTACCTTTGGTGCCCAGCAAATGCCTCTGCTGCTTACCCAGCACTGACCTTGGGCACATGTCATGTCTCCTTCTATCTCGACTTCTTTATCTACAAATATTTCCAACGATTCCTAGCCTTGCCTTCTGGCCATGTGGGACACGGTGAAAAGCACACAGTGTCCCCGCAATGAAGTTCCTCGTCGGAATGGTGGGAAGTGCCAAGGAGAAGGAAGGGGTGTCCGGCGTCTGATTAGGGAGTGAGAGAATGAGTGCTTTGGCAGGAACACAGTGTTATCCCATCAGGTATAAGCTGTGACTCAGGGCTTATCTGCCCTGTGCACGTCTTAAAGAGAGAATACAGGTTTTATAATGCCACAGTCTTCCACATCGGTGTCAGCTGGCCGCTGTCCCTTCACTCTCCTTCTGCCCTCACAGGGTGAACCGCCACTCCATCTGGAAGCAGTTGCCAGTGAGCTGCTCGGTTGAGGGATGGGCTTCCTGTGTTTCCACAGCCCATTTCAACGGTATCAAACTGGGGCTTGAAAAGCTTTTCCTCAGGAAGCCACATGAATGACCCGCCAGACAAGTCTATCGTCCTGGGGCGATTCACCCTGAATTTTTAAGCTCTCACCCCTCTTTTAGGTCTGTCTCCTTTTGCCTGCTGAAACCGCAAAGCAGTTAGAGATCCTAATCTCTCAACCCAAGTCACTTTGTTATCGCAGTCAGGTGTCACCTGGGGCCACCACCGCCCGTCTGTGGTGGAAAGTTCCAAGGAGCTGCAGTTGCTTTTGTGATGGGCCAGTTGACGTGGAGAACACGCCCTGAAACCCAACAGGAAGGTGGCTTTCTGAGGCGGGTTAAAAATATATTTACGTTTGTTTATATCCGAGAGATTATTTTTAGTCTGAGGCAGAGGCCTGACAAGGATCTGGAGGCCTGCGACAGTGTGGCTTAATCAGCGGGATTTGCACCCGCACGAAGCCAGGAGTTTGGCTGTTTCTGCCCCTGGGTGGTAGCCTCACGTCCCTGACTCCCTACAGGTCTCCCAAAGACTTCAGGATCAGGTAAAACGGATCCCAGAGCTGCCTTTGCAGCTAATTTCTGTTTCTCTGCAGGCTGGCAGGCCACCTCGAGGCAGGCCACACTTGAGAAGCCAAGGGCTGTGTTTCAGGCTCCTCCTTGAGGTTTAGGGACAAGGGATGTGCCTTCAGAAGTCTCTGTGCAAAGCTGAGCTCTGTTGCTAATGACGGCGACGTATGTGGCTTCCCAGCTCATGCACCACCATCCCACAATGACCCCCACCTCCATGCAGTCAAGCAGGGGCATGGGGACCAGAACAAGCTGAGACAACTGGCACACCCCCCGGGGACCACAGGCTGACAATAACTCTGGGATCGGTGGCAGGGTTGGGGGCGCTCACGAATCACCAGTGACCGCGTGGGTCCTCCTGTCCCTGCGCCCCCGTGGATTGCTCCTGCCGGGTTCTCTTGGACCTGCTCTGTGATGACCTGCCAGCCCAGCGCTCTCTGGTCCAGACACGATACAGCCGATGCAGCAGTGCTCGGCCCACACCCCCAAGGGTTCCCTTCTCATTCTCCTGCTCCAGCTCCAGGTGTGCCGAGCAGCACCTGTGTCGCTTTGGCAGCAGGTTACCCTCTGGGATCTCGAACTACTTTGCCTGCTTGAGAAAAGTAACAACGAGAATTTGCATCCTTCCAGGGATGACAGGGAAGCCTGGCGTGCTGCCGTCCATGGGGTCGCAGAGAGTCGGACACGACTGAGCGACTGGACAACAACAAAGGGCTGACAGCCCTTAACCAGCAGATGACAGGCGGAAGTAGGATATAAACACTCCGGCTTCTCTGGGTCCTAATCAGGACCATGGTAGGGGCCATGGGGAGGCGCTGGAGAGAGTGTCAGCCCCTCATCGCTTCCCTATCTGGGGCTTTGCACCAAGCTACACCCTTACTTAGTATCCTTCTTCTCTGGGCCTGACTCCCCAAACCTTCTACCGGATTCTCCTGGGGACGTTCCTTAAATGAGTCACTCAGTGTCTGCTTGCGGTGAATCTAACCTAAGTAAGAACAACACAAGGCATGCAGGGCAATGCTTGCTTCATGATCCAGGCTGACTTAAAAATTCTGCACAAAGTGAGAGTTGCAAGTTGAGTTTTATTTGGGGCAAAATGGGGGTTGCAGCCCGGGAGACAGCACCTCAGATAGCTCTGAGAAACTGCTCCAAAGAGGCAGGTTGAGGCAAGGTTAATATACATGTGATTTGGATGAAGGGGGAATATGGGCAATCAAGCACGTATTTTTCCAGAAGGTTTCTACTAGTTTTGTGGAGTCTTTACTAGTCACAAGGAACAGTCATTGCCCTGAAGGATTTTGGCATTTTTCTAGATATGAGGAGATATAAGAATTGGGCTCATGAAATTGGCTCCTGAAAATATCTATCTGAAGACCTGTGCTACCAGGTTTCTGCCCCCTCAGCACAGAGCGCCTCATTGCTGATCTCCACCCTGAACTCCTTTCATTGAAGGTCAGCAGTTGCAGCAGAAGCTTGTGACTTAATCCCTAGAGAGGTACATGGCAAGTGCCCACGGCAAGTGCCAATTTGTAGTTGACACCCAGAACCAACCCAGTTTCCCCTCAGCTCACATCGTTTGTCATCTCCTTAAAGTTCAGGCTTCTCAGATCAGCCCGTAAAGATTCTTCAAGTGAAAGAATCTCTCACGCTGCTGCTGCTGCATAACGGGCAACTGTTTTCCTGTTCCGCGTGTAAGATCTCGACTCAAAGTCAGCACCAGGGCCCCCGGGGACATTCTACTTCCTAAGTCTTACCTCTGAGTAACATAGGCCTCGGCCAAAGCTTCCAACCACACAGTCACCTCGTGTTTCTCCCTTCCTTGACCCGGCAGAAATGAAAGGCAATGGGGGCCTTATGTGGCCTTCACTGACTTTGGAAAACTTTTCAAAAATAGTTTCAGTTCCTTTCTTATCATGTCCCCAGAGTCTGATAATTCCTGGAAGGAGGACTATAGGTTCATTGATTCCTGGGGACTCCAGCAGAAAATCAGTCCTGTGGTTCAAGAAAGCTGGACAGAAGCCCCACGTGCTCCCCTGTTGGGAGCCGTCAGCTCCGCCCCGCCCCCTCCCTCCCTCGCCCCCCCTCCGATGCCCCTTGCCCCCCGCCCATGGGGCCCTTTGAGCCTTGGCATTAACTCCTGCTTCTCCGTGGAGCAGGCAGCCATGAACATTACACAACCAGGGAAGAAAATGGAGCAAACTGGGAGAATGCCAGTTTCTCCAGCTTGTCCTTCCTCCTTTTTATATAAACTCCAAGAGCATCAAGTTTAGGAGAAACACCAATGTCGGTTTCAACATGAATGTACCACTGGGCTTGCTGTGATCACTGTTGGTCTTAACTCGACTTCGGAAGCATCGCGAAAATACCAGCTTGGGCCAGAAGAACTACAGGCAAACGCTCCAAACTCCTGTGAGTGATTCTGTCTTGGCGCTCACCACTCCTATCAGGGCTTGGGTGTGGGGATGGGGAGCGGGGAGGGAGAACCAGAAAGAGGGGAGTCAGGCACGCCCTCCCCATCCCCCCAGATCTTGGGCTGAGGTTCACCTGTCAAGGCCTGACAGCCTGGTCATGGTGGGCTGGGACCTGGGTAGAGAGGATGATTCCTAGGTGTGTCAAGGGAAGGAGAAGCCCCCTGGGAAGGAGAGAGGTGGCCTGAGGGAGAAGACAGAAGCTGGTGGGGTGGAGGGCAGCAAGAAAATGCACCTTGTGTAGGCACTCAGTTATTCAAGTTGGGCCAAGAATGTCTTTCAGGGCCTGGCTTTTCCCCCCAACCCGCAGACCTGAGGGAGGCCCAGGAGGCACGGCCACCCTCAGCAGGACTGTTTGGGTTGGAGGAGCAATTGTCTTGAATGCCAACTCCAGCAAAACTCTTGAGGACTTTGCCAACCCAGGTGTGGCAAACAATGAAATGTTTTTTTTCCTTTCTTTTCCTTTCTCCTTCCTTTCTTGCCAGAGCGAGGGAATTCTGTGCTTGCCATGGTGTTTTAATTAATTTTTGATGGAAAAGAAAAGGGGGGGCGGCTGGTAAGGGAGTTAAAATTAAAGCCTGCTATATAAAAGCAAAGCAATTTCTGGAAGGTCATGAGCTGCGGCTGGCAAGTGCGTCCAGGAGAAACAATGTGCTTGCTGTTTCGGGAGCAAACCGGCAGAGCAGGGCCAGGCTGGAGGGGCTCCCTGGGCGTGAGTCAACGCTGGGTTCGGTCAGGGCGTCACACGAGCCTCTCTGAAGCCGACCGAGGAGGCGAGGCTGCAGGAGCAGCGGCCCATCCATAGTCCGAGGGCCTGTTCTCTGGTCTTTGCTCCTCAGCGCTTCCACGGGAAGGAGGTGGAAGGGTGAGGAGGGAGGAGGCTCCTTCCTCATCACCCAGCACAGCACTCAGCATGCCATAGCACGGGCTTGCGGAGGATAGCCGAGCTCCCCAAAGCTGTCCTAGTCTCTAAAACTTTTCACTGAAGAGGTTCAAGCAAGATCCAGGGGAAAACCATATAGGGATCTCCTTAATATCTCTGTATCATAAACTATACAAATTAGATATGCCATTAAGATTTGTGAGAAAGGCGAGAAAAGAAGAGTTTCTTTAAGTGAGCAATCCATAATGTATTTCTCCACGTTAGGGACAGAAAACCAGTTTGGTATAGTGGAAAAGAATAGATGTGGGCCCTGGGTCCAGGCTGCCTGGGTCAGTGGCCTTGCTCTGACATTTTGGGCAAGTTACACCTCATTTATAAATTGATCATGTTAACAGGACTTATCTCACAGGATTGTGGTGACATTTAAATGAGTTGACATATACACTGCCCATACAACAATGCCTGGTACGTGGTAAATGCTATTTAAGTATTCTTCTTATTATTTATTGCTTTGGGTCAGTCATCACACTAGGAACATTACATAGCTTGTTTTGTGTTTCACATACAACGTCTCTATCAAATAAACACAATTTATTTTATAATTGAAAAAACTGAATCTAAGCAAGATGCAGTCATTTGCGCATCTGGTGATTGTTGGACACTTGTATTTGAGCCTAGATCTGTCTGACTCCAGAGTCTGTGCTTTTTCTAAGTTCCACTCAAGGTGACATGTTTGGAACCTTCCCTCCTTGCCGTCCTGTCAGCCTTCTCTCAACCACCAAAGCTTAGAAAAACAGGGCACTGAGGTTAGCTTCTCCCCAGACTCCGACAGAGGAGCAGTTGTATCTCCGACAGAGAAAATTCTGAGCCCCAGTAACGGTTCTAGCTGCTGCGGAGTACTTAGAGGAAATGAATTTAGGAAGTCTCAATTAGAGACCTCTCAAGATTTCAAGGATTAGATGAGAAAAATATAAAGCAGTTGAATAATCATTCTGCTGTGATTGGGGAGGCCAAATTCCCTTTATGTAATGAAGATGATAGTTCCAGGGCTCAGGAATAGAGTTCTCAGCTACTGCCTATTAAAAACAATAGAGCTTCAAAAATATCCAATCAACCCAGCCCAGCTCTAGGGGAACTTAAGTCTGAGCCACTGGGTATAGACAGCCATGTGTCCTGTGAGTAAAACCACATCCCATGAGATGTAACTGTGGAGACTGGCAGGAGAAAAGGGAGACCAAAGTGGGACTGTTGCTAGAGACCAGAATTGCATTATAGTTCTTCTGACTTGACCCCGTGCTGTCCTCTCGACCTGATAATTCTGAGATGAACCTCTCTGGTTGTATCTAGGAACTATTCCTTCTGTACAATGGTCACTAGCTCAGATGACCTTTTTTTTTTAACTTTTTATTTTTTCTACCGGGGTATATAGCTGATTAACAGTGTTATGATAATTTCAGGTGAACAGCGAAGGGATTCTGCCAAACATATACATGCATCCATTCTCCCCTAAACTCCTCTCCATCCAGGCTGCCACGTAATATTGAGCAGGGTTCCCTGTGCTGTACAGTAGGTCCTTGTTTGTTATCCGTTTTAAATATAGCAGTGTGTACACGTCCATCCCAAACTGCCTATCTCTTACCCCCATCCTGATGACCTTTAAAGTTTAACATTTTGAAGCCATCCGGGCCTTCGTGTGGACATTTCCAAGTACTGTTTCTATGTACAGCTGTTTTGCAATCTCACCTAAGAATCTGTACAGCTGGTATGTCTTGCCCTACTTTGGGGATTGAAATGGCTAGTTGGAAGAAAAATAGTTTTTTTTCTTTAGTTTCAATAGACTTTTAAGACTTTCCTAATGAAGTATTGCATACATACAGAAAAGCACATGGATCACTAAGTTTATACCCCAATGAACTTTCACAAAATGAGCATATCTGTTCAACAACCAGAACATTATCAGCATCTAAGAAATCCCTGGCAAGTTTCCATCAATTATTACCACTTCTCTCCAAAGGCGCCCACTCCTGAGTTGTAACACCATAGGTCTGTTTTATTTGCATTGAGGCCACAACTGAGTAGAATTGTACTTTATATATTCTTTCTGGTCTGGCTTTATATTTGAAAGCTTTTCATGTATATGTATTTGCATTATATTTGAAAGCTTTTCATGTATATGTATAATAGGAGTTCATTTATTTTCATTGCTGTATAATATTCCATTTTACAATATATTTATTCATTCTGTTGTCCATTTAATGGACATTTGGGCTGGTTACAGTTTGAGACTATTATGAGTAGTTCTTTCCTGACTTATAAGTGAGGAAGGGGACCCCATTGGTGACTGCTGAGTATAGGCACAGTCAGACATGCCTGGGTATGACTTGGGGCCTCTGACCATCAAGAGATTCCTTAAAGGGAAGTTATCTCCCCACTGGTTTGTCAATTCTTGAAATGCTTTTGATCAAGACAAAGATTTTCAAAGAAATATCTCTGAGAGAGGAGATCTCTGGAGAGGAAAACAAGCAAAAGCAAAAAGAATGTGAGGAGAAACCACTGCAGGTGGGCCCTGGTACCTGGGCGGAAGTGGAATTCCAAAAGAGATGCAGCAGGATGAGGGGAAAGCCTGGAGGCAGATGCAGAGTGAAGCTGGTAGTGCTCCTGTGGGAATTCACCTCCAAATCATCCATCTCACCGAAAAGATGAATTGGGACTCTGCTTTGAAGGTCTTTAGAGAAAAAGTCACGCTCAAGGGACAAGGAAGTGTTGCCATTTTTCTTAGAGTCTGAGAGCAATGAAGATAAATGGGCAGAACACCAATGACTGTCAAAATTCAAGCTCCTCCTTCCCTAGTAAAATGCTCCTGATGGGCAAAAACTATCCAATCAGCGACTATTTCTAGCACCCTCTGGGTTGGGCCAAGGGAATATGTGTAGAATCCGGATTTGTCACTCTGAGCCACAGCAATTAAGAAGAAGACAGAGCTTCTCCACCCTCAATTTTTCTTTCCCTGGCTGGATACTAAGCACATCTAATTCCTATGAGACAGCAAAGCTATGAGATGTCAGCCTCTCCGTCCTTGACTTACCTCATTGAGGAAGTTGGTGCCTGCCTGGCACATCTGCACTGGACTGTTCTGTGAATGAGACATAGACTCCGCTGTAACCACTGAAGGTTGGGTTTATTTGTTACAGCACCTAGTGTTACCCTCACCAATGCAGTTGGCTTCTGAAATAACTCACAGTATCCACAGAAACGGGAAAAAAAGAACAATGTCATTATATTACTGCCATTCGATTTGATAGAAGATAAAAAAGGAGAAGGGAGATGAACGCAAAAGAACTTTCCTCAAACTTTCTTAAGTCATTGGAGAATATTCACTGTTAGTATAAAAATAGGACAATGATAATGTCAACACATAATATCTGTGCCTAATAGATTTACACTCCCCCAATTTGCATTTTAATTTCCTGGAATTGGCTCATGACACATTCTTATGTGGGATTCAACATTTAGCAACAAATAAGAGTCCCTTTTCTCTTGGCACTTCTTATTCCTCCCTCCCCCTCACCCCAGTCCTCCCCGCTGCTTTCTTCTTCCCACAAAGCTCATTTTTGGCAAAACAATTTTCATAAACCACACATTTTAATGAATTAAGCGTAGCCCCACAGCCACACTCGCCTTCTCCCAGAGTCCCCTGGCTGACACACACCTCCAGCTATGGGAATTCTCCCTTACCCCTCTAGGAAAGAAAAAACATGCATTAAAAATTCTGTCTATAAGTAGACAAGCTATGCAGAATGCGATGGCTCTTCTACTTTTACTTTTTGGAAAATGCAAGAAGGAAGATGATTTTCAAACATTGTATGTCTTCTGAGAAACTAAAAAATCCAGCGCTCTTTTGCTTTTGGCAGTAGCAGAACTGATTACGATCATAAATCCGCCAATTCCCCCTTTATCCTTTTCAGGGCGAGCTTCACGGAATGGCTGCTGTCTTGTCAGAGAAGAAAGTTGAGGTGTTTGACAACAGGGAAATTTTAAAGAATTCCAAAGAAGAAAAGGACCTTATAAGTCAGTTTCCAACCTTCTTATTTTAATAGCGAAGTTCATGTAGGTGGTTTAACTCGTCCAAAATCATCCCACCAGCTGACAGCTTTTGGGCTGTTCAGCTACAGTGGACCTTTATAGTTCACGTCACATGGCGTTTCAGGCACGTGACCTTCCTGGGTCATCGTGTCAGACAGCTGACACTGATAGAACCACTTCTCTTGACAGATTAGGGGTCAGGTAAGCGCTAAGAAGAACGCCAGGTCTTAGGAGCTAGCCCATCACTGAATCCATATCCTCAAATCCAACAAACTTTCTTTGTTCTTTGGGGGTGGGGGGGTGGGGTGCCAACTACACACTAGATGCTTGACTAGACAAAGACATGACCCCTGCCCCCCAAAAGCACACAGCTCCCCGAGGGCAGATGGATAAACAGACGAGTCCAACGTGGTATGATGAGTGCTCCTAGCCAGCAATCGCTTCCACAGCAAGGGTGGCTTTTCCCAGGAAGAACACAGCAATTGGGCAGCAGCGCCTCGCTGAATCATTCAGTGAGGAGGCACCAGCAGCTCTGCCTCCCAACTCAGGAACATCTTACCCAGCCTCCTCCCACCCACCATCCCCGCCTGTGGGTTTGGAACCGAGAAAGACTTTGGGAACTAAAGATCATGGGCTAATAGGATGCTAAAGGGAAGCCACCCTCACCGCCCACCACCAGAGGCAGTTTGTGTTATTCCTGAGCCCTGCACTTTGTTTCGTGACTCCAGCTCCTGCCACTTTGCTGGGTTTGAAAGTGTTGCTTATCCAGAGAGCTCCGAGATTGCTTTTGGCAAAGGACTTGAGGCAGGCAGTTCCAACCCTCCTTGCTGTCTCTCTCTTGTTGCCAAAATATAAGACTCTTGGTTTTATGGGAAATGCGTGTGGATTCTCCTTCCAATGATAACCTGAGACTGCAGTTAAAATGAAGCAGGAGAGGAAGACTGGGAATCAGGAGAACTAGGATTTGGCTTTGAACTGACTACTTGTTAAAATCATCTCTTAGGTTTCTAACAATTCTGGCTCCACATACACTCAAAACGTTACTTCATTTTAGAGAATGAGTACGTATTACACACCAGTCATCTTAATAGGGAATGGGATAAAATGATGAAAACCCCAACCCCCTAACAAGTGGATTCCCTAGAGGGTTAAGCAGTTGAGGTGGGGGATCCCAAAGCTGTGCATGGACGTCTGTGAGGCTCAGAAGAATGGTACCATGTACCTTCTGATTCACTAAAGAGAACCAGAGCAGGCCACCCCGAAATATGTCCCTTTGGCATATGGTTTTGAGAAGCAGCAGCGGCAGGAAGGGCTCCCCACACACCCCTCTTTCTATTTGAAAGTAGGGCCCAGATTTTCCATGAGAAAGGTGCTCATCCTTCACCAGGAAGAGGTGAATATTCTTGCACCCAAGAAGGGGAGTTGATACGGAGATGAATCTGAAAGAAACCTACTAGAATTACCTTTATCTTCCATTAGCCTCCCCGTATATTTCCTAGTCACTGCCCCATAATTTACTGCTCCTAGGCCAAACCCCTTTCTCCTCTGTCTTATCACATCTCCACAGTGTATCTTTCTTTGAGGAAATGGCATATAAGCTCTCAGACCTGTCTACTTCTTTGGATTTTCCTTTCTATGAAGGCTCCTGTGTCATGTAAAAATATTAACATCAGGTAAAATGTGTTGTTTTTCTCCTGTCAATCTGTCTTTTGTTGGTTTAATTCTCAGACTGTGTCAGAACTTAAGAGGGTAGAAAAAAAAGTCTTTCTTCCTCTATACCACTTTTTTCTCTTCCTTGAGAGGCTGGCCTACAGGGACCACAACCAAAAAACTCTCATAAGCTTCCATCAATAGAGAACACTTCAGGAGATCAGAGGGAGAGAGAGGGGGTTCAGGGACGTTTATTTCCCTCTCTGGAAAGTGAAAGTGAAGTTGTATCCGACTCTTTGTGACCCCATGGACTGTAGCCTACCAGGTTCCTCCATCTATGGGATTTTCCAGGCAAAAATACCGGAGTGGGTTGCCATTTCCTTCTCCAGGAGATCTTCCTGACCCAGGGATTGAACCCAGGTCTCCTGCATTGTAGGCAGACACTTTACCGTCTGAGCCACCAGGGAAGCTAGGGCTTCCCTTCCCTCTCTGGAAGGATGGCTCAGTTGAAAGCCACTGCTCATCCTCAACGGACCTACCCACTAGCTCACCTTCTCCCTGGGGACAGCTCCGCTGCCGCTGGCCCTAGATTTCCACACTAGTTCTTATGGTTCCGCTCAACTCCACCCACTAGTTTATAATAAGTCCCTTGTCGATAAACTCTCCTTTAGTCTAGACTGATCAGAGGGTCCATCCATTTCCTGCTGGGACACTGGCTAATATAGACATGGGGGCCACTTTTGAGACGTGTGTACCTCGGAGGTCGATGAGGGAATAGCAAGATGAAGAGAAGGAAGGGGCAGGATACAAAAGTAGGAAAGTTATCCCAGAGGAAAACAAAGCTAAGTCTTGGAAAGTATCTTGTAGGTAAGGAACTTCCAACTAAGGAGATGATGAGAGGGAGAGATCATTTCAGAGAACAGGTAAGGTAATTCAACAAAGGTAATTATCAAAACCAATGTAAACTCAATCCAAAACAATCATAAAATTTCTTTGCTCATTCAACAAATACTTTTTGAGTGCTTGTGTTGTGCCTATTTTTTTATTCCTTATGTGGACAGCTGTCATGAAGCTGAGAGAAAGGGCTTATACTATTAAAATAATTCATGTTTTCTTCCTTTTTTTCTTTGTATTCTTCATCATCTTTCTAGCCTTCTTTCCCTCCAGCTTTCTTTCCCCAATATGTACATAGCTTCCACTTCCAAAAGGAAAAACATCCCAAAAGTCAGATTTTAAAGACAGGATGAAAAAACTTGCCTGAATTATTGATTCATAGCTTTATAATGCACCCAGGATAGTAAGGACATTTATAGATTTCATGAGCTGTTTAATATCTATTTGTGGAGCACCGCCATGTGCAGTCATCTTGGACTCATTATGTTTCTTTGGCTGCCCAATGAGTCATAATGAGCCTCTGAAAATGTTAAATAATGGGTTAGAACTGGAGGGAATGAAGTAACAGGCAAAGTCAGATATAAAATTATTATTACACACAGTCTGTAAGAGTGATCAAGACAAGAAGGGGATACAGGGCTTATTATTACACATGTGCACACAAACTTTAAATAGAGCTTGCCGTAAAGTTGGGGGGGGGGTAGGTGGGGAGCCCTATGAACAAGATCCTTACAAGTGATGGGTTGCAGATCTATTTTCCATTAATATTCAAGCAAGAGGGGGCAGGGAGCTCAAATTATCGGGAAGAAATAGAAAAGCCAATGGAGACCCTTTTGAGAAGATGGAGCCCTATACTGAGAGGATAAAAGAGACTTTATACTCCAGCACTTAAAATGAAGAGGAAGAGATCATTCCTAAACAGGGCATAAGAAATAGCTGCACTTCTCTCCCTATTAACCTCTGGGCTTCCAAAGAAAGCCAGCTGAAGCAAAGCAGGACAAAAAAATTCTATTTGAACACAATGAAAAGTATCTTCTGTAATGAGAGCCATATTTTGGAAAAGTATTCATGTAATTTTACCTTTGAGTTTGCAAGTATAGGTCCTTCTTCCTAATTGGTTCCAGGGTCATCTGTCCAGAGGTCTGTGGGTATGTTACATACAGTATGCAAAGAGAAAGAAAGAGCTGATATTGAGGCTTTTGATATTCAAAATCTAAAAAAAAAAGTTTTTTGAAGCAAGACAATAGCAAAAAGACCATTTTTTCCCTCAGATCCATGGGAATTCCTTTATCTCCTCCTTTGACCTGCTAAGCACCAACCAGAAGCACCCAGGATCTCAGTGTTCTCCTGCAGATAGAAAAGTTATTCCCCTGGAGATACAACCTACTTGTTGCTCCAGGGGAGGAGGAGATGCCTCAGTGGAGCACAGATGAGTCCTCCCCTTCCTGTCCAGGAGATGATGAGTGGATGAAGGCAGTTGGGGGAGGGCTTGATTTAGGAGCATCCCAAAGGAGTTGATGCTGACACCAAGGGCCAGAGCACTGAGACAACACAGAAGAGCCCAGCATTGTTAGGAGGATAGGGTGGAGTTCGAACCAAGGTCTACATTGCACTTCTGGGAGATGAGGTCAGACTGTTTATGGTAGTGAGAGATGGAACAAACCAACAGGAAATAGTTCAGTTCAGGTCAGTTGCTCAGTCATATTCAACTCTTTGTGACCCCATGGACTGCAGCACGCCAGGCCTTCCTGTCCATCACCAACTCCCTGAGTTCACTCAAACTCATGTCCATTGCATCAGTGATGCCATCCAACCATCTCATCCTCTGTTGTCCCCTTCTCCTCCTGCCTTCAATCTTTCCCAGCATCAGGGTCTTTTCAAATGAGTCAGTTCTTTGCATCAGGTGGCCAAAGTATTGGAGTTTCAGTTTCAGCATCAGTCCTTCCAATGACTATTCGGGACTGATTTCCTTTAGGATGGACTGGTTGGATCTCCTTGCAGTCCAAGGAACTCTCAACAGTCTTCTCCAACACCACAGTTCAAAAGCATCAATTCTTTGGTACTCAGCTTTCTTTATAGGCCAACTCTCACATCCATACATGACCACTGGAAAAACCATAGCTTTGACTAGACGGGCCTTTGTTGGCAAAGGAAATAGTTAGGCCATGTTTAAAAATAGAACCCTGACCTAAAATCTGCCCAGAAGGCCAACTCCTTATCTGCGATAATCAGCCTAGGCAGGCAGCCTAATACAAGTCAGTCTTGTGGGAAGGAAGCCAGATTGCTATCCCTAGTGAGACTCCCAGAAGCTGAACAATAACTTCTATAATAATCAGCCCAAAATGGCCAGTACTTGATTAATAACTGACATCTTTCCTAACCTTTGTCCCCACCTCCATCTTAGGGCCAATCAGAAAAAATCAAATGCACACACCCCCCAATCAATCACATAGGATACCCTGCCTGTCTCCAGCTTCCCCACAACAGATCCAATCAGGGCACACGTTTCCTGCCTTCCCTTTTTCCCATTGTAAAGCTTTCCTACTCCTCTGCCTGCCCTCGAGTCTGCCAAAATGCAAGTGATGGTGCTGACTCCCTTGATCCATACCAAGCTCAAAATAAATAGCCTTTGCTTTTCTCATCAGGTTGGTCTTCATTTATTTCCATAGTACAGAAGCTTATCTTGAAGCAAGCTGGTCTAATCTAGAGGCCCTATGGCAGGGTAATTTGGTCAGAATGTTTCTGTCTCCCTGAAATTCATACTGGATTCCCTGGTGGCTCTGTAGTAAAGAATTCACCTACCAATGCAGGAGATGTGCGTTCGATCCTTGGGTTGGGAAGATCCCCTGGAGAAGGAAATGGCAACCCACTCCAGTATTATTCTTGCCTGGAAAATCCCATGAGCAGAGGGGCTTGGCAGGCTACAGTCCATGGGGTTACAGAGAGTGAGACGCTGAGCAACTAACACACACACTCACTTAAATGACTACATCGTTGACTTTGGTGTTATGTCCCCAATAGTTGACTCATCCAGAAGAGCAGAATAGTTAGATGCAAAATATTGAAACTGTATTTTCTCTGTATGCTTCAATTGTAGTATAAGCAAAATGTTCAAACCCAACAGAATAAAAAACTAACATATTTTTCCATTCTTGTGCTAAACGGTTCTGGGATAAAGCATAATTTCCTGGTTTTGAGCTGAATAATGCTGGAACCAGGCAAAAATTACTAAACTATCAATAAATACTTGCTCCTGGCACATTAGACAGTGTAACTACTAAAATAGCGAGCATATTAGTTCTGTAGCCAGCAACTTTACTGAATTTGTTGATTAGTTCTAGTAGTTTTTTGGTGGAGACTTCAGGGTTTCCTATAAATAGTATCATGTCATCTATAAATAGTAACAGTTTTACTTTCTCCCTTCCAAGCTGGATGCCTTTTATTTCTTTTTCTTGTGTGGTTGCTGTGACTAGAACTTCCAATACTATATGAAATAGAAATGGTAGAGTGGGCATCCTTGTCTTGTTACTGATTTTAAAGAAAAAGCTTTCACCGTTCCATTATTGAATATGATGCAACCTGTGGTTTGTCATAAATGGCCTTTATCAGGTTGAGATAAGTTCCTTTTATGTCAACTTTGTTGAGAGTTTTCATCAGGAATGGGTGCTGAATTTTGTCAGATGCTCTTTCTGCATCTATGCGGAGATAATCATACATAGCGAATATAGGTAATATTTTATAATAATTTTAAATGGAGTATAATCTATAAAAATATGGAATCACAATGTTGTACATGTGAAACTAATATAACATTGTACATGAACTAAACTTTAAATAAATAAATAAAATTCAAATAAAATGGCTAAACGTATCAAGACTACCCGTCGCTTCATCAAAGCTCACTTTTAGATACTCACATCTGTGCCTACCAACCCATAGCTACTGTGCATTAAAATTCTGCCTAATCCCAACTAGTTCCCTGCCTTGCAAAACCCACCATAAAGCTACTCAGTGCAAGCCTAAGTAATCTACCCCTAGTAATCTTCCCCTGACTTCTCCCTTCTGAGATGCTTCTAGATTCTGTCAAGGTGAAAATCCCCCTTATTGCAATAAGGCAAAATAACCTCTCTTTTCTCCACCAGCACTTTTTCCTTCTGGCAGTCTTTTAGGATAAGCCATAGCAGATACTTTTTGGTATTGTATGGTCCGGCCATGGAATCCTAGGGAAAAAGAGCCACGAAACTTGCACACGGCAACAGGAAACAGATGAACGCCTTGTGAGCAAAAGTGCCTGCAACTCAGGAGGTCGAAGACCAAAAGTCTACACAGGAGAAACTATAAACACAGCCCATGGTGGCAAAAACAGGGGCGGTTTCTGTATGTGGCAGAAGCTAATCACCCACTTTTATTTTCCATTATGTCCTGCACACAGAAAGAGCAAGAGTTGAGTTAAAGAAGGGTATAAAAAGGAACATAGCAAACGCCTACATAAATGTAAGCACAGATACAACAGGTAATGGGGAGCACACAAGTTAAAGGGCTCGTTTTTCACCCTTTTCATTCTTTTTATTCAAGTGACTCAGTACGTTAGAAAAAAAAATACAGAGGGAGGAGGAAGAAGAGAAAAAGAAGGTGGCCCCAATTTTCCTAATGCCTTTTAGCTGAGATAATTCCACACTCTCCTTTCCAAGCCTGCACAAAGAGAGGCTAAAAGGATGGGCCTGAGACTTCCCTGGTGGTCCAGTGCTTAAGAACTGGCCTTGCAATGCAGGGGACACTGGTTTGATTCCTGGTTGGGGAACTAAAAATCCCACGTGCCACGGCACCCTCACGCCACAATTCCTGAGTCTGATGAGCCAAAACGAGAGATCCCAATGAGACAAAGAAGATCCTTCGAGCCACATCCAAGACCCCACACAGCCAAATAAATTAATTAATTTCAAAAAAGAGGAGGGGCCTCTATGGACAATGGAAGAAACCCAAAGAGCACATGGATCCAGTGCTCCCAGGCTTCACAGGTTTCCTTTGCACATGCGCTTGGTCCTTACTCATGGCTCCAGGGCCCAACTGTGGTGCCTCAGTTGTGGAAGAGGGCTCAGAGTTGGACTTCTTGTTTTCCACATAAACCTTTAGCCTGTATCTTGACACCTGTAATGAATTATGCATTTTTTTTTTTTTTGTCGTTACATCCAACTCTTAGCGATCCCATGGACTGCAGCATGCCTCCTGTCCATGGAGCCAATAATGCCATCCAACCATCTCATCCTCTGTTGCCCCGTCTCCTCCTGCCCTCAGTCTTTCCCAGCATCAAGCTCTTTTCCAACGAGTCAGCTCTTCACATCAGATGGCGAAAGTATTGGAGCTTCAGCATCAGTCCTTCCCTTACCCAGGTCTACAGATCTCCTCCGTGTCACCACCAATCCTGAATGCTTTATTCCCTCTGCCAGTCTGTCCAGTGAGAACTGCAGAGAACTGGCTTCTATATTCAGCTCCCAGATGCATGGCTGTGGAGTCTTGGAAGTAGCCAGAGCTCTCTCAGCTCCACCTCAGTTGAGCTGTCATCTCCCCACTGCTGGCTCTGGTCACACCTCCCTGATTTCCTGGACCATGACTGCCCCATGTCAGGCCTCTGGAAGGACCTCAGCCCGCACAGTAGCAGGTCCACCTCGCTTGCTCTCCGCCCCATGCCCACCCACCTGGCAGCCCAGAGCTGCCAAACTTCCTGGTGTGACCCGGCAGAAAGGCCCTGGACTCCTTATGCTGGCAGACACAGTGCTGGTTCTGTTTCTCTCCTTCTATTGCCTCCTTCTAGGCCAGTCCCCAAACATCTGTCCTCCAAACATCCCTTTGCCTAAATGAGTGAGTCCTTCAACCTTGTACGTCTCCTTACGTTACCACTGCAACACCCTCCTGTTACAGAAAAATTGCTTGAAAGAAATAAGATTGTCTAACTTTGGGTGGGGGGAGAAACTTGATGGAAAGATAAATATTTAAATACTTAATGGTGAGAAAACATTGCACTTCTGTGTAACTCCATAGAGCTGAAACTATCGGTGGAAATTATAAGAAGGAAACTCTTAGCTAAAATAAAGGAGACTTTCCTAACAGTGATGTGAAAATGAACAACCCACTTGTAGAATTTTTAAATTTGGGTGCAGATTATTTGGATGTATTCTTTTTGTGAGGGTTGCCCAGGTGGCTTAATGAAAAAGAATACCAATGCAAGAGATGCAGGAGACGCAGGTTCGATCCCTGAGTCGGGAAGATCCCCTGGAGAAAGGAATGGCACCTTGGTCCAGTATTCTTGCCTGGAAAATTCCATGGACAGAGGAGCCTAGCAGGCTACAGTCCATGGGGTCATGAAGAGTCGGACACAACTGAGCACGGTAACTTGTAACTTATATTGAGCAATGCACTTAGGTCTTAGCACTCGTCTGTATCTATGGTATATCTCAGATACAAGTCACTGAAAATGAGCGGGTCCATCCCTTCACTGTTTGAGCCCAAATGACACTTCACTGGAGCCTTCATGGGAGAGTCACACCCAGGACGGAAAGCCGGACAGCATCTCAGTTTCCTCAGACTCTACAATTCTGTTTTCTGGTTCTTCCTTAGATAGGGAACTAGCAGAGTGAGCAGGCTCCTGCCAACAAAATCAGCCCTTGAGAAACCACAGCAGCAAGAGGGAAAGCTGGAATCTGGGCAGTGAGAGTGATGATGATCGCACAGAACCTGAGTCACGGGCCTGCCTTCAATCAGCATGAATGTGGGACGTGGGGCTGAGGAAGGTGGCTGGAAGGGACCGTGAGAGAAGAGGATGGAAGAAAGCTTTGAAAATTCTGCTCTGGTCTCCCTGCCTCCACCACACCTCCCAGGAGCCTGAGGACAATCCCTGACCACCCACCCCACACAGAAATTGGCTGCAGGATGCTGGTGCCTATTGTCTGAGGTCCCTGGGGTGTTGGGGCAGGGCTACTATTTGAGCAGAAGAAACCCTGGTGGTGGGTAGTGGAATTAAGGCTGCATAACTGCCCTCAGGCTTGCCCCCCCAATACCCCCACCCTCCCCAGGCTGGTGAGCAATCCTTGGAGATGGGCCCCTCCCAGTGCAGTCCCTGGAAGGGCTTAGAGTTCAACCGAACCACAGAGGTTTCTGGTGGAATGATGACCAGTGGTCCTGGGGTGACCAAGGCTACCCCCGAGGGCTCATGACCTCTCCCCTTAAGCTCACCTAGGCAGGACTTTGTTCCCCAAAGCACAGCACTAGAAAATAGTAGCTGGCATTCCCAGGGGCACCGTGAGCTCATCTGACCACAACTAGACCCCTGAGGAGTTCTAATGCTGAAAAAACTGGTATTTGTACAACAAATAGCATCTGATACCAAAGTATTAAAGGGCTAGGATTTCAACTGATCATGAAAAACCTAAGACCTCCCACATACATACGGGTTGAAGACAAGTTTCTGCCACCCAGTGATAACTCCAGGTTCTATGCAGTCATTATCATTCTTACCACTCAGAATCCATTTTATATTATCAATAAAATATGGTGAAAAAATTGTGAAGAAAAATAAGGAAATCGAAGCACTACATATGAGAACACTATAGGTTTGGTGATCCTGTTATTCTAAATGTTCTATACAGGCTATTCATTTACTTCTCACAACATGGGCTGGGTACTATTATTAAGGCCATTTTACAGATGAGAAAATAGAGGCACGAATTGGTTAACTGGTCGACAATTACAGGCAGAGCTGGGATTTGAACCCAAGCAGAGTCTAGCTTGTATAACTGAGCTCACTCTCAGGCTGGATGAAGGAGCCCAATGGAAGGGGAAGTGGTGGACAGAGGGCAGTTAAGGAGTGAACCCAGGGGCTGGAGTATTAGATTAAGGAGCCCTTCCTGAAAGCATAGAATGGATAAGGAATAGAAGCTACAATAGGAAATATAAGACACATACAGAGGCTGAAGTCAGAGTGTCAACATTCAGACCTGGAAAGTGGAAAAGAGGCAGAAAATAGAATTCTATAGTATCTATGTTGTTGTTTAACTGCTAAGTCGTGTCCAACTCTTCGTGACCCCATGGACTATAACCAGCCAGGCTCCTCTGTCCATGGGATTTTCCAGGCAAGAATACTGGAGTGGGTTGCCATTTCCTTCTCCAGGGGATCTTCTTGACCCAGGGGTCCAATCTCCGTCTCCTAGATTGCTAGGTGGATTCTTTACCACTGAGCCACCAGAGAAGCCTAATACCAAACTGCTTAAGGGAGTTCCTAACACCTCCGCTGACTGAATTTCAGTGCCTACACTCTCTACCTGTCCTGTGGTGGGGGGGGGTTATCAACAAAATCCTGAACCCTGAAGTCACCAGCCCAGTGGCTTTCATTTAGGGGGTCTCCTTGTCCAAGTCCAACACCCAGAGTTGGTACCAAGAGAGAAGCAGGGTGGAAAAAGCAGAGCCACATGAAGGAGGCAGAGGTCACCTCTCCCCGAGGTAGCTGGCTAAATGCACACACGGACCGCAGCCCACGAGCCAATCCCACCTGCCGCCTCTTGTTCTGAACCATCTTTTATTGGGGCCAGAGATACACGCCCATTCGTTTACCAGTTGTCTGCGGCCAGTTTTGCCCTACGACCACAGAGTAGTTGGGACAGAGACCGCACGGCCCACAAAGAGAACAAATTATTTACTACCTGGCCCTTTACAGAAAAAGTTTGCTGACCCCTGCCCTAAGTTGGAGAAGGCAATGGCACCCCACTCCAGTACTCATGCCTGGAAAATCCCATGGACGGAAGAGCCTGGTGGGCTGCAGTCCATGGGGTCGCGAAGAGTCAGACACGACTGAGCGACTTCACTTTCACTTTTCACTTTCCTGCATTGGAGAAGGAAATGGCAACCCACTCCAGTGTTCTTGCCTGGAGAATCCCAGGGACGGCGGAGCCTGGTGGGCTGCCGTCTATGGGGTTGCACAGTCGGACACGACTGAAGCGACTTAGCAGCAGCAGCAGCAGCCCTAAGTTAATGTTTCTCAGTCAAAATGTGGCCGGCCATTTTAACCCTTGCTTGTCCCCATCCCTCCATCTGTCCTCAGAGGACTCTTCCACTCACTCCCCCTGTTTCACCCCCATCCTCCACCCACGGCCACCATGCGGCTCGCTAACTGGGATTCATCCATCACCTGGGGGCTCCCGGTGGAACGTTCAGTGCCTTTGTCGGCATCTGAGCAATGAGAAGGGTGGTTTCTATTCCCCTGTGAGGTGCCGTATATGTGTGTGTATGTGTGTGAAAGTCGCTCAGTCATGTCTGATTCTGCAATCCCGTGAACTGTAGCCCGACAGGCTCCTCTGTCCATGGAATTCTCCAGGCAAGAACACTGGGGTGGGTAGCCATTCCCTTCCCCAAGGGATCTTTCTGACCCAAGGATCGAACCTAGGTTTCCTGCATTGCAGGCAGATTCCTTATCATCTGAGCCATGTCCGACTGTGCGACCCCATAGATGGCAGCCCACCAGGCTCCGCCGTCCCTGGGATTCTCCAGGCAAGAACACTGGAGTGGGTTGCCATTCCCTTCTCCAGTGCAGTAAAGTGAAAAGTGAAAGTGAAGTCGCACAGTCGTGTCCACCTCTGCAAGGTGTTGCCCATCTGTAAATCCAGCCTCCTTGATGGTGGGTGAAGGGAAAGGGGAAACGCCGTGAACAAGCAGGGGGGCAGTTGCCTCAGCCATAAGGTCACTCAGTTTATACAAAGAAGAGAGGGAACTTGACTTACTGCTCAAGGGGGAAACAAAAATACAGCAGAATCTGGGGCTGGGAGAGAAAGAAGGGGCTCTCTGGCCGATCTGTTGGCCTTGCCTGGACTCCATCCCCCTGCCGAGATAACGTCTCACTGCCTGAGAGGAGCAGGCGGCTCCCCGACTGCAGGGGCTCATGACTTGGCTGGGTGTTCGGCTTTGCTGACACACTTTCTTTCTTCTCAAGTTAGATGAGCTCACAAATCACCTCACACTTATTTGCAAAGTCCATATGTGCGATACAGGCGAGACGGTCAGCCTGAGCACAGGAGAGAGGGGTGAAGAGAAGGAAGCGATGGAGGGGCAGGGATGTCTGGCCAGACGCAGACGGAGTCTTCCTCAAATCAGGCCACGGTTTATAGAAGGAGTTAAAATTAAACCAAGGACTCATTTCCAAGCTCTCTGACATTGGAAAGGCTCCCTCCGCCGCCCCTGGAATGCAGTGCGATGAACAGCAGAGAGCACGTGACATCACATCCAGAGAAGCATGAATCATGGAATCACATTGAGGGAGAAGTAATGAATTCCAGACGCTACAGAACTAGGCTGGAGGTGGATGCATACTCTCTCTCCCTCTTTTTTTTAAACATCTTTTAAAAACAACAATTTCATTTATTTATTGGGCTTCCCAGGTGGCTCGGTGGTAAAGAAAATCTGTCTGCCCTTGCAGGAGGTGCACGAGATTGCGGGTGTCAGGAAGATCCCCTGGAGAAGGAAATGGCAACTTACTCCAGTATTCTCGCCTAAAGAAGCCCATGGACAGAGGAGCCTGGTGGGATCCAGGCTCCCCTGGGTCCTCCCCATGTGTCCATGGGGTTACAAAGAGTCAGATGCGACTGAGTACATACACACATATTCATTTATTATTTATTTTTGGCTGTGCTGGGTCTTTGTTGCCATGCGGGCTTTTTTCTAGTTGCAGAGAGGGGGCTAGTCTCTAGTTGTGGTGAGCAGGCTTCTCATTGACGTGGCTTCTCGTTTCAGAGCACAGGCTCTAGGGTGTGTGGGCTTCCGTAGTTGTGCCTGTGGGCTCAGTCGTTGTGGCTCATGGGCTATAGAACGTAGGCTCAACAGCTGTGGTGCATGGGCTTAGCCGCTCCATGGATGTGGGCTCTTCCCGGATCAGGGATCCAACATGTCTCTCCTGCACAGGCAGGCAGATTCTTTACCACTGAGCCACCAGGGAAGCCCTCTCTCTGACTGTTGCCTCTAAGTTCTCCCAGTGGTTTTGCCTGTCCTGCCACATTTTTATCCAGGGAAAGTCACATCCCTGAGAGCTACCACATGTGGGTTTGGCTGGTAGAATACGGCTCCAAGCCCTTCCTCCACCCTCCAGCATGCTGTTACCCTGTAACACTGCCTTAGAGACTCTTCAGTGTGACCTTGAAGGAACCACTAGTTTACAGAAGGGAAAAGGAGAATTTCAGAGACTCGCTTCAGGTCCCGGAGCAAGCAAACTGCTGAGAGATGCTGCACGACTGGTTTTCTGGGAGCTTCCCGCTACATCACGGCTACCTGCGGACCTTCTCTGCCTTCTGTGCACCTCCCTGTGTTTGGAACATTAAACAGCATCTAGAATGGCTGTTTCCTGAGGGCCAGGACGCAGTCAAGCTCCTCCGGGCTTCCCTGTACTTCAGCACACTCCCTCTGCCTCACACCAGGCACGCAGTACATCCATGTTCCAAGGTCTTACATCTGCCTGTTTGTTAGGTACTTGACTTGTTTCCTTAGTCATCCTTAAAGGACTGAGTTGTGGTTTTTCTTTAACACGGGGTCAAGCCAGTAACCTCATCCTCTGCCTCCTCGAGATTTAAGTGAAAATAAAATCCTGAGGTTAAGTGGAACCCACCCAATCCACCAAGCATCGATCCCTCTATAGCTTCCCTGCTGTCAAAAATGTCTCCTTTCCTGCCTGGGCATTGCTGCCTTCATTGTTGACGTGCTACCTCACTCAGCATCTCCATCTGGTAGTCAGATTCCCTCCTCCCTGCTTGAATTCTATATCTACGTGTTTAAATACGCCAGAAAACACTCACTGCGCCCGCTCCAAATTAGTTCTTCCTTTCATGCCTTTTCTGCTTCCTGGCTCCATGCCAGACTCTCCCTCCATTAGAATCAGGAAGTGGAGCTCAGAGTCATATGTCTTCACCTAGTTAGCACCTCTCTTCTGGGACGGTTTCTCTTAGGGTGGCTCTTGCACATGCCAGGCTCTGCTCCTAGTGATTCCCAAGTCGTTAGTGTCAGGCGCTGGGGCCGGGCAGTGTGAGTCTGAGCTCTGACTTTCAGCACGTGGGAGGTGGGTTGGGGGGAGGGTGCATTGTGTTGTCACATGAGATGTTCTGTCTCAGTGATGGAAGGAAACAGTTTCTTGGCCTTGCGTCCAGGATGTGCTTTAAGGAAGCCAAGAAGGATTGCTCATATCTCCAGAAGAGCTATATTTGAAACCTTTATACGGATAACAAACGCTTGCCACTCCATCTTGTCCACCTCTCTAGCTGTTATTGTTTTAATTTTAATTTTTTATCCTGAGCTTCATCAAGGTACCTAGAATTCAATCACCCCAAGTCAGGGTTCCATAGAAGTCATGAGCCAGTCTTGGGAAGCCGCCTCAGCTTCATTTTTTCCCTCCATCCCCCATACCATCATGCATGGCTCTTATCACTCTGGTTGGGATGACTGACTTCCCTGTCTCTCCCTCCTTCCCTGTCTCCTCTGTTCACACAGAGCTGGGCTTGTAATAGAAGGTCAGCAAAAGTCAGTTGAGTGGATAAACAAATGAATGAAAATTTCGTGACATCCAGATTTTTTCCTCAGACTTCGAAAAAGGATCACAGAAGCAGAAATGACCCAGGGAAATCATCTACATGACTGTCGGATTATTTTTTAGATTTTAAAATGCATCACTTTTGCAGTCCTCCTGTTTCAGCTTCCTGTTACTTCGTACCTACCGCCTCCCATCATTTCTTATGAGCCTGCAGTTGATTGGAGTCAGTGGGAAGTTCTTCAGTAACTAAGTGCCATAGCTGAGGTTACTCACAAGGCTGTGCTCACCTGGAAGCTGGGCGGGGACATCCTAGCTGTCTTCTGACCTCTTTCTCCATGGGGTCACTCATCACTCAGTGACTGTGTCCAGCAGCCTGGCAGGTGGATCCAAGAGGAACCTTTTCGGAGAAGAAGCCCCCGTGTACACGTGCTGATCAAGTCTTGGCATCATCACATTTGTTGCTGTTCCATTGGCCGAAGCAATGCATATGGCCAAGTCCAGAGTCAACACGGGAGGACCCACACGAGGGCCTGTCACAGTCTAACACCACACCTCCCGTCCTTCCCAAATATGTTTTTGTCTCATATACTGATGGTTCAAATGTGCTGTGTAAATGAGTTAACCTTGAACTGATCAACAACATGTACTGAATACTGACTAGAGGCCAAATGCCCTGGAAAGTGAAAGCGGAAGTGTTAGTCACTCAGTCGTGTCTCTCTTTGTGACCATGGACTGTAGCCTGCCAGGCTCCTCTGTCCAGGGGACCTTCCTAACCCAAGGATCGAACTTGGGGTCTCCCGCATTGTAGGCAGACTCTTTACCATCTGAGCTACCATGGAAGCAAGTGCCCTGGAGTGACAGGAAATAAGATTCTGGCCTCAAGGACTATATATTTAATTTGGGAACCTACAAAGATACATCTTTGAAAGGACTTTAAACTTCCCATTGGTGTTATTTATGCACATCATAAATATATTATTCACTAGAGCCACTGAAGTAAGCACAGTGAAAAAATTAATTATCAGAGTTACTGTGTGATCCGGATTGACACCTTTGTTTTCGTGTGAGAAGGCTGTTGTCTGTTGATGCCAATTCTAAGTACGAGGACTCCAATAATTCTCCTAGAGAAAAATTGCCCCATGAATAAAACATAATTGTAGCTCTTTGTCATGATTATCACAATCTATACAGTTGTTTTGTTTAGCATTTAGCTTGCTCTTAACCACTCATCTCAGTGATCATCCAAAGCTGTCCTGGGGGAGGCGAGTGAAAGACAGTATCAATGAAGGCAGTGTTTTACACAGTTTGGTCCTTAACCAGCAGTACTTTGGAAGTGGTTAGAAACGAAGATTCTCAGGCCCCACTCAGATCTACTGAATTGGAAACTCTGGAGGTGGAGTCTAGCAATCTGTGTTTTAACATCCCTCAGTAATTGTGATGGATACTAAGGTCTAAGAATTACTGCCATAAGGACCACAGTGTTCAGTTCAGTTCAGTCACTCAGTTGGGCTGTGGTTTTTAATGTAGCTATACATTGAGGGGCTTCCCAGGCACCAGGTAGCACAGTGGTAAAGAATTTGCCTGCCAATGCAGGAGGCGAAAGAGATGAAGGTTCAACCCCTAGGTGGGGAAGATCCCCTGGAGAAGGAAATGGCAACCCATTCCAGTATTCTTGCCTGAACAATCCCAATGGACAGAGAAGCCTGGCAGGCTATAGTCCATGGCCTATAAAGTCCACTCTTTTTGTCCAAAGAGTCAGACACAACTGAGTGACTGAGCACACACGTATGCATGCTGTTTCCCCAAAGTTCCTAGGTTGAAATCTAATCCCCAGCATTATGGTCTTTGGAGATGAGGCCTCTGGGAGGTGATTAGATCAGGAGGGTGGAACTCTCCTAATTCCATTAGTGCCCTTTTAAAAGAGACCTCAGAGAGCTCCCTTGTCCCTCCCACCATGTGAGGTCACAGTGATAAGATGGCCATCCATGGAAAGAAGCAGGTTTTCACCAGATTCCAAACCCACCAGCGCCTTGGACATCCTGGCTTCTAGAGCCGTGAGAAGTCTGTGGAACTCTGTTTTAGCAGCCCAAACAAACTAGGACAGGTGACTTAGCTGGGGCAGAAAATTATAATTACAGGATGACTGCTCACTTGCTTGCCCTCTGGTTATTGTTGCAGCATCTCCCCTAACAAGCAATGAGGGATGAAATGTAATGCTTTCCATAAAATTATCCAATTTTTCAGAGGTTAGAAAATCCTCCAGAGAATTTCTATGGTGTGGGTTTAGCATGTTATTTGTACTAATTTAGATATACCAATCAGAAATTTCTTTTTATTCCTCTTCTATAGAAATTTCATACAGATGCTCAGAATTTCAAGTTTAAGTAACTGCTGGAGGAACTCTTTGGTGGAATGCCTACTTTCACTCTTTTTTTTTTTTTCTTACTACAACCCAGGCAACACTGGTAGATGAAAAATCTGAAAATCAGGTCAGAAAGAAAGTAATCATACTTCCTTGAAAAAAAGTTTATTCTCAGACCCAAGATGAATATTATAAAGAATTTCATCACTCCAGAATTGTCAAGCCATCTGGCAAAAGAGCTGACTGATACAATTTCTATTTCATTGACCAGATCTTCATTTCCACTTCCTTTTTTCCTTATAATTGCAAATATTTTCCAGTTAAATCTTTGGAGTTGGCAGTGGTGGTGTGGGTGGTTCATCACTAAAACACTGTTGATTTTTTTCTTTTTAAAACTAAGTGGAGGAAAATTAGAATTATGAATTAAAAGTTTTACACATTCATATTTTTGATCCAACAATAGCATATCTAGGAATTTATACCAATGAAATAAATTAAGAATGTGTGCAAAAAATAGCCATAAAGTATCCATTTCATCATCATTTATAATAGGAAAAAAACTGAGAACAACTTAAATATTCCACAATAGAAGATTATTTTAAAAATATTAATATAATTAAGCATATACAGAACTAGAAACTATAGCCATTAAAATGGTAATTGATAAGGATTATAGAAGAATATTAACTAACATGGAAATATATTTAGGATATATCATTAATAGGAAGAAGCAGATTTTAAAATAGTGTGTACAGCTACTTTGCACCCATTAGGATGGCTATTATAAATTATATATATATGCCAGGAAATAATTATTGATGAGAATGTAGAAAAACTAGAACCCTAATGTATCACTAATGGGAATACACGATGATACAGCCACCGTAGAAAATACTTTGACAGTTCCTCAAAAAGCTGAAGAGAATTATCATGTGATCCAGCAATTCCACACCTAGATATTCAATTCCAAAGACTTGAAAACAGGATTGAAATCGATGCTGTGTGCCAGTGTTCATAGCAACATTATTCACAATAGCCCAAAGGTGGAGACAACCCAAGTGTCCATCGCCAGACAAGCACTATGTGGTGTGTTATTCAGCCATAGAACAAATGGAATTCTGATACGTGCTACCACACGGGTGAACCTCAGAAACACTATGCAAGATGAAATAAGCCAGACACACAATGACAAGAAGTATTCTATGGTTCCATTTATATGATGAATAAGCAAATTTACAGAAGCAGAAAGTAGAACGTGGTCATCCGGGCTGGGAGGAGGAGGTTGGGAGAAAGAATTATTGATTAATGGGTAGAGAGCTTCTGTTTGGGATGATGAAGAAGTTCAGAAATTAAATAGTGGTGATAGTTACACAACATCATGAATATCCTTAATATCATTGAATTGTAATCTTAAAAATGGTTAAAATGATCCAGAAGCGACTTAGCAGCAGCAGCAGCATACCATAAAGACAGGGAAGCCTGGCGTGCTGCAGTCCATGGGGTCACAAAGAGTCAGACACAACTGAGCAACTGAACAACAACAATACTATAAGAAAAAAGGAGAAAAGGAGATGCTAGAGCGGGTGAAATGGGTGGAGGGGTTAAAAAGTACAAATTTAGTTATAAAAGGAATATGTCATGGGGATATAATGTACAGCAGAGTGACTATAGTTAATAATACTGTATTGCATATTTGAAAGTAGCTAGGAGGGTAGATAATTCTCATCATAAGGGAAAAAAATTGTAATTAAGAGTGGTGACAGATGCTAACTGGACTTATTGTGGAGATCATTTTACAGTATATACTAGTATCAAATCATTACATTGTACACATTAAACTAATTTAATGTTATGTCAATAATACCTTAAGAAAAGAAAAAGAAAAAAAACAGTTAAAAAATAAAAAAGAAAAGATTGTATGTACAATATAATATTTTCTACAAATATGTGGTACACATACATATTTTTGGATTTAAGATGTCATCATGGGTAGGAAACTACTTTAACTTAATAACAGCCTTTTAGGAAAAAAGGTAACACTGCCATAGTATATGTACCCATAGATTCAATCTGATTTCAGAGATACCAAATTTTGAAAAACTTGGGCCTTAGAAATTAGGAAATGAATACATAAGCATGGAAAACAGTCTGAAAGATACTCACAGCTAGTATTTTCGGTGATGGAATTATTTTGGTGATGGTATTCTTCATTATTCTATTTTTCTTATGTATGTATTTAAAATTTTTTCTATATACAGTACTATTTTTGTAATAGCAATTTTTTAAACTAATTAAAAAATGCTTTTTCTAGAATGATTTTTTTGTTCTTTTTGGAATCCTACAACACACACTCCCATTCTGAGAATAATGAGAGAGAATTAAAATCAATGTGAAAAGACTTTTCTGCTTTCCATCAGGATATGGGAACTTGCCTTCACTAATTCTTTTTTTGCTTCATCCAACCTCCCGGTGCCTGGCATCCACATCAATATTTACACACTTCATCATTCCTCGGGTTATTTATTTTCCTTGGTCCATTTTGCACAGTGACTAAGTTTCGCAGCACAGAAGTTGACAAGATTTGTCGCTGATATCAATCTTCATGAAGTTTACCTGTGAGAGCTCAGAAAATGGCGGTTCTGAGGAAGCCATGCAGTGGGAGCAGGAGGAATATTGGGCGATGAGAAAAGCTGTGCTTCTTTTTTTTGAAAACGGTGTTTGTCGCCCTTGCTCAGATCCTTGATTTACCTAGGTTTACATTCTCTGTGACGCTTTTTGTTTTTTTAACAGAAATGAGCAAAATCTCCCACTCTGCTCACCAGCCGCTATCACCAAGAGATGAAGAAGGGATGATCCTCACGGTCCCTCACCATCCCTGGGTCCTGAATCCCAGGGACTGACCTCTGATGTACAGAGAGCCGCTCATAGAGAGCTGGGGCCCTGTTGAGAAAGCCTCATGCTATGGGTCTCCTGAAACTGAAGACACAAAGACGGCAGCAGGAAGTTGATTGTGTCTTGTACTGAGTGTGTGTGATGAGCAAGGGCTCTAGGAAGAGGCCAAGTCCCTGACTCCCCTGCTTGCTAACTGTGTGTTCTTTGACAGAACTGCTCTCTGCCTCTGTTTCCTCACCAGCAACATGGGGAATAGTTTCTACCTGTTTTATCGGTCTGGGTTCTTATAACAAAGCACCATAGGGTGGGTGGCTTAAACAACAGACACCTATTTCTCACAGTTCTGGAGGCTGGAAGTCTAAGATCAGGGGGCCAACATGGTTGGGGTCTGGGAACACCCTCTTGCTGGTTTGTAGACAGCTGCCTTCTAACTGTGTCTTCTCATGGTAGAAAGCAGAGAAAGAGAGAAGAAGCAAGAAGCTCTCTTAACTCTCTTCTTATAAGGGCACTAATTCTATCATGAGGGCTCCACCCTTATAACTTAATTACTTCCAAAGACCTCACTCCCTCACATTATCCCATTAGGAGTCAGGGTTTCAAAATATGAGTTTTGGTGGGAACACAAATATTCAATCCATAACACTACCTCATGCAGTCGTTATATAATTAGGTAAGTTATTGCATTTCAATACAGTCGTTAAGTAATCATGTAAGTTAATACATTTAAAGTACGTAGAATAGAACAAGTGCTTCCCTGGTGGCTCAGCAGTAAAGCATCTGCCTGCAATGCAGGAGACACAGGAGACATGGGTTCAAGCCCTGGGTTGGGAATATCCCCAGAGGAGGAAATGGCAACCCACTCCAGTATTCTTGCATGGAAAATGCTATGGACAGAGGAGCCTGGCAGGCTATAGACCATGGGGTCACAAAGAGTCAGACACAACTGAACACATACACATACGAAAAGAAAACCAAAAAGGAGATGAAGGCAATGGCACCCCACTCCAGTACTCTTGCGTGGAAAATCCCATGGACAGAGGGGCCTGGTGGGCTGCAGTCCATGGGGTCGCTAGGAGTCAGACACGACTAAGCGACTTCACTTTCACTTTTCACTTTCATGCACTGGAAAAGGAAATGGCAACCCACTCCAATGTTCTTGCCTGGAGAATCCCGGGGACGGGGGAGCCTGGTGGGCTGCCGTCTCTGGGGTTGCACAGAGTCGGACATGACTGAAGTGACTTAGTAGCAGCAGCAGCAGCAGAACCTAGAGCATAGGCACACACTCCAAAGGTTAGTTTTGTTATGGCCTCACGTGGCATGTGGGATCTTCTCCAACCAGGGATTGACCTTGTGCCCTCTGCACTGGGAGTTGAGTTTTAACCACTGGACCACCAGGGAAGTTCAAAGATTAGATTTGATATTATAACCTGGAACAGGTTCCTATGAAAGCTGGAAATTTTCCTGGTGATGTCTGTTTCTTCTTCAACCAGGAAGATCTGTGACGGGGGAGATAGCTCCTTCTCACTGCTCATTTATACCACAAAGAAATGGTGCTTCTAAGCTGGCCTTCATGCTGAAATTCTTTAGTGTTGGTTGACAGCCTCGAGCAATGAGGCTAGGCAAAAGGATGCTAGGGACCAAAATGAAAGCAAAGACTTGCCTAGAGTGCAGCCAAGGGAGGCAGAGCAGGAGCAACGAGCTGCAAACAGCAACTGGGTTTAAAGTTCTCAGCCACTGTCTCAGATTAGCTTCATCTTACATGCAGAAGAACATGTAACAAATAGGTGGGTCATATCAAGCTTTTTAGCCATTCTGCCAAGCATGAAAATTATTTCCATAAGCAAAATACCCGAATTAGCTTTTGGACTGTTTTTTTAATTGAATGAATTTGTAGAAAGTAAACATATCCATGGACTTACTACCTAGATAAAGATATAGAACATTACTAGGATCTGAGAACCTTCTAATAACTCCTGGTTATTAACCACCTCCCTCCTAAGGTGACCATTCTGACCTGAATCATCACAGATCAGTTTTTCTTATTTTGGACTTTATATAAAAGATATCATATATAAGTATGCTTGAAATGGAAGAGCTGAGATCAGAACCTGATCTTAAATTAGATAACACACTTACATGTGCCCCATAGTATACAAAATGATCAATTGATGCTAGTTTTCTTTTCTTCTAAATCTAGATCTGGGGCAGGGGTACTGAATGAAGAAGTGAGGTCTGATGATTTTCTTTGTGGAGCCCACAGTGGATAGTCTGGCTATTCTAACTGATCTGAGACATTGGGATGTGCAGGCCAGAGATAATAGGATAAAAAGAAGGAGCCACACTGGCCATTAGAGGACAATAACCCTAGAAGAGCATGGGAACAAGTGACATAACTGGCAAAAAAACAAAAGCATGCCACTGCCAATACCCGGAAATACCTCCAAATATGTCTCCCTCCCTTCCTTCCTTTCTCTTAGAATCCCCCATACACTGGCTCCCCAGCACCCATGAACCCACTGACTTCCTATGGTTCTTCAGCAGCTCTGGACTGAATAGATGAGCTTTGTTCTGGAGACTCAGTTCTGAGCCACCAACTCCGTTAAGTGTCTGCCTCAGGCATCTCTCTGAAGTCCTTAATGTCTCAACTCAACCAAGAGGTGCCCTTCCCTCAGCTCAGCTTCTAGAACACCGCTGGCTCAGACTCTAAAGGGGTGAAAGTACCAAACACACGCTTTCCAAAACTTGCCTTCCAGCCAGTGTGAAGACCAGATGAGAAACAAGCTGTGTCCTGATTTCAGCTACAGGCTCAAAACAATCACAAAGGAGCAAAAGGTCGTCTTCCTTTGCTCCAATCCCACCCTCAGAACATTCCACACCTTTGAGAGAATAGTGAGTTGAGAAGTTTTCCATTCTGAGGGTGAAACATTCCTTGCTCCAGGGGAGAATGAATAGATTTTGCTTTAAGACTGCAGTCCTAAAGCTACAGAACTGGATTGTCTAGGAGGCTGTGTTATTGTTGTTGCTCAGTTGCTAAGTCCTGTCCGACTCTCTGAGACCCATGGACTGCAGTACTCCAGGCTTCCCTGTCCTTCAGTATCTCCTGGAGTTTCTTAAATTGGTGTTTATTGAGTCAGTGACGCTATCTAACCATCTCATCCTCTGTCGCCCTCTTCTCCTTTTGCCTTCAATCTTTCCCAGCGTCAGGGTCTTTTCCAAGAGTCAAGCTCTTCATATTAAGTGGCCAAATTATTGGAGGACATGGGTCCATGGATCAAGAGACAGGGACAGGGAGACAGAGAAAGAGACTCTGAAACTGAGTAGTTGGACCTGTAGAAAAGACATCATCCCCATCCCACTGTGGGAAAGCAGCTAGTCCTCCGGTGGGGATGGCTGTGGATTTCTGGGAACTGGCTCTTGGGGCCCAGCTCCAGGTGAGGGTCCTCCAACACCGAGTTCGGCTTTGGCGGCCACTCTGCAACCTGCCCAGAGCACACCCAGGTGCCCAACAGGTGGCAGAGGACCAACAGTAGAGAGCACATCAAGGAGCCCAAAGGGTGAACTGGTAGGGATGGTCATTTTTATAGACTAAGGATCATGCCACTGCCCCACTTTGGTGGTATCACATAAGTCTCTCAATTGATAACAATAATCATCAACGTTATGATCAAACTGACACCTTCTTAACATTTGATATGAAGCATTGCTCTAAGCACTTGTACATGTAAGTATAAGATTCATTTAATCTTCTACAACAACCTTCCATTAAGAAGAGAGGTACTAATAGTCTCATTTTACTAATGGGGAGACTGAGGCACAGAATGGTTAGTAACCTGACGAGATCAGCCAGTGACTGAGCGATGGAATCAGAGCCCCAAAGGCCAGTATTAGCCAGTCCTGGACTTTCCTCCAACTAATGGTGGGAGTGTGGAGCCCCCATGTAATTTGATTTTAAAAAAGAATGAACTGCTATGCTTCCCATTCCCAGATGTTAGATTTAAGTTTTTACCCTCTGTGCCAACCAGGCCTGATGAGAGGTTGGGGCTTTATTTGTATAAGTGAAGTGAGTTTGAATGCAGCTATCATGATGATAGGACTGTTCAAACTCAGAAGTGTCTATGGAAAAAAAAACAAAACTCCAAATTCCCCTTCCCTGAAAGGTATTGAGGAAGGAGGAGGCAGAAAAAAATGTTTTCATTAGTCTAAACAGTCTTCAAGAGAATTCCATGAGGAAAAAAAGAAAACCCCAAACCAAACAATAACAAACATCAAAAACGCTGAATTTTTTTTTTCACTTTGAATTTCTCCTTATGGATGGACACAAATTCAACTAGTTTGCTACTTAATTTAAAACTTAAGCAAGAACTTCAATAAAACTGGTAGATTTTCACCTGAATATCTATTATTTCTGTAAATTATACTGTCCAAGGCAAATTTCCCCAAATATTTTTATCAGCATTTTTAAGGGGCAGAGAATCGGGTGGACAATAGTTCAAACTGAATGCAATTAGCAATTACGAAGTGAATGAAAAACTTGGGTTCTTAAGTTCTACAAGCTTAATCTAAGAGGAGGTGCCAGAAAAACACACAGCTAAGGGCTTAACAGGATGTCCCAAAACAAAGCATTGTTGTGCAAAACTACATCCCCTCGAATGAATGATAGCTACTATTGACATAATGTATTGAGAACTATGCATCAGCACCTAGGTACTTTACAGATGCTATGGCATTTAATCTTCACTGTCAGATGAGGAAATAGAGACCAGAGAGGTTAGGTGACTTGCCCACAACCCCACAGCTAGCAAATGACACAACCAAGTCTCAAAGTCAAGTCTGTCTGATCCCATCACCCTTGCTCCTACCACTTTTAAAGACACACAGAGCAGTGGACTCTTAGACCACAAGTAGACCTGGTAACATACAAGTCCTCAACAGAGATCAATTTAAGGTCAGTTTAGCTGGGAGGACCCTGTGCAGATGTCAAGGTAAAGGGGCACATGTGAAAACTTAAAAAATTAAATGCTGTCACCAGCAGTAACCCCCCTCCCCACACACAAAACCACTTAAATTTTTAAAATAACAACAATAAAGAAAAACCCAATAGGGAAGGATGAGGGCATGTTGACCCCTATTTCAACTTCCCTGGTTTCTTCCTCCCAACTCATGTAGGGAATAGACAGATAATAACGGGAGGGCACAGGCACTTAATCAGAGATTTTACAAACCACTAAATCAAAAGAGACTGTGAAATTCCCGCCCGGAGAAGCTAACAGTGAGATTAAGTGGATTAGTCTACTGTACAGGAATCCGGGGAACGCGGCTGCGTGTGCTTTTGTTGTGGATTACTCAGCAGTAACATTATGGTTTTACATCTCCCAGAACCATATGGTCATGTGCCCTTCTGCAAACCAGGGAGGAAGAGCAGCGCTGGCCGGCCGCTGTCCCTGCCCCATGCTGGCCGACTTCAGGAGGGGAAGATGCTGGCATTTTATGGATGGTTTGTGCAGGGACTACATTGGGAATGAGAAAGAGGCCAGGCTAATCACACCCAAAATTTCTGTGATCAGAGCCTGGTTCCTGACTGCTGAGGGAGAAAAAAAAAAACAAAACAAATAAATAGAGCAGCTGGAATTAGGAGTTCTGGCATCATCTTTGCAAAGAAAATGGGAGAAGGCCTTTTGACAGCACGGTTCCCAAACTTCGGAGGAAACTGCTACCTGCTGATGGTGAGACATGTCCTTTCTGAGCAGCTTTCCTTTTGGTGTTAACTGCTCCAGCAGCAGCACGTGGAATTAACTGGAAAAGCACACAACTTGCTCGTTTTCAGAGATCCTCACCCAAACTCCGAAAAGCTAGAGCCCTGGATAGATATGTGTACAAATGTTGACCTGCCAGAGTTAACAGTTGACATCAGCAGCCTATAATAAATAATTAATACAGCCCTAGGAGGTATAAAGCCAGTGACATGGTATCTCTCCCTTGGTTCTAAGTGGAACTCCAGATAACCTACTTTGAACAGTAATGTGTTCACAGTATGTGGGAATTAACTGCTCAATATAATAAGTACTATTGAATTTCCCATCTCCATGCAGATAAAGGGTAACTGCCACCAAAAACATAGTAATAACAGTAACTGAGTGATGGGGGAGGGGGTGGTTAGGAAAGAAGAACCCCATTTTTTATTACCACCTTAAAATGTTATAGGTTAAAATAATCTTAAAGGGTTTAAAAAACAGCAATTAAATCTTCCATGTCTGTTTTCCAAGACTGCAGCTGAGAAAACGAGGGCCTAAGAGCCATCCGGCGCTAGCCTTGTTAATAACGCTCTGTGAAAAATCTCATTAATTCAGTCTGGCTCTTCAGATCAGCCGCTAAATCCTTGTATTGTCACTCATCCTCTGGCCTTTTCAGGATTTCCATAGCCTAACTAGCAGTATCTCCATGGAAACCAAGCAGTCCTGCTTTGCACATCCCGGAACTTTTTGTTCCTGACAAAGCTTGACAAATCACATGCAGCATGGAGAGTTTAACACAGCGAACTAAACCCTGACCCACACTTAGAAATGATAAACCCAAGCACACCAGCTTTACTATAAATGATTTCCTTACAAGATACTTAACCAAGCCGGGGAGATGTTGAACCAGACAAGTTTCAAGAACAAGGTACTGGGGAGAGAAAGAGGGGGGAAAATAAAAAAAGGCAAATAAATAAACAGATAAATAAGAAACCCAGGCATGTTCAGCTGTAGGTTTTGTGATCTCATCTTCTGTCTAATTGACTTAAATTGAAAGCAACTAATGGAGAAAAAGAGTGAGAGGGATGCTATTTCTGGGTCATTCCTGAGCCTGAGATGTGGCCTTCCTTTCCCACTCTGAGTCAGAAAGGGAAAAGTTAAACCCATGCCCTGGCTTTCCCTGACTCCTGCAGAGGGTGGCCTTGGGACTCTAACAGGTCTCCAAGCCTGGCGACCACTTCCTGGCTGTTGAGTGCTGGTTCATTTGAGTGAGGCTCACAGATCTCGGAAAGGTGAAGACACATGGGTCCTAGAAAGTGAGGCTGGCTTCACTGGGGAGGGAGACGGAATTCTGACACCAGGGTGACAAAAAGACAAATCGAGGACAGAGTTCTCCAGGATCCTGTCTCCACTGGAAGTCTCAGCATCCCTATTCATTCCTACTGTTTCCCTGGCAAGGCACCCTTTCCACCCTTCTCCCCGTGGTCATCTGTCCAGGTGATGGAGCCAGGTTGGAGGTCCTCCCCACAGGGAGCACAGACCCCAGAAAAAGGAGAAGAAGGAAGGCATGCTCTTGGGACAGAGCAGCCAGAGGCAGACAAGGACCCCTCAGAGAGTCCACACACACAGTTTTGGCTTTCACTTCTTCACAGAGCCAAGTGAAGATGGCTGACTTACAAAAGATGTCCTGACTGATGAACTGCCTCCTCAGCTTTGTGGCTCAGCTGGTAAAGAATCTGCCTACAATGCGGGAGACCTGGGTTCGATCCCTGGATTGGGAAAATCCCCTGGAGAAGGGAAAGGCTACCCATTCCAGTATTCTGGCCTCGAGAATTCCATGGAACATACAGTCCACGGGGTCACAAAGAGTCGGACATGATTGAGTGACTTTCACTCCTCAGTCTTTAGACAGGCTCAAAGTCCTCCTCCTGGCTTTGAGACTCGGCAATGTTTTAGAGACGCCATGATACTTGCAGCCTTGGGAACGCCTGGCTTATCAGACCAGACAGGCCCAGACTGACCTCTGTGTTGGCAGCAATGTCTGAGCCGTCATGACCAAGGAATTCGCCAGCATGATGCCATCGGATGTTTACAACAACGGCCAGTTCTGGACACATTGTACATGTTCTAAAGATATTTGCTGGTTAACTGAAGTGGTGCCTTAAGATCCTACTTTGATCCTTCAAAGCGACAGTAAATGAGGTCTGGTCTCATCTCAGCCTTCAGTGAACTTTCCTGCATTCCTTGCCTTTGAAAGGTGAGAAGCCAAACAATAATCATACAGTGATAATAGCAATAACAATAATCATGATAATAACAGTAGCTGGCTCCTCTCAAGTTCTTATTCTGTAACACCAGGTATTCTGATTGTTTCCCATGTAAGCGCTCCTTTAATCCTCACAACTATCATCCGGAAAAGATGCTATTAATATGTCCATATTATTAACTTCATTTTATCCATGAAAATGCTGAGACACAAAGAGCTTAACTAACTTGCCCAAGTTCACAGAGCTGGTTAGTGGTAGAACTGGGCTTTGAGTCCAGGCACACACATTTTACCTTCTGCTGGCTTGTTATATTATTAATTCTAACTACCCCCGACCAAAATAATCAGCTAATTATAATAGGTAACAACTACTAAGTGTGTGCTGTATGCGGGCACCATTCCAACTTTACGTGCATCCTCTCCCTCACCCCTCAGCCAAAGTCACGTAACAAGTAAATGACAGAGTATGAGTTAGTCACTAGGTGATGTCTGACTCTTTGTGACCCCATGGACTATAGCCTGCCAGGCTCCCTCTGTCCATGCAATTCTCCAGGCAAGAATACTGGATCTTACTGACCCAGGTATCGAACATGGGTCTCCTGCAGTGCAGGCAGATTCTTTACTGTCAGAGCCACCAAGGAGGCTAGAACCAGATTCAGACCCAAGCAGCATGGTTTCTAGAAGCTTCTGTCAGCCAGGACCCTCATTTCTGTGATCATTCCTGGAAAGATTCAGAATAATGTTCCATGGAACCATTATTCCAGGTAGATATTCAATTCCTGAATGCCCCTACTCAGCCGACCAGATGACCCTGTATGATTGTATTTTTCTTCCCAAGACCCCCTTTCAAAGTGCTTCTGTTCAAGGTTCCCCAAACAAGTTGAGGCCCAGAAGGGAACCAACGAGCAGGACCTCCCCATCCTCTGGTCCTAATGGGTCACTCCCGAGCAGCAGGCAAGTCCTCTCATCCCCTCCTGGGAAACCTAGGGAACTACCCACCTTTCTGCTTGCACACAGGACTGTCATGGAGCTCAGCTGAGTCTAGCTCTCGGCATAGATGCTGGGAGATCAGACAGTGCTCACTGGAGAGAGGGACACTGCCAATGCTCAGGGACCTAAAATTAGACCTACCAGCTGTGTTTTGGTTTTGCAGGCACGTGCATGTCTGTTCCATTCTTGAGCATGCCGGGTGTTGAAATATATATGAAACCTGCTCTCTGAAGTACAGGGAAAGCACGACATTCTTGCACTTTTTCTTTAATTTATTGTTTCTCTTCTGAGGCCCCTAACTCCTTCACTGCCCAGAGAATGACACTTGTTCCTCAGCCATTGTCTTTGATGGGTCACTGCCTGCAAAGAGAGCATCAACACGCACCTTTAAGAAACCCAGCTAGCCTCTCTGGAGACTGAGCACAGAGCATGTGATTCTGACTCTCAGTCCTGGCTCTCTGCTTCCTGGATCACAGCCTCTTCTGGAAGATATGCCTGCTGAACTTAGCCAGAAGGGCCCATGGCCAAGCCCCAGGTGGGTCAAAGCTTGGTACTTGGCCTGGGAGTGAATAGGGTTCACTGTGGCTGTGAGACATAAGGTAGAGAGGACCGGGGTCCACATCCCGTGAGGATGACCCCAAATGAGGGCAAGCCAAGCACTAGGGAAGGTCAAAGATGGATCTAAGAGAGCAGGCAGTACACCCCAAGTCCATTCAGGCTGCAGTAACAAGAATACCACAGATTAGGTGGCTTATAAACAACAGACATTCATTTCTCACAGTTCTGGAGGGTGGGAAGTTCAAGATCAGGTACTGGCAGACTTGGTGCCTGGGGAGCACCTACTTCCTGGTTCATAGATGGCCGTTTTTTGCTGTGTCCTCATACAGTGGAAGTCGTGAGGCTGCTCTCTGGAGGCTCTTTCATAAAGGCACTAATCCCACTCAAGAGGGCTCCACCCTCATGACCTAATCACCTTCTTAAGCCCCTACTTCTTACCACCATCACCTTAGGGGTTAGGATTCCAACATATGATGAATTTGGGAAGGACACAAACATTCAGACCATATCAGCCCCCAAAATGAAAGAATAAGCAACAGAGATCTAGCAAGATGGAGCTGGCATTAACAGTTTCATTTTCATTTCATAAGTAACTAAAAAAAAACCCAAAAAACCACGATGGAGCAAAATATCCTGGTATTGATTGCCTCATTTTATACCAACTGAGCCCACAGAGAAATGAGACTTTTCCCAGAGGAATTTCATCCACGACAGTGAGAACCTTCTATAGCTAGATGGCCCAACAGAACTTTCTATGATGATGGAAATGTTCTGCAGCCACACTAACCAATGAGGAAGCCATTACCTAACATGTGGCAATCAAGGATGTGAAACATGGCTCACACGACTAAAGAATTGAATTTTAAATTTAACTGTATAAATGTAAATACAAGTGGCCTCCAATGGCTAATGTGGAGAAGGAAATGGCAACCCACTCCAGTGTTCTTGCCTGGAGAATACCAGGGACGGGGGAGCCTGGTGGGCTGCTGTCTATGGGGTCGCACAGAGTCGGACACGACTGAAGCGACTTACAGCAGCAGCAGCCAATGGCTAATGGCTTCCATTAAGGCATTGGGAGGAGAAGGAAACTCGGCTAGTGCACACGTGAAACACCCTCAGGTTGGGATCGATGCCAGGGACAACTTCAGGCTTTCCATTTCAACTCCTGCATCCACACAGGGTGGCCCTCAGTCCACCTCAGTTCAGTTCAGTTCAGTTCAGCTCAGTTGCTCAGTAGTGTCCGACTCTTTGCAACCCCATGAACTGCAGCACGCCAGGCCTCCCTGTCCATCACCAACTCCCAGAGTTCACCCAAACTCATGTGCATCGAGTCGGTGATGCCATCCAGCCATCTCATCCTCTGTCGTCCCCTTCTCCTCTTGCCCGCAATCCCTCCCAGCATCAGAGTCTTTTCCAATGAGTCAACTCTTTGCATGAGGTGGCCAAAGTATTGGAGTTTCAGCCTCAGCATCAATCCTTCCAATGAACACCCAGGACTGGTCTCCTTTAGGATGGACTGGTTGGATCTCCTTGCAGTCCAAGGGACTTGCAAGAGTCTTCTCCAACACCACAGTTCAAAAGCATCAATTCTTCGGTGCTCAGCTTTCTTCATAGTCCAGCTCTCACATCCATACGTGACCACTGGAAAAACCATAGCCTTGATTAGACGGACCTTTTTGGCAAAGTAATATCTCTGCTTTTTAATATGCTATCTAGGTTGGTCATAACTTTCCTTCCAAGGAATAAGTGTCTTAATTTCATGGCTGCAGTCACCATCTGCAGTTATTTTGGAGCCTGACTTATAGCCCCCTTCCTGGTGCCCTCATGGGAAGATGTGTCCGTTTTCCCTCTAGAATCCTTTTCAGAACATAAGCCCTGACTGTGAGGAGGTCCCTCAACTGAACTTTACCCATTAAGGGTAAGCCCATTGCCTTTAGGGGAGTCCTTCCTGACTTGAGCAGTGGTCTCATGTTGGCACCACTCCCAGTCTCCTTTCTCGGATGTCCCCTTCTCAAACCCACCCCCACCACCACCACGACTCCATTTCCAGTGTCATCACCTCTCACCTGCATGGCTACAGCCTCCTCTCTCGGTGCTCTGCTTAGCACTGACCTGTGAGCACAGCTGTCCAGATGACCGCTTTAGAATGTGAATAGGGACCTCTCACTCCGATGCATTAAATCACTCTGGGGCGTCCCCAGAGGCATTCTGGCTCTGCTTTCTCTCCATCGCCTCTCACCCTGCTCTCCCGGTCACCTCCCCCCAGGCCCTCCCTATTATGTCACCCTGGCACTTAACACTCTTTAAATCCCTGAGGGGAGGGGCCTGTCCCTTGTGGTCAGAGCTGAGGATACAAGACTTAGTATGTAGAAGGTACTTAATAAAAACGTATTGAGTGAATGAGTGATGAGTGAACACTGGATTGGTGCATCAGGGCCGTGATAAGTGCATTTATTACTAATGTTTCACTACTACTAATAGTAATAATGTAGTCTACCCCTTCAAAGTACTCAATGTGCATGAAAGACATTTTTACATTGATCTTAAAATTAAAATGAAATACATGTATCTGAAGGGCTGAGCCATAAACCAGGAAATGGACCATATATCTCAAGCCTGTGACTCCCTCATCCCTAAGACTGTATCTTGGGTTTAGATCTCAAAATGTGCCACAGAACCCTTTCCCAGCTATGATTACATACAAGTATGGGCCATTTTGGAACTAAGGTCTTCATAAAGAAAAGAGTGTTTAGAGTTTGGGCACCAAGATTTCAAGTGAACTTATTAAAACCTTACACAATTTTTTAAGTAAAATAAAGCAATAAAGATAGCACAGTAAATCATAAAGTTATATTTGGTATTTTCAGTCCTTAAATGAGAATACAGTCCAAGCACCATTTTCAAATTCTCATCCACATCTCCTCACTCACTCCAAACCCTTCAGAATTTTTATGTCACCGAGTTCCAATGATGCTATCACCATGAAAGGGGCTTTTGTTCTGTATCTGGCCAAATACTTTGTCTTTTGGATCTTAAGGCTAAGGGTTGTAATGTCCACCAGATAGTTCCTGTCCCTCAGGGCTCACTGTGGTCCCAAAGAGAGTCATCTGTTTGATCAAGGTGGAGAGATCTTTGGGAAGCCTTTAATTAATAAATGCTCATGATTCCACAGAGGGTTTTCCAAACCCCTCCTTTGAACCTGGAGTTATAAACCTTCTTTGCTCATGATGAACTGGCACTTGGCCACAGAGGAGGAATGCAGACATTTCACCACGCTCTGCCAGCCACCGACCCATGGAGGGTCCTTCTGCCCAGTAGACCTCGGGGTCTCATGTGAAGGCCCTGCTTCACCGCCCTCACCTTCCATAGTTTTCCCCAGTGCCAATGTTATGGGCTAAATTGTGACCCCTTCAAATATGTTCAAGTCCTATGCCCAGTACTTCAGCATGTAATTATATTTAAAAATAGAGTCTTAAGGTAAAATGAGGCCATATGGGTGGGCCTTAATCCTACTTGACTGGTATCCTTATAGGAATAGATTAGAATATATAGAGAGGGAAGACCACGCAAAGACGCAGGGAAAAGACAGTCATCTACAAGTCATGGAGAGAGGCCTCAGCAGAAATCAGCCTTGACCCAGACTTTTGGCCCCCAGAACTGTGAGGAAATAAATTTCTGTAGCGTAAGACCCCACATCTGTAGTATTTTGTTTGGGTGACTTCTGCAGATGAATACAAAATACAGGTGACAAAATCCTCTCTCACCCCTGCTTATTACTTACCTGTCTATGCCCTTCCTTGTCCCCAGTTCCTTTTTCTGATTCATTTTATCAAAGACGACCAGAACATTTGAGGATAATCAAATTAAAATCCTGAGACGTGAAAAGGAAAAATACTTGGAAAAATACCCACACCTGCTGGAATTTCCCATAAAGGGGATTTGTTGCTGGAGCAGGGCATGGCCAACTTCAAAGGCCCTACAGGCTCAGCCAAAGTACTTTCTCTAGGAATTCAGCAGAGGTTTCTGGATAAGCCTGGACTGCTGTGAGACTGTGGTGTCTGTCTGTTAGATTGTCCTGAGGGTAGGGAAAGCCATGAGGAGGAGGCTTTGTACATGGGCATCTGTGGAAAGGGGGCTTCCCTGGTGGCTCAGTGGCAAAGAATGGGAGTGCCATTGCAGGAGACATGGGTTTGATCCCTGAGTCAGGGAGATCCCCTGAGAAGGAAGTAGCAACCGCTCCAGCATTCTTGCCTGGGAAATCCCATGGACAGAGGAGTCTGGTGGGCCAGTCCTGGGGTCACAGTCAGATGCGACTGAGCAACTAAATAACAACAACAATCTGTGGAAAGAGGGGGGAAATACGGGAGGAGCAGACTGAGTCTGACACCAAACTTATCTGAACTCCTGAAGAGAGAAAGTCTGGAGGTAGGGGGACGTCTTCCTGAGGGACTCGACTTCAGAGCCCCCATGACAGCGTGGTGGGTTGAACCTTACCTTGGCCACACGTGAGTTTACAGCTGTGAGGAATCTGGGGGACATTACCCAGGCAAGGAATCTGGGACAACTGTCCCCAGGTCCATAGGAGAGGCTGTGAGGGACAGGCAGGTATAGCCAAGGGGCCTGGAGGTATCGGGGGCACAATGTACCTGAAAAATCCCAGGTGCTGCTGGTGGGACCACAGCCCCACACAGGCGTGAGTGAAACCGGAGGAAACTGGACCCCAAGTTTCAGCTCATGCTGAGCTTACAGGTGACGTTAGTTTATGAATTAGGATGTTCCAACATCACTCTCTCCAGAGAAGGCAATGGCACCCTACTCCAGTACTCTTGCCTAGAAAATCCCATGGACGGAGGAGCCTGGTAGGCTGCAGTCCATGGGGTTGCTAAGAGTCAGACACGACTGAGCAACTTCAATTTCACTTTTCACTTTCATACACTGGAGAAGGAAATGGCAACCCACTCCAGTATTCTTGCCTGGAGAGTCCCAGGGACGGGGGAGCCTGGTGGGCTGCTGTCTATGGGGTCGCACAGAGTCGGACACGACTGAAGCGACTTAGCAGCAGCAGCAGCAGCAGCAACATCACTCTCCCAGGGATATCTTTCAAAGGCTTCCCTTAATAGAAATAGGAAGATGTTCATGCCTTAAAGAGATTGCATTTTGATCACTTAAAAAATCAGAGAACCACATCCTGCTTGGGAAATGGAGTTTTTCCTTCTATTTTGCTCAGATTGGTTCTAATGACCCCCAATAGGTGTGAATGAACTTTAAGGGTCCTCCAAGTTTGATTTAAGTGTATCTGACCATGGACAAACTTCCACATATGGACCTCAAAATAGGCTTTCCCTGAGGCCATAATGTTCCCTTCATAGCTTCACTCACTTTCCTGCCCAGTGTAGGATCTGAGGTCTACGGCTCCAGGTGTCTCTCACGTCCTTTGACGTCTGTCCTTCACCCCCTACCCTTCCGTGAGTCCTGCTCAGCAGACATAACCCTCAGACCAACTTAATCATCCCTCACTTCTGTTATAAGAAAATTATCTGTATTTCATCTTCCCATCTTTGACCACCGCATCCTACTGTTCTGGCCCATCCCCAGCCTCCATGGAACCTGCTTTGCTCAGACAAAGGTTATTAGTGATGAACTTTATATTACAACACCAACAGAATTTTTCCAGGGCACATTTTACTTTCTCTTTCTGAAATATTTGGCTCTATTAGCTATCCATAACCGCACCCCTGCCCCCGCCGCCATGTCCACTTTTTAAGATATGACGTTCCCTCTTTCTTTAGAATCTTTTTGAAATTTGCCTTCCACAACACTGCTCTCTCGTGCAATGTCCTTCAGACTGTTGCTTCCAGGCAAACCCTGCCTTATCTTTCCACGTTCAATTCAAGGATCCTCTCCTAATGAATTCTTTCTTGATCCTTCCAGAGAAAACGGCCACTTCCTCCTTTCCATCACTTAGCATAGACTTCCTCACAGTCCCCATAATATATTAATAGTATTGACAGTATCTGTAAGCCTCTTAACAGAAATGACTGGAGACTTCTGGCACAATCTAGATGCTCTCAAATGCACGGAAACTGAAACAACTGTGCCCACGCTAATCAAGACACACCTCAGGGCTGGTTTTCTCCTGTAGGTTACTGATTTGCAGCCACTGATTTAGAATAACATGTGGAAAACCAATTCGGAGCAGATATGGTGTCATTCAAAAGATGGAACCTAGGGATCCAAAAAATCCATTCAGAGTTGCTTTTTCTCTTGTGAGTCCTGTGAGCAGAGGACTCTATTGGGGTGAGGGGGGGGTGGGTGGGGGGACTATGCTGGGTCTTTCTCTCAAAGCCCTTGCTGTGAGAGGGCTTTCCCTAGTTGCCCTGAGCAGGGCCTACTCTCCAGCTGTGGTGCTCGGGCTTCTCCTCATGGTGGCTTCTCTTGCTGCAGAGCACAGGCTCTAGGGCACACAGACTTCAGTAGCTGTGGTGCTTGGGCTTAGTGGCCCTGTGGCATGTAGGATCTTTCTGGGCCAGAGATGGAACCCATGTCTCCTGCATTAGCAGGGGGACTCTCAACCACTGGACAGGGAAGCCCAAGTGGAGGACTCTAAGGAAGCATTTCCTGAGGTGTGTGCCATGAAAAAAAAAAAAAAAAATGCTGCATACATAAACCAGTGAAATTAAAAAAAAAAAAAAAAGGTGGTTGCAGTTAACACTTTGGAACACACTGGGTGAGACAAAATAGCAGGGGTGTCCACCTCGGCCATAAGCCATGGCAGCCTGACTCTGTTTGTCCCCACACCAGTCTGACTTGAGACACAAGGTTTGGAACTGAATGAATTACAGTCAAGTTCAGGTTCTGTTTAGAGGTGATTTTAATTCTGGATTTTGTTCCTTTGGACAAACTTGTCAAAGGAAATGTGTTAGTACCATTCCAGTTTAAACTGGCTCCATGTGTGCATTAGCGTGTGCACATGTGTGTGTGTGTGTGTGGAATTTGCATGCATGCTAAGTCACTTCAGTTGTGTCCAACTCTTTGCAACTCTATGGACTGTAGCCTGTCAAGCTCCTCTCTCCATGGGATTTTCCAGGCAAGAATACTGGGGTGGGTTGCGATTCCCTTCTCTTGGGGATCTTCCCCATCCAGGGATTGAACCCAGGTCTCTTATGTCTCTTGCATTGGCAGGTAGGTTCTTTACCACTAGCGCCATCTGGGAAGCCTGTGGAATTTGTTTATTGAGGTGAGAAGGGTTTATATTTTACAACTGAATCAAAATTAATGGATAACGAGGACAATAATTTGAGCATATTAAAGCTGAGTGCCGAAGAATTGATGCTTTTGAACTGTGGTGTTGGAGAAGACTCTTGAGAGTCCCTTGGACTGCAAGGAGATCCAACCAGTCCATCCTAAAGGAGACCAGTCCTGGGTGTTCACTGGAAGGACTGATGCTGAAGCTGAAACTCCAATACTTTGGCCACCTCATGTGAAGAGTTGACTCATTGGAAAAGACTCTGATGCTGGGAGGGATTGGGGGAAGGAGGAGAAGGGGATGACAGAGGATGAGATGGCTGGATGGCATCACTGACTCAATGGATATGAGTTTGGGTAAACTCTGGGAGTTGGTGATGGACAAGAAGGCCTGTCCATGTGTGTGCTGCAGTCCATGGGGTTGCAAAGAGTCGGACACGACTGAGCGACTGAACGGAACTGAACTGAAATCCATACATTTTCATCTTGAGTAGCCTAGTTCTTCCCTGCTCCACAGCTTCCAAACCTGGAGCACAGTTGGGCAGGCACACCAGGTTTCTTCCATGGGAAGGAGATGCTATTCCTGCCTGTGACATCCAGGCGAGGGGCTGTACTGCCCCAGGGAAGGAGGCAGGTGTGGCAGAAAAGTTCTGGACAGCAGTGGAAGGCCTGTCTGATCCCCCAGTGGAGCGCGGGGAGAGCAGAGGTAGAGGTCCCGGAGCGAACGACCAGGGAGACAAGTCTTGCCCCACCAGCCAGTCAGAGCCTGTGGGGAATCTGAACCGGAGGGCCCAGCTCCTGCTCCATCTTCGGAACTCCAGGAGGGCCTCTCCTGTGGAATGAGCCTGGTGAGACAAGAGCCTGCTCCACAACAGGGACAAAGACGGTGTGGTGCTATTAGGGTGGAAGCCTGAGGCCGTGCTCCTGAGCCTTTCTTGGTGCCCCTGTATCATGGAAGGATCCAGAACAAGAAAGGTGGCCACAGGAGCTGCCTGACAAGCTGTCAGGAAGGCTGCTATCAGCAGAGCAAGGTGACCAGTAGTCCCTAGTGCTACAGGGCAGAATGTCCGGGGCAGAGACTGACCAGGAAGGATAAGCTGACCCCAGGGAAGGGTGTGCCGTGCTGGCAGGAGCTAAATACGCTGAACAAATCACAGAGAACAACTGACTTGCCTGAGCCAAGAGAAGAGACCACAAACATCACTTACAGAAGTCTTCATCAGCAGAGACTAGATCAGATGAGTACCCCCTCCCTACTGGATCATCAAAGAGACCTGGAGGATGCCAAGGGTGCCACACAGGACCCTCTCCTTGACCACCAAGATCACATTACACCAGACACCAGGGAAAAAAGAGGAGAAGCAGGAAAAGCCCAGATGATATATTAGCTACCTATTCTTGTGTAACAAATGACTCCAAAATTTAGAAGCTTAAAAAACAATCAATCTTTATTATTTCGAGGCTTAAAAACTATAAAATTTTATGACCTCACAATTTCTATTTTGAGTCAGGAACTGGAGTATGGTTTAGCTGGATAGTTCAGCCTTTGGGTCCCTCACACAGCTGCAGTCAAGATCAAGATGAGTGACTGTTCTCTGGGGACTTGACTGGGGTTGGAGGACCCTTTGCACGATGGCTCACTCACCTGTCTGGAAAGTTCATGTTGGTTCTTGACAGGAAACCACGGTTTCCTGGGCTGCTTGGGCATCTTCATGATATGGCAGCTGGCTGCCCTCCAGAGAGAGAGAGATCCAAAACAGCAAGGTGGAAGGGGCCGTGTTTTAAGTGACTTTGCCTCAGAAGTCACACCAGGACTTCCACCATATTCCTACTGGTCACAGAGAACCACGCTGGTGCAGTGTGGAAGGAGGCTACACCAGGGTGTGAACACCAGGAAGTGAGGGTCCCTGGGGACCATCTTGAAGGCTGGCTACCATAGTAAGGAGTTTATCTTTGGAATGAATGACTATGACCATGCTGAATCACCATGAAAAAAAAGTGATTTAACCAGAAGAGACTGTATGGGTCTGAAGTCCATAGGAAGAAACTGCTATACATTTAACAGGGAAACTTCCCATTTTTCCTGATCTACCTGACAGACTTTGCTTTCTTGGTCTCCAAAATCACTGCAGATGGTGACTGTAGCCATTAAATTAAAAAGATACTTGCTTCTTGGAAGAAAAGCTATGACAAACCTAGCCAGCCTATTCAAAACAGAGACATCACTTTGCCGATAAAGGTCTGTCTAGCCGGAGCTATCAGAGAAGGCAGTGACACCCCACTCCAGTACTCTTGCCTGGAAAATCCCATGGATGGAGGAGCCTGATAGGCTGCAGTCCATGGGGTTGCTAGGAGTTGGACATGACTGAGCGACTTCACTTTCACTTTTCACTTTCATGCATTGGAGAAGGATATGGCAACCCACTCCAGTGTTCTTGCCTGGAGAATCCAGGGATGGGGGAGCCTGGTGGGCTGCCGTCTCTGGGGTTGCACAGAGTCGGACATGACTGAAGTGACTTAGCAGTAGCAGTCAAAGCTATGGTTTTTCCAGTAGTCATGTACGGATGTGAGAGTTGGGCCATAAAGAAGGCTGAGCACCAAAGAATTGATGCTTTCGAACTGTGGTGCTTGAGAAGACTCTTGAGAGTCCCTTGGACAGCAAGGAGACCAAACCAGTCAATCCTAAAGGAAATCAATCCTGAATATTCCTTGGAAGGACTGATGCTGAAGCTGACGCTCCAATACTTTGGCCACCTGATGCAAAGAGCCGACTCACTGAAAAAAACCCTGAAGCTGGGAAAGATTGAGGGCAGGAGGAGAAGAGGGCGACAGAGCATAAGATGGCTGGATGGCATCACCGACTCAATGGACATGAGTTTGAGCAAATTCCAGGAGATAGTGAAGGACATGGAAGTCTGGCATGCTGCAGTTCATGGGATTGAAGAGTTGAACGCGACTTAGCAGCTGAACAACAACCCATAATGATGGGGCTTGAGAAGCAAAGTCGATATCACTTACTTGGAAAATTAAAGAAAAAAAGCATTATTATTTGTCCAGTGCTGAGTTGTGACCGCTGCTGCTGCTGCTAAGTCGCTTCAGTCATGTCTGACTCTGTGCGACCCCATAGACGGCAGCCCAACAGGCTCCACCATCCCTGGGATTCTCCAGGCAAGAACACTGGAGTGGGTTGCCACTTCCCTCTCCAATGCATGAAAGTGAAAAGTGAAAGTGAAGTCGCTCAGTCGTGCCCGACTCTTAGCGACCCCATGGATTGCAGCCCACCAGGCTCCTCCGTCCATGGGATTTTCCAGCCAAGAGTACTGGAGTGGGCTGCCATTGCCTTCTAGTTAAGCAAATATCTTGTAGGTGTATACTCAAGTTCAGTCCTGTGTTTGATAAATGAGTGTTTCCTCTAGTTCATGGTTTCTTTCCATTCACATCTTTCATGCTTAGTTCTTGATTACTCTTCTTAAAAATGGATAAAGTGTTTGATCTTCCCCTTAAGGAGTTTATACTATGGATAAGAAATGGAATAAAAGAAAAAGTCTACTTTTGACAAGATGCACCCCGCCCCCACCCCCCCTCACCCCCCCTCCGCCTCCACGCAGAGCAGCACACTCACTGGCAGGACGGGACCCGTGTGAGGGGACAGCCCAGTGAAGCAGGCTCCCTGCAAATCCACGTTCAGGGACTTCAAGCACCAAGAGGAAACATCAAGTTCCTCGTGCTTCCTGACTACAGGTAGCTCAGACTCTTCACACTGGGATCCTGCTCCTCCCTGGGCAAGCCAGCCATGAAAGGGGAGAAACAAGCCACCTCCAGAGAGGTTCCTTTGCTCACAGTCCTACCCCAGTGGCTCCGGAGAAGGAAAAAACCTTCCAGGACACTGGGTCTGGGGAATGTGTTTTTCTGAAACAGGATTCTCCCAACACATCAGAGCTCAGGCTTCAGGATAATTGAAACCCTTGGTATTAACTGAAGAAGGGGATGGAGTGGAGGAGGTGGGGAGTGGAGAACCTTTTCCTGCTATTGCTGGAAAAGCTAAAGCTGTGGTTTCGGAGAAACAAACAGCCCAGTGTTTGGCTTTGGACCTGAGTGGTGAGGGATGGGGGAAACTCTCGGTTCCATCCACTTTTGGGCTTGGTAGGTGACTGATGGCTCAGCCTGGTGAATCAGGGAAGGAATTCCTAAATACTTGTGATATTAAAATGTGGAGCTTTGCAGCCGGGCACCCAGGGGCCCCTGCATCAAGCGCGTGTTATGAATTTGTTCATCTGCAGATATCATGACTTTCCACGGCAACTGGCACATCCACTGAGATACTCAATAAATAGCATTCGGTGATGATGGTAAGAAGTTACACAGGTTGGTATGTTTGTTTGTTTTCATGTTCTCATTGCAACACCATAGGGAGAGCAGAGCCATCTAGTAGACAGAGCGAGAACTAGAAAAAATTCTCATTTAGCATCATTTGCCTCCCAGTGGTAGCTAGTACCATGTCTTTGGGATATTGGAGAAGGGCATGCAAACCCACTCTAGTATTTGCCTGGAGAATCTCCATGGACAGAGAAGCATGGCAGGCTACACAGTCCATGGGGTCGAAAAGAGTCAGACATGACTGAGTGACTAAGCTCAGCACTAAGAACCCCCACAGGCCTGAGAGCTCACATGGAAAGGTATCAAGACAATTGATTTAGAGAAACTTCCAGAAGAATACCGGGAAGGAGAGTGGATGATCTGGGGTACCTTAGCCTAGAGCTGACTTCCCCAGGGGCTGGGGCGCTAGCCTTGGACTTCAAACACCATATGTAGGATCCTTCCTTCCTCGTGTTCACCAGCTTGACAGCGCTAGGCTTTGTGCATTATTCCTAAACAAGACTGCTGCCTTAGTTGTCTCATCTGGAAAGTAGATACAAAACTCTGACACAGGTTATAAGGCTGTAAGATTTTAATAAAAAGATATCTGAAGTAAACAGCGCAGTGCCTGGAGTGAAAACCGCACCTTCTTTCCTTGGCCTAATCTGTAATATGAAGGAAACCTCTGCCTCACAAAGTCATGGGTGTTCAATGAAAAACATATAAAAGCACTATTATGTCTGTTATATGGAAGATTTAATAGGCTAAAACTGAGAAATAATAACATTTGCACAATAATAATTATTATTGTGGGTCTCCACCTTTATAATTTCAGAAAGGAATTTGAAGTTGTTTGCTCTTATTTCTTCACTCCCGCTTCCCCAATCCCTGCCCTCGCTGACATGCCTTTTTTGTAAATTTTTCTGAGTCTTTGAGAGCTTGAGATACGGACTTCCTTGCCCCAAGGGGATTCAATAGACTCTCCTGTGCTTCAGGGGCTGCATTTAAAGATAACTGGCAGCTAAGCCAGGCTCAGCTAGGAGAATTCATCTTCATGTTGAACAGGCAGGCCGGACTGCCCCTAAAGATGAATATCGAGAGGCTGGGAAGGGGACGGAGGGCAGAGGGGGAGAGGCAAAATCGCCAGCGGTGGCAGACTAGGGCTTCACTCCGGGGCAACACCTGGTGGGGGGCAAGCCTTTACACAGCTCCAGCTGGGTGGCTCCCCAGGAGAACCAGCCTTCATCTTCATAGCCTGGGGTGCCTCAGGGGTGGTCGCTGTGATATCGGGGCATTGCCCAGTGAATTTGAAGCAGCAGCAACATCGCACAGTAGACCAACAGCGATGCAGTGATGCCCATCAACAAAGACACAAGACTCCCTCCTTGTTCCCTGCCCTCCCTTTCAACCCATTTCTGCCTCGTCCTGGAACTCTCAGACCATAAGAACAAATAGTCTATAAACTTCCTTCATAAAACAAATCAATCCTTCATGATCGAAGGGCTCTGACATTTCCAGCAGGCATAGAGGTGTGAGGTGGGTGGCATGATTGCTCGCTCACTTACATCTCATGAGACAGAAAACAGCATCCCCCATTCATCCTGCCGTTGGTTCTGTTCTCCAAGGTGTTTCAGGTAAACAAGACACAGAGCACCTTCTCTGGGGCCTGATTTCACATAACCTCTGTGATGGTTAATTCTAAGTTCCAGCTTGACTGGGCTCCCGAGGGCTCAGCTATGTGGCCCAACAATTTTCTGGGTGTTTCTATGAGAATGTTTTGGGGATGAGATTAGATTGCCCCTCCTTGATGTGGGTGAGCCTCGTGCCATCAGCTGAAGGCCTGAAATAGAACAAAAAGGTGGGCCCTCCCCTGAAAAGGTGAGAATGCCTGCCTGCCTGCCTACCTTCCAACTGGGACATCAGCTTTTTTCAGCTTCAGACACAAACTGAAGCACTGCCTCTTCCTGGATTTTCAGTCTGCCAGTCTTGAGAATGGAAGCACATGTCTGGTTCTCTTGGCTTGCAGACTTTTGCACTCACCTTGGAACTCCACCATCAGCTCCCCTGGGACTGTAACTTACCAACTCTCTTGGGGCTTGCCTGCCTTCATAATGACACGAGTCATTTTTTTAAACAATAAATCTCTCCTGTTATACAGATGTGTGTATCTATCTACACGTGTTACTGCTGGTGTTTAGTTGCTAAGTTATGTTCTGACCCTTTGTGACCCCACGGACTGTAGCCCGTCAGGCTCCTTTGTTCACAGGACTTCCCAGGCAAGAATCCTGGAGTGGGTTGCCATTTTCTTCTCCAGGGGATCTTCCCAACCAGGGGATCAAACCCCTGTCTCCTGCTTGGCAGGTGGATTCTTTACCGTTGAGCCACCCAGGAAGTCCCTACATACAGATATAAATACAGACAGATGGCAATCTAGGTGTAGATACACCCCGCTGGCTCTGTTTCTCTGGAGAACCGTGAGCAACATTTCTCCTTTCACCTACTCCCAAAGCCCAGCTGCCTCTTGGTCAAACATTCTCCTTTCTTTTATGCGACTGCACGTATTTCAGTAAACGCAACACCGGGAAGCCCTTCAGAGAGTAGCCTGAACTTTAGATCAACTGCTTGAAATTACAACTCCAGCTCCAGGCCTGGGGCTTTTGTGCCAAATTCTTAAAAAAAAGAAAGAAAAAAGATAAATGAGAGCAAGAGAGGGGAAGAAAATAGAACGTGAGGCCTTGATTGATGTGGAACATCTGAAAGCACTCCTGGGTGGGTTATCTTTAGTCCAGAAACTTGTGGTCTCTGTTTGTTTTTGCACTTAACAGATTGCTTCTATTTATACTGGTTTCATTGTCGAAAATCAAAGGGGAAATCCATCCTGAGGAACACAAAAATCACCTCCAAGCTGGACAGTTCATCAAGTGAGCAAGATGAAGTTTCCAGCACTACACACTCGACCAAGTGCTCGGGGCAGGAAAGGGGGCTGATTTCCACAGAAAGAAGCATCTCCCCTGGAGCCCTCAGGCCTGGGGAGGCATGGAGAGTTTTCTCTGAAGCCTCCGTGGCTGGGTTATTAGGTTTGTCTCGAGCTTGTTGAAAAGTATTTATTAGAGACCTTTTTGATCCTTCTCCTGTCTGATACTCCATAACTTTTACGACGTAGAAATAACCAAAATGAAGAAGCTGAGACAACTCGGAGATTATTCGCCAGTTCTCCCAAGACTGCTGGCCATTTACCCGAAGAGGAGGCAGGATAATTTATGGAAGCGCGACTCGTCTGTAGGAGTGAAATAAGGCCCTGTGCTCTGCGGCAGTCATAATGAACAGAATAAATCCCGTCGTTATGCAGATGTTCCACGAGGGCTGTCAGCGCGACGGGGAGGATTTACTCCCTGTCTCTGATGCTCGGGACAAACAATTCCACAAGATGGAAAACAACACGGGAGGAGAAAGCCGAACCTGGCTCTCTGTCTGCTCGCGGAAGTTTTGCTCTGCGTGTTTTCCCAGCAACAAAAGACAGGGAAACTTCTTTCTCATCCTAGTGTTTTGACCTGGAAACATTTACAGAACCCTGGGAAACAAGCGAACTCCTCACTTAGGATTTCTGAGTTGTTTGTTGTTGTTATTTTGAGTGACAGGTTGTATGCGACGATGGGAGTAGCTAAAATAAAACACTGGCTGGTTGCTTTGTAGAAACTGGAGATGATTTCCATTCTGTTCAGCCTGTATAACGTGCTACCCCCTTTAAAGAAATCCAGAAAAGATGCTCTCCAGAGTCTACCGGTCATCTGCGGCCATCAACGCCTTTGCCAGTTACAGCAAACGCCGCCAGAAGTCTCAGATACCTAACGGTATCCCCAAGGAGCCATCTCCCCTCACTTCTCTGTCTGGTTTTGTTAAAATTTAGACAACGGCTGTGGTTTTTGGACCGTGCCGAGGAATTATATATATTCAGGTCTCCGAGCCACCTACAATTACTTGTCTTGGCTCTGATCTGTACTGTTCTCAGGCCGGTGGTAATTCCACCATAAACCATGTCTCTCTCCTTTTATTGGATTTTATTCGGAGGGAGGGGCTCCTCACCAGGAATTAGTTTCTCATTAGAGGTCTTCGTCAGAAGCACCAGCTTGCTTTGCTACAGCAACCTTGCAGGGACCAGGAGTGGCTGTGCTCCGGCTACTCGGCCCCCGTGGGTTTACCCTGGCAGGTCTGTTAGCCAGGTTCCCTGCCATGTGGAATGCACCTGACTTGTTTCCCAAAGTGTATGTATTGGCACCGTTCCTTGGCCTCTTTTTTAAAAAAATAATCTCGTCTGAAAAGCAGAAGTGAACATTAATTTCTCTGGGAAACATTCCAGAGAGCGTAAAGGAGAAGATAGCTTGTTTTTCCTTTTCTGGATTTTCAGGAAATCATACCAAAGAGGAAGCAGTTCTCACCAATTGTTCATTACTCAGAAACATGTAATTTACACCGCAACCCTCACTGACAGATGATCCAACTTACATGGGGGTAGGTAAAAAATTCTCTTTCACATTTCCTAAAAGAAAGAGAATCACACGAGACAAGAGGTGTGCAGTGGGCTTGGGCTGGTGACCCTTTTTTTTAGAAGCCAAATAACTCCAAACCAGCAGCTTTCTTTAACCTGAGACTCTCTCACAGTTTCTGCATAAATTTACTATAAAAACATAAAGCAAAACATAAAAGGAGGATGGCAACAGTAAAGTAGCTATGCCACAAACTCGACAACAATTATCTGTTCTATCTAGGGCACACTTAACTCTCTAATTGCTAATTGTAATTTAAATGAAAACATGTGTTTCTTGTTAAATTCATCAACTCCATTTTTAAGTGCTACTGAGGAGAGCTGTGATTAAGGCTGACTGCACACCTCGGGTTTTTGCCAGCCCGGGGCTCAGGTAGTTATTGGGATGTCATCTCAATTGGAGGCTCTCAATGGGCGGGTTGCTTTCTGAACCAGACAGCTCAGCAGAATGGAGGGCGGGGGGCGACTGGGAGGCATCACTCGGCCAGAATTCTTTTGCATGTCGTCTGCTGCTGTCTCCGTTAAGTCCAACTGTTAAGACCCTGAGAAGTTCATCGGGATCCAGCCCTATCTGGAATCCAGCTTTTTGTCTCCTAAAGGTACTCAGTTGTTGTTGTTCAGTCGCTAAGCTGTGTCCAATGCTAAGTTGTGACCCCATGGACTGCCCTGTCCTCAAAATCTCCTGCGTTTTGCTCAAACTCATATCCACTGAGTTGATGATGCCATAAAATCATCTTATCCTTTGTCGCCCCCTTCTCCTCCTGCCCTCAATCTTTCCTAGCCTCAGGGTCTTATCCAATGAGTTGGTTTCTTGCATCAAGTGGCCAAAGTATTGGAGCTTCAGCTTCAGTGATTCCAATGAACATTCAGGGCTGATTTCCTTTAGGACTGACTGGTTTGATCTCCTTGCTGTCCAAGGGACTCTCAAGAGTCTTCTCCAGCACCAATTTCAAAGCATCTATTCTTCTCAGAGGAGTTATCAAATTCTGACCAAATGGAGAAACCTCCTTGCAAAAGAGCTGGTTCTCTCTATAACTCTGCTGTTCCCACGGATGCCATCCATCCACCACAGGCACAAGAAAAAGAATCAATAACATGATGCTTGTGAAGATTCCAAATGGCAGATACCATGTAAGGACTTCATGCAACGGTCTGATGCCAAGTAGTTGCTCAGCAAACATCATTCTCATCCTCTTACCAGATAAGCACAAAGTTGATATGAAGAATTTAAAAGGAAAGGGCTCATTCGTTCAGCTGTGTTTAGGGAAAAGCCAGTCTTAAATCATCAAAGTCTGGAGTAGAGAGAATAGGGTTTAAGTGCACTATTGTTATGTTCAATTAGAGACAGTAATTAGAAATGGCTAATTAAATAACATTTTGTTTATTTTCTATTGAGCTAACAAGAATAATCTGTTAATAGTTTATCAATCCTTGTGGGAAAACATTTGTAGAGCATTTGGGAGTCTGTATTTGCCCAGGTTCTCCAGAGAAACAAAACCAATAGGCGATACATATATATATTTATTTATATATGAATTTCTTTTAAGGAATTGGCCCATGTGACACGGAGGCTGCTGGTTGCTAAGTTGGAAACAAGGACAAACTGATGGGGTAAGTTCCAGTCTGAGTCCAAAAGCAGGAGAGGACTGTTAGGCTAGTTCAGAGACAGAGAGAATTCCTCCTTCCTCAGCTTTTTTGTTCCATTCAGGCCTGGATTGAACAAAATGGACTGGATGGGGCTCATCCACAATAGGGCTTCCCTGGTGGCTCAGACGGTAAACGAAGTCGCTGAGTCGTGTTCAACTCTTTGCGGCCCCACAGACTGTAGCCCACCAGGCTCCTCCATCTATGGAATTTTCCAGGCAAGAGTACTGGAGTGGGTTACCATTTCCTTCTCCAGGGGATCTTCCTGACCCAGGGATCGAACCCAAGTCTCCGAACATTGCAGGCAGACACTTTACCGTCTGAGTCCCCAGGGAAGCCCCTGCAATGCAGGAGATGTGGGTTCAATCCCTGAATCAGGAAGATTCGCCTGGAGAAGGGAATGGCAACCCGCTGGAGAAGGGAATGGCAACCCGCTCCACTATTCTTGCTGGGAAGTCTGATGGACAGAGGAGTCTGGCAGGCTATAGTCCATGGGGTCACGAAGATTTGAACACGACTGAGCAGCTAGTACTTTTGTCCACAATAGGGAGGGCAACCTGCTTTACTCAGTGTACTGATTGAAATGATAACCTCATCCAGAAACACCCTCACAGATGCACACAGAATAGCATTTCACCAAATATGTGGGCATCCCGTGGCCTAGTAGACACACAGAACTCACCTTCACAGACCTAAAGTTATGGTATACGATATGTGAAGCACTGTCTGTGTGGTATGTGATGGAACATGTATGGATTTGGAGCCAGGCATATCTACACTAAATCCTTGTTCCTCTGCCTACTCAGTCTGGGTCCCTGGAGAGTCACATGTCTTCACTAAGACTCAGTGATACTATGGCCACTGGAGACAAGTATCTGCTCATTGTGTTTGTTGTCTGTGTGGTTCTGGGTGCAGGCAGCGTGCCGCAGTCCATGGACGAGTCTAGTGCCAGAGCCCCCAGCCCCCAGGCATGTGGGCTCCAGGGAATTAGGGTCTGTTTTCTGCTACTGTGACCATGACAGGAGCATTGCTAGCAAAGGACTAGTGACCTGGAGGCCTGGTCCAGTGGGCGGGTCCTCCATGAGCCACTCCCAGTCACATATTCACTTGCTCTTCTTCACCTGTTGGATTGCTCACAGACCCTGGAGGACTTGGTCAGAACTACCCAGCAAACTCACAGCCTTAGGACACCCCAATTCTTCTTCTCCCTCAGTCTCATCCTGGGGTCTAGGAGACTCTTCTTTGGATCTGTTCTGATGGAACAGTATTATGGTTGAATGCATGCATGCATACTAAGTTGCTTCAGTCATATCTGACATTGTGACCCCATGGACTGTATAGCCTGCCAGGGTCCTTGTCCATGGGATTCTCCAGGCACGAATACTGGAGTGGGTTGCCCAGCCCTCCTCCAGGGGATCTTCCCTACCCAGGGATTGAAACTGCAACTCCTGCGTCTCCTGTTTGGCAGGCGGGTTTTTTGTTTTTATCACTAGCATTACCTGGGAAGCCCTATGGTTGAATATTGTCTTTCTAAAATTTGTATGTTGAAATGCTAACTCCTAATACTTTAGAATGTGACTGTTTTTGCAGATAAGAGCTTGCCAAAAGATGATTAGATTAAAATGAGGCCATCAGAGGGTGTCCTTATGAGAAGAGGAAACTCAGACACACAGACAGGCAGCCATCTGCAAACCAAGACAAGAGGCCTCAGGAGAAACCAAGCCTGCCCACATCTTGATCTTGGACATCTAGCCTCCAGAAACCCTGAGAATATAAGTATGTGTTGTTTAAATCACTCAGTCAGCGATAGCCCAGTGTGTGTGTGCTTGCTAAGTCACTTCAGTCGTGTCTGACTCTTTGCGACCCTATGGACCGTAGCTAGCTAGGCTCCATGGTCCATGGGATTCTCCAGGCAAGAATATTGGAGTGGGTTGCCATGCCCTTCTCCAGGGGATCTTCCTGACCCAGGGATCAAACCCACATCTCTTATGTCTCCTGCACTGGCAAGTGGGTTCTTTACCACTAATGCCACCTGGGAAGCCCTATGACAGCCCTAGAAAAATAATACGGGACCTTAAAACACTAAAGACCATCCCTGGACAAAACAGTTGTCAGCTCCCCAACCAGCAGCTTGATTGTCCAGAAGTCCTTGTATCATAAGAGCTTGTATCAAAGGACGATGTCCTTCCCTTCAGTGGGGCAGGATTAATGATGTGGGTTCTGTTGACAAAAGCTCTGCTCACAGACAAGCAGAAGTGCCTGCCCAGGAACCCTTATAGGTATGTCCTGGTCAAGGATTAAATTTTTTTAACAATAGAATTTGGTCAAGCTGATTATGAACATAGATATAATTCTTACCAATAAACTTCTGGATGGTTTCCTAGGTGGTGCTAATGGTAAGAAATCCACCTGCCAATGCAGGAGACTTAAGAAACACAGGTTCAATCCCTGGGTCAGGAAGGTCCCCTGGAGAAGGGCATTGCAACCCACTCCAGTGTTCTTGCCTGGAGAACCCCATGGACAGAGGAGCCTGGTGGGCTACAGTCCGTGGGGTCGCACAGAGTCAGAGGCGACTGACAAACTTCTGGATAAGTAGAAATTCAGGTGGTGCGTCAGTTTCTCAGGGCTGTCGTAACAAAGTACCGCAAACGTGGTGCCTTGCACAACAGAAATGTATTATCTTACAGTTCTGGAGGCAAGAAGTCTATGTCCTAGGTGCCAGCAGGAAGACGGAAGGAAAGTCTTACAGAGTCCAGGTTGACTAGACTGCCCCACTCCAGCAGGAGAAAAGAGGTTTAGTTCTGGAGAGATTTAAGCAAAAGAGCCTTAGGCTTGGGGATTCAGTTCAGTCACTCAGTCGTGTCCGACTCTTTGTGACCCCATGAATTGCAGCCCGCCAGGCCTCCCTGTTCATCACCAACTCCTGGAGTTCACTCAAACTCACATCCATCGAGTTGGTGATGCCATCCAGCCATCTCATTCTCTGTCGTCTCCTTCTCCTCCTGCCCCCAATCCCTCCCAGCATCAGACTCTTTTCCAATGAGTCAACTCTTCACATGAGGTGGCCAAAGTATTGGAGTTTCAGCTTTAGCATCATTCCTTCCAAAGAACACCCAGGACTGATCTCCTTTAGAATGGACTGGTTGGATCTCCTTGCAGTCCAAGGGACTCTCAAGAGTCTTCTCCAACACCACAGTTCAGAAGCATCAATTCTTTGGCACTCAGCTTTCTTCACAGTCCAACTCTCACATTCATACATGACTACTGCAAAAACCATAGCCTTGATTAGACGAACCTTTGTTGGCAAAGTAATGTCTCTGCTTTTGAATACGCTATCTAGGTTGGTCATAACTTTCCTTCCAAGGAGTAAGCGTCTTTTAATTTCATGGCTGCAATCACCATCTGCAGTGATTTTGGAGCCCCCAAAAATAAAGTCTGACACTGTTTCCACTGTTTCCCCATCTATTTGCCATGAAATGATGGGACCAGATGCCATGATCTTAGTTTTCTGAATGTTGAGCTTTAAGCCAACTTTTTCACTCTCCTCTTTCACTTTCATCAAGAGGCTTTTTAGTTCTTCTTCACTTTCTGCATTAAGGGTGGTGTCATCTGCATATCTGAGGTTATTGAGATTTCTCCCGGCAATCTTGATTCCAGCTTGTGCTTCTTCCAGCCCAGCATTTCTCATGATGTACTCTGCATATAAGTTAAACAAGCAGGGTGACAATATACAGCCTTGATGGACTCCTTTTCCTATTTGGAACCAGTCTGTTGTTCCATGTCCAGTTCTAACTGTTGCTTCCTGACCTGTATACAGGTTTCTCAAGAGGCAGGTCAGGTGGTTTGGTATTCCCATCTCTTTCAGAATTTTCCACAGTTTATTGTGATCCACACAGTCAAAGGCTTTGGCATAGTCAATGAAGCAGAAGTAGATGTTTTTCTGGAGCTCTCTTGCTTTTTCGATGATCCAGTGGATGTTGGCAATTTGATCTCTGGTTCCTCTGCCTTTTCTAAAACCAGCTTGAACATCTGGAAGTTCACAGTTCACATATTGCTGAAGCCTGGCTTGGAGAATTTTGAGCATTACTTTACTAGCATGTGAGATGAGTGCAATTGTGCAGTAGTTTGAGCATTCTTTGGCATTGCCTTTCTTTGGGACTGGAATGAAAATTGACCTTTTCCAGTCCTGTGGCCACTGCTGAGTTTTCCAAATTTGCTGGCATATTGAGTGCAGCACTTTCACAGCATCATCTTTCAGGATTTGAAATAGCTCAACTGGAATTCCATCACCTCCACTAGCTTTGTTCATAGTGATGCTTTCTAAGGCCCACTTGACTTCACATTCCAGGATGTCTGGCTCTAGGTCAGTGATCACACCATCGTGATTATCTGGGTCGTGAAGATCTTTTTTGTACAGTTCTTCTGTGTATTCTTGCCACCTCTTCTTAATATCTTCTGCTTCTGTTAGGTCCATACCATTTCTGTCCTTTGTCGAGCCCATCTTTGCATGAAATATTCCCTTAGTATCTCTAATTTTCTTGAAGAGATCTCTAGTCTTTTCCATTCTGTTGTTTTCCTCTATTTCTTTGCATTGATTGCTGAGGAAGGCTTTCTTATCTCTTCTTGCTATTCTTTGGAACTCTGCATTCAGATGCTTATATCTTTCCTTTTCTCCTTTGCTTTTTGCTTCTCTTCTTTTCACAGCTATTTGTAAGGCCTCCCCAGACAGCCATTTTGCTTTTTTGCATTTCTTTTCCATGGGGATGATCTTGATCCCTGTCTCCTGTACAATGTCACGAACCTCAGTCCATAGTTCATCAGGCACTCTATCTATCATATCTAGTCCCTTAAATCTATTTCTCACTTCCACTGTATAATCATAGGGGATTTGATTTAGGTCATACCTGAATGATCTAGTGGTTTTCCCTACTTTATTTAATTTAAGTCTGAATTTGGCAATAAGGAGTTCATGATCTGAGCCACAGTCAGCTCCCAGTCTTGTTTTTGCTGACTGTATAGAGCTTCTCCATCTTTGGCTTGGGGATAGCAGACACAAAAGAAGGCAGGAGGAGAGGCACAGAAATGCGGAAATTAGAAAACCTAAAAGTTCCAGACGCTTTCAGAAGCAAGTCACCTACAAAGGATCAGGCATTGAGACCACTAGTGGACTTCTGGCCAGCAATCAATGCCTCTGAAATTGGAGAAGAAATTTTTCCAGGACCCTAGTTGAAGAATTAGTAAGGATTTCAAATGGCAACAGCAGAGCCTGAAACCAGGCAGCGAGCCCTGGCGGGCTCATGTGACTGCATGGAGTCTCACACCCATGGAGTTGGCTGGGGGGCAGCATCAAGTCGCAACAACAGCGAGGCTGTTGAATGTTCTCTTTGATAGAAAGGTTGTCTGAACTGTGGTGGAGGATGGCATTTTGCATCCGTTCATTAGACAAGCTCACTGTGGTCACCTCCATAGGGACAAGAGCTGTATGTATCTGAAACCAAGGCATGCTTTGTCCTTTGACCTGCGTGACCATAGTGATGGGCTGGGACCGGGCAGGAAGTGAAATGAGAGCAGACACTAGGCTGTCTGCCCTGGCAGCGGCAGCCGCCTGCCTCCCTATTGATCTGCAGGTTTGGGCTGCTGCCTGGCCTTATCAGCTGGTGACATTGGCACTGCCCCCTCCTTCTGTGAACTCAGAAAGTGCTTCTGAGGGCAGTGAGCACCCGTTAGCAAAGACTCTGTACCTCCAGATAAACAGCATGCTTGCAAGGAAGCAGAGGCCCTGCTCCCTCAGAGAAAGTATCTTGAGAGCTTTTCCACATAAAGAAAATAAAGGCAAAAATGAAAGGCCTCCCCCCATACATAATATTTCTGCTACAGAGCATCTTGGTGCTGTTTTGACTGCCCTGGACCATACTGAGGGGCTTCCCTGGTGTCTCAGTGGTAAAGAATCTGACTGCCAATGCAGGAAACACAAGAGATGTGGGTTCAGTCCCTGGGTCAGGCAGATTCCCTGGAAGAGAGCATGGCAACCTATTCCAGTATTCTTGCTTGGAGAATCCTATGGACAGAGGAGCCTGGTGGGCTACAGATCATGGGGACAAAAAAGACTCAGTCATGAGTGAACACTCACACCTGCCACGCCAGATTGTACTGACCCTCTCGTACAGAAGTTTTCAGATCTAAACAACCTGTAATCCTTGAAGGGATGGAAAACAGAAATCATCACTGCGAGAAACACATATCGTCCCTGAAATACACACAGCTTTGACCTGTCTTTTCATTCAATGGACTTGTATTAAAAATAGAAATGTCAATTTTAAAGAGAGACCAAAGGTAATAAGTAAATAATAGACATTTTGGTCACATTCTAAGTAAATGATGTGACATTGCATCCACTTTAAAATGTTGAGTAATTTTTTTAGCCTTGAAAAATATTTTGGTCAGTGTCCTAGGAAAAAGATCATTTTACTAAGTCACCACATCTCCACAGTAGGTCCGCTGTGGCTTTTATGTTTGATTGTTTGTTTCTGCTCCAATTCAAAAGGTTCTTGGAAATCCAACATACTGCATAATTGAAGAGGCAAGAGAAACCAGACCTGAGGATCCTATCTGAATAAGCTGACGTTCTTCCAGGATTGAAAGAGCATCTATCATCCTAACACTGCTTCTGTTCCTTCAAAATCTGGCTTGAATTTTACCTCCTTGGAGATCAGTTCTGAATACATATCCTACACCTTTAGAATGAAATCTTCACCACGTCCAATTTTTTTCTCTTACATTATCAGACAGGATTATATTTGCTTGTCCTTAATCGTTCTTTAGTTTCTACAAATCTTTGCGTTTTTCTCCCAGTATACAGGTTATTCATTTATGCTGGAAATCAGTCTCTGAGACTAGCATGGGTCTTCCTAAAGCACCTCAGACAGGACACTGTCCCCAGGGGCTCCAAGCTTCTTGTTGTCCACCTCTCTCACTCTGAATGTTCATACTAATCATCAAAATAAACTGATCTGCTCCAGGGAAACTGTGATTTAAAATCATGGGAAAATTCTATGCTCAGAGAAATAAATTATGTAATGATTTTTTCCATAATACCTGAAATCTCATGTAAAAAGGGCACACTTATTCTATGAAATATATTGGATAAATACATTTTAAGTCCCAGTGGTTGTTAAATAAGAAAAAGTACAATTAAGGTAACAGCTGTGATAAATGGCTTAAACCAAACAATAAAATTCTTAGTAGTTTAAAAGAAGCATGGTAAATGGAAAGAGTAGGTGATTAGGAATCAGAACATTGGCATCTTGATTGGGACATCAGTTTCCTCGTCTTAAATAAGGGGAGTAGCTATGATCTTTATGAACTCTGGGAACATTCCATGTTTACCTTTTTTGTAGAAGCTGTTTTTAAGCTTACAGAGGTATCCTATGCCCCTTATAAAAACATACCCTCCCCATTACTCCTCCCCGCCAGGCCCTTTCTGCATAGAGATCTGAGTCCTTGTGGGACCAACCACCTAACTGGCTCCTCATTTCAGAACATCTGGAAAGATGCTTCTTTAATGCAGATTAGGACTTGTGAAGACTTAAAAAAAAAATTCAGGTAGAAGAGTAAATTGTTAGTGCCTGGAATTAATTCTCACACCTTCTATTCCCTCTCTCCCCACCTGTGATGGTGATAGGAGTGGAGTCCAAACTTGTCCTGCAATACTAAGCCATCCTTCAGATGTGATGTGATGTTGAAGTAGTTGAAGGAAGATGATTTGTATTGCTTTTAGGAATACTCTGGGTTCTTAAGGAGCTAGCCTGGAAATTCTGCCAGTTTATAGAATATGAGTTTCTTAGTTGCCTCATCTTAAAGGAAGTTACCCTATTGCTTTGTTACTAACCGCTTCAAAAGTCAGTGGCTTACACCAACAATATTTATTTGGTCACACCTCTTCAATCAAGCTAGGATTAGCAGGGTGGTTCTTCTGCTGGTCTCACTAGTATTCATTATGCAAATGCAATCTTTGGCAGCATGGCCAAGGTCAGGCAGTCCAAGACAGCCTCATGCACAGGTCTGGTGTTTCTCAGGGCTGTCAGCCAGGATGTCTCAGTTTTCTTTCATGATGTCTTCCTAGCAGGGGATCCTGGGTTTCTAGCACGGTGCAGCAGGGTTCTAAAATGAATGCTTCCAGTGCATACGCGCTTATCAAATTTTTTCTCGCATTGTGTTCGCTCATGACCCTTGGTCAGAGAAGTGCATTCGGATGGTGGTAATGCATTCTCCTTTTCAGAAGTTAATGTGAACTGGTTTCTGCACTTCTGTCCGTTTGCTTTCTCCAGGTAAATAATCACAACCTTATAATTCTAAGGAAAGTTTATTGGGGTGGAAGGAAAACAAGTTTGGATGCAATAGATAGATACAGAGAGAGGCAGAGAGACAAAAGGTCAAAAGAGCATTATTTATGATACTGAAAACTAATGAACAACCCACATGTCCACGAAAAGGCACTTTGTTGTTGTTGTTTTAGTCGCTAAGTCGTGTCTGACTCTGTTGCAACCCCTAGACTATAGCCCACCAGGCTCCTCTGTCCATGGGATTTCCCAGGTTAGAATACTGGAGTGGGTTGCCATTTCCTTCTCCAGGGGATCTTCCCAACCCAGGGACTGAACCCAAGTCTCCTGCACTGGTAGGTAGATTCTTTACCACTGAGCCACCAGGGAAGCCCCCAAAGATCCTAATTAAACAAATAAGGATAGGATACATCTATATTATAAACATATTAAAAATGATGTTATATGTTTTTATCCTTTGAGATAGAAAGATATCTACACTATACTGTTGAAAGGGAAAAAAAAAGTTCTATTTAAGAAAAGGAAAAAAAGGTAAAGAAAACAAACCATGAAGAAAAATACATGTACATGTAGAAAAATGTCCAGAAAGATATAACCAATATGCTAGCGGTGCTTCCTGTGGGGTGTGACTGTGAACATTCTATATGTTACTCTTCTGTGACTTTTCTGAACTCAGTTTTTTAGTCATCACGCATTATAAGTACATCAAGCCACACGCGGCAACAACTGTACAAATTAAAAATTCAACCCATGGTCTCGGTACAGCACTTCGGCAGATCACAGTCCGCTGATCTGCCTTCCCAGACCTAGTGCCAGGGGAGCAGAGAACACAGGGAGGGTGTAATCGGCTTGCAGAAGTCAAGCAAGATGGCAGCGGGCATTTCAGACAGAAGCAGTGAGAGCTCGGGGGAGTTGAAGCTAACCACCCACCCAGGCTGCTTACTCCTCATCTCTGCAGTCAAGAGCCCTTCTGCCTTAGGAAGAACGACACTCATATCTGTGCTATGATTTGGGCTGTGAGTGGTCCCCTCTGCTGCTGCTAAGTCGCTTCAGTCATGCCCGACTCTGTGCGACCCCATAGATGGCAGCCCACCAGGCTCCCCCGTCCCTGGGATTCTCCAGGCGAGAACACTGGAGTGGGTTGCCATTTCCTTCTCCAGTGCATGAAAGTGAAAAGTGAAAGGGAAGTCACTCAGTCATGTCCGACTCTTAGCGACTCCATGGACTGCAGCCTACCAGGCTCCTCCGTCCATGGGATTTTCCAGGCAAGAGTACTGGAGTGGGTTGCCATTGCCTTCTCCGGCTGTCCCTTCTGGGCAACCGCTAAAACAGTTTAACTAGGAGAGCACGTGCCAAAGACTCAGTTTGGGTTTATAGCTTCAAGAGCAGCAGAGAGTCTGAAACGTCTCTCTATCTGCAAGCTCACCAAGTAGCCTGACTTGCAACAGTTTCCTGGAAGCTGGTTAAGACAGAAGACCCCTGAGTTCGATGAAGAATTTACCTCTCATAGTACCACTGGTATCCAGAGAGTTATCATTTTCCTGGCTGGTTCCCTGAGCCTGGTTCCCACAGGATGCTCTGCAGAGTGCCAGGTGATGCCGCCTGCACACGTGGGGGACTGCACTGCAGGAGAGGAATCCCAACATGAAACCCGAATCTTTTTCAATGGGCTGCAAACCACCTGCTCTCTGTCCTGGAGGGAGACTGTCCTTACTGTACGGGACACATCTGCTCTTTGCTTTGGAATGAGACACGACCCTGTCTCCTGAGGCTGTCCACTATAAGTCCCCAGTAGGTCCATGTTATGAATAGCCTCCCTTAGAGGAAATATCTGGCAGCACTTAGTGAAGCTGTCATTCAGAATACCCAGGGTAGATGCTGAACAAGCCATCTAAACACAACCAAACAAAAACATACAACCTTAAGGTTGTGCTTACAACCTTAAGCTTGTTCTTACAACCTTAAACTTGTGCTTTGTAAGTGTCTAGGAACTTTCTTGATTGAAATATAAGGATATTTCATTAATTTTTTTATTTTATCCTTTTAAAGTTTTTTTTTTTTAATGTGGACCATTTTAAAAGTCTTTATTGAATTTGTTACAATATTGCTTCTGTTTTCTACGGGTTTTTTTCCTCTGATTTTTTTAACTGCAAGGTACGTGGGATCTTACTTCCCTGACCAGGAATCTAACCCATGCCCCTCTGCACTGGATGGTTAAGTCTTAACCTCTGGACCCCCAGGGAAGTCCCTAAGGATATTTTAGAAATCTTAAAAATAAACATGGGTGAGTGTTGGTTGAGGAGGGGCACTGGGAAACATTCTGGGGTGACAAAAGTGAAGTTCTCTGGCTTCACAGGGTGTGGGTTACCTGGCTGCATCGTTCGTAGAAACTCATGCCGTTCTACCCTGTGCCTTTCACTAGGCGCACATTATGTGTCAATCCAAAACACACACACAGGGGCAGAGCTCACACTCACAGCTCTCACATGCTCAGGCCTAAGAACTCACCATAGGAAATAAAGCTCTCTTGTTTCGCATGCTTTTATTTTTCTTCCCTGTTTTACAAACTTAACGTCTCCTCCTCCGTCACATCACGTGTAATAACGCCTCTGCTGGACTGAATGCACTGGCGGGTTGTGGTGGAGAAAGACAACTTAGTTACATAAACTGCTTGTTTAAAAAACCCAGCTCAGCACAGTTTCTGGCATCCAGCAAGTGCTCACTGCGTGTTTCCTGAAATGAAAGACTTGAAAGTTAAGAGTAAAATTGGTGAATGGAGGTTGAATGCAAGATGACAAAGCCCTAGGTCCAGCGTGTTTTGGAGTTATTAGTATATTTTCATTACCTCCTGCATTTTAAAGCCATTGTGCCAATTACTCAAAACACTGGAGGTGAATGAATGGGAGCTCTGAGTCTCATCTTCCATCAGGTAAAGTGTGGGTCCTGAGTGGCAGTGAGGGTCCCTCCTCCTTACCTTGATCTGTCCTTTGTTCTAATTATGGAGGGAGGAGGAAGGGACATTAGCAAAGAACAGAGCAGCGGACACTGAAGGTCAGGGTCCCAGATGACAGGCAGGGCAGGGGTAATGGAGTAAGGAGTTAGCACATCCTTCCTCTTTTCTTCTTAGTCTAAACTCCCAGCCACAACAGGCAGTCTGTCCTGTCTCCAACGTGAGGACTGGGGATGGGGGGCAGAGGTTGTGTCATCAGAAATACACGTCGCTCAAGCAGCCTAGAATTCCAGAGTTTCTAGGTTCAAAATCCAGCACGTTAGCCTTTGTTAACTCCCGAATCAGATAGGGTTAACAGGAATGCCAGACCCTTCAGGGCTTTTCTCCAATATGTCCGCGGGCTCAGGGTCCCTGAGGGACCTGCCTCTTTGTCCCGCTCACCTCCCATTCTCCGTGACACTCTGCCTCACAAAGGGTCTTGAGGGATTGTCCCAACCCTCACCACGCTGGGCCAACAGCAGGTGACTGATATTCTTGTCAAGCTTTCCATCTCCTCACACTCCCAAAGCTGGTCGTCTTCGAGCAGCCATCGAAATACAGACAACAATGCAAAAGTAGCCTGAAAAGTTTCCTTCCTAGGCTCTGGCTGTTTCCAGGCCCAGAGCATAACGTCTTGTGTCAGAACAGCTCCGTCGGTTTCCATGCCCTCCCTTCATCAAGTCCACAAACTGGTCCACATGTCCAGGTGAGGGGCAGGCACCCCATTTCTCCTAGTTGTCCTTCTCTCAGTCAATTCGTACAACCTCACGACTCCTCCACTCCTCAAATTCAAAAGGCCTTGAAGTCATCTGGGACCTAGGAGTCTCACCAGGACTCGTAGAACATGTGCTCAATTGCTATCGCTATTCTAACAGGAGTTTCTCATCATCCTCGTTTTATAGATGAGCCTTCCACGTGTGCATGCTCAGTGATGTCCGACTCTGCAATCCCATGGACTGCAGGCTGCCAGGCTTTGGGGATTTTCCAGGCAAGAATATTGGAGTGGGTTGCCATTTCCTAAGGTTAAACGAAAGAATAAAGGTCGTAATGTTTTTAGCATGACAAAAATGGGTTTAGGATTTACTCATGTTTTCATTTTTCTCTTTAGGTCACTTGGGTGTGTGTGCTAAGTCACTTCAGTCCTCTCCAACTCTGTGCAACCCTGTGGACGGCAGCCTGCCAGCTTCCTTTGTCCATGGAATTCTCCAGGCAGGAACACTGGAGTGGGTTGCCATTCCCTCCTTCAGGGGATCTTCCTGAGCCAAGGACGGGATCGAACCCCTGCCTCTACATCTCCTGCATCAGCAGGCAGGTTCTTTACCACTAGCGCCACCTTTAGGTTGCTTGTTGGTGTTTAGTCGCTCAGTCATGTCCAGCTTGTACGACCCTATGGACTGCAGCCCACCAGGCTCCCCGGGTGTCCATGGGGTTTCTCAGGCAAGAACACTGGAGTGGCTTGCCATTCCCTTCTCCATTTGATCACGTAGTAATTTTCAATTGTATGAATATACCATAATTTTTTTATCCATTCTTCTGCTGATGGACTTTAGGGTAGTTTGGGATTATGAATAAAGTTGCAGTGAACATTTTTGTGCAAAAGAAACAAAAGTTAAAAATACAGAATCAGGTTTAAGCGCAGGCAGTCTGAAAGAGAGCTTGCGTCTATAGTCATCCTACGGCCCCATTTCATGGGAGGAGCCTGAGGCCCAGGGTGTGGGAAGAGGACAGTGAGCCAGATGCTGAAGTTCAAGGTCATCAGAGGCCTGTCTACAATGCCCACCTCCCCATCACCATCAAAAGAGAGAAGATGGCATGTGGAAGGATGGACAGGGCATTCCCTGGGACACTGTGATATCCACACTCTTGGGAGAATGAAGGGGGTTTAATTCCGCCCAGGCCAGCCTCTAATTGAAAGTATAGCACATGACTGGACAAGGCGGATTAAGTTGATTTATAGCTTGTGCGGTTTGGGTTCTTAAAAGAAGCCGGACACATACACAAAAAGCTTTCCTGAGATGCCTGAGAAGAGCTCTGCCTGGAGACATGGACTAAGAACTCGCAGGGCACGGACGTGTGTCTCTGGTGTGGAGTGCATCTTCTGTGCTCCCCGCACTTAGCATGTCCTCTGTGACAGGGGGCAGAGGAGAGGGAATGGGGAAGGGCCTGGCCCAGCAGCATCCAATGGCTTGTATCTACGAGGATCGCCGCCCCCAGGAGAGAAGTCAGACGACTTGATAAAACTACCTGTCCTCTTCTCCTTCCATGATTCTCTGCAGATGAAGAAGGCAAAGGACGTTTCAACAAGAGGGAAAGACAGACATGTGCAGGTTTGGAGTGAGGCCACATGTGAAGACTGATGGGGGTCTGGTGAGGTTGGTGGGGCCTGACTGATAGGAACCAAGACAGGGAAATAGTTCAGTTCACTTCAGTCGCTCAGTCATGCCCGACTCTTTGCAACCCCATGCACTGCAGCACGCCAGGCCTCCCTGTCCATCACCAACTCCCAGAGTTCACTTAAACTCACATCCATCTAGTCAGTGATGCAATCCAGCCATCTCATCCTCTGTCGTCTCCTTCTCCTCCTGCCCCCAATCCCTCCCAGCATCAGACTCTTTTCCAATGAGTCAACTCTTCACATGAGGTGGCCAAAGTACTGGAGTTTCAGCTTTGGCATCAGTCCTTCCAAAGAACACCCAGGACTGATCTCCTTTAGAATGGACTGGTTGGATCTCCTTGCAGTCCAAGGGACTCTCAAGAGTCTTCTCCAACACCACAGTTCAGAAGCATCAATTCTCCGGCCCTCAGCTTTCTTCACAGTCCAACTCTCACATCCATACATGACTACTGGAAAAACCATAGCCTTGACTAGACAGACCTTTGTTGGCAAAGTAATGTCTCTGCTTTTGAATATGCTATCTAGGTTGGTCATAACTTTCCTTCCAAGGAGTAAGCGTCTTTTAATTTCATGGCTGCAATCACCATCTGCAGTGATTTTGGAGCCCAAAAAAATAAAGTCTGACACTGTTTCCACTGTTTCCCCATCTATTTGCCATGAAATGATGGGACCGGATGCCATGATCTTAGTTTTCTGAATGTTGAGCTTTAAGCCAACTTTTGCACTCTCCTCTTTCACTTTCATCAAGAGGCTTTTTAGTTCTTCTTCACTTTCTGCCATAAGGATGATATCATCTGCATATCTGAGGTTATTGAGATTTCTCCCGGCAATCTTGATTCCAGCTTGTGCTTCATCCAGCCCAGCATTTCTCATGATGTACTCTGCATATAAGTTAAATAAGCAGGGTGACAATATACAGCCTTGACGTACTCCTTTGCCTATTTGGAACCAGTCTGTTGTTCCATGTCCAGTTCTAACGGTTGCTTCCTGACCTGCATACAAATTTCTCAAGAGGCAGGTCAGGTGGTCTGGTATTCCCATCTCTTTCAGAATGTTCCACAGTTTATTGTGATCCACACAGTCAAAGGCTTTGGCATAGTCGAAAAAGCAGAAATAGATGTTTTTCTGGAACTCTCTTGCTTTTTCTATGATCCAGCAGATGTTGGCAAGTTGATCTCTGGTTCCTCTGCCTTTTCTAAAACCAGCTTGAACATCAGGAAGTTCACGGTTCACGTATTGCTGAAGCCTGGCTTGGAGAATTTTGAGCATTACTTTACTAGCATGTGAGATTTGAAATCAAATCCCTTATGATTATACAGTGAAATTGAGAAATGGATTTAAGGGGCTAGATCTGATAGAGTGCCTGATGAACTATGGACTGAGGTTCGTGACATTGTACAGGAGACAGGGATCAAGACCATCCCCATGGAAAAGAAATGCAAAAAAGCAAAATGGCTGTCTGGGGAGGCCTTACAAATAGCTGTGAAAAGAAGAGAAGCAAAAAGCAAAGGAGAAAAGGAAAGATATAAGCATCTGAATGCAGAGTTCCAAAGAATAGCAAGAAGAGATAAGAAAGCCTTCCTCAGCAATCAATGCAAAGAAATAGAGGAAAACAACAGAATGGGAAAGACTAGAGATCTCTTCAAGAAAACTAGAGATACCAAGGGAACATTTCATGCAAAGATGGGCTCGATAAAGGACAGAAATGGTAGGGACCTAATAGAAGCAGAAGATATTAAGAAGAGGTAGCAAGAATACACAGAACTGTACAAAAAAGATCTTCACGACCAACAGAATCACGGTGGTGTGATCACTGACCTAGAGCCAGACATCGTGGAATGTGAAGTCAAGCGGGCCTTAGAAAGCATCACTACGAACAAAGCTAGATGGAATTCCAGTTGAGCTATTTCAAATCCTGAAAGATGATGCTGTGAAAGTGCTGCACTCAATATGCCAGCAAATTTGGAAAACTCAGCAGTGGCCACAGGACTGGAAAAGGTCAGTTTTCATTCCAATCCCAAAGAAAGGCAATGCCAAAGAATGCTCAAACTACCGCACAATTGCACTCATCTCACACGCTAGACAGGGAGCTAATGATGCTCCGTTTGTGTGTGTGTGGTGAGGGGTGGGGAGGAAGGTGATCTATTAACCACTTACGGAGAGAAGTAGGCTTTCCAGACTCTGTCCCGATCAAATGAATGGTGTTTGTATGACAGAATCTCTCTGATCCAATTCTGCATAATAGTCCTCATGGTGTCCCCAACTCTATGCTACACTAAATTAAATAGCATGCTAACACCAGCTCGTGGAGGCCTGCTCTGAGAAGGTCTCTCATGTCCTTAGTCTCTCAGTCCTGTCCAATTCTTTGTCACCTCATGGACTGTAGCCCGCTAGGCTCCTCTGTCCATGGGGATTCTCCGGGCAAGAACACTGGGGTGGGTTGCCTTACCTTCCTCCAGGGGATCTTCCCAACCCAAGGATCAAACCCAGGTCTCCCACACTGCAGGTGGATTCTTTACTGTCTGAGCCAGCAGGGAAGGCCTGGTCCTTTGTAAAGCTGATATCTCCTCAAAGTCCTACAAATCCTGAGGTGAAACAACTAAATTGGGCAATAACAGGTGCATTTTTAGGCAGAACTACCAAGATGTACTGTTATGGGAGGCATTGTGTTTCGCTTATTTCTTGTGTCCATGTTCTGACCCCCAGTACCTCAGAATGTGACCATACTTAGGTCATTAAGCAGTAGGGGGGCCTTCCTGCTACATGACTGGCATCCAGACAGGAAGGGGTCAGGACACAGAAAGGCACAGGGGAAGGACCACGGGAGAAAATGGCATCTTCAAGCCAGGACAGAGGCCTCGGACCAAAACCAGACTAGCCCACAGCAAGATCCCAGGTGAGCCTTCCGGAACTGTGAGAACATGCCTTTTGTGCTCTGAATCCCCTGCCCCAGGGTCTTCAGTCCCTGGCCCTGGCGCATGAACACGGATACCATTTCCCAGCCACGTGTCAGGACCCCATGCGCCCTGCCTCGTGTAGGGCCTGCATTAATAAGTTAAGTCCCCTCCACGTTAAAACCATCCCTCCTCCTGTCACTCGAGGAGACAGAGGCAAACAGTGAGCCGCCCTCTTCCCTGTGTCCCTAATCAAAAATAATCAGGAGGAAGCGGAGGGAGGCAGGAAAGAGGCCCAAGGAGACCCCCAGGTAAAGAAGGGGTCCTTTGAAGGACCAGAGCACAAGGCTGAGTGCAGGGCTGAGGAGCCTTTGTGGGGTCTGTGCGTCAAGACGCTGTCGTAAGCATTGCTTGTTTTGCAAGGAGCGCGGGAGACGGAAGAGGCACTCGGTCCGCAGACCCTCCTTTCTGTTCACACTGCCTCGGCGATCTCCGGCAGAACAGCATGCAGCCAGGGGGCGGTGGGCTTCTCCGGGTCTCCGCAGCCGGCAGCCTGGCCCACTCCCGGCTAGCCCAAAGAGACAGGGAGGCGGAGAGGCGGCCCCAGGTGCGCGCAGGCTCCGGAGGGTCAAGGCTTATTCAGGAGGTCACTCCATTTAATGCTTCCCTTCTGCCTTTTCCCCTGGCTTCTCGCTGAAGCCCAGAGAGCTTGCCTAGTTGTGATTTCTGTGTATTTATTTTTCCCCATCGAATCCCGCCTTTCGGCTGGGAGTAGCCTGCTGAACCACCCGCAGCAGCGGGCCGGCCACTACAGATTAATTGGGGACGGAGGTTTCTGCTCCCCAACTTCCGTGGGCTCCTTTTGTGGGCTTTCTCCCTCTCTCCCTGCGGCGGGAGCCCCGAGTCTGTGGGATGAGTCTTTAACGTGTATGCATTTGAAAGGAGCAGATGAAAGCCACTTCTCTGAGCCACCTAATTGGAGAGAATTGCGGTTTTAGGGGTGAGGGGCGGGCCTCCTAAGTGAGAGGGAGAGGGGGCGTGGGGGCGGGGCGGAGAGAAGGGCCTGGGCTCTTTTTGATGAAAATGCGGGCCTCCCCACAGTCATTCCTCTTCAGCTGCTGCCTCGCAGATGGACCCTTTAATTGAATTTTCCTTCGGGCCTGGGGGAGGGAGCCATTTCGGGCCAGAAGAGCAATTGAAGTGAATCCCTTGGCTTTGGTTTCTTTTCACTGGGAGCTGGAGGGGCAGGTGGGGTGGTTGTCAGTCTTGGTGTTTTCATCCTAGGCCTACCATCCTCTTCTTCTCAGTTCACCTGATTTTTCTTTTCTGTTTTGAAAATCCCCACTCTGGATTATTTTGCCACACTCTGGTCTTTGTCATCAGGGTATGCGTGGAGGAAGATGCATTAGAATGGCGCTAGTGGTGAAGAATCTGCCTGCCAATGCAGGAGACGATCCCCCAGAGGAGGGCATGGCACCCTACTCCAGTATTCCTGCCTGGAGAATCCCATGGACAGAGGAGCCGGGCAGGCTACAGTTCACAGGGTCACACAGACTCGGACACGACTGAAGCGACATCGCATGCCTGTGTGTTTGATAGCTTGGATCCTGCAGCCTTTGGTGGGGTATCTGCCGGTCCTGCTGGGAAGGAGATGGTGTCAAGATCAGTGCCTGCCTCTGAGAGTCCATCCTCCATCAGGGAGAATGCTCTTTTAAAAAAAAAAGCCAAAAGAAAAACAAAACAAACAAGTAAACAGAACCAGTTGAAGCCTCGTAGAAGCCAGCATGAAGTTCTCCGATGAGTAGGAGAGGGGTTAAATGCGGCGAGAGGCAACCAGGACAAGACCCTGGAGGTTGGTGGCACACAACCTGGGGATTGGCCGGTGGGGAAAAGCACACATCTAGAAGGCTGAGCATCCCTCAGTCCAGGGAGTGCGCAGGAGAAGAAAGAGAGAGCCTTGTTCTCTGCCCTCGTGACCACAGTGACGTGTGCCCATGATCAGGATTCTGCCGGGCGGACCACAGAGGCCAGAGATCTGAGTGTGATTCCAGGGGTCCCGTGAGGAAGCCTGGTGGATGTCCACGCATCCACAGCTTCGGTGGTCTTCTCAGACCTTCATGAGATGAGCAATTTGGTGGTGGAGAGGAGAGGCAAAAACCATTAGTTCCAAAGGAGAAAAACAAAACAACAACAACAACAAAATAACTGGTTCCTTTGTTCATCAGGGTTCACTAAGTTTGTCAACCCGATTTCTGACTCATTGTTAAAATCTGGAGACACACAGTCAAATATCACATGACCCCTGAGGCTTAGAGGAGGAAAGAGCTGCGGAGGCACACATACCTCTATTAAGTAGTATTTGATAGTAAGAAAACACATTGGTTGAAATTTGGGCAAATAGTACAGAAAGGATGTGGCATGTGAAGAAAGAGCGCTAACCCCCTCTTTTGGGAGCCCTCCGCAGAGGTAGACACCCTGAGCAAAGTCCGAGCCCACAGACTCTTCTCTCGGCCCTTCATGAGGGGTGGTGCTTCCGCTGATACAGCGGCCATTCTCTGATGCTCGGGGTGGGGGGATAGCAGCCGCAGCTCTCGGGGAAGGTGGGCGACCAGAAGTGGGCCTGGCACCGTCCTTCAGGAGAGGAAGAGGATTTGCGTGGGAAGAGAAAGAAGCCTGCTCTGAGTAGTTCACTGGTGGCCGGGGTGCAGAGGTGGTCACAAGAAGGGAGGTAGGGAGAGAAAGGGAGGTGGCAAGCCCACGCGGGCGGGAGGACCAAGTCGTGTGCAACAGGGGAGTGTTTAGGCAGGTGAAGTAGAACCATTGAGGCAGAGCCTTGCTTGCGTGATGAATTTAGCTATTCCTTAAGAAAATCATAAAATCAAAACAAACAAATGAACTCTTTCAAGTTCCCACTCTGGCCAGTTATTTCCCTGCTGATTATCTATTCTTGTCACTACCGCCTTCATCATCGCTCTGAATGTTCATGTAACTACCATGAAGTAGCTGGTATTATCCACTTTGGAGGGAAGGCAACCGGGGTTCAAGCAGTGCAAGTCACCCACTCAAGGTGGCATTGGTGGCAGATGTGGGCAGGACTCTGAGTCACATGCCACCTTCTACAGCCGCCTCCCGCGACGGTAACAGGAGAAGAGGGTTAAGACCACTCCCTCCGGCGATGTAGGAGTTTTCCAGTCCTCAAAACAAACCTCAGCAAGGCTGGCCCGACTGCCATCCTGAGAACCCCCAGGCAGCCCTGGAGAAGACATTCCAACCCACGGTACCAAGCGAACCACACAGGGCAGCCACGCCACGTGCCCTGGTGTGTGGTGAGAACGCCCTCCGAACAGCACGCAGGTCACTATTGCAACAAACAGGCCGCGCCCCGGGCAACCCTCCAGGGCCAGCCTGTCCTAATCTGTCCCTAATCACAGGACCGCTTAAGTGTCTATTCTGCCACCTGCCGTGTTAGGCACTTTGCATTCATTATTCCAATTAATTCTCACACCAGCCCAGGAAAGTAAGAATTACGACTCTTGCTTTACACACTAGGAGATGGCAGCTCCGAGAAGGGGTCGAGCTGTGAGTCAAAAGCCAGTTCTAACCCCAGTGACTGTGCCCTCTTTCTCCTGGGCAGCCCTGAACTTAAAGCTGCACCCCACCTCCACGTCTGCCAGACTCTTGGGAGTTCAGGCTCCATAAACATCTTCCCAATAAACCAGTTCCTGCCACCCACTGTTGGGTTGTCGTCACCTCGCTTGCCTTGTCTTTCAAAAACAAGAAGAAAACCCTTCAATGAATGTATGGGCTCGTAAGGCGTTACACACGCTGTGGAGATAGCTAGTGTTGGGGCAGCGCTGGATGGCCAGCTTCTGCAGTGGCCTGGCTCCAGTGACCTTGCGGTCACTTCGGGGAAGGAGGATCCAGCTCCTCCCTGCCCCCAGAATCATCTGCCAAGGACTGGCCACTCAGCCATCATGGAGTAATGCTTCACCAGCCACTGATTGCTGTGTGCTGGTCACTTGCTAAGAGCCTCCCGTGTCTGGCAGCGTCAAATTTCAAAGCAATTTCTCAGCCTTGGCACCACTGACATTTTGTGCCTGATCCCTGGGTGGGGTTCCATCCCTGGGTTGGTTTCCATCCCTGGGTCGAGAAGATCCCCTGGAGAAGGAAATGGCAGCCCACTCCTGGATTCTTGTCTGGGAAATCCCATGGACCGGGGGGCCTGGCAGGCTACAGTCCACGGGGCTGCAGAGAGTCTGACATGACTGAGCGACTACCACATTCTTCCCTGTGGGGCAGTCTGGCGCGTTGTAAGACACTCAGCGGCAGCCCTGGCCTCTCACCTCTCAATGCCAGTATCACACCCCTCCCAGTTATGACAACCAGACATCCCTAAATGCATCCTAGGTCACAATACTGCCCACAGTCAAGGACCACTGTGTTCAAGTACAAACTGAGGAGTCTCTAAAAGGATCCGGGGGCATCACGTGACTCTGGTTCAGGCTGGGGCAGAGTCTAAAGGCAAAGTCAGCTTTGACTTAGGTCATCCCAGGTCATTCTGCCCATCTGCCCAGAGCTCTGGGAAACAGGGTCATGCCTGCAAGTTGACCTTTCAGGGAGCCAACGTGGAACAATGTGAATCCCACTAATGAAGGACCCAAAACAGAATGAATGGGCCCCAAACCCCCGGACTTTGGGTTTCCTGAGTTGATTTGCTTGGGAACAGCTGGCAACGATCGTAAAACCCTGGGGGAACCCTTTTCAAATCCTGCCCGGCTGCTAATTAGACGTGCAGACTTGCAAAGTGACAACCTTTCCAAGCTCAGCTATTTTGTCTGTGAAATCAGGATAAACGGAAACGGTGCCTCTGTCACGTGGGTTCTTGGGAGGATCAAACAGGGTGTTGAATATAAAGCTCTTACTCCCGTCCAGGCACTTAGTAGGCCTAATAAATCAAAATCGCCTTTGCTCCCGCCCTTCTTTCCCCAAGACAGAGCTAGGATTTTATTTGGAACCAAACCAGTGGGGGTGCGCCACGATTTCCAACCAGAAGGGCCTGTGTGATGAAAGGGGGGGGTTGTGTTTCCTTCCAAGCATGACGCCTGGCCTTGGCATAATCCAGCTCCTTTGTGAATCTTCAAGTCATCTTTCTTTGACGGTGTGCCCAGCCAGGCCTGTTGGATCAGGACTGCTGTCAGAGGCCTCGTGAAAAAGGGCGTGGGCCCCTCTGCAGGTGTCCGCTGTCGATAAGCTTGTCAGCAGAGGCTTTTCCGTGCCTGGCTCATCCGTCAGAGGTACAGGTGTGCCTGGGCTCCGCTTACACTCTTGAGTCAGGGTCATCGTTGCCAGGACCGAGGAGATTTCCCCCCAGGGAATGGAAGCTTTTATCAACCTGAATAATAGCCTGCTGCAGCCTGGAGCCCACAGAGGTCGATGAATAAGCTTCTCTTTCCCCCTACATCTGAAAACCAAGAGCTCAAGCACCCATGTGGATCATATTGCTGCATTCTCTGGGAAATCGGGTCGACGAGGCTCTTGGTAAAGCTGCAGGTCACAGGGCAAAAAAAAAAAAAAATTAAAAGAAACAAGACAAGGAAGTAGATGTGAGCTACCTGGTAAGCTTCTGTGTGTCTTAGAAGGTGTGACTCATTAAACAAAGCCCAGGTTATGGCAGGGCTGGGAGTCTGCTCTTGGATAGCATCTCGTCTGCTTTCTCAGGCAGGCATTTCTCTGAAAATCAACAGAGACAGAAAAAAAGGGAAAAATGAAGACGGTGCTCAAATCTGAAAATCTTTCTAATACTTGCAAATTAGAAAAATAATTTTGATGGAATAGCTTTGGGCAAGATGGAACTTGGGGAGTAATTCAGATTTCATTTATTCACTTCCTTGTTCTATCTTTAAGTCAGCAAGGCCCTCTAAGTTGCTATGCATTTAGCAGCTTGCTTTTGCTGTGGTCTGGGGGTGGAGAGGTAGGGGGGGTGGGGGGAGGCGGTATTTGTTGCCTGAACAAGAGCCTCGGAGGAAGAACCTCAGTACCAGCCTGCAGGGCCCAGCAGAGCCCAGACATGTGGGGCACCTTGCGATGTGAGACTTGTGAGAACTGCATGATTGAAACACAGATTCAGCTGGGCTGCTGAGGATAAAACCTCTGACAACCATGGGACAAAACCACCCTGATACCACAGAGCAATGCCTGGGGATTCGTGCATGGTGAAATCTATCAAAATGTAAAAGGTGGACATAACTTTTGTGTCCCCCAAGAAAGCAGTAGGGTCACTCAGGATCCAGCTGTTTTGTTGTCGTATTTCAGTTGCTCAGTCATGTCCAACTCTCTGTGACCCCATGGACTGCAGCACGCCAGGCCCCCATCTCCTCCTGCCCTCAATCTTTCCCGGCATTGGGGTCTTTTCCAGTGAGTCGGCTCTTTGCATCAGGTGGCTAAAGTATTAGAGCTTCAGCTTTAGCATCAGTCCTTTCAGTGAATAGTCAGGGTTGAATATCATCTAATAATCAACGGCACAAACTCCAGGGTCAGCAAGCTCATGATCTGTGAGAGACTTAGCCTGCTTCCCCATCCTGTGTCTCAGTTTCTGCATCCGTCACAGTGAGTTTCCTTGCGCCGTAACAAATGATCACACATTTGCTTACTTAAAACAACAGACACTTATCCTCTCACAGGTCTGGTGGCTAGAAGTCCAAGGTCAGTCTATGAAAGTCTGTGCTCTAAGCAAGGACTCTTCCTTGTCTCTTCCCCAGCTTCTAGTGTTGGCCAGACACCCTTGGTGCTTCCTGCCTGTAGGCTGTCTCCACCTCTGATCTCTTTTTCTAAGGACCGCCTTACAAGGCCCACCCTAATCGCATATGACCTCGTCTTAACCAACTGCTTCTGCAAAGACTTGATTTCCAAATCAAATCACATTCATAGGTATCTGAGGGTAGAAGTTCAACATATCTGTTTGGGAGACACAATTCAATTTGCAATAGTACCTCATGGGGTTGCTTTGAGGATTAAATGAGATAATGTGAAGAGTTTACACCAGTGCCTGGCAAAGAGTAATACAAACTATAAATTATTGGTATTTCTAAATTTATAGCAGGCTTAAAAGGGTGGGCATTATTGTCCTTCTTTGACAAAAGAGGAAGCCCTGGCTGGAGGTTAGGGCCAATGGCGTAAGGTTACCTAGTCAGTGAGTATAAGAGCCAGAACACATGAACTTTTTTTACTTCATTAGGCACATTCATTCTAGAGCAGCTTGATTTCCCATCATGACCTAGTTCCCTCTTACTTTACTTGTAAGACTTGCTTTCTAATCAACACTGAATGTTCATTGGAAGGGCTGATGCTGAAGCTGAAGCTGAAGCTCCAGTACTTTGGTCAAGAGCCTACTCATTAGAAAAGACCCTGAGGCTGGGAAAGATTGAGGACAGGAGGAGAAGGGGACGACAGAGGATGAGATGGTTGGATGGCACCACCAACTCAATGGACATGAGTTTCAGCAAACTCCAGGAGATAGTGAAGGACAGGGAAGCCTGGCATGTTGCAGTCCATGAGGTCACAAAAAGTCGGACATGACTGAGAGACTAAACCGCAAGAAATCAGCTGGATCCTGAGTGACCTCACTGCTTTATTGGGGGATGTGAACTTTAAATAAAATAATCTAAATTTTATTCACTACTTTAGAACCTAAAATTTAGAAGGAATGAGCTAGAATAGTATTGATTCTTACGTTACACAGGTCATTAGTCCTTCACTGCTATAAGTACCATGCTAGGCCTGAGCACCAGGTAACTCAGTGAAGGAAGTACTAGCTCATTTCCACTTTTACAGAATAGAATATGTAGGCAGAGAGAGGCTAAGATGGGAAAGCTGGAAATGTGCCAGAATGGTCCAGAACTTGGACTTGACCCGGGTCGTCTGACTTTAGGCTCCAGAGTCTGTGCTTCTTTGTGTGGTATCCCATGTGAAATGGATATATTTAAACCTTCTTTGGACATTGTGTGTGCTCAGTCACTTCAGTCGTGTCTGGTTCTTTGTGACCCTATGGACTATAACCCACCAAGCTCCAGTGTCCATGGGATTCTCCAGGCAAGAATACTGGAATGGGTTGCCATGCCCTCCTCCAGGGCATCTTCCTGACCCAGGGATTGAACCTGCATCTCTTACATCTCCTGCATTGGCAGGCAGGCTCTTTACCACTAGCGCCACCTAGGAAGCCCTCTTTGGACATTAGTTTACTTTTAACTTTTTGACATTACAGACAATACTGCAATAAACAAGCTCAAGCTAAATTTTTATATGCATCCTGAGTTGTTTTTTTCTTGTAGGAGACAGGCTGTGTCAGAGAGTAGGCATGCTATTAAGGCTTTGGTATATAACGTCAAATTGCAAGAATGAGGGAAGGAGTTCTCAGGAAGAGAAAATGTGATCAAGCAAAAGTATGAAATGAAAAATGGCAACCCCTCCAATCTGAATGGAATGTAGAGTGCTTGAAGACAGATACTGAAGCACTGCCTCTAAAGTGGTCTAGAGCCAACTTGCAGAGAGGTTTGAATGTCACACTGTGGAATGTAGACTTTTGCCCAGCAGCACTCCAAAACCAGCCTCAGCTTTTGAATGGGGCAGTGAAATGATCAGATTCTGTCTAAACTAATTTCAAAAATAACTTCCTCTCTCTTCCAAAAGGAGGGTCATTTATCACAATTCAGTGCAGATCGATTGAGGGAGGAGGTTACTAGGAGATAGTAACTACGATATTTTAATTATTTTTCAACAAAGTACATTCTTGAAATCATCTATTTTGACATATAGAAATTATAGGGAATAATACAAAAAATAATATGATGTATTAATGATATATCGTAATTCTATATCATATACTTTTGTGTGTTAGTCGCTCAGTCATGTCCAACTCTTTGTGACCCCCATGGAATGTAGCCCGCCAGGCTCCTCTGTCCATGGGGATTCTCCAGGCAAGAATACTGAAGTGGGTAGTCATTCACTTCTCCAGGGGATCTTCTGGACCCAGGGATCAAACGCAGGTCTCCAGTTGCAGGTAGATTCTTTATTGTCTGAGACACTAGGGAAACCCCAGGGAAGCCCATATATTTATGTGTAGTCTATGATATAAAATATAATATGTAATATATATAATTATATATTTTGGCATAGTAATCATGTTATAAAGAATAAAGGATAGCCACTCTTCTGACTCTGGAGTTTATCATCCTCATGCATTTTTTATACTTTAACTACATAAGTCTATATGAGCAATAGATAATGGTTTGTTGAGTATTTTAAAACTTCATAGAAATAGAAATATACTCTGTCAATTTTACTGCAATTTGAGTGTTCATTCAAAATGAATTTGTTTATATTTGCCTTTGTTAATTAATGTATGTGGCTCTAGATTTTTTTTCCCACTGTTGTACTACAATATTCCATTGCAAGAATATACCAGGTTTCATGCTTTTTCTCTTCCTGATGGATATTTAGGTTGTTTGAGATTTTTTTCTTTTATAAACAATGTCTGTTTATATGTCTTCTTGTGTACCTGCCAAGTGGACAGCCCTTTTCAATCAGGGTTCCTCCTCTGAATTGCGAGACAGAGGCGGTAATCAGAGTAATTCTTAAGTTCCCATGGCTAGTGTGCAACTCGCACCATTCTAGATTCATAAACGAGAAGCTAATTTCTTTCATACGCCAATGCCTGAGAACATAAGTTTAATTCTCTGCAAGTGGTTGTGATGTCTTCGGAGAGGATCTGCTGCTCAGTTTGAACAATTTCAGTTTTATTTGATGGTGCCAAATTGCTCTTTGAAGTGGTTCTACCAGTTTACACTCACACCAACAACGCAAGAGATGCACGCTCCATAGCATTGCCAGCCAATGGTACAGTCGGATTTTTTATATGCTTGTTACTCCAAAAGGAGTGCAACAGTATCTCAGTGTTTTGAACTTGCACTTCCATGATTACTTGTAAGGAAAAGCTTTCTTTTTTATTTTCATGGATCATTTGGGTTTCCTCCTTTGTGAACTTTCTTTTCAAATGTTAATCCATCCATCCATTTCTCAATGAAATTGTCTTTCTATCATTTTGTAGACCTTCTTTACATATTCTGATAGTAATCCTTTATGAGTGATACACATCATGGCAAGATTAATTAAAGTAATCCTTTATGGTGAATTTTAGGAGGTTCTGAGTTCTGCTATAAGGCTAATACATGGCAGAAAGAGAGGCTTCCTAGAGGGACGGTCAACATGAGGATCACGACTCATTCAGTTCAAATATTGCATATTTTAGATGGATGAGACTCTGTGGTGGAAGGTCTGGGAATGTGAAAGTAACCAACAAAGTATTTCTTCATAGTCTCAGAATTGAATTAGAAGTTTCAAGCCTCATTCAATTTTTTTTGAAGACCAGTAAGATAATAAGCTTTCTAGCCTTTTAGCAGTCATACTAGATGCCAGAATAAATGGAACTATGTCAAAGTTGTGAATGAATATAAATTAGAACTCTAGCATTCTATTCGGATTGGGATGAAGTTCCAGGGATGGACGATGATGGTGTCACAACACGGGGAAAGGGCTTAATCCTCTGAAGTGCACACTTAGAAATGGTTAAGACGCTGCTTTCATGTATTTTACCACAATAAACACTTCAAAAATAGAGAAAGAAAACAAACAAGACAGAATCTCTGCTTTAAGGAATCTGCAGTCTTAGAGCACGCAGACAAATAGCCATCTAAATTCTGTTACAACCTCGTCAGCACCATCCTGGTTACCAAAACAGCGCTGCAGGTCTTACCACAGTGATGTCACTGGAGGTTAAAAAGGATAAAAATGCTTCTGCTGGCCATTATCCCATGACTGAAGGAAGAAGAGTTCAGAGGGGAAGGCTTCTCGCCTGGGTGTTGGGTCCCATCTCCCGGGGTAGGGGCAGGCGGCCAGTTCAGGGGTAGGGGCCGTACCTGGCATCCTCTAGAGCTAACACAGCTGGCGGGACCGAAGGCCTGCTTAAAATTACATGCTCTCAAGTATATACGTGTTCTTTGTTCCCGCGCACCTCTGTAAACAAGGCTTTTTGCTCCTGTCCCGATCAAGCTGCTCCCTGTGACTGTCTGTAGAAAGACCGTCACAACAGCACTTGTCAGGAGCTGCAGCGGAGCAGGCCGTGACAGCTGGTGGCACGAGGGGGCCAGCTTTCCTCTCTCTGCCAGGCCTCCCTGAATAATGTGAGGTCTTGTGTACACAAGAATGATGCTATTGATCTGCCAACAGTGGGCCCCAAGCTCTGTGTCAGGTTTTTTTTTTTTTCCTTAAATAGCTGGGGGTTGCATTTACACTGGCCGGCTCACACACTGTCACTTCATTCTCCCTGGGATCCAAGGAGCACATTTGCACTTAGTTATAAGTGCAAAGAGCCCCAGAGTGCTTATTGCGAGGATGCGGGGGCTTGATGGTGGCCCTGTCACATACTAGCTGGGTGGCCCTGGGGAAGTCATTCGGCCTTTCCGAATCTCCTTCCTCATGTGGAAAAGAGGACAATAATACCTGTTCTGTCTCTCTCAGTATATACATCTAAAATTACTTTTTAATGGCTTTGTGTGCTTTAGAGTGTGAAGCAAATATGAGGGATTTAAAAGTATTTGCAAAGATAGAGCAGCTCTGCACTTGACGGGGTCCATCAATTGCATCTTGTGGTTTCTGAGCCCACATACGTGTGGACTGATACACATGGGCACAAATCTCCTTGGACAGCCGATGCACTCAGTCCTAGTGCGGAAGTTTAAGGAAGACAACTGAGAAGGTGCCTCAAACACATAGAATCGTGGACTATTAGATGCAAAAAGCCCTTCCCACCACCAGGGGAATGACTGGGTGGGGTTATATCTGTGACCTCCAAACTTTCTCTTCAGTTAAAGCGTTTTTCAGCATGCTCTTTTAGTACATGCATGTGTGTTCATTTATAAACAGTAGACATGTACTTGATGATGTTCAGTCGCTCAGTCGTGTACGACACTTTGCGGCCCCATGGACGGCAGCACACCAGGCCTCCCAGTCCCCTGTCCCGTTAGACATGTACTAGTGATTGCAGCCATGAAATTAAAAGACGCTTTCTCCTTGGAAGGAACGTTATAACCAACCTAGATAGCATATTCAAAAGCAGAGACATTACTTTGCCAACAAAGGTCCGTCTAGTCAAGGCTATGGTTTTTCCTGTGGTCATGTATGGATGTGAGAGTTGGACTGTGAAGAAGGCTGAGTGCCAAAGAATTGATGCTTTTGAACTGTGGTGTTGGAGAAGACTGTTGAGAGTCCCTTGGACTGCAAGGAGATCCAACCGGTCCATTCTGAAGGAGATCAGCCCTGGGATTTCTTTGGAAGGAATGATGCTAAAGCTGAAACTCCAGTACTTAGGCCACCTCATGCGAAGAGTTGACTCATTGGAAAAGACTCTGATGCTGGGAGGGATTGGGGGCAGAAGGAGAAAGGGACGACAGAGGATGAGATGGCTGGATGGCATCACGGACTCGATGGACGTGAGTCTGAGTGAACTCCGGGAGTTGGTGATGGACAGGGAGGCCTGGCGTGCTGCGATTCATGGGGTCGCAAAGAGCCAGACACGACTGAGTGACTGAACTGAACTGAACTGATGCTGGTATATAACATGCACTGTAAAAACATATACACACTAAGAAATTTAGAAAACTCTAACGTGGTCTTCCTGAAGCACAGAGTGGATCCATCGTGCCCACTCCATGAAAGGGTAGGTCTGTAACTTAGGAGTCCATGAGACAGAAGAGGAGACGGAGACCCAGAGAGGTGACGTGATTTATTCAAAGTCACACAGCGGTCTGAGTGAGACAGCTGCTTGCTGACGACATGCGGGATCCTGGAGTTGACCTTACATTGCAAATTGACATTGTCACACTCATCACACTTTGTTCCTAGTTTATTCCTGATGCATTGAGAGGTGTTTTTTTTTTTCCCCCTATCTTAAAGTTCTTTCTGTTTTTCTTTTAATTTCTGGACACAGACCTGAAAGAGTGGGGTATAGATTTCTTTCATGTAACAATGTGAGAAATAATAGAGCGGGATTGTATGTCACAGATGAAAATGCTGTATTTATGCCTCATTGTAATCCATTCATTGCTTTATGGATCCGAAGTCCCCTTGGGAGTGTCACAAATCCACATAATGTTCCCGAGTGCCGGATTTGGCATTTGGATCTCTGATTTAGCTGTCAGATATGTAAAATCACATGTAGCCAGACAACTCCCCAGGGACTCCACAGCTGCGGAGGCTGAAGCACGCCGGTTATCCCAACAAGGTCGGCATTCATTTACGCCCGCATCGCGCTCCCCCCGGCTGCCCTCTTGCTGCCCTCTCTGACTTTAAGTGGGGCTCAGAGGGCGCGGTGGCACGAGTCTACGAGAACTCTCTCCTCCAGCCCCACAGGCATCACTTTCAAAGGAGACACTTGCCCATAAGAGAGACAACAGACAACCTAAGATTGCTGGACATCTGAGCTCCGCTTACAACCGAAGCACTCCCTCACCTGCCTTTCAGCGTCCCAGGCATCTTCACGTGGTGACTTCCCTCTCAGGACCCTGCACAGGCTGTGTAAATAGCTGGGAAGGCAGTTCTCCACCTGGACCAGGTAATGGTCAGCATGCTCTCCCTTGTCTGTGCCATGCTCCATGCTCAGTCGCTTCAGTCATGTCCTACTCTTTGCGACCCCATGGACTGTAGCCCACCAGGCTCCCCTGTCCATGGGATTCTCCAGGCAAGAATACTGGAGTGGGTTGCCATACCTTCCTCCAGGGGATCTTCCTGACCTAGGGATCAAACCCATGTCTATTGTGTCTCCTGCATTGGCAGGTGGGTTCTTTACCATTAGCGCCACCTGGAAACCCTACAATGCACCATGCATGTGTGCATGCTAAGTCGCTTCAGTCCTGTCCAACTCTTCGCAACCCTGTGGGCTGGAGCCCACCAGGCTCCTCTGTCCATGGGATTCTCCAGGCAAGAACACTGGAGTGGGTTGCCAAGCCCTCCTCCAGGGGATCTTCCCTACTCAGGGACCAAACCTGCATCTCTTACGTCTCCGGCAGGGTTCTTTACCATTAGCGCCACCTGGGAAACCCAACGGTGCACCATAGCTGACTTTAAACTGACCAGAGTCCTGATTCTGCATCCTTCCTCTTCCCCTCCTTTTTGTGGGAACTCTGTCTTCTCCCACCCTCAGGCTTCCAGTTCCTCCCTGGAGCTCCAAAGGAAAAGTGGCTCCCCTGAGCCCTCTCATTTACTACACAGTGAAGGAACCCCACCCGCTCTAACACATTGGGCTCAAACCTGAGCTCTGCTCCCCAGAAGGCACTTGGCCGTGGGCAAGTCACTTCTCCTTTCTGAACTTGAGTCTTCATTTGTCAATCAAGGGTAATGCGCCCAAACTCACAGGGCTTTCTGAGACTCTGGGGACCAGGTGTGTGAAGTGCTTGGCACAGAGTGAGATTATTGTTGTTCAGTTGCCAAGTTGTGTCTGACTCTTTGTGACCCCCTGGACTGCAGCACGCCAGGCTTCTCTGTCCTCCACTATCTCTCAGAGTTTGCTCAAATTCATGTCCATCCAAGTCGGTGATGCTATCCAGCCATCTCATCCTCTGCCATCCCCTTCTCTTTTTGCCTTCAATCTTTCCCAGCATCAGGGTCTTTTCCAATGAGTCGACTCTGGGATTATAGCAAATATAAATAGGTCTCTGCCCTCAGCTCCTGGCACAAAGCTTCTAAAACCCTTGTCATTTCCTCAGTGATAAGAGCACTGAGACGTCTTTTGTTCTGAGACAAAGCTGGGAGGATCCTGGATGGAGTTAGTCACCAAACTAGAGATTAGGGAATTTTCACCTCCACCCTCCCACGGTGCTTTGTCCAGAGAGGAAAGAAGGGCTATAAATGGAGTTAATAACCAATCAAGCCTACATGAGGACGCCTCCATACAATTCCAATCGTATGAGGTTCAGAGAGCTTACAGGTAGGCAAACACACCCACAGCGGGAGGGGTCACACCCCAGCTTCACGGGGACAGAAGCTCCTGCACTCAGGACTCTCCCACGTCTTACCCTCCCCCTGAGTATCTCTTATGGATATTCACCTGTGTCCTTTATCATATCCTTTGATAAACTGTAGATGTAAGTGGGCAATTCCGAGTTCTATGAGCTGCTCTAGCAAATTAACCAAACCCTAAGGGGTATGTGGGAACCTCAGCTTCATAGCCAATTGGTCTAAAGCACAGGGGAAACCTGGCCTTGTGACTGGCATCTGAAGAGGAATGGGAGCAGAGCTGTGGGACTGAGCCCTAGGCTGTGGGATCTGGCACTACTTCCAGGCAGAGAGTGTTAGAACCGAGTTAAACAGTAGGATGCGAAGAGCCGACTCATTAGAAAAGACCCTGATGCTGGGAAAGACTGAAAGCAGTAGAAGAAGGGGACAGCAGAGGATGAGATGGTTGGATGGCATCACTGACTCAATGGACAGGAGTTTGAGCAAACTCTTCTCAAGTGATGAGTTGGTGATGGACAGGGAAGCCTGGTGTGCTGCGGTCCATGGAGTCGCAAAAAGTTGAACACAACTGAGCGACTGACAAGAAAATTGTAGGACACCGAGCTGCTGTTGCAGAAAACTGCTCGGTGTGAGGGGAAGATTTCTATGCATTTGGGGATCAGAAGTGTGAGTGTTTTGCGTGAATTGTAAAGGAGACACAGGAGAAAGACTCATAGGAGGAAAGAAGTAGGTCTTTCTAATACAGCACCCAACAAATCACAGACCTGTCTCCCTCACTCTTGGGTGTCACCTGAGCCAGGTCTTGTCAATTTCAACTGGAGTCAGTTCCTTGAACTAAAGGGAGCAAGCACTAATGATCAGTCCTTCCCCTGGATCTCCACGGGGAGGCCAACACCCTTATTTTATAACCCAAGGCGCTATGTATCTCTCCACCGAGCACTTGCAGAATTTTTTAATTATGTGTTTATTGCTACAATCCTGCAGTTAATATCTGCCTCTTCACTAGCCTGTATATGTTTCATGGGGGCTGGGATCAGGCCTCTTTCTATCATATCCCCAGCTGTGTAATGCAGGAAGGAAGGACTGGAAGTGGGATGCCAAGTGTTAGCAACCAGTTGTGGGAAGGGGATATTTTTGGATATGGTCTTTCTCAGGACCCAGGACTCTGGTAATGCTGGGACTTGCAGAGAGAAGGGGTCAAGATCTTTAATTCCCTTCTCTTCCCTCCTCCATCCTGTTCAGCTCCTAGCCTCACTGCATCTCCATCTCTACTGGTTAAAGATAACCTGTGGGGATATTTGTGAAAACAATGGTGCGCGTTTCCAAAGCCCAGGCATGGGAAGAGTAGGGGCAAGGAAGGCACAACAGCGGCTGAGGCCCTCCACTGCCTGTGCTTTGCTGTTCTTGAGAGCAGGAGAAGGAATGGACTTTGGTCTCCAGGAGTCTAGACAAACTCAGAGGACGTCTCAGATTTTTTTTTTTTTTCAAACTCTGGATATTACACATAGATAGACCCAGTTCACAGATAACAGATACCCTCACAGGCACTCCAGAACACAGATAGCAACATTCCACCTGGGTTTCTCTCACTCCTCCAGGGGGCTAGACCTGATATTCGGATTCTAACCCAATCCAGATTGTCAAGCCTATGCCCCTGGCACCACTCTGCAAGCTCAACAACTAGTCGGCTTCTCACAACATTAACCTTCACAGAGGTTTTGCCAAGTACCATCCTGAAGTCTCTTTAGCCTGAAGCTTCTCAAGGCCAAGTCCAGGCAGAAGAAGGTATGTCATCAGTTGGAACCCAGGGCCTATATCAGCTCTTCTAGAACCGTTGATTCTGTTGTAAATGCTTTATGGAGGCAGGTTTTTTTTTAAAGGGCAGGAGAATGAAAAGATTGCCCCAATAAATAACTCACTGGTGTCATAAAAGTAAAAAGAAAAAAAGAAGAAGAATTGTTTATATCTCTAAACCAAGGTTTACAGAAGGCTAAGAATTGCCCCACTGCACCCTCCTCCTCACAACGCAGCACAATTTTCTAACATCAGAATCAGAACCGTTACCGGAGTCTGAATAGTCACATCAGCTCCTAGAAGCCAGCCTCCCAATGGACCACACTGCACAGACACACCACGCTCACTTCTATTTTACATTACAACTTGGGATTTTCACTTGAGGTTTATCTATTACACAGGCCCTGATGCTGGGAAAGATTGAAGGCAAAAGGAGAAGTTGGCAGAGGATGAGACGGTTAGATAGCATCACCGATTCAGTGGATGTGAATTTAAGCAAACTCCAGGATATATTGAAGGACAGGGAAGCCTGGGGTACTGTAGTCCCAGAGGTTGCAAAGAGTTGGACACGACTTAGTGATTGAACAACTGAGCAACAAAAATTACACACGCTAGTGTTCTGTCTATTGCTGTTGCCGTGCACGAGCATTGACATAGTGATGAAGACTGAAACAGAAAAGCGAGCCCTGGTCCTCTTTTAGGACACATTATAGTCTGGCAGATACAGAATCAAACAAGAGATGAAGAGCAACCCAGGAGCAGGGACTGAGTTCCAAAAGGGCGGAAGAACAGAAACCACTGTCAGGGAAAACATCACTCTTCTATTAGTTACTGCACTGAGGCGAAGCTACAAAAGGGAAGAGAACACTCCGTCAAACCTTCTTCATACCAAGTATCTCCATACCAAGCACAGAAGCTGAGTATAGCCTGAGTAAAGCTGAGTATAGCTGAGTATAGCTGAGTAAAGCTGAGTATAACCTGTGGTTGAACGAGTGCTAATGAGCATAATCCAGGGCCCCTTTCAAAGTGTCCCTTTATAATACTATGCAAACATTTGAAGAGTAATTAGAATGTCTTACGGAAATTTTACAAAAACCTTGTGATCACCTCTCTGAACCACCAATTTCCTCATCTATAAAATAAAGAGACCAAACTGGACAAACCCAATGATGTTTCGGAGACGTGAATAAGTTTTCCTTTTGTTTCTGACAATAAAAGTAAGGTGGATTCTTATTGTAAAATAATTAAGGTGATAAAGAAAAAAGCAAAATTCTTCCAAGATCCCATCATCTGGAAATAACCACTATTAACTTTTATATGCATACTCTTTGAGATATTTTTGCTAATAGTTTTTTCTCCTTTTTATAAATATGTGATTGTATACTGCATAATGTGTTAACCTTTCAAAATCACATATATTGCAGACATATGTCCAGGCAAGTGTAGTTATCTCGATGTTTTGTTTTCAAAGACTGCATAGCTTTCTACCAAGCAAATCCATTTAGAGGCTTTCTATTTTCACTATCAAAAATAAGACAGCAATAAATATCATTTGACATGTATCTTTGTCCACTTGTCCACTTATATCTTTACGATTTATTTTTAGAAATGGGATTCCTGGGCCAAATTTATGTGCATTTTTTTCTTTATTTATTTTTAATTGAAGGATAATTACAATATCGTGTTGATTTCTTCCATACATCAACATGAAGCAGCCATAGGTATATATATGTCCTGAACCTCCCTCCCAACTCCCACCCCATCCCACCCCTCTAGGCTGTCATAGAGCCCTGGTTTGAGTTCCCTGAGACATACAGAGAATTCCCACTGGCTATCCATTTTACATATGTTAGGGTATATATATATCCATGCTACTGTCTCCATTAGCCCCACTGTCTCCTTCCTACCAGTCGCCCTGTATCCACAAATCTGTTATCTATGTCTGCATCTCCATGATGCAAGATGGTACCCAGCCCTACAGCAAGGCTGCAGTACCCTCCCGCCCTGGGAGTTGAGCCTGAGAACGCCCATTTTCCTCGCATCACTCTAGGTGTTAACCATTCTTCTTTATCTTTGCCAGTCAAATAGTTGAAAAGTAGAAACCTTTGTTTTCGTAATAGACTTTTTATAACTCAAATGTCATTCATTGTTTAGCATGATGCCCAGCAAATAACTGATATGCAATAGGTCCTCATTCATTTCCATGGGCTCTCAGGTGAAATTAAGTTGTGTGTCCATTAAATGTCTCCATACCAACTCCAGGGTAACGATATGACTGAATGACTAATAAATGGACTCGGTAGAGTGTCAGTGAGGTAGAGCTCTCCCCATCACTGGAAGTATTCAAGTATCCTATAGACTAGGGAGAATAATAAAGAATCTGTCAGGATTCCTGTATTAAGAGAAGCGCTTTCTGCATTCCTAGCTGCCAAAGGTATTTTTCATTACCTTAGATGCTGTCGCTATTTGATCAGTCAATTCAGCTCAACAATTAAGTAGGAAGAAAAAGACTCAAACTGATTATTTTACTTTTTGTAAGAATTGATTGTTCAACTCGGACAAAAATGTTGATCCCATTTTGCATGTGGAGATAGTCAATTTAGAAGAATTGTTCTTGCTGGCCTAAGCCTTGGGAGACAAATTAAATCTGACACTGCAGCAGAGGCTGGCAAGTGGGAGAAGGTGAATAAATCACTAAATCCTTAGAGTTTTTCTCTCTGGTTCCTCAGCGTTTTGCAATCTGGTGGCTCTGGTGGAATAGTGTTACTTATTGACAATTCAATAAGCATTAAACAAACATTTGCAACTGGTGGTAATTTGACGGGGCAAAATCACCAGGTGGTGTTCTGACCAGGGGACCTGTGGGAGTTATTGGATGATGGGGTGACTAAAAAAGTAGTCCTGAGATCATGGTGTTCCAGAGTCTGGGATGGATATTCTTCCTGTTGGACTCTCAACCCTAACTGGGAAGGGTAGAAGCCACAGGAACTAGACTTGGGACCTGCACTGCGCTGGTGGGAGATGCTTGCAAGGGAAAGCGTTCGCTGTAAATGCAGACCACTGCTCAGAACTGACAGCCAGTGAAGGGCATGAGGACCATCTCTATGGGTGTTACATGTTTGGGGTAATCTTGAAGAAAATGCAAAGGATAATGCAAAAAGAAAACAAGGAAGTTCGAAATGTGTTCGGGGGGGCAAGGAGGTTGGGGAGTTAAAACTGGAATCAGGAGAAAGAGATTAAGAAAATGTGACATAGGAAAAGCCAAGGGAAAGAAATTCTTCATTCTCAGAGCTTTGCAGGTGATTTGAGAATGGCCCAGGAAAGGTGAAGCCCAAACTTCTGGAGAAAAAAAGTACAATGATGAGGAGTGTGATCAATCCTTAGTGTAAGGGAACTCCCTAAGAACTTCAGACAAGAGGGGCATACCATGGCATTGGGACTATTGGTTGAGGAGTGGAGGGAAGTCCTTCTAGAATAACTGTGATTGAATTTCTGGGATCAAGTATTTGGGATGTGACAGGAGGTCCTTCAGATTAATTAATTATAAACCATATCCATCTTTACAACTCAGTTCAGTAGCTCAGTTGTGTCCGACTCTTTGCGACCCCATGAACTGCACCACGCCAGGCCTCCCTGTCCATCACCAACTCCTAGAGTCCCCCTAAACCTATGTCCATTGAGTCAGTGATGCCATCCAACCATCTCATCCTCTGTTGTCCCCTTCTCCTCCTGGCCTCAATCTTTCCCAGCATCAGGGTCTTTTCAAATGAGTCAGCTTTCTGCATCAGGTGGCCAAAGAACTGGAGTTTCAGCTTCAACATCAGTCCTTCCAATGAACACCCAGGACTAATCTCCTTTAGGATGGACTGGTTGGATCTCCTTGCAGTCCAAGGGACTCTCAAGAGTCTTCTCCAACACCACAGTTCAAAAGCATCAATTCTTCTGTGCTCAGCTTTCTTTATAATCCAACTCTCACATCCATACATGACTACTGGAAAAACCATAGCCTTGGCTAGATGGACCTTTGTTGACAAAGTAATGTCTCTGCTTTTTAACATGCTGTCTAGGTTGGTCATAACTTTCCTTCTAAGGAGTAAGCGTCTTTTAATTTCATGGCTGCAATCACCATCTTAGGGGTAGAAATAATGCCATTTGAAGTGATCAGAAATAATTTTTTAAGGATTATAAAATCTGAAGCAAGAAACTGAAGGATTTGGAAGCCCGGGTGCTATTTTCACTGATCCTTCAGATCAACACCTGGGATTTAGTAAGAGAGACAGAAGTCAAGAACATGAGCAATGGACTCTGCAGGTGGTACTGTGGGCAGGATCTAGACTGCTGGACCATGGTTTTAGATGGCAACACGATAGGATCCTGGCTGAGAATAGAATGCATTTCATGAGGACAGGAAAGAAAGAATTTGCCCGGAAACTCACTGATCCAATCAAGAGTGTTTTAATAATTCAAGACTTGGAAAATGTTGATGATGATCTTTTTAGAGTAGACACAGAGATTTACTGGTTGCCTCTAAGAAAGGCTGCTTGGCCCAGCTGCAAAGAGAGTGGTTAGAGACAGCCTTCTCTTGTTAACTGCTTCAGGTCAACTTCAGCTTTGAGTCAAGGCCACATTCTTCTCAGGGTAGTCACAGCCAGTGACTAAGGAAAACTGTGGTCCAAGGGTTTAGCCATTTAAACCCAATGCAGGACTCCTTTAATGGGTAATTTTTGCTCCAGACCTCTCTATTGGGCTGGCAGAAGGGAACACAGGTGGAGCCAGGAGATCCACTTGGGTGCTTCTTGGGCCAAATTTGCTCAATTGCAATTATGAATAGAAAAGCGCAGCAAGTTTAGAGCTGTGTGACTAGCTGACATCTTATAGTGGTTAATTCCTTCAAGGGTACTAGAGGTCACAGTCTTCTCAAGATGGCTCTAGCCAATAACCGAGTAAGACTGTGACCCAAGGGCCCAGCCATTTCTGCCAATATAAGACTCCTCCAAAGACAATTGATCCAGGGCCTCCTTGTTGAACTGTGATGAACTTTGTCTGACTTGCATCACCATCTAAAGGCTCCCCTTGCTCCATCCTGCTTCCTCCCATTTCCTTCTGTGGGTGTCACTCCCCAATAAGACGTATGCTCTCCTAACTCCATCTTAGCATCTGCTTTCTGAAGGATTCAACTGGCATACAGCTGAAGCCAAGAGAGGTACCTTCAGATCAAATAAGTCGCTCAGTCGTGTCCGGCTCTTTGCGACCCCATGAATCACAGCACGCCAGGCCTCCCTGTCCATCACCAACTTCCGAAGTTCACTGAGACTCACGTCCATCGAGTCAGTGATGCCATCCAGCCATCTCATCCTCTGTCGTCCCCTTCTCCTCCTGCCCCCAATCCCTCCCAGCATCAGAGTCTTTTCCAATGAGTCAACTCTTCGCATGAGGTGGCCAAAGTACTGGAGTTTCAGCTTTAGCATCATTCCTTCCAAAGAAATCCCAGGGCTGATCTCCTTCAGAATGGACCGGTTGGATCCCCTTGCAGTCCAAGGGACTCTCAAGAGTCTTCTCCAACACCACAGTTCAAAAGCATCAATTCTTCGGCACTCAGCCTTCTTCACAGTCCAACTCTCACATCCATACATGACCACAGGAAAAACCATAGCCTTGACTAGATGAACCTTTTTGGCAAAGTAATGTCTCTGCTTTTGAACATGCTATCTAGGTTGGTCATAACTTTCCTTTCAAGGTGTAAGCGTCTTTTAATTTCATGGCTGCAGTCACCATCTGCAGTGATTTTGGAGCCCAGAAAAATAAAGTCTGACACTGTTTCCACTGTTTCCCCATCTATTTCCCATGAACTGGTGGGACCGGATGCCATGATCTTCGTTTTCTGAATGTTGAGCTTTAAGCCAACTTTTTCACTCTCCACTTTCAACTTCATTATATTAGTCCCTCTACTTTGAAGTTTTTTTTAGCCTTTCACAATAAAATGTTTTTTGAAAGGAAAGAGAACTGAAAGGGGGGTGGAGAAGAATGCCTTAAACATAAAGTATAGACGACAAATAAAATGTCCAGATAAATCCATAAAACTGCTGCGAAAATCAGAAGATATTACATAGAGCAAATATGTAAGAATGACTAAAGTGTCTGGTGATGTTTTGTAACTAGAAAGCAACTGAGCGGGGGTCAGAAAAAAAATTGCTCTAATCTGAGAAGTCTTATTTTATGCCCGTCAGCAAAGCATGAGTAACAAAATAAATTGGGGATAATTTGAAAGAAATTCTTAGAAGATAGGGCAATAAATATGAACTTGTTTCATTCACCAGGCTTGGGAAAGAAGAGATACAGAACTGAAATAGGCTGATGGAAGCATATGCTCTATTCAAGACAAATAGGCCAGTTACAGGAAGGGACTGACCAGACACTGTGCCAAGAAGACAGACATCTTTGTGGAAAGTCATGGGCCTGTGGATGGATACGAGCTGAAGAGCCAAGAGATAAGGGGACGAGAATAGAAGTGATGTTGTTGTGGTACAGGTCAGGGCTTATTAAATCTGGCCCATGATCAACACTGTTCAGGAGACTTTTTTTTTCAGGGTCTACAAATAATTTTATTGAACAAATAACACAACAGCTTTCCTAGACTGAGGAGTACCCTCCCCAAACCATTTCTCAGATGCTTAAAGCACAGAGTTTGCACAGTAAGGAATTAAAAAAAAAATTCATTTCTATGTAGAAATCAGACTGTACCCCAACAACATCATGGACTGGACTATTTACAAGCTTTCACATTTTAAATATTCCTATTACGGTTGTTCTCTCCTTTCTGGCCCCATCCCAAGGGCTCCAGTACTTTTTTCCTGACTGATCCTGAAGGGATGGGTATACTGTAGGGAAAGGGGTGGTGGGTTCCTCAGAGCTACTGGCACCAGCCCTAGGGTGCTGTGCCTTACCACAGGGTGGTGGATGTGTAAGGGCAAGGGGGATTAGATACAGTAGGTGGGATGGGGCACAGGCATCCAGAGCCCTTCCTGCTCCCCATTGTATGTGCTCTCAACTTGGGGTGGAGGGGCAGCAACTGGTTACAGTGGGGAGGGATCAGGCCAGCCCTGGGTAGAGGGAGAAACCTCCCACACCCCAGTCCCTACTCCTAATAACAGACAGCAAATTGTCCATCCTGGGAACAAATGGGCAGGTAGGGAGGAAGAATCAGGCTTGTTCTGCCCTAGCCTCTGTCCAACACAGGAGGAATCAAGGTAGCAAACGGCCAGTAAAGGAAAGGAGGGAAAGGACATTCCCACTTTTGTAGAGCTCCAGTTGCCCTGGGGCGGGAAAAAGGCAGACCCGGCTTGTAAAGTGCTGTAGCCTCTGGCAGGGCTGGGCCCTAGGCAAGCTGGGAAGAATGCAGGCCAGGCAAGGGCACAGGAAGCAGGCATTCCTGACTGGCAGGTGCCCGGCCATGCTCCTTGTTAGGGAAGTTGGACTGGTAACTCTGCCATCAGGCCTTGCCAGCTACCAGTCCATCTCTGCTGCTGCTGCTGCTAAGTCACTTCAGTCGTTTCCAACTCTGTGCGACACCATAGACGGCAGCCCACTAGGCTCCCCCGTCCCTGGGATTCTCCAGGCAAGAACACTGGAGTGGGTTGCCATTTCCTTCTCCAATGCATGAAAGTGAAAATGAAGCCGCTGAGTCGTGTCCGACTCTTAGCGACCCCATGGACTGCAGCCCACCAGGCTCCTCCGTCCATGGGATTTTCCAGGCAAGAGTACTGGAGTGGGGTGCCATTGCCTTCTCAACCAGTCATCTCTAGTCCACTTACAAACCAACACCCAACCAGCACTGTAGGATTGCCCGGCTCACAGCTGAAGGTTCCAGGCCAGTGGAGTTTATTCACGGCTGTGGCCGCAGCCTCGGTTCCTCAAAGGCGGCCACACCTTGAGCCTGGGGGTGTCTTGCTGCAGCAGGGGGTGTTTATGCCACCCCCGCCCCAGGCTCACACCTCATAGAGAATCACAGGGAAATCCAGGTGGGTCCAGCTTCACGGTGCCCTGAGGAATCAGGTTCTGATGCACCCGCCTCAGCTTGGCCGGTTCTTGGTGACGACTGTCTCCTCAGAGACTTCGTGAGGCAGATCTTCATCCTCGTCATCGAACATGGAGCCGCGGGGCATGAATGCGAAGGTGGGGCACGACTGGGCCTGGCTGTCGCACCAAAGCAGCGACCACCGCCTCTGGGCCACCGCCCCTGAGGCTGAGGTCAAGGGCCACAGGCCCCGAGGTTTGGGGCCGCTGGTGCTCACGTCAGGGCTGCCGGCGCGCAGCGGGCCCCGCGGTAATTTGGCTCTGACAGGGCCATCGGCGCCGCCATGCCCTGACTGGACTTTGGCTCACAGATGCCGCCGCCGCCGCCTTCCAAAGGCTCCTGCAAGGGGCTTTTGAAATGAAATTTCTTGTTACGATTTCTACTAAATCATACATTCTGGGATTGGATCCTAAAATTTTTATTTTTACCACTCTCTGAGCAGTTCTAAGGAACAATTAGGTTTGTCTGGTGGCTCAGATGGTAAAGAATTCACCTGGAATGCAGAAGACATGGGTTCGATCCCTGAGTCGGGAAGATCCCCTGGAATGTGGAAGACCTGGGTTGGGAAGATCCCCTGGATGAGGGCATGGCAACCCACTCCAGTGTTCTTGCCTGGAGAATCCCATGGACAGAGGAGCCTGGGGGGCTACAATCCACGGGGTCGCAAAGAATCTGATATGACTGAGGGACTAAGCACAGAACAGCACGTGCACGATATGCAGATCGGCTTCCCCGTGGCTCAGCAGCAAAGAATCCGCCAGCAGTGCAGGAGATTCTGATTTGATCCCTGGGTCAGGAAGATCTTTTGAAGAAGTAAATGGCAACCCATTCCAGTATTCTTGCCTGGAGAATTCCATGGGCGGAGGAGTCTGGAGGGTTACAGTCCATGGGGTCGTAAGAGTTGGACATGATTTAGCCACTAAACCACCACCAATGTATAGACTGGACCAATGGGCCAAATAAATAAAAAGTGTAATAGGTTCCCAATACATTTTTAAAGAATGACTACAAGCATGATTTGGTAATGATGGGGAATTTCAACTCTATAAACATCTACTAAAAGCCTTCATTTGGCCCAAAGCAGAGCAGCCTAAAACTTGCCTTGCCCAAGTTTCCAAAAAGATTAAGCACACAAATGGAAAAACTACTGTCCTAGATTTAATTTTGACCTACTAGGATAAAGTAATGTTTATCAAAGATGATGAAAAAGGAGTCTTAGGGCAAAGGTCACCGAGTTCACAGACTGAGCCAACAGACACGGCGACAGTGTGATTCCCAGATAAGATTCATAGGTAAAGAAAAGCTTGATTCGAAACTCGAAAAAAAAAAAAAAAAAAAAGAAAAGCAAAATTCCGAGGCATAAAGAATGAAGGTCCATTGCACTCAGAATGTTTCAGAAATTTCTCAAATGGTCAAATCTCACAATGCAGATACAGGTAAGGTCAATGATAAAGAGAGAGAGGAAAAAAAAATCTAAAACGAATAACAGAAACCTGCACACAAAACCAGAAACAAACAAAACCAATATCACTCCATTACAGTCCCAGCTTTGGCTGTCTGTTGGGGGACTTAAAAAAAGAATACAAATGCTTGCATCACTCTCTGAAGTTTTGATTCAATTTGTCTAGGGTAAGAAATCAGCATAACTTTTTAATCTCCCTGAGTAACCCCAGTATTCACTTACAATTGCAATACAGTGCTCTGGAAGCTCTGATTTGAAAGGACAGGATAGGAAGAAGGACACAAATTTAAGAGGCATGTAAGAAAGTGACAGAGACAGTATTTTAGCAAAGTGACCTCAGGCTGACAAAAAGGCAACAGCAAAAACAAAATGCCTCTCAGTTCTATTTGGGACGAGTTGGGAGATCAGGGACAGGATAGGCATGCTGTTTGGGAAGAAGTCAAGAGATCTTAGAAGGCTGCAAATGAGTAAATAGCCTTCCAATTTTCTAAAATGGAGAGAAAATGGATTCTGTAAACTACGGATGATTGAGCTTGATATGGATCTCAGACAAGATTCCAGAATGTATTACTAAAGCGCTGTTATAATGGGCACCCAAATGACAAAGCAGTGATTATAGAACCCAGCATGGGTTCACAAGAACACACCCCGTTAGTCCGGCCCATTTCCATCCCTCAGTGGGAGGTTGGCAGATAAAGACAATGTTCACACATTCCCATTCAAGCATCTGGACACTAGCAAAACACTTGGTGATGTCTCTAATGATACACTTGTGCTTAACGTAGAGAAAAAATGGGTCTGGTGCTAGAACATGTGAGTGGGTTATTAACTGTTCAGAAATCATATCCAGAGAATACTCATTAATGGAGTTTTGTCAAACCTAGTGAGGGCTTTCTAGTCTCCCGGTATCTGTCAGAGAAATAGTTCACAGGCCCTGTATACGCTTGAATACTTCTGATGGGCTGGAATGATAAGCAGAATCTAAAAATAATTAGATTTAATAAAGTTAATAGTCCAGGATCTGAGTGCTAAAATCTTACAGTACATGTAGAGGAGAAATTCGATGTAAAGGCAGCTGACACTTTTAAAGAGCCTTGAGAGTGTTAGTCAACAATTGATCCAATATCAGTTGAAAGCAACGTGGCTGCAAAATATTGAAAGTGACCAAAGCTGACTCTAATAAAAGTAAGGAACTGATAATGGAGGGCAGCATTTCCATCCTGTACTATGTGCTACTCAGAACATACCTGGAATTTTGCATTCATTTCTGGGTTCCACATTTTAAAAGTGAGGCATACAATCTGAAGTGCATTTCAGGGAGAACGGCCAGCAAGGTGAAGAAAACTAAAACCGAGCTATACATAGAACAAACGAAGGAATCATCTTGCTTATTAAGAGAAGACATAGAGGGATAAGATGCCTGTCTTCAAATAATTGAAAGACTGCCTTATGGAAAAGAAATTAAACTTACCTTATGTGTTCCAAAGTGCTTAAACCAGAAGAGTACCTGGAAGCTTTGGGAAGGCAGAAAGACTTTCCATATGTAGAGCCAAATATCAGCAATAAGCTATCTGAAAATAGAAACCGAATCCTAAGGAAACTGAGTTCTCCATCACTGGCTATATTAGGGCAGAAGCTGGGTGCTCACAACAAGGGATGCTGTACAGGAAAACCAGGTAGCAGATGAAACTGGATGCCTCTGAAGGACGTTTAGACCCTGACACGTCATGTCACTAAGAATGCGGAATAGACTTGGACAGCACACCTCTGTCCCTCGGGGAAGATGGGAGGTGTCTCTGCCTACAATGAGGGTAGGGGCAGAGTCTTACCATCTCCTTGGATGGGAAATCGGTCATCCATTGATTGGCACTCCTCTCTACCCAACTATCTAAAATAGGACAGTCCTTTGCCCACCAGGTGATTTTGGAATAGGAGTTATGCTTTTCCAATGCCACCAGGTCCATGTGGCCCAGATTAAATACATATTGAAAACCAATGGAGAACTGTAACTATCGTTAAGAAATATTCAACCTGAGAAGTTATTATAAACCTGGAGAAATTCTTAAGGCATGCAGGCTTGAAAATAAATTGTAACTTGTGCATTATAATTATATTACTAATTATAGCTTCCGTTTACATTGAAAGCATAAAACCAGCAAATGGGAGTAACGATTCTAGACGATAATGATGGTGATGACGGTGGCAAATGCTCACTTGGCACTTATTATGTTCCTGGCACTGTTCTAAGGGCTTTACTTGTAACAGTTTAACCCTCACAACAACCCTGTGAAGTAAGCACATTACCCCCATTTTACAGAGCAGGAAACTGACACAGAGAGTTGTTAAGCCACTTGCCTGTGGTCACATGGCTAATAAGTGGTAGATCTTGTACTCAGATTCAGGCAGTCTCTTGACCACTATGGCACACCGCCTCTCCCAAGCTTCTGGGGGCACATTCTCAATCTCAGGAAGGGAATACCAGATTAGGCTCAACCCTGAATATTTACTGAAAGGACTGATGCTGAAGCCAAAGTTTCAATACTTTGGCCACCTGATGCAAAGAACTGATTCACTGGAAAAGACCCTGATGCTGGGAAAGATCGAGGGCAGGAGGAGAAGGGGGCAACAGAGGATGAGATGGTTGGATGGCATCACTGACTCAATGGACACGAATTTGAGCAAACTCTGGGAGATGGTGAAGGACAGGGAAGCCTGGAGTGCTGCAGTCCACGGGGTCAAAAAGAGTTGGACATGACTTAGTGACTGAACAACAACAACATATTGATGGAGAAGTTGATCCTCAGGGGCAGGGTCTCTAGGGGAAGGGTCTTGGTGTGGTCCAGGGAGGGCAGATCTCGCATGCCTTTGCCCTTTCTCACAGTCTGTATCTTTTCTTCTTTTATACCCCCAGCAAACCCTTCCACAGGAGGAAAGAAGCTGGTCAGACAAGAAGATACAGGAGTGAAGAGCAATGCATCAGATACCTGACTCATCTGGCCTCTATCCCATCCCTCCAGACCCAAATCTAGTTCAATGACAAATCTCAGGGCTATTCTGAGACTTGAATCTCACTTGTCTTCCCAACTCTGTGTCCAGTGACATCACAGTGATACCTTGAAATCAGCCTCTGGGGGAGTATTGACACCATGAAGTCAGCAGATGCTACAAACTAAGGCGTGTGTGTGTGTGTGTGTGTGCATGCGTGTGTGTGTGTGTGTGTGTGTGTAGAGCAGTTTACCAGCCCACCACTCCACACACTACTGGCTGCCTCCCCGAGAGACAGAATGACAAGCCTCGCATCCTCCGGCTCTCTCCACTAACTGCGTCAGGATAACGCACAGCACACACTTGTCTTCCCTTGTGAGTCCCTCCAGAGCCTTTATCATCTGTCAAGCAGAACTTTCATTATGAACATTTTTACTCCAAAGAGGCACCAACCGCCAGAGTCAGCCCCTCACGACTTTCTCTGGTCATGTCCTTGTGCGCAGACCCGGAATTTCTTCACATCTGCCGGCTCCTTCCTCAAATCTCCAGCTCCCAGGCTCTTTCACCCCACTCAGCCCTCCTGAATTCTCCACTCCTGATGTCAGAGTTAGAGTCAGACCTGCATTTGAATCCTAGTTTCCTCCCTGTCGATCCCTTTTGGCCTCAGTTTCATCACCTGTAAAATGGGGATTATGGTAATGCTTGACCTCACAGACTCAGTTTGAAGAATAAACTTGCAAACGTATGCAGAGCACACAGGAGTCTCTGGTGGAGATGGCTATTGTTACACACTCTCTCATAGGCACCTCTGGGCACTGACTCTTGTGGGCTGCTGTCCCACCCAGGCATATTATAGACAGGGCACCTGTGCCACCCACTTCCCCACCCCCTTGACTTTTTCCCATTGCCCCCTTCTTCTGGAGGGCCTTTCCCCATCTATTGAAATCCTTCACGTCCCTCAAAACCCAACACAACGCCTCTGCTGTAGGAAGTTTTCGCTGCTCCTCCCAGTTGTACTCTTGGCTCCCCAGGAGGCCACAAGGTGACTCAGATGGCAGCCTCCACCCCATCTTTTTCACTTTGGCTGAGAGGCTGATGAAACCCCACTTCTTTGGGCTAAGGTGAGCAAAAGCTTTGCTTAAAAGGTGAATGTGTGCAGGGAGGGAGCCTCCCATTCCTACACTGGTGTGTTGTCAGGAGTTCCTTAGCACCGACCCAGCCCCCAGCCGCAGGGCATCTAGTGCTGGAAGGTCTCCCAGAGGTCATGGTCTGCCTCCACATTTCACAGATGAAGGCACGGAGGCCTAGGGAGCCGCCTGGCCGATGTCGCGCAGCTGGACTTGGAACTGACATGCTATGCCTCCCCACCCCCGCCTGACGCTCTGGCCATCCTGCCAGGCTCCTGGATAATCAGGACAAAGCCCGACGGAGGCAGATTGAGGGATAACAGTCTGAGCACGGAGCTTCCAAAGAAGGCTGGTGGGGCCGCCAGGAGGGCCAGAGAGCCAGGGCAACATGAGGCCATGGGCCTCAGGGAGAGGAGAGACTCGGACATAAAGGCTCGTAAGAGTTTCTGGAGCCAAAGTCCTGGGGAGCCCTTATCTAACCTGCTTCATCCTGTTGTCCAAATTTTTGCAGCCTGCTTACCCACAACCTTGGTCCGGCTACAAATGGCTGCGTGCAGAAGGCATCAGGCTGGGAGCTCATCCCGACTCTATTACTTAGGATGTGGGCTTTTTCCATTTCCTAATGGCTGCATGAGTTCCTGTCCTTGGAAGAATCCTGAAGTCTAAAATAGCCACCACCAACTTGCCCTCTCTCCTGGGTCTCTGTTGCTTTACACTGCTGCATGTTCTTCAAGTTCAATGTGCTTCTCACCTCTTGTAATTGTTATTCATTCATTCATTTTCTTATGTACCATCTGGTCCCAAGAAGAAAAGCTTGAGGGTTAGGATTTCGTCTTTTCCTAGTACATATTAGATCATGCTAAGTTGCTTCGTTGTGTCTGACTCTTTCTGACCCTTTGGACTATAGCCAATTAGGCTCCTCTGTCTATTGGATTCTCCAGGCAAGAATAATGGAGTGGGTTGCCATGCCCTCCTCCAAGGGATCTTCCTAACCCAGGGATCGAACTAGGGTCTCCTGCATCTCTTGCATTGGCAGGCAGGTTCTTTACCACTTGTACCATCTGGGAAGCTCTCATTTAACATACCATTTGTATCTTTATTGGTGGTTTGAAACCACAATATGGGTGAGTATAATCTTTTGAAATCCAGTTTTATGGCCTAGCATTCCAACAATCTGCATTACTATTTCATATGCTTTGGGGGAAAAGGACATTTTCTCCTGCAGTTGGGTGCCATGCTCTACACAGGTCCACTTGGTCAGGGTCACTAATTGTGCTGATTCAACCTGCATCCATTCCTTTTTCTGGATCGGTGATTATTTCTTTTCCTATTCCACTTTTAGCCTCTAGCTGTATGAAAGTTAAAGGCTTTGGTCTATTCTTTACTGTTTCCTTTTCCAGTTAAATAAGATAAGGACCTCATATCTCTTTAACTGTGGTCAAGGTTTTTCCAGCTTACATGCTGTTATTCTGTAATACATTAGCTTTTCTGATCTAGATTTCCACACAAACTAGACATTATTTTTATAGTTTTACACAGTCATTACTTTGGTTTACCTACATCTTTGCTGTTTATTTCTACTTGTATCTCAGAATGCTCACTTTGAATGATTTTTCCTTCTTAAAATGATCTTCTGAAATTTTCTAAGGTGGTAGTCTTTCCTTGGGAAGGTCCACCAGATATGGTTTGTCTGTAGAAGTCTTCATTGTGGCTGCGTTCTTAAAAGGTAGTTTTGCAGCACAGTATTGTACATTGACAGGTTTTCTCTAAGTACATTGAAGATATGGATCCTTTGTCCGGTAATTTCCACCAACGCCAATAAGAAACAGCTATCAGTCTCATTGCCAATCCTTTGTGGATGATCTGGTTTGTCTCACTGGCTGCTTTGTAAAAAACCTTATTTTTTCTCTTTGGTATTCTGCGGTCTGCCTATGGAGAGGTCACAGTATATACTTCTTTTTATTTAATTTGTTTGGATTTAAGGGCTTCCTAGAATAAACATTGGGGTCTTTATTCTGGAAAATTCTCAGCCATGATCTCTTTGGATATTGCCTTTTCCCCATTCTAATTATCTCCTTCTGGAACACAGATTGCTGCTGCTAAGTCTCTTTGGTCGTGTCCGACTCTGTGCAACCCCATAGACAGAAGCCCACCAGGCTCCCCCGTCCTTGGGATTCTCCAGGCAAGAACACTGGAATGGGTTGCCATTTCCTTTTCCAATGCTTGAAAGTGAAGAGTGAAAGTGAAGTCGCTCAGTCATGTCTGACTCTTAGCGACCCCATGGACTGCAGCCTACCGGCTCCTCCATCCATGGGATTTTCCAGGCAAGAGTACTGGAGTGGGGTGCCATTGCCTTCTCCAGGAACACAGATTAGGCAGAGGTAAACCTCTCAAGTCCAAAATAATAGTTACTAATCACAGGTGGTGATTTGGGACACTTTCATCAACAGAGAAGATTTTACTGGACAGCATTGGCAGAGATCATCATTCTAGTCCTGTTTTCTCTTAACTTTCCCTTCATATTTTCCAAATCTTTGTCTCACAGGATCACAGACTGAATGACTCACTTAATCTCCAGTTTCAAACTTTCTCAGTTTCTTGAGTCTGCTTCAACATTTTTTAAACTTCAACTATTATATATACATATATATGTATATATATATGTTGTTGTTGCTCATATATACATATATATATATATATATATATGGAGAAAGAAATGGCAACCCACTCCAGTATTCTTGCCTGGAGAATCCAAGGGATGGAGGAGCCTGGTGGGCTGCCGTCTATGGGGTCGCACAGAGTCGGACACAACTGAAGTGACTTAGCAGCAGCAGCATATATATATATATATATATATATATGTATACACACACACACACACACACACACACACACATACATGAGGCAAAACATATCAATCTTTTTCTTGAATAGAGTTTGTTAAGGATTGAGTTGTGTCCCCCACCCCAAATTTAAATGGTACCTCAGAATGTGATGTTATTTGGATACAAGGTCTTTATAGAGGTACTCAAATTAAAGTTGAGGTCATTAGGGTGGGTCCTAATCCAACATGACTGCTGTCCTTATACAGAGGGAAGACTTGGACACAGACACGTGCACATTGTGTAAAGACGGAGGCAGAAATCAGGGCGATGCATCTACAAGCTGAGGAGCACCAACCCACAGAGCCTAGGAGAGAGGCCTGGAGCAGATTCTAAGACCTCACAGTCCTCAGAAGAGACCAGCCCTTTTTACATCTTGACCTCAGACTTGCAAAGCTGTGAGACCATACACTTCTGTTGTTCAAGCCCCCAGCCTGTGGTTCTTTGTTGTGTCAGCCCTAACAAACTCAAACTCTACATAATATCTTCTAGGACAGACAGCCCACCGGGGTCTGCTCTGTGGTGCTGGTTCAGACCACGTGTTGTTCAACAGTCTGGAGGAACCTGGAGGGGCAACAGCATTCACTGCCACCTTCTGCAGCATCCCCAGAATTGGGTAGCGTCCTCTTCTATTAATATCCAGTATCCCAGAGAGGCGTGGAACACCATCAATTACTCTCCTTCAGAGTGCTCTCTACCTGAAAAAGCACGATGTTCTTATTGACACTGCACTTAAAAAAATGTTCTGAAGTAAATCTACAGCACACTCTGGCTCTTCAGATCCGGAAACTGGTTAACCAGTAAGGATATAAAGACACAGAGAGATGCTTTGGCAAGGTCGCAGAACAATTTGTGCCAGAGATTAGAACAGAATCAATGCTCCGTTGCAGCATATTGGCCAAGGGCCTGGATAACCTCCAGCTATTGACTTTGTCAGTCCTGGGGTTATTGGCCAGTGGTAGGCTCTTTAGACCTGGGAGCTCCTATCATCTTGTCCAGTCCAATAAAGCCCAGTTTCAGTCCCTCACAAGCCAAAAAGATAAAGATAATGGGTTACCCCAAAATTCACCTAGCAAGGACCCTAAATCATATACAGTGACAGAGACTTGCTAGAACCTCAGACCTTCTGGCAGAGTATGTGGAATATGTCCTCAACTTTCCTAAAGAGATAAGATAGACCTTTGCTCTGCTGTCTTTATGGGTGCCCCTTCCATTTCTCTTAGCAATCTTCCTCCCTCCCACTCCATCCCATCCATGCTCTAATATTAGCTGCAAAAGCGATGCCAATGCTCCAGAGAATCCTGAACCAAAAAGCTTTGGATGGGAGGAGGGTATAACTAAATCATTATCACACGTTACTCACTAAGAATTCACATCAACTCCACAGTCACAGGGCTGCTCAGCACACACGCCCCCTCCTCTGGATCCTGAGCTCTGGCACCGCCTCTTCTCCACCTGAGCTCCCCCCAGCCTCACTCTAGACCCTCTCAGCAGAGTGAAGGTAGAGGAAAGCACGCTGGCTGTAGTCCTCCCAACATCCCTTGACCCCGTTCCTTCTTCCTCTTCCACAGTGCTGATGCCAGAGCAGCCTCCAAACCAGCGCTGCCCAAGAGGGAGATGGCACAAGCCACAAAGACAGACCACCGAGAGGATTTAAACTTAGCAGCCCCTTTAAAAACATAAAAAAGAAATAGCTGAAATCAATCTTATAAGGTATTCTTTTTAATTCATTATATCAAAAATATCATTTCAACATGTAGTAGATACCAAAAGTTATTAACAGGATATTTACCTGTTTTTGGTTACGTCTTCGAATTTTGGTGTGTATTTTACACTCACAGCACATTTAATCTGGACGACCCAGATTTCAAGAATGGACTGTGTTCTTCTGCCTAGTGACTACCATACTGAACAGCACTGGTCTAAGCGTTTCGACAGATCTGTTATAGCTTCGAGTCTTGGGAAGCGTGTGATTTTAGAAGACAGATGTTTCCTCCCATATATATTTTATTTTTTCAGTGGAGCCCATTAAAATGCCAATAAATTCTTCTTTTTTCTGATAAATCCTTACTGATCCCAATTCCCTGTCTCTATATGTCCAGTTGTCTGCCTGAAAGGACCCCCTCTCCCTTCACCTTTCCCTATATGCCTCAAAGGCACCTACTTTCTTCTTCTTTGGTTCAAAAGGGTCTTCAGCAAACCAAAGTTGAAATGTATCTAGCCTCCTTGAATGTTCCTGGAAGGTCTGCTTTTTCCACTGTTTTCTTACATAGTATGGGCTTTCCCTGGTCGCTCGTCAGGAAAGAATCCCCCCTGCCAATGCAGGAGATGCGGATTTGATCCCTGTGTGGGGAAGATCCCATGGAGGCGGAAATGGCAACCCACTCCAGCATTCTTGTCTAGGAAATCCCATGGGTAGATGAGCCTGGTGGGCTACAGTTCATGGGGTCACAAAGAGTGGGACACAACTTAATGACTGAGCATGCACAATTATACAGTACTCTGCACAGCATTTACTTGAGAACATTGTCTTTCTTAAGAGACAGAATTACATTAAAAAGAGGGGATGTGCCTTCTCTCTTGTGTTCCCCATACTTAATACAGGAACCCAAACATGGTTGCTCTTAACATGACAGCTCGGTTCCCTAGCGGGTGGATGGTCTGAGAAAGAAAGAAATGTGAGCAAGCATCCAAGACAAGAGCCAAGGTGTCTTTCAGAACTTGACCTTGGACGTGACACACCATCACTTCTGCCATATTCTCATGATCACACAGATCACCCCTGGCCCAGTGCGGGAGGAGACTACACAGATGTGAGTACCTGGAGATGGGCATCCTTGGGAGCCATCATGAAAGATGGTGAGCAATGGAATTCACCACTGCTGGACAACAGATTCCTGAATTCAGGCCTTGATGGCACATAAGTCACTGATCTTCAGAACCTATGCAACTAGCAAAGCCCAGCCCTTCCTGTTCTCTCCACGAGTGTTCACCTGTCACACTGACTCTGCAGCTCAGTGTCTGTGCTGTTCAATCACTTCTTGCCTGCTTCAGCGTGACCTCACATGAGTCCACCTAGCAAGGCAGCCCTGAAGTCTGGTGAGTCAGCAACCACAACGAATGATGTGTATGGATAAATACAGTTCCATTTACTGTGACAAATGAATTCCTTTGTCAGGGTTTTTTTTCACATTTCTGAAGATTTGGAAGAAATTTGAAAATGGAACCTGTAATATCAAGGCTTTCTGCTGTTGAAAGCAATTAACCACACAGCAGTTGTAAACAAATGTAAAAAAAAAAAACAACAAAAACCCAGCTGTTTCATAAGTTGGAAAAAATACTGAAATTTATCTCAATGAAGGCGACAAGATTAGTTAATAACAGTATTAATAAGTTCTAAATGTTATCTGTTTTAAATTTTAATGTTTGCATGGACCTATTAAAGACTTGGTAGGCAAATGTGGTGTGAATTTCCCGAAAACTGAAAAGCAAAACAGTTTTGCCACCCTATTGATAAATAAAAAAGAGTAAACAGGTCTTCCCTGGTGGCTCAGTGGTAAAGAATCTGCCTGACAGTACAAGAGACACAGGTTCGATCCCTGATCCAGGAAGATCCCACATGCCTCAGAGTAAGCCTGTGTACCACAACTATTGAGTGTGTGCTCCAGAGCCCAGGCGCTACAACTGCTGAAGCCCACATGCCCTGGAGTCTGTGCTCTGGAACAAAAGAAGCCACCACGATGAGAAACCTGCACACAGCAACGAGAGAGAAAAGCCCACATAGCGGTGAAGATCCAGCACAGCCCTAAGTAAATAAATAAAATTAGTTTTTAAAAAGAGTAAACAGGCATAATATCCACATGAAACCACAGTGAACCTACAAATGTAAATTATTAAATACACGGACATAATGAGGGTTCTGAGGCCTCTGAGTCCCCCAGGTCCATATTGTGGACAGTACTGGTTTGCCTACCCTAATTTTAAACAAATGTTCCAAACAATGTTTGACCATGGCTAGTACATAGTAAAACATGCATGTAAAAAAAATTTAAAGCATGAGATTAGAAAATAAAAAGAGATCCCAGTTTTTAAAATTTCCATACCACCCTGTGAGGCTCACACTGAAAACCATTGCCTTAGACAAAACTGTCCTACACGTCTGTAGTTGGACTTGCCTGTGGGACATGGCTGGCTCCTGAAATTGGGACAGAGGGGTGGGGAAGGGTGGCTGACCCCCCAGGTCTCATCTGAATTTAGACATCTATGTAGGAATTCAGTGGAGGGAAAAGTGGATTGAGCTCTCATATCCCTTGGGTTTCTAGAATACAGAAGCATGGCTGGTGGGGCTTCCCAGGTGGCGTTAATGGTAAAGAACCCACCTGCCAATGCAGGAGATGGAAGAGACACAGGTTCAATCCCTGGGTCGGGAAGATCCCCTGGAGGAAGGCATGGCAACCCACTCCAGTATTCTTGCCTGGAGAATCCCATGGACAGAGGAACCTGGAAGGCTACAGTCCACAGGGTCGCAAAGAGTTGGACACGACTGAAGCGACTTAGCACACATGCCCTGGTGCAGAGTAGCAGTCCTGCGTGGAGGCTGGTGGTAAGAGCCTCCAGTACATCTCAGAGAGGAAACTGACTTGAAAGGGCTAGAATGTGAACGAGGAGGCTGGGTGCTAGGGTGGAGGTGGAAGTGTGAGTGGATACAGCTGATTACATCAGCTCCGGGCAAATTTACTGTGAACCTCTTGCTGTTACAATGCAGCTGGGCAGGGCGTGCGAGGAAGGGCATCATTCTCTCTCTTAACCTGGAGACCTTGTCTGGAGAGACTGACAAAGGTCTCCAGAGAGGGGCTGGAGGTCTTTGCTTGAGGGATGCCCCATCCCAACAGGTCTGTTAGGGCTTGAGCTGGGAAGTCAAAGATCAGCCACACCAGATTAGAGGTAAGTGGTAACATCCAGACCTGCCCCAACACTGGAACTTGTTTCTCACCTCCAAAGGGCAGCTGATATAGGGGCTCAGGGATCTGCCTCATTTTCTCTGCTTTTGGGAGTGGAAGGGGACTGTTCTCACCAACAATGGAACCTCTAACTGCACTGCAGTGGGAAAAATAGTCCAGCTTGAGAGTGACCACCTAATGGAAATTTCCAGCTCGAGACTATTGTGTGGTCCTGGCTTGGCCAGCAATGGATTTACAAATGGCCAGAACTGATTTCCAGACACATGTGAATACCCCTAGGGATTCTTAGAAAAAACTGAGAAAAGAATCCTGGAAGCAAATCATTTTTCTACAGCCAGGAAGGGTATGTTTATAACCCTGGTTTCCCTTGTATGAGCAGGCGAGTAGGAATGCAGCAGGAACTGAGGGGTAGGTTCCTGTCAAGCACCCGTGACTGTCCTTCCAGAGCCACCAGATGAAGCCTGAAGACAGCGTCGTGAAAATGGACCAACAAATTCTGGCCACCTCACAGATATCCTGCTCCTCGACAGAATAAATAATGCAACGGCAGCTAGTACACTAGCTTTCATTTTAGAGCAGCACAAAAACATCTGTAGGGGAAATAAACAATCCCATGCCTTTGGCGAAAGATTTGGACAAAGTGAGTATGGAAACCAAGTAATAAAGCTGCCGGCTGGGAGGCGCTGACACACCCATTCTTCTCTCGCCGCCGGAACGTCACTAAAATGCAGGCAAGAAATAAAAAGTGGCTCCAAGCCACGTGGCCAAAGACACCTGAAGAGGAGACGACAGCACACAACTGATGTCAATAAAAATTGAGAGGCAAAAGGCAGATTGCAGCTGATTTAGAAGCCCAGGGAGAGCTGAAATGTAAACTTGCAGCCGAGAGAGCCAAAAAAAAAAAAAACCTGTTTCCCCTAAAGGATCTTGGAAGAACCCAGCTCTTTGAGTTCCAGCCCCCTTAGAAGGCAAGGAAAACAGGAGGACCAGTTGGAAGACTTTGCAAGTAGCACCAAGATCCCCAGATTCCATCCCTGATTCCCTGCAGTCATGTGACTCTCCCCCTCCCCTCCACGCCCCCTGAAGACTAGAAGTTTAGAGAAGTAGACTTTGACTTCCAAAGTCAAAAAGTAAACCGTACTCAGAACAGCTGAGGGCAGACTGAGGGCCTTGCTGCAAAAGGCAATTTAGGTGTAAGTCTGTACCCCGGATAGTGAGGCCCCCAACTTTTCCTCCATCTTGGTGAGGAGACGATTAGTAGCCAATGCAGAAGATTAGAGTTGAGTTGTCCAATATGGTAGCCACTAGTCAAAATAAGTAGCAATTATTTAAGCTTAAATTAGGTAAAATTAAACAAAATTTAAAATCCACTTTCCCAGCCATACTAGTCACTTTGCTAGTACTGAAAAGCCACATGTGACTACAGGCTACCATATTGGACGGGGCTGATAGTGAACATTTCCATCACCACACAAGTTGGACAGCATTGGATTAGAAAATTTCTCTGGGGAAACTGATCAGACTGACAGAAAAAAACCTACAGAGACTGACAATTTTTGATCACTCAAGAGTGAAACCCAAGGGTTAACAAGCTCCATTCATGCAAACAGAACTTTCTATCAGAAATTTGGTGACTCATCCTTAAGCATAGATGGCAAATTTGAATGACCTAAAATTTTAAGTAAGTCCTAATCAGACTTTATTTTTGGGGGCTCCAAGATCACTGCAGATGGTGACTGCAGCCATGAAATTAAAAGACGCTTATTCCTTGGAAGAAAAGTTATGACCAACCTAGATAGCATATTCAAAACCAGAGACATTATTTTGCCAACAAAGGTCCGTCTAGTCAAGGCTATGGTTTTTCCAGCGGTCATGTATGGATGTGAGAGTTGGACTGTGAAGAAAGCTAAGCGCCAAAGAATTGATGCTTTTGAACTGTGGTGTTGGAGAGTCCCTTGGACTGCAAGGAGATCCAACCAGTCCATTCTGAAAGAGATCAGCCCTGGGATTTCTTTGGAAGGAATGATGCTAAAGCTAAAACTCCAGTACTTTGGCCACCTCATGCGAAGAGTTGACTCATTGGAAAAGACTCTGATGCTGGGAGGGATTGGGGGCAGGAGGAGAAAGGGACGACAGAGGATGAGATGGCTGGATGGCATCACTGACTCGATGGACGTGAGTCTGAGTGAAGTCCGGGAGTTGGTGATGGACAGGGAAGCCTGGAATGCTGCGATTCATGGGGTTGCAAAGAGTCGGACATAACTGAGCGACTGAACTGACTGAACCATAGGAGATAAAAGGAGATAATATAAAGTATGTTGCATCCATGAAAGAAAAATAGGAAAGTATAAAAATGCATGCTTAGTTGCTAAGTCATGTCTGACTCTGTAAAACCCCATGGGTTGTAGTCTGCCAGGCTCCTCTGTCCATGCGGTTTTCCAGGCAAGAACACTGGAGTGGCTTGCCATTTCCTCCTCCAGGGGATCTTACCGACCCAGGGATCGAACCCACATCTCCTGCATCGTCAGGTAGATTCTTTACTGCTGAGCCACCAAAAGAAGCCCATTATCAAAATATGATACGCAAATAAAAAATGAAATGGATTAGGTGGTAAAGTCTCTTGGAGTGCCAAACAAAAAGTTTAAAAATAAGAGGAAAAGCTCAAGATAATTAACATACCTGTCCATGAGATTCATCTTTCAACTAAAAGGATTTCCAGCAAAAGAGAAATGGAAATAAGGAGGAGGAAGAAAATTATCAAAAGAACAAGAAAATAAAATTCTCAGAACTTTTCAGATGGAAGGGGCCACTGACTGTATAGCACTCTGAGTAAGACAAAATAAACATGTACCAAAGCGCAGCATGACATTTTGAAAACTGGAGATAAAGAGCAGATATCTGCGTCTTCCTCAGAGCAAATGAGTCCCATACAAAGGATCAGGCGTCAGGATCACACTCGTGTCATCAAAAGTGACCGTGAAAGCTGTAAGGCAGAACCGTACCTCTAAAGTGCTAAGAAAAAATGACTTTCAACCTCGAATTCTACACCCAAGGGTGAGGATGGAATAAAGATATTTTCAAACTTGCAGTGAATTCAAAATTTACTTCTTGTGTCAGTCAGAGTGGAAAACAGTGGGCTCACTCAGACTGGGGAGAATTCACTATTTATTGGGGAAGCCAACTAGAAACGGTGAGATTCCCCACGGCTGCCCAGAGTGGAGAAGTGTCACAGAGCCGAGCGCCCCAACCTGGAGAGAGCTGCAGCCACAGGAGACAGCCACTCACAGAGGCGATGGCCACCACCAACTCACAGCTCAAAAAGAAGGGAGCCGGAGAACAAAGACCCCGACTTCCTTTTCCTCCCACTCAACTTCCGTATCTCCCACTCACCAAAGTCAACTGGAAGTCAGAAGGCAAGGAGGCTACCAATGTTGTCTCCATAAATGCCAGCCTCCCAGGCCACAGAGCAGGAGGAGATGGCTCTGGGGTAAACCACTGGAGAACTTCCCTCTCTGTGTTCTTGCTCAAGATGCCACTGAAAGATGTGGTTCAGTAACACGAGAGAGTAAATCAGAGGGAAAAAAATACAAGAGCCTAGAAACAGAGAGTCTAAAACCATGAAAAATGGGATCAGGGGCAGCCATTGGGAAATTGCAGGATAATAGTGAAGGAAGTCTCACATCTATGTGCCATCTCCAAAGAGCAAAATTCCAAACTGGAGAAGACAGAATGCTCTGGAGAAGTGGTGCTAAGAAAAGAAAGATGAAGACTAGTTGGCATGTTTGGGCTTCCCAGGTGGCTTAGTGGTAAAGAATCCACCTGCATTGCAGGAGATAAAGGTTCAAACTCTGGGTTGGGAAGATCCCTTGGAGGGGGAAATGGCAATCCACTCCAGCATCCTTGCCTGGGAAATCACATGGGCAGAGGAGCCTGGCCGGCTACAGCTCATGGGGTCACAGAAGGGTCAGACACGACTGAGCAACTGAACAACAAAGTTGGCCTGTTTAGGACTTAGGAGAAGATTATCAGGTTTATCAGACAGGGATGAATTAATAAGATAGTTGTTTAAAAAAAAATAAGCAAGTGGGGGAAAAGATAATTATTAGCTTCAAAGAAAACTTAAAAGTTGTACAGAAAGGAAATACAATGATTCACTCACTACATTGCTCTATAATGTAGAGCAATGTAGTGAGCGGTATTTACATAGCTGTGGTAGGTAGAACAATGGCCACCAAGGATGTTCACATCCTAATCCTTGGAACCTTGGAATTTTATCAGCATGGCGAAACAGATTTGCAGATGTGAGCAAGTTAGTCTTGAAATGTGTAGATTCTCCTGGAGGATCTGGCTGGGCCCAATCTGATCCCAAGAGGGAGAGGGAGGCAAAAGGACAAGAGTCAGAGGAGACATGATGATGAAAGCAGAGGTCAGCGTGAGGCAGTGTGAGAAAAAGTCAATCCATCATCGCTGGATTTGAAGACGGGAAGGGGCTCCAAGCCGAGGGCTGTGGGCAGCAAGTGTTACATTGGAATTTTAAACGAAATGCATCCTATTCTTTTCTACAATAAAAATTTTAAAAGCAACTTTCATGGGCTTCCCCACAGGAGCTGGTGTCAGCTTGCTCAGAGAGAATAAGTTTCCAGCTCTTTGATTCAAGAAGAGTATTAAGAGGGAGCACATTCTGAGATGAGTGTCCCAGCATCCCAGGAGGAGAGACTCTGGGAGAAGAGAACCAGAGTTGGATGACCTATCCAGCACAGGTCATAAAGTCTAGGAGATCCATAGCAATGTGGAGACTAATAACGGAGCGTGAAATAAAGACTAGGGTCCTTGTGTGGAAAAGATGGCCAGGAGATGTCAGACCAAGCAACAGAATCCTTCCAGGATCCTGGGGAAGATGTCGATACTAGTGAAGCAGAACTGGACCAAGTTAAACTATGGGCACTGGAGAAATACTTAACTGGTTTTATGTATCTTTACTGGACATCTAATGTGACAAATGCACAAAGTGGCTCTTGTAGATCTGCGTTACTACATTATCATCTGCGCAACAGACGATGCTCGTGCACCTCCTTCACTAAAAACTCTCTGCTGAGTGGACTGCATGTGTGTGTTAGTTGCTCAGTTGTATCCGACTCTTTGTGACCCCATGGACTGTAGCCTGCCAGGCTCCTCTGTCCATGGGAATCTCCAGGCAAGAATACTGGAGTGGATCCTTCTGACCCAGGGACTGAACCCAGGTCTCCTGCATTGCAGGCAGATTCTTTACTGACTGGGCCACCAGGGAAGCCCATGCTGAGTGGATTACTTTAAACAATTCACCTTCCAGTTACAATAGTTGACATTATTATTATTCCATATAGTCTTGATATTGTTTTACAGGGGAACACGTATTTTAAATTGTTGAACTAAGTCCTGGAATTCATTGCTACATGCCCAGAAGCACTGTCTTCTGAATCAAGGCCAGATTCCCATAAAATGAATCACCAGCACCATAAGGTTTTTAGTGTCTTATATATGCGATCCTCCATTGCCAAAATGACGATCATTGTTATCTTAATCTACTCTGAATCTTGTACCTTTCCAGGGCAGCTCCTGCCATGAGAAGCTCGTGGTGGTCTGCTGGAAACGGTTCCTACAACCCTCTGCCCCATATCATGAAGGAATCGCTTAGCGGGGAAAAGAGTGGAACAATAACCGAGGTCTCAGAGACTTACTGCTTCCATTGGGTGGCCTCATCATTCATGACTGCCTGAGGAAGTGCAGACAGGAGAACGGGAAAAGGCCACCCATACTGAAGGGAGGGCGAATCTCGGGGCTGATAGTCCTTATTTGCCTCACACGGCTCCTGGCTTTCACTTGACATGCTTTTAGGCTCTGCTCATTCTTTAGTCATCTCCCCATCTCTCTTGTCTCGTTGCATCCAGCCTCTCCCAACCTATGCACGATGCTCTGGGCTCTAGCCTTGACTCTCAGAACTGGCTGCCCCTCCTCCAACTCCTCTTACTCTACTTTCTTCTTTCTTACCTCTTCCTAGCTGTGTCTCTCTGCTCTTTTGGCACCCAATCACCAATGTACACTGAAGTATGTGATGTGAATACAAGAACATTCTGAATGTCCTCTTCGTGCACCTCCACATCCATCTCCAGGTCTCCTTCGACCCCAGGAACTCCTCACTTCCTTACTCATGCCAGCATAACCTAGGATGTCATTTCCAAGCAGACATTCATCCCAGCCAGGTTGGCTCAACCAACTCGCTTACTTCTGCATTTGCTAACATCTACTAGATGGTTTTTAAATACAAAAAGACATCTCCCTAAAGCCCCACGGTAAGGATAAAAGTGTTAATTTGTTAGCAGAGAATTAGGTACTTTTCAATGGTAAAGCCCCAAGTCAAGCCATAAACTATTTCTCCATTGCTGTGTAGACAATAAGGTCTGGGCAATAAACCCCATCAACAAGCAAGGAGACAGAAGAGCGGAAGGGGAGTTCCTGCCCCTGGAGGGGCCTTGCGTGAGTTCAGGAAAAGACCCAGAGAAGCAACAGTCGTTTACAGCAGGCATCATAAGAACATAGAGGTCTTCATAAAAGTCTAACACCTACTGGAACCTAAGAAGCAGACTGCAGTTCAGGATGGGGACGTATCAGGAAGGACACGACCCCTGTAACAGGGCTAAAGGAGGAATCAGCAGACAGTGGTAAGGTTCGGCAGGTCCACCTTCAGAAGAGGACCGAAGTTACCTTTGAGGTTTCCACTCGTGAACCTAGAGGGAGTTTAAAACTATATCCAAGGGATCAAGACAATAAGAACTTCGTTAAGATGTTGAGCTACTTACTGCTTCTCCATCTTGGTAATTTTTTTCGGTTACTGCTTTCCTTTTTCAATCAGTAGTAAAGAGCCTTACAAACGAAAAGCTCTTTTGCGTTTGTCTTTGGAGGGTATTAAGGTGGCAGCTTCTGAAGGAGAAGGAAAGTGGAGCTTCAGCAGAGGGGGCAAAGGAGACAACGGGCGCTGAGTGGGATCTTAGGAGAAAACCCGGAGCTGCAGTAGATAACACATCTCAGAGTTCCACCAAACCTGGTCACAGAGCGTGTGGCTCTGCGATGCCCTTGCACCAGAGGACGAACGATGTGACTTTCCCCTTGGGCCTCACTGCCCCTCTGAGGAGCACTGCTTTGGGCTGGAAGAGTGTCCAAAGCCAGTTGGTGGCATAAAAATGCTACAAGGCCCAGAGTCCCCTATCCCTCCCGGCTGTCGGCTGCATTCCTCTGGCCCTGTTACAAAACCATCAAAATGCACCTTCAACCTCGGGCTGGGAGGGGTCCGTCCAGGGTCAGGACACACTCTTTATCTGCATGGAAAATCTACCGAGTTCATTGCGTGTCCAGCTCCACAGCAGCCTCTAAGACTACAAGGGAGCCTTAGAGATTTTTCTTTTTAATATAAAATATAGACTGTTTTAATGGGAGCAGTTGCATGTGTAAAGGTTAGGAGTGCTGGTTTGGGAGCCAGTGCAGATCACAGCTCTGTCTCTTACTGACTCTACGATTTTCGGTTAGTCATCTAACCTCTCTGTGACCAATTCCTCATCCATATAATTGAGACAGGGCACCTACCCCGCTCATGGGGTAGTGTTCTCAGGAAGAAGTGCACCTTGATCTGAGCCAGAAGGAAACGTAGAACACGTTTAAGGAGACAGACAGGAGCAGACCAGGCAAAGGGGTCGGCTGAAGGCACAGTCGAGTCTGAAGCAGAAGACAGACAGACCCCACGCGGCACCTAATTGCTTCTGTGACCCTCCAAGCTGACCACAGGAAGCATGGGCTGTGGAAACCGAACACACGCCTCCAAGGCTGGGATAGTCATCCTCCCAGGACCCAGTGTGGCTCACACAAAAAAAGGGGGGACCCTCTTGTACAGACGCATGATAACAGATGGACATCTTAGTCCTCGGGCCCCACATTCTTTCACTGAGTACCCTGGGGAGATGGCAGAGGAAGGACAGCTCAGAGGTCGGTCTGGCTCAAAGCCTACTCTGTCACAGATTTAACTTCACCCTTGGAGTCTCAGTTTCTCTCAGGAAAAATGATTCTGCATGATTCTCCTACAAAACCATGCAGACCCAGGGCTCAAGCGAATTCATTGGTTTGCAGCTTCTCAAACTCCACCCTCTCCCGCCGCTGTGCCTTGGGAGATGGCTGTAGCGGAAGTGGGACCTGGGGATCCAAGTCCATCGAGGGCACCCTGTGAGCTTCACACCTGCTACAGCAGGGCGGGGCACGTTGAGAGTGGTCAACACCTACGTAACGACGCATCAGAGCCACGTCTCTGAAAACTGGGCTCGTGGCTCACACATGAACTCAAATACACATGGGCAGACTGCAGGCTAGTTTTCCAAGGGACCAGAAACCGCCCCCAACATCTCAGGAGAGGCTGATAATTGAGCACAGCAGCTCCTGCTCTCTCACACGCACAATTGCCCGGGTTTTCACATGCAAATAGCCATCTGCACATGGTTTCTTTGGTAAATGCCAACTTCATAGGTGCAATCCAGGTGCCCGGATTTGAGAACTTGGCATAGAGAGGAGCACGCAAGCTTTGAGTCCGTGACGGCCTGACATCGTCACTGTAATTAGTCCCAGTGGACGCGTCTGTCGTTCAGTAACAATGCTGGATGATTCGGCCTCGCTCCCTCATCTCGGGGGCCCCCTTCCCCCATTCACCCCTTTTATAAGAAAAGCCAACCACGTCTTGCTTCACTTTCCCCCCACGCCCACCCCTGCCTTGTGAAATGAAAAGCCCAGATGTGGGTGACCCATCTGTAGCGTGTGTCGCGTTGCTAGCGTCTTCTTTATTTAGAGCTGGGAGAAAGACTCATTAGAGAGGAAGTCCACAATGAAATTAGGAAACATTTGATCAGTCCATTGTCCCCACACAATATGTGCAATGAGGGAAATGCTGGAGCTGGCTGCAAACCTTCAATGAGTTCCAGTCTCAGTGGCTTGCTCATCCCCATGCTGACCAGAACGGGGAGCCTGACAGTTCCCTGACCAGAATCCAAGCTTCTGGAAGAGGGGAGCACCGTCAGGGCAGGCAAATTCTCTCCTCTCTCTCTCCTTAAAAGACTTCGAGTTTTTCGAACAGCTTTAGATTCGCAGGAAAAGTGAGAGGAGGGTACAGAGGTTTCCCAGTGACCCCCCGCCCCTACACACGCACAGTCCCCTTCCCATTACCGGCATCCCCAACAGAGCAGGACCCCCGTTAGGACTGATGAGCCTGCACTGACCCACCAGAATCACCACAGTCCTTATGTCCATCGTTCACACGCCGGTTCCCACTCGGTGTTGTTCAGCCCCTGAGTTTGGACAAAGCATGGTGACGTGTATCCACCACTACAGTATCACACAGGGTACCTGGGCTGCCTGAAAAATCCTCTGTGCAACACCGGTTCATTCCTCGAGCCTTCTTAACTCTGGCAACCACCGATCTTTTTTCACCGTCTCCATGGTTTTGCCTTTTCTAGAATGTTGTATAGAACTGTGCGGTATGGAACCTTCTCAGCTGGGCATCTCTCACTTAGTAATGTATGTTTAAGTTTTTCATGCCTTTTTGTGGCTTGATAGCTTGTTTCCTTTTAGCACTGGATAATCCCATTGTCTGGATGGACTACAGTTTATTTAGCAAATTCTCTTTTCCCTGTGGCTTCACTCTGCCGTGGAAGTCTTCAGGACACCCTGAGCCTTCACCAGCCTCAGTCCTTCCCTGTTGTCTTAAGAGGCACCTCCAGGGACCCACTGGGGAGGGTTAACTCCTCCCAAAGCTTCTAGCCTTTGGCAGCAGGACTTTCCTTCAGCCTCTTGGCATTTAAAGGGCAGAGGTTTGCTCCTGGGGACCCTATGCCAAGGACTTGATCCATGAAAACCACTCTTGAACTCCAATTCCATTTCTGGTATCCCAACTCACTTATTAAACAAAGCAGAAGATCAGAAATATATAGACTCCAAAACAGGTGCACGGATGACACCTTTCAAGCTCAGGGTAAACCACTTTGCTACAAGGATGTCCAGTCACATCTCTAAATGCTTAACCTGCATTGCATCAAATTCAGCCCAATTCGACATAAGCAGAAATTAAACCACAGAGAAATCGACCCTAGAGACCTGAGTTAAGAGGTAAAAGTCTTAATTTCAAAAAATAAAAATTGGCTCTAGCCCTGACTTGGTCATTAGGACTTTTGACCTCACATGTGACAGAGTTCAGACTAGCTGTCCTAACTTAGAAGGTTGTTGTGAAAGTACCATATAAAGATAGTTATTAAAGCAAACAGGAGGATTAAAACATCACATTAAAGTGTTTAGTTTTATTACTAACAGATCACATAGCAAATTCTCTGCTATTTGTGGGATGAGAATTCACCCCCTCATCTGCTAAATCTATCTAAGTGACATACGAGATTTGCCATTTTCAGAAGACATGGAAAATCCATTTCTTGGTCCAAGTTCTATAGCACAAAGTTTAGCACTGAATATAGGAACCTGAGGAGAAGCAGTTGACCAAGTAACTCAGTGCCAGCACTGAGTGATGCAAACTTAGCATCTGGCATGCAGTAGGGACTCAATACAGACCCTTTCTGAATCCATTAATGAACGAAAATTGTGTAGAGAAAAATCCTACTAAAGATAAAGGCAAGTTTATTCAACAAGTACTTAGCATCAGTGAACACCTGATGTGTACCCGCCTTTGTTGTTTAGCTAATGTATAAGCTGAATCGGAACTCCTTTATCCATGGTTCTCCATCAGCTTTCTCTGCATGGAACTTTGGTGAGCACCGCCAACTGCCATTTTAAAGAAGAGAAGGCCTTAAATAGAGAGACACACGGAAAACTGAGAAACGACAACGGACACTACAGCAACCAAAATGAGGTGGCAGGAAACCCGGAAACAAACCTACGCCAAAGATGAATTCCAAGCAAACACCTCCACACATCGCCACAAACCTCGGAGGCGCCATTGTACTGATTTCCTTGAAGGCATTATCGTGGACAAGTCCACGTTTCTTTCATTATTGCATTAATCACCGTAACACTGAAACTAACATAACCCTTTCTTAATAACTCCCCGAGTACTGTTTTTTAAAAGACAGGAGACACCTGCGGTCTATTTTAATGGCACCTTATGTTAAACGCAGAGGATGCAAGAGGGATGGTTAATCGTAACACAGAAGAGCTTTATTTTTATTTTCCACTATTTCTTTAAACCTATTCTTTAGGATAATGATTTCACTGTTCCTGGATGAATCTTCAGGAAATCTCCACGACTCTTCTGGCTTTCTTAGGTGAGGAGAGAGCCTCCAGTTCCTTGTGCCTTCTGCCTGCAGAGGACACTTATCAACACTGATCCCATGGAAGCTCTTCCTTGATTACAGGGCACTGGTTGCCTTGTTCTAAAAGCCTCCTCGTAAGATCAGAGGGCACTTCACCACAAGCTGGGTGAGGGGCTTCTGGAAGATGGGCCCAGAAGTCATGCAGTAAGTTTCCAGCTGTTTTCTTTCTGCGTTTGTGTCTCGGTGCCCTGCTGCACACCTGCTTTGCTATCTGATTTCTGTGATACCTTTTGCCTCAGTCCAAACTTCCAATTTAACATTTGATTACATTAGAAACTTTCCACATAGAATAATATACATTGGGGAGGGGAGTTAAGTCTTTAACAAGATAGCCATTCAACGTGCAGAATTACTCATTTACCAAGGGGTTTGGGTAGCTTTTTTTTTTTTCTTTTTTTACTATATTTGGAAACATTTGGATTTTTAATGAAATGTTTCCAATTTAAATCCAGATGTTTGAGATCATGTAAGTAGCCAAAAGTTGGAAAAGTAAATTACAGGATAGCAAAAGAGCCCTGTTTTGCTATCATTATTTAGATGTAGTCTGACCGCACACAGAATTGTATTTTCTTATGAAAATCTGGATCCAAGTCTAGAGTCAGACACTGAACTTTTCTCTACCTGGAAGAAGCTACTTGGGCCTCTGAACCCAATTTCTCCACAACCAATAAACAGATACATACACTGTGTTCTGAGAATCCAATAATGTAAGCAGCTATCCCTACTGTGAAAAACCCATATTTTGCTTGGAATATAAACAATAAACATGCAATGTATGCCAAAGAATTTTTTTTGGTTTTAAAATATGTCCACAAGTTTCTCTGATACACTTCTGTTCAAAGAGTAGAGTCTAATTTTCCTTCCCTTTAAAAGAGTGATCTGTACTTGGCAAACTGACTTTTCATCATAGAACATGGAAGAAGTGACAATGTGTGGTCCCCAAGATTAGGATGGAAAAGGAAGTGCGGCTTTCCCCTTTCTCTCTGATCACTCTCTCTGGGAGAAACCAGCTGCCATGTTCTGAGGACGTGGAAGCAGTCCATGGAGAGGTCAGTGTGGTGACAAACCGAGGCCTCCCGCTCACAGTCGGATGAGTCAGTGGGTCCTCCAGCACCAGTTAAGGCTTCAGATGGTAGAAACCCTGGCTGATCGGTAACTGCAACCCTACAGAAGACTTCAAGCCAGAACCACCCAGCTTATCCACTCCCTCATACCTGAACCACAGAAACTGCGGTTTAACAAAGATCTATTGATTTAACTCAGAAGAATTTATTGTGCAAAGATAGAGAAATAAAACAAAATTGATCATATTTTCTATTCTATTCTGAGAATCAACAATACTCATGAAATCAGTGATTTTAAAACAAACAAACATGAGCTCTCACTTGGAATAGGAAAAAAATGTCATTTTCAGATGTTTATCATTGAAATTCCACTAATGAAACAGTTCTTGAATCTGGTCCCTTTAAACTAGTAGTTCATTGAAGGTACTGTGTATATATATAAAAAAATTCACAAGGTAACTAAAATTATTTTTAAATGGATGGTAATAGCATGGGTATTCACACCCTAAACTGCGCTAGGTACACAGCTGACGCTAAAAAAACCTAACAATGCACCTAAAGCTACTTCTAGCTGTTTCTTGTACTTATTAAAAAATAAGAGCATTGATTTGTTTTTTATTTGTTTAGACACTTATTTTGTAAAAGCAAGCAGATATATGTTTATTCTTTTGTGAGAATAAGATCAAAGAATTTGTACTTAGGATACTATTAATAAATAACACGTATGCCTCACAGACAATCAGAACGCCATGTACCTGTGGGGAGTTTACAGTTACTTGTATTCGTCTCATTTAATCTCCTCAACTATTCCAGAGAGCAGGTACTGTTTTGCTCATTTTGCATATGTGATGGTGCAAAAACTATTAATGTGAGACTCTTCTAGGACGTCCCCACTCTCTGGACCACCAAAGATAATCCTCTATGTTGTTGTCCAGTCACCAAGCGGTGTCCGACTCTTTGTAACCCCGTGGACTGCAGCACCCTAGGCTTCCTTGTCCTTCACTTTCTCCCAGAGTTTGCTCAAACTCATGTCCACTGAGTTGGTGATATCATCCTCTATGTCGAAGCCCAATTTCTCCTTTCCTTTCGGCTCCTAAAGATGTAGCATCCTTTCTAGAAAGAGACTCACGTTGCAGCGCTGGGGTTAAGTAAGCTGGGGTGAAAGAAAGTTTTAACAGCTACAGTTAGGAGGATGGAAGAGAGGTCCTTGGAAAGGAAGTTAAGGAGACAGACTCTGGAGCAGCTATGAGGTGGGAGGGATATTTTAATATATTTTATGGAAAGTGTATTTGGAGCTCCTTTAACTTTATCTGAGAGAGTGAGAAATTAATAGAATTTGTTTTAATTATTTTTGCTTATTGAACTGTGCTTCAACACATCACTTTAAAACTCCTGGGTTTAAGGTGACACATAGGGGAAAGTTCAGGTGCAGAGAGCATAAATGACCTTCCCACGAATCCAGATCTTTTAAAATCAAGTGTTCTCCCCACTTTATCACTTGGCTCCTCCTTCATTCATTCATTCATGCAACAAATAGTGACTGCTCACGTAATAGACTCCAGGCACTATCTTAGCCCTTGAGGAAATAACTTGGTTTAAAACTGCATTTTGAAAGTCAACAAAAGAGTAGAGACTCGAATTCAGTCACCTCTCAGTCCATCTGTTTCCATGTTTGGAACAAACAACCTGGGTGGACTCTTTAATTACCCCAATGCAAAGCAAACACCCATCCATTATTCAGCACTGAAGCTGTGAAATGACAGTAATGCCATGTTTTAGAATGAGAACAAAAGCCTTCTCTAATTGTAAATTTTTACCTCTAGTTGAGCCAAAGCTTTTGTGGATTTTTTTCTTTTGTGGTCGTTCTTTGCATTTTTTTTTTTTTTAGAGATTGAGTGACAGGAATATGCCTTTTCTTTATATAGAGCTGGGGTACCCTGTGCCAATGAATCTTTGTTTCTCTTGAGGAAAGAAGGACATTCAGGCATGATCCTAACTTTAGGATAAAAAAAAAGAAGCTGTGAAGAGGGTTCCTTGTGGTTCAGGATGTACCAGGATGTGGGTGTCCTGCACATTGCATTATTTAAGACCAGAAGGCAATGGCACCCCACTCAGGTACTCTTGCCTGGAAAATCCCATGGATGGAGGAGCCTGGTAGGCTGCAGTCCATGGGGTCGCTGAGGGTCGGACACAACTGAGCAACTTCACTTTCACTTTTCACTTTCATGCATTGGAGAAGGAAATGGCAACCCACTCCAGTGTTCTTGCCTGGAGAATCCCAGGGATGGGGGAGCCTGGTGGACTGCTGTCTATGGGGTCGCACAGAGTCGGACACGACTGAAGCAACTTAGCAGCAAAACACATCTTGGGAAATTCACCCATGTTAGAATACTGTCTTCCAATGTGCCAGCCCCATTGGGTATATTCCCACTGCCTTCAACTATATGATGACATCCTGGAAGGAGCACTGAGCCAAGCTAAGGAGGAAAACAATGTACATTTCTCTGTCTTCTTATTCAAGTTGCCCACTTTCCACTTGAGGTTTTCCTCTCTCTTAATGCTGTCTCCCCTCTCAGGTTCTAAAATACCACTCTTTTGTGATTCTCCTCCCTCTGTCGCTCCAACCAAGTTCAGTGACATTAGGACTTGGTTGCAGCTTTTTCTTTCATAGCTACACTCTTTCCCTCTGCAATCTCATCCGTGCTGGGGCTTCAACTACCATCTGTATTTTGATGTCTCCTAAATTTATATCTTTAGCCCTTACCTTTTCCTTAAACTCAAAACTTACATATCCACTGCCTTCCTAACATGGCCGCTTGGATACCCAAGAAACATCTCAATTTGAAGATCTAAAACCCCAAACCTATTCCTTCGCCAACATCTTCCTTGTAAGGAACTGATGCCTTTGCCCACTCATTAGCTCATCTGAAAAACTGGGAGTCAAATTGTGTTCTTCCCTTTTCTCCGGCCTCCATTAACTGGTCAGCAAGTTGCATCAGTTTCATCTCCCATACTCACCTATCCCCCTCCCTCCGTACTTCCCCCTCCATCTTATGAGGCTATTCATAGTGTCCCCACTTGACACACTGCTGAACTACTCCACTAATCTTTCAGCAGTCAGAGTAATCTTTTAAAGAAAATGCTTCAAATTATGATCCTCTTTTAGTAATATCTCCCTCTGCATTTCTACTAAAAAGCAGACTCCTTTCCAAGTCTACAAGCATCTCCATGGTCTAGTCCCACCTGCCTCTCTAAATTCCTTTCCACTTTATACCACTCTCTCCCTCTCTCGTTTCTGCCACAGTATCTTCCATTTAGGGGAAGGGAAGCCTGGCCATCACACCCATGCCCCCATGCCAGAATAGTGCTAACAACGTTGTCCCAAGGGGAGTGAATAGCTCTGATCTGTTGGGTAGATGACAGCCAGACTCAGTGCAAATTTTGATAAAGGGGAGACAGAGGCAGCACCACAGCCTCATTTCAACTGAGCATCATGAATGTGGGACACCATGAGATGTCCTAGAAGCACTGGAGAGGCTGGGGACATCAGAAGGTGGGGCAAGGCTGCCACCGATGACACAGGACGCTGACCTCCCTCACAATCTACAGTATTAGTAGAAAGATGACCTCACCACTTGGTGGCAAGCACCTAAGACATTCAGTTTTTGCACCAATGAATCAGATACAGCCCTGCCCTCCAGGACTTTTCAGCCTAGTAGGAGAGACAGACAGATAAACAAATAATTCCAACACAGTGTGATAAGTGCTCTGACAAGAACAGATGCTAGTCAGAACGATGGTACAAAGGTAGCAGCGGGTAATCCTCGCTCTAGGGTGGCACTAATCAGAGCCATCCGAGGATTATTCTGCTGTGGCTGAAGTTATGGCCCCTTTGGGCTTTTCCAGAGAAAACTTACAAATGATCAGATTTTAGATTTCAATATTTTCAGAAGGAAAAAAAAAAAGAGCAGTGCAATGTTTAGAGAAACGAAAGAGACCATCTTTATCAGAGGATGCTCTTGATTTTAAAATGCCACTGAAAAATAGGCGTTTGCAATTTTTATAGAAGTGAATAAAACCATATAAGTTGAGCTGTGGTTTTTGTGAACATTTTTAGTGCCAGGCCAATTTTATTAACGTTATTTCCTTTGGGGGGAAATACGTTTTTCATCACAATTCCTGAAAACCAGGGACCTGGCAAAGGGAGCAGTGGAGGTGACGGAGTAACCACAGTGCAAACGCTGCCATTTCGAGAGTGGCACGTTTCCAAGTGTCATTTCAAAGGTGGGCACAGATCAGCAGACAACAATTCCAGAAACCAAGCGGTGCCAGCAAAGCCTTTGCTTTTTCTTCAGCCCTCTGTGGTCCAAATGACACACTGGATCTCATGCCAGTTTTCACCTTTAGGAAAAGTTAAAAAGAAAAATTTCACCCTGAATATTTATGGCTTTTCCCCTTCTTGGGATCAAAACAGTCTCAGAGAGATAAAACATGATGCTTTTCCTAACAACCTCATATGGAAGTTCCTAGACACACCTCCATGCCTCCCTCTATCCCATTCCCAAGCTGTCATAACGGAGTAGCCTTCGAAATGTACAATATCATTTCAGTACACCAGCCATTTGCTGATAATAAGGAGCACAATTAGATTGGTTTTCTGGAGGCAGCAATCAATATCCTGGTGTATGTGGACCCGACTAGACATTGCTAATTAGAGCTCTCAGACATTAATCAAATACCATGTATGGGACTAATCAACCAATGTGGGAAGCAAAAAAAAAAAAAAAAAATCTATAACCTCCCCTTGAATTCTCCCTACCTGTTCACCTTGAAATCAGACCCAGAGACAGAAAGCCTCGCAGAAGGTCTGCTAGAACAAGGCTGGGAGGCTGTGCTGTGTCTGGGTTCCCGAGCCTCCTGGAGAGTGAGGCTGCCATGACATCATCAGGATCCTGCTTAAAGAAGCACTGGCTCCATCCTGCAGCCTGGACACACTTCTCATTGACTCCCTGGCAATTGTGGATGTGTGCCAGCTGCAGGCTGGACCCAGAGAGGCGGACCAATACGCCTAGGCCTGAACAATAAACACAGCTAAATGCTCACTAACTAATGGATTATTCATGAAATAGCCCAATTGCCCATCATGCTACGTACTTGTACTCATACAATTATTCCTGTGTGTTTAAATAATGAATGTTAGGTTTGTGTTTAGTAACACAAATTGCTGATTAATCTGTATTCAAATCAAACAGTGCCTTATATGAACTCTTCGAAATACTGTACTGGATGGCAGCGTGTCTATCTCAGTTTAGAAATAGTTTCTATAATGCTAATTTTGAGGCGTGTGGTTGAGCCCTTCCATTGGACAAAATCTTACTGGATATACCAGGCTTGGCTAAAGGTTCTACTGCAAATGCTGGGCAAATCCAGATGTGATTTAAGATTTGTGGAGTATACGGAAAGTATTTCCAGCAACTATGTCTTTAATTCCTGACTCTTCTTAATGTTACTTTGAAAAAAGCTATATACTGCCCAACAAGCTCTTTCAGTCCCATCACAATTTCCTTTAAAAAGATATCTTGCTAAAAAAAAAAAAAAAAACCCACAACATGTATGCATGCTATCAATATATTACTTTTTTTTCAGAAACAGATAGTCAGCTTTAAAGGAATTCAAATTCCAAAAGGTTTACTTGAAATTTGAAATTCACAACCTACAAATTGATCAGGTTTTAGGCTCTAAGAAAGCTTGCTTTACCAACCATTCTTAATAGTGTTAGTTTTAGACTTAAGTAGTGAGATGAAAATGGAATTCCTAGAGCTTAATTATAGGGCAAACTGAACAGTGCTGGAGGAAGAAACAGTATAAAATAGTAAAAATAAGCATGGGATCAAATCTTGCTCGAATCCTAATTCACAACGCATTAGTTGTGTGGCCTGGACAAATATTTAATGTCCTTGAGCTTCCAGAGGACAGTAATATCCAGTGTCATAGTGTCGTTCTGAAAGTGATCTGAAGTGATGCGAGTGAAGACTTGAGATAAAGGTTTCATCAAGTTCGACCTCGTAAGTGCTTAAGTTCTCTTGGTTGTTGCTTTTCAGTCACCAAGTCATGTCTGACTTTGCAACCCCATGGACTGCAGCATGCCAGGTTTCCCTGTCTTTCACTGTCTCCTAAAGTTTGCTCAAACTCATATCCATTGAGTTGGTGATGCCATCCAACCATCTCATCCTCTGTTGCCCACTTCTCTTCCTGTCCTCAATTTTCCGAGCATCAGGGTCTTTTCCAATGAGTCGGCTCCTCGCATCAGGTGGGCCAAAGCAATGGAACTTTAGTTTTAGGATCAGTCCTTCCAGTGAATTTTCAGGGTTGATTTCCTTTAGGATTGATTGGTTTGATCTGGTTCTCTTGGCCTCTACCCTGGTTCTATGGACCATAATGTTCTGGAAAGTAGAATTTGCCTCCATACCTTCAGAGCCTGGCACTATGGTGGCACATATTTGACTCAACAAATTATTGAATGATTTGGCTCAAATCATTCTTGAGCCAAAATTAACTGCCAGAAAAACCACTAAAAGATATTTGGGGGACAATGCAACTGTTTCTTTACACTCCTCGCCAAAAGTCAATATTGGCCAAAATCTCCAAGGCAGTAGTTTTCAGAAATTAGAAAAAACAGTCCAGAAAAGGCAAAGCATTGAGAAGTGTGATTATTTAAAAAAAAAAAAAAAAAAAAGTCTCTCTCTCTCACTTCTCTGACCTCTTCCTCTTATAATTTTTGGAATATTCATGCATGGAAAATGTCAGGCAGGGCATACAATGCAAATATGATGAGTATCCAAAATATTGGTTTTTATGAGCTACAAAATATGAGTCTGGGTGGACTGTTGGTGAAAACAAAAAAAACAGAGTATGGTGCATAGATACTGGAGAAAGGGCAAAGGTTAAGTGAGGGACCTCATTAACATCTGATGCGATTCTTAAGACAAACACATCAAATGGGAAATACCACAATCTGATTTCTTGAGTTTACACCATGGGCTTCCACTGAATTCAAGAACTGAGAGGATAAATAAGACTCTGGGTCCCTACAATGCGTCTTTGCCATCAAAGAAAGGCAGTGCAGGATGTCCAAGGTTAAGAATCTGCCTTCCAATGCAGGGGCCATGGGTTGGATCCTTGGTTTGGGCACTAAGATTCCACATGCCTGGAGGGCAGGGCAATTAAGCCACAGTGAAGAGCATGAGTGTCACAACTAAAACCCAACACAGTCAAAAATAATTAATAAATAGTACCAAAAAAGGCAGTGTATTCATAAGCAGAGTGAGTAGCAAAGTGTCACTTACTGAAGGGACTGGTCTTAGAGCAGGGGCATAGAATATAACCAACAACATGTCTTTCTAATTAAAAATCATATTTTCATTTCTTAAAGTAATCAAATCCATACAATGTACACTTTAAGAAAATGTAATTTCTTAAAAATTATAAATATAAATGATAAATATAACATTTATATTATCCACATGTGATGGTAGCAATTAAAATTTGAAAAACCTTATAGAAGTTAAGAATGTGTTACTTCATCATAAGTTGATTATTTAACATATTATTCAGCATTTTCTTATGTCCTACCAAATCTCACTGTGACACTCATTTTACAGGAAAATTGGGGGAAAAGATGGCCCACCAAAGAAATCTCTCCTGCCGAGTTCCACATTACTGTGGGTCTCTGCTGAACTGTCATTTTTTTTTAAACAATGATCCTTAATTTAGTCAATCATAAGTCTTTATTTACAACCAAAGGATATCTAAATTGAATAGTTGGCATCATCTCTTTCGGTGTGTTTAGGAATTAAATCTCTACCATTTGGAATCCAATTTTTAATTCCAAAACTATCAGGAGTCCCCAGATGAGCGAAGTCCTCACCCAGAGACTGTAGAGGGTGATAGAAATTCAACCGAGTCAACAAGCAGAGCATCTGGCAGCTGAGCTTTTGCTGCAGTGGTTGTTCTGTCTTTATTCAAATGGATATGGGCTCTGCAAGCCACTTTGTGTTCTAGAAGAAAAACAACAGATGCTGACGCACAAGGAGAAAGGGCTGAATTTTTCCTTAAAATTCTGAGCCTCTGAATACATGGTTTCATCCCCAAATCCCTTCTCCAGCGCCACCCCTGCCAGAACTCTATTCATTAGACTCCATCATTCCAAGTCAATTCAAATACACACCGAAATGTCCTGTAATGAGACCCAAACACTACACAGCCGCACTGAGTCTCAGGTTCTCATATTATGTTGGCATAACTTTAAATATTAAGCAACCCTCCCAGCCTCTGGTTATTGTCACTCACTACGGGAGACACATGTCATGTTATCCACCCCACACCGTTTTTCCTTTTTCTGACAAGAGCACCCCCTTTTCCTGGAGGTAATTATCCTTCCGCCACTCCTGGCAGGTAATGGCTTCCCCAGCACACCCAGCAGAGACCCTCCCCAGATTTCACAAGTGGACACCGAGAGAAGAAAATCTTGTTCCCCGAGTGCCTCTTCTTGCGGCTTAGAAAGCCTGGAAGCGCTCTCTGCAGACTCGCCCACCCCACACCCAATCTTTGGCCCTTTGAAAGTCAACGAAAAAAAGTAAGTAGAGAGACATCATGACATCATCCGAATCCTTGGAGCCAGGAGGGCCTGAGCCTGGCTTGACCTCTGAACTTGCAAATTACACTGGCTGTCATAAGGTCTTTGGTAACTTAGCATCCTTTCTACAACACGTACATTTTTTCAGTCCACAGATGCCACTTTTAGGATCCTCAGTGGTTATTCAACACTTCTCCTCCCCACCAGGCTGGGTTGAAAACTTTCTTCCCACACACCTAAATACAGAACATTGGTCTTTTCCTCTTTTGGTTACATATTCAGCCAATTTTATTTCATGATGGAAGTGTTTCTCACCAATTTAGCTGCTATCTTTGGGGAACTGTCCTCCTAGAAAGTTGTAGTGAAACTTTCTTCCCATTAAGGCGTTGGGTTCTTGTTTCACTTCCCTGGTAAAACTGTCTCTAATTATACTCTCTAGATTTTTTCCTTCCACTACTTACTCTGCTGTTCTTAATTTCTTTCTTCCTTTGCCGTCTTTTCCTTTAATGTCTTCCTAAAGCAGGGGTTCTTAACAAGGTCCATACTTTAACCATCAATGGGGCTTCAGGGATTTATCAAAGTCTCTTGAAATTATATGCAAATTTTACATGAATTTGCACATATACATATGTCATCAATCACTGTGTAACAAAGCACCCCATAATTTAGCAGCTTAATAAAACAAGCACTTATTAACTCACAGTTTGGGTGGGTCAGAAATCCAGATGCAGCTCAACTGGGTCCCTCTGTCCCTTGCAATGCAGCAATCAAGGTGTTAGTCTGGGATCTGAAGACCCTGGAGAAGGAAAACACACTTCTAAGCTCACTCATGATTATCGACAGGATTGAGTTTCTCCTGAGTTGTTAGCTGTGCACGTGTGCTTACACTGCTCAGTCATGTCTGATTCTTTGAGACACTATGAACTGAAGCCCACCAGGCTTCTCTGTTCATGGGATTTTTCCAGGCAAGAATATTGGAGTGGGTTGCCACTTTCATCTCCTGTGGATCTTCCCAACCCAGGTATCAAACCAGTGTCTCCTGTATTCACAAGTTGATTCTTTACCACTGAGCCACTTGGGAAGCCCCAAGTTGTAAGCTGGGGATCGACCAATTCCTAACCACATGGGTTTCCCATAAAGTGGCTCACAGCATGGCATCTGGCTTCCCTCAGAACCAGCCAAAGAGAGAAAGAGAGGGTGAGCAGGGCAGATGTCTCTTGTGATCTAATTTCACTAGTGACATCCCACACCCTGTTCTGTTCCTGTGATTAGAGGCAAGTTGCTAGGTCCAGCTTATTCTCAAGTGAAGAAGGTGCCAAAATTAGGAGGTGGGATCACTGGAGGCCATCTTAAAGCTTCCTGCCATAAAATATTGTGAAGAGGAAGATGATTCATATCTTTCATCAATTTTTTATTTCTGAATCAACATTCATATTCTCTGTTTCTGTTTCAACCATCCGTTTCAATCAACGTCTTCCTCATTTTCACAAAATCACTAGAAATCATCTCTCCAAAACATGCTGGACTTCGCCCCCCTCCCTTCTCTTAAATTTTTATGATGCAAAAATCTTATGTTGTCACCCATTCCCATCTCTCTCTCTCTCACACACACACACACACACACGCTCATGCACACACACACACACACACACACACACACACTTTATTCCAAGGTCACTCAATTAGTAGTGGACTGTTTTGATCACATAAGAACATAGGACAAGAACTCTATCTTGTAGAACACTGGTCCTTATACTCTTAGACTCCTTTACACACTTAAAATTATGGTTAAAAATTATTGAGACCTCTAAAGAGCTTTTGTTTATTTTGTGTGTGGTTAGTTGCTTAGTCATGTCTAACTCTTTGCAATGCCAGGATTGTAGCCTGGCAGGCTCCTCTGTCCATGGAAATTTTCCTGGCAAGAATACTGGCACAAAAATCACGTTTGTAAATATCATGACCAATCTCATCATGAGTCTTTAGGTACTGGAAAGCAGTCAGCTTGCTTCATGGTAAAGAAAACAAGTTTTCCAGAATTCTAAATTTCTCCAAATTTTATCATGGGCTATATACACACTGTTAGTTATTTCCCTTGAAGTAACAGGCCCACTTCATTCATTTTGGGGGAAATATCTGCCTAATAACCAAGTCTAAGTAATCATAGTTTGTCTGATCAGTTGTTCTTTCAAATGAAAATCATGTCCCATGCAAAAATGGGGCTCAGTTCAGTTCAGTTCAGTCACTCAGTCGTGTCCGACTCTTTGCGACCCCATGAACCACAGCACGCCAAGGCCTCCCTGTCCATCACCAACTCCCGGAGTTCACCCAAACTCATTCCATCGAGTCAGTGATGCCATCCAGCCATCTCATCCTCTGTCGTCTCCTTCTCCTCCTGCTCCCAATCCCTCCCAGCATCAGGGTCTTTTCCAATGAGTCAACTCTTTGCACGAGGTGCCCAAATTATTGGAGTTTCAGCTTTAGCATCAGTCCTTCCAATGAACACCCAGGACTGATCTCCTTCAGAATGGACTGGTTGGATCTCCTTGCAGTCCAAGGGACTCTCAAGAGTCTTCTCCAACACCACAGTTCAAAACCAGCAATTCTTTGGCACTCAGCTTTCTTCACAGTCCAACTCTCACATCCATACATGACCACTGGAAAAACCATTGCCTTGACTAGACGGACCTTTGTTGGCAAAGTAATGTCTCTGCTTTTGAATACGCTATCTTGGTTGGTCATAACTTTCCTTAGGAAGCATCTTTTAATTTCATGGCTGCAATCACCATCTGCAGTGATTTTGGAGCCCAGAAAAATAAAGTCTGACACTGTTTCCACTGTTTCCCCATCTATTTCCCATGAAGTGATGGGACCAGATGCCATGATCTTCGTTTTCTGAATGTTGAGCTTTAAGCCAACTTTTTCACTCTCCTCTTTCACTTTCATCAAGAGGCTTTTTAGTTCCTCTTCACTTTCTGCCATAAGGGTGGTGTCATCTGCATATCTGAGGTTATTGATATTTCTCCCAGCAATCTTGATTCCAGCTTGTGCTTCTTCCAGCCCAGTGTTTCTCATGATGTCCTCTGCATAGAAGTTAAATAAGCAGGGTGACAATATACAGCCTTGACGTACTCCTTTTCCTATTTGGAACCAGTCTGTTGTTCCATGTCCAGTTCTAACTGCTGCTTCCTGACCTGCATATTGGTTTCTCAAGAGGCAGGTCAGGTGGTCTGGTATTCTCATCTCTTTCAGAATTTTCAATAGTTTATTGTGATCCACACAGTCAAAGGCTTTGGCATAGTCAATGAAGCAGAAATAGATGTTTTTCTGGAGCTCTCTTGCTTTTTCGATGATCCAGCGGATGTTGGCAATTTAATCTCTGGTTCCTCTGCCTTTTCTAAAACCAGCTTGAACATCAGGAAGTTCACGGCTCACGTATTGCTGAAACTTGGCTTGGAGAAAATGGGGCTAGTTCAACGCAAAAGTGCCTTCCTTGAGACAACCATCATACATAGTACACAGCAGAATGCTTGATTCATACATGCCATTTTGTCACACAGAACAGGAGAAAGATGCACTGTGTTGAGATCTGACCTGTCTTACTGCTTTATCAAGGTCACTGTTGAGCGACATGGACTTTTCTTTCTCCAGCCAGTGTGGGAAGGCATACATCCACCAGCAGTGCAGGCTGGTGCTGCTGCCTGGAATCACCCAAAGATGCCAGCATTTTACTTGCCATTGCTTTTGCATGAACAGTGCAGATGTCAATATGTTGAAAAGAGCAAATAACATCTCAGTATTATTATGAAAATAGTTTTTGACATCATGGACACATTCAAAGTGTCATGGGAACCCCCAGGGATGTGTAGACTATACTGAAAACTATTGTAATAGACTGTTTTATATTGTTTTTTTGATCCTAACACTTATTACATTGAAGGAGCAGGATTCGATATACCGTGTGCTCACTACTGCTTAACTAGATCTGATGGGAGAAGGAGTCCTATAATAAAATTACTCTTTTGATTTACTGAGCATGACTCATCCATTGTCTCCCAAATGTCACAAATTCACAAGTTTTGCCAGAAAAATCGTTTTTTAAAAACTTAATATTTAAAAGGAGCTTTTATCCAGCTGAAAACAAGTATACTATCTTGCCACAAATCTAAGAACTATATTAATAACCATAATATATAAAAAATCCAATTTTTGAAGAAACTTTAATCCAGTGTATTACTTAAGGTCATTCCAGGTACCTGCAGTGATAGCTCATGTTTGAAAAAATGGCAATAATCTCTTTGTATCTTTGAGCTCCTTCACTTTGCCAAATTCCATTGTATGCAAATTTATTTCCATATTTCTCTTAGATTTTTACATCTACAGATTGCAAGTCCCTCCGGTTGGGGATAATTTAAGAAAAGGAAGCTGGGGATTGGGAAAAAGAAAAGGGAGGTAAAACAGATGGCAGTGAAAAAATAGAAGTTTGAGCCTGAAGCTCTGGGAGAGAGAAACGGGGAGGAGGCGGAGCCGCAAGAAGGAGCCCCCGCACTGCCCTCTTGGGTCTGGTGAGGCGGGGAGAGGAGGTAAATGGGAAAGGGACTGCTACAGTGTTTTCCTTGTGACCAGCGCTGGGCCCTGGCACTGGAAACCAAAAACGCCTCCCCAGATGTGTTAAATAAAGCTTGCCCCCAATTTTTTCCATTTGAAAAATCCAAGTACTTTTGTGTCTATGAGACCAAGGCTGGATTTAGGACATGGAAATAACCAAATCTAAGTTATAAAATCAGAAGAGCATTGAGCATTTGGAACAAAGAAGAGGGTAGGTTGCCATGTATGTACACGCACAAACACACACACACATCATCTCTTCGTGTGCATGTGTTCAGTAGTGAATCAAAATAATATTGAAAGCATCTTGTAACTCGCTCACAAGATGAGAGAGACCACACAAAGTCGCCATTGAGCAAGAGAGCATAAATGGAAATTAATAGTATAATGTCCATCATAACCCGTTCAAGTTGTGAAAATGCCTTTCAGGGTCTTATGTCTCCTGTTATCTTTATTGTGAGCAAATATTTCATAAAGTATTTATGAGGATTTTTATTGGCTCACTTGTTATCTTGGCTCTTAAAAACCGTCTTTGCTATAAGGCAGTGTTTTCAGGTTCGCTGGAACATAACAGGGGTGGCGGATGGGAAGCGCTCTGAGCGTCTCTGCCCTCCTCTGAGAACATCTCTGCTTTGACCTAGTTTGCATCTTGGTCTTCTCCCCAAGATTTCATCTCAAGAAAGGGCTCTGGTACTATAATAGACATATTTTTAAGTAAGAAAGCCAAGGTCATAATGTCTAAAGTCCCTTTAAAATGAACAAATACTACATGCCAAAAATATCCGCAAAATAACATACAGAGACATGAACAGGCATGTCATAAAGAGGACACTCAAATAACCAATAGGCATATAAAAACTATTCAACTCCATCAGTCATCAGGAAAATGTGAATCAAAACCACAAAAACAACGCCATTGCACACCCACTGGCTAGATTACTATTGATAAGACAGCAATACTAAACTATTGGCAAGAAAATAGGAAGATGGGAACTTCAACTGAATGCTGGTGGGTGTGCAAATACCCAGATTCTGGGAAAGATTGAAGGCAGGAGGAAAGGGGGCGACAGAGGATGAGATGGCTGGATGGCGTCACTGTGAGCAAACTTTGGGAGATAGTAAAGGACAGGGAAGCCTGGCATGCTGCAGTCCATGGGATGGCAAAGAGCTGGACACGACTTAGCCACTGAACAACAAGTCAGAAAACAGCAGTATCTACCGAAGCTGAGAAGGCACATGCCTGGCAATCCTGCATTGGTCTTCATACATGCTTATACCCAATTTTGGGGCATGAGAAGACATTCAAGAGCATACATCATAGCACCACTGTTAATAGGCAAAAACTATTAATAGAAAAAAACTATTTTTTTCCTAAAAAAAAATAGGAAAGAAACAGTTGCTGTCAACAATAAGGCAGACAGTTAAATATAGAGGCAGACCCATAAAGTGGAAAAGTATACATCCATGAAAAGGATGAATTACTGTCAGATTAAAATAGCAGTGAAGAAAAGAAGCTAAGCATAAAAGAGAACATGTTGTATGATTCCATTTACATAATGCTCAAAAACAGGCAAAACTGCAGGAATGGACATCAGGATAAGAGTTATTTTGTAGGGAAGGGTCTGGGGTGGTTTCTGGTATACTGGCAGGATGGTTTCTTCATCTGAGGTCCGCCACCCAAGTTTGTTCCCTTTGTGAACAGACATCAAGATGTATATGCTCCCGACAGCTTTGTGATTTGTGTACTCAATTTATGGTATTTCAATAAGAAATTTACTTGAGAAAAAGAAAACTAAGAAATGTAATTTTCATGTATGTAGAATTTTAGGATCCTTTACTATCCCAATCCTTCTGTGTACTTTCCCACCCACCTCCCCATCCCCACATATACTTCTGATTTTTTTCCCCTAGATCCTGGGCCAATTTAAAATTTGTTCACTATGTTTCAATAAGGTCTATTTTAAGGGATTGCTACTCTAAACCATCACCACTACTCTATAAGCAGAAGTGCTTCCTCGCCTCCTCCTGGCACAGCTGCCCTGAAGAGATGAGTTAATAAACACATTCAATGCATGTGTTTTGAACACCTACCTGAGCCAGGCACTGAGCTTGACTCTGGAAATGCACGGGTGAATGGGGCGGACTCAATCCTGGCGTGGTGGTGGTGGGCAGGAGGGTGGGTTACTGTGTTGATGGGGAAAATCTGCAGTTAAAATCAGTTGTCCGAGAGCGTGTTAAATCCCGAGGTGAGTGAAGGTCAGACGCTGGCGGGTCACACAGCAGGGTGGATGCCTCTACTCAGGTCTCTAGGACACGTTTCTCTCCCCTACTTTTGAGGCCAGTTGTTCTTACAGTAGCATCCAGAGGGTGACGACTCATGATTGTTCTCTGTTTCCTGTTGTTAACCTGTCGCCTCGAAGTAAGCATGGAGAATCGGCCTGATTGGGTATCTTCGTTAGCTTTAATTCTGCGCAAGAATTAGACCCTTTAAAGTACCTGATGAGGGGAGGAAGGAGAAAGTGGGAAGGAACATCCATAAAGAAAGAGAATTTTCAGCAGAAAAGACGGGGACATTGCTGAGACGCAAACAGAAGCAGGAAGCATCTCTGTTGCAGCCTGTGGATGGTGGCGATGGTGGTCTCCCAAAGCTCGGGTGTGTAGGCGCTCAGGACCTGGAGAAGGAAGGTTCTGGAACCACCTGCCTGACTAAATTCAAATAAGAAAAAAGTTCTGACTTAACTTTTCTGCTAAGGAAACCAGGATACATTTGGGGAGAGAAGAGGATCAATCCAACACGTGTCTATACGGCATTAGAAACCCTCTGACACCTCATTGGCTGTAGCCAATGTCTTGACATCTTCCTACCACGGGGATTTAAGAGACGGCACAGGGCTCACTTGATAAGATACGTGTAAAGACCTTGCACAACGCCAGGATTCCCAGCAGCAAAACACTAACAGCTTAGGCTCCAGGAGAGATAAAAATGGGGGTGGGGGAGGAAGGAGGGAGAGGGAAGGGAGGGAGCTGGGAGAGAGAGATTGCTTGCCACAGCCAGAAGACATCAGGATGCTGAGAAATAAAGGGAAGGGAAAGGTGATGAGAGGCAAAAAGTGATGCTGCCTTCATTTCTTAAATTACCAGGGAATGAGCCTCATTACAGTTCTCCATCTGGTAACCTAGCTAGAACATTCTCTAACCAGCAGGGCCCCCATCAAGCTGGGATTATTGTGGTTATTATTATTATTTATTACATGGTGATATTCAAATACCTAAATTATGCAACTAATCCCCCTTAAATGCCACATTCTAAACAAATGCTTTCCAGAATACCATCTCTCGTTATCATAGTTTATCAACTAATTACGCCAGGTCCACCTACCTCTTTACCACAATATAATATTCAAAGCAATTACGTTAAAAAAAAACAACAACAAACTTTAGGCAGTATGTCTTCCCATGTAACAGAAATGTAAGTTCCTTCAAAGATTCTCTGAGCTGCGGTTTCTGCCTTTGCATCCATCCTCTGTCACCAGCAGCGTGGATGCTGGTCCCCTAACGAGCAGTCCCACGCTGCAGAGTGCAGGTTCCTGTGTGGCGCATTAACCCCACTTTGCGGTTCCAGAGCTTCAGCCTCGTGACCCCCTTCTCCATGGCAGGCGCCTGAGCTTCCAGCAGCTTCCTATGGCAGGATCCGTATTTATAATTCATGCCTCTTCTTTGGTTTCCTTTCCAGGTCTCTCTGGGCTGGTGCTTAAACAAAATCTCTACCCACACCAGGCACATGCTAGCCCTTCTTCAGTTAATAATTAATAGCAATGATGATAATCAGCGCAGTTTTTGAGATTGGTTTATCTTCTGTCTTGCATCTAAGGATCACTTCTTTCCTCTCTTCAAGGGGTATTACTGAGGCTAGGCACAACTCAGACATCCCCAAACATCACTGACTGCATTTTATGTCGCAGTTAACAAAAAACCCAGAGAGCCCATAGGGGAAATGCGTTCTTTGGCCAACAGATCTGATCTGTCCTTAATGTGGCAACAATGTTACAACTTGTTCTGAGGGCCCCCTCTTACCTGTTCCTCACTAGACTCAGCTCTTGTCCTCAGTTGAACCCGAGTCTACCCTCAGGCTATATGGATGGAAAATGCCATCTAAGTGAAGCCAACAAGTCTAGTCTCAGGTACAGTCGTCCTTAGATCAGCAGCCTCAGCATCATCTGGGAGTTTATTAGAAATGCAGACTCTCGGGTTCTCACCTGAGACCTTCTGAGTCAGCATCTGCCTTTTAACAAAATTCCCAGATGAATCGTGTGCACGTTGAAGTTTGAGAGGCCGCGGTCAATGCCTCTTTCACAGTAATTGTCTCAGGGCTGACCCATTCAGCCAATTACAACCAAGGGCCTCCAATTTCCAAACCTTCGTGTTATTAGTAGGCAAGTCGCTTCTCACGATGACTGGATTTGAACCTAGATGTATGTATTTTCCAGTGGCTGGCAGCGCTTTTACAAGCAGTGAGGGAGAGAACACATGAAAATCAAGCCCACCCAAAGGAAGAGAGAGTGACCAACCTCGATGACATGATGGAGCCTGTCTTCACCTGTGCCAAAGGCCACATCTTTAACAAGACAGTCCAGATACCCAAGACACACATCGTTTTTTGTAATAAAATAAATTCAAACTTGGCTTTCTGTCACTTGCAACTAAAAGAATCCTAAATTATTCAGGGCCCAACTCCCAAAAGAATGTATCCTCTGCCCATCCACCAGGGTAGACAGTGTCTGACATTTTAAAGGCAAGTCTAAGTTTAATTGTTCTTTAACCTGGTCTTTCAAAACAGCTCCTAGGTTAGGCCTTTAAAATACATACCACCTCAGTGGGGAGAAAAGACCCACAGGCCAAAGGGTACCACAGGCTTCAACGTTTCCTTTCTGCTTTTAATATATTAGATGCGACCCCTGCTTCCCCTTCTCCTCTTAGAGATGAAAGACTCCTTGGAAATGCCAGGCACGCAGCTGTCATTTGGAAATGACAGCCAGCCTGGAGAAGGTTAATGCTCTCATCAAAACCGCCCATCTTCTAAGTTGGTTAAATGGATCTTTCTGGTTCACCTGACTGCCTGCTCTTTTCCCAGATAGCCCAGTACCTCAGTGAAGTATTGTTGCAATGTAGGTGCCTTTGCCCAAGTACTTTGGGCATCCAGGTTATCCATGGGTCCCAGGTTTAGCAAAACCCAACCACAGAGGTGCCTGGCACAAGCCAGAGGAGGCAGAGCAGGCCAAGTACTACTTCTGCAGGAACAAAGAAAAAGGGACTCTAGAGTGTTTGTCACAGAAAATTTGTCCCCAAAAAATGAAGGTCTCAACTGCTTGCCTCTACCCATTCCATCGGCTTCCCAGTCCTGCCAACGCTTCTCATGGAGGAGCCCATGTGCCACGTGTCCCAACATCTCCTGGGGTGTGTGCTACAGCTCGGGCCCCCTGGGCCTCACGGTTCCTCCTCCAGACCGTCCAAGCCCCGAGTTAATTATTTCACTGGAGTTGGAATTGATGTGCTTAATAAAGCTCCATTCTGACTCTGAAATTCAATGACCCTGTCAAGACAGAGGATAACCCCGTCTCCGAGAGGCTGGTGTTAAAAGTGCACGGTTAACCCAATGAGAAAGACGCTTGCCAGGGAGGGAAGAGGGAAAAGCAGTCTTGAGTCAAGTACACAGATTAGCTGATTCAGTCAGCTAATCATGCAGCCTTGCAGTGAATGAAACACAGACCAGGCAGTGTTAGGGGATATCGAGGTATGAGTGTGGAACTGAAGAAGAAGCAAAAAGGGACTGAAACAAAGAGAGGCTCCATGCAACTCCCATGGCAACTTCTTACCTCACCAGAGCTCAGACATCCCCAGAAAAATCAAGTACCTCCCTGCACAAGTTAGGAGCGTTTCTGAAGCATCTTCAAATGCAAGTGACTCTAAAACCCATTGACAGACATTTGGGGGCATTTTATCTTGGACTTTGGAAGAATTTCCAGATAATATTAGCTTTAAAATTAGAACTTTTTCTAAGATGTGTTTAAACAACTAACCTCTTTACCTGGGCCAGGAGGTGTAGATCAGAGCACAAACACTCACTCATTTATTCTATGGGAAGAGCCATCATCTGCCGAATGCTCTTCCTTTCAAATAGCTCTGCTCTGAGAGTTAGCCCGAGTGTACGCACTGGGAATATGTGCACTTACCTCCCTGAGATCATGCTGCCAGTGTTCTGCATGGCAGCTCTTCCGTGTGCCAGGAGCAGTCAAATGAGAACCAGAGAGCCGTGCTCCCTCATTCTTCAGCAAATCAGTCGTGAACAGTGTATTGGTGCCCTATTACTGCTATAACAAATTACCATAAACTTAATGACTTAAATGGAGAAGGAAATGGCAACCCACGCCAGTATCCTTGCCTGGAAAATCCCACGGACAGAGGAGCCTGGTGAACTAAAGGACCCCTGCTGGACTCACAAAGACATGACTGAGCACACATACATGCAATGACTTGAAACAAAAGAATTCATTCTCTTAGAGTTCTGGGAGCCAGAGCCTGCAAGGAATCTGGTGGGCTAAAATCAAGGGATGGTGAGGGCTAGATCCTTCTGGAGACTCCAGGGGGAGAATCTATCTCTTGTCCCTTCCAGCTTCCACTGGCGGCCAGCATCCCTTTGCTTGTGGCCACATCTTTCCAATCTGACACCATCTTCACACTAACTTCTTCTCCCCTGTAGTCAAATGTCTCTCTGTCTCCCTCTTACAATGACACGTGTGATTTCAGCTGACCCTTGAACAACACAAATTTGAACTGTGTGGGTCCACTTATACACAGATTTTTTTCTCCCCTAAGTATTACTTTGGCCACCTCATGCAAAGAGTTGACTCATTGGAAAAGACTCTGATGCTGGGAGGGATTGGGGGCAGGAGGAGAAGGGGACGACAGAGGAGGAGATGGCTGGATGGCATCACTGACTCGATGGGCGTGAGTCTCAGTGAACTCCGGGAGTTGGTGATGGACAGGGAGGCCTGGCGTGCTGCGATTCATGGGGTCACAAAGAGTCAGACACGACTGAGCGACTGATCTGATCTGGTCTGAAGTATTACAATATTACACTATATGAGGTTGGTTGAATCCACGATGTGGAACGATAGACAGTAGGTCAACTATGGCACTTGAGCAGCTGAGGATTCTGATATTGAAGGCCAGTCCTAGAACCAATATCCCATGGATACCAAAAGACCGTTCTAATTTCAGGGCTGACTCAGACAATCCAGAATAATCTTTCTATCTCGAGGTCTTTAATGTAATTACAGCTTCAAAATTTATTTTTCCATGTAAGATAACATTCACAGGTTCTCAGGGTTAGAATGTAGATATCTTTAGGGACCATTATTCAGTCTACCATAACCAGATTTGATAACTGAAGAGAGGGCTTGTTGGGGCTGGGGAAAAGACAGTGTCATCGCTTGCTGAGAAGCAGCCAGAAATCGAAGATCTTGTTCCTCTATTACCTAGAAGAGCACATTCAAGCAGCTTCACTGGCTCCATCTCATCTCACACAGCTGGAACATTTGTAGCCCTTAGAGTTGCTACACAAAGCTGACAGTGGTTGAGCTTGACTCCAAGAAGTGGAGTCGGGAAGGAATTCCCCACCTCTACGTCATCATTCACTCATATTGGCCATGTTACACTTTTAGTTTTTTTGGACACACTTGACAAGAATGAAAGAAGGGTTACAAACCTACTTTACAAATCAGTAGAAAACACTAGCAAAGCAACAAGAATTGACTCAAAATTCCTTCCATTGCTGATTGTCTTCTCATATGGAGCTGGTTTGACAGGAGTTCCAAGAAGGGATAAAGGGAGGGAAAAAGATCTACTTTACAAGTTTTTAATGGATGCTGAGAGATGTGTATTCTATGTTTGAAAGGGATGGTTTAAGACAGTCTGACTTTGTGACTGGAGCAGGCATTTAATTATGGGGTTTTAGGCCTTTTTATGTTTGCCTATGAGAGGAATTCTTTGTAAATCAGTAACATTAGCCATATGAAAAAATGACTGATTCTTTGAACTGAATTCCCACAAAGTAAAACAGAACCTAGTCTAAACACATTTTCTGATGTCCTGACATCATTTTATGACTCTGCACCATGTTGAACACTTCAGCTGGTGTTCAGGGCGGTCCATTTCTCACTGCCTCGTGGTCTCAAAACCACAGGTCAATGTGCCAGTTGAAATTGTCTAAGTCTTAGAGGATGAAGTTCCCTAAGTCCCAACCCTTCCCATTTCTCTCCATTGCTGCCACTCCCTCTGGCTCTGAAATGCATCCCAAATACTTTATCCCAGAGGACTGCATCTTCCTGCTAAATATTGCAGCCGAGCACGGACAGCCAATGTTACCCCTTTCTTCCCTTCTCTGTCAAACCTAGACTCCCCTGCAGGCCCTTTTTTAGTCTCAATATATTCTCTCCTTCTTCTCTGTCTCTCAGAAAGCTAGACCTTGCTTCAACCTCTCTTCTATTCTAGATCTTTCTCCCTCAGCAAAAACTTCAAGGCCCAGGATATTTATTTACTCAATCAAGTAGCCTTACATGTGCCAGAATCCACCCTGTAGAATTGCAGAGTTGATTTTTTTTTTAACAGGCACCTTTGGACATTCAAACATTTGGAGAAAGTTAGAATAGGAAAAGCCCAGAGGTAGCAAAATCCCTTTGAGGCACTGACAACTAAAACGTAGATTTATTTGGTTGAATAGAAGCAATGGATTTCTGGCAAGATCAGTTTCAGCTAGAGGCTGATAAACAATCCTGCAGTTTATACTACTTCATAGAAGGACAATGAGAGGAGAGCGAATTGAGAAACAAAAATCCATCGCTCAAAATTCCTTGACCTTAAGCACAAAATCACTCCAGAATGGCCCCAGCAGTCTGAAAGGCAAACAACATGGTTATTTTTTTTTAAGTCTATAAATGCGCTTTACCTGCCAGCAGAGCTGTTAGAATTTAATAGGCTCATACCGACACTCAAGTGTTTTGAAACACCTATTATAAGGGTTGTTTTCAAAACCAACTTTTGCCCAACCAAAGGCAAGGGAAATTAACCCCATGAGAGAGACAGGAAATTGACTGCATGGATTTTTGACTTTAGTGACGTAGGCTCAAAGGCTCTAAGCCGGTGTACACACCATTTAGTGGAACTCCATCTCTGCAGGTCTGTTGGCTGTGCACAAAGAAAGACGTTGCTCAGACTCCCTATGACACCAGTAGGTGGGGACCCAGATTATGAGGAACATCAGTGGAGACCCATCACCTGGTCCCCCTTTCACAGTCACACCTGATCTCTTGTGGAATGGTCATATGGAGACACAGAGGTGGCCCTGAACCAACATTGAATGCTCACAACAACCTCATGGGTTGTGAATAGTAATATATAATTGCTATTGTAATTATTCTTAATTATAAAATTATGGTTTTTCCTGTAGTCATGTATGGATGTGAGAATTGGACCATAAAGAAGGTTAAGTGCCGAAGAAATGATGCTTTCAAACTTTGGTGTTGGAGAAGACTCTTGAGAGTCCCTTGGACTGCGAGGAGACCAAATCGGTCAATCCTAAAGGAAATCAACCCTAAATATACATTGGAAGGACTGATGCTGAAGCGGAAACTCCAATACTTTGGCCGCCTGATGCAAAGAACTGACTCATTAGAAAAGACCCTGATGCTGGGAAAGATTGAAGGTAGAAAGAGAAGGTGACAACAGAGGATGAGAAGGTTGGATGGCATCACTGACTCAATGGACTTGAGTTTGAGCAAACTCCAGGAGATGGTGAAGAACAGGGAAGCCTGGCATGCTGTAGTCCACGGGGTCACAAAAAGTGACAAGACTGAGGGACTGAACAATGACAATTATAAAAAAGGAAGCTGAAAAAAAAAAAAGAAGCAAAAACAAAAACAGAAAAAAAGATTAACAAGGAAGTTGAGGCTTGGGGAATCCAATCTCTTGCCTACTCACACAGTCAGTAAATGACAGAATTTGGGTTACTTAACAGTGAATAACAGAATTAGGGCTCACCCAGGGCTTTCTGCCTCAGGAGACACAACCCCTGAGCAACCTTCCCTGGAAAATGTCTAAGGACGGCTGGACTGTGGGATCACTGAAGTACCTCTCTGGACGTTTCTGATTTTTCTAATTTAACAATTTCTCCCTCCAAAATGTCTCTTCTGTGCCATTTCTATATTGCAAAGCACAACCTCTCCCCAGCTCCACCACCTCTCTGCTCTTCCGTACTGGAGACTACCCTCTGACCTTTGAGGCAAAACACTGATGCAGAAATAAGCTCAATGCTCACAGAATGGACTAGAATAAAGCCCCCAATAGCTAATGTACTCTTTTTTGCCTTCTCACTGATTTTTTTGCATCTGATACCTCTTTTCAGCCTCCCAATAACCCATGAGGTAGGACTGCTATTACTTCATTTTACAAATGAGGAAACTGAAGGTGCGAGACATGAAGTCATCTGTCTAAGGTTGTGTGATGAGTTCACGGCAGAGGCAGGATTTGAACCCCATTCAGTGAGACCTCACCACCTACATTCTCTCGCCTCCAGTGCTCTGCCTTTCTGGCTCCCAGAGCAGGAGAGTAAAGTGTGAATTCTCCTGGTGGCCTGGCTCCTCCCGGCCAGCTGCTGGATGTCCTGAGGTGTTAGATCACTTGCCAGTCTCCACACGGAGATTCCAGTGCACAGAAGCAGTGTCTGCCCAGCGGAGTTGGCCGTTCTCTGTCAGCCCTCCCTGTCTGCAGGGACAGCCCTCCGGTTAATTTACAATGGGTATCATGAAGCTGTGGGTGCACACGCTGGTTAGGGAGCCAGTGTCCATTGGTGGCACGCATCCTGCCATCCAGGGCTCAGCTGCCCCAGGACGAACGAAGGACTCTTGCCCCACGGATGGATGAGCTTCCTAAGGCAAGGCAGGCAAACTAAGATGCCAAATCCTTGCTAAGAGGAGAACTGATTGCTTCTCCTCTCCAGCTCAAAGGAAACCCAGAACATGTTACCCTGGATCAGGGGTCATGAGGACTGTGGGGTCAAGCCTTGGGGTCACAAAGGCCACCAAGGCTCACCTTTGGCATATGTTCACACGAATATGAGATTAGCCAGGATGATTGGAGTAAGCAGCAGTGGTCCAGCAACTTGGAACTGAGCTCTCCTTACAAGGCCACACTGCTTCTAGTATACAGTAAATGAATAGTTGCAATAAATCTAGTTACCTTGTTATAATGCAAGCACATATCATTGGCTTTGAGGGCTAATGACAGAATGTTCATTTGTTATCGGGAGCAACCAACCTTTTCTATAGGACCAGTTAGTAAACATGTCAGGCTTTCTAGGCACATACAGTTTCTGTAGTATATTCTTTGTTTTGAATTTTTTTTTTTTTAATGACCCTTTTAAAATGTAAAATCCATTCTTAGCTCATGGGCTGTTCAAAAACAGGCTGCAGGCCAGATCTGGTCTGCAAGCCATAGTTTGCCATCCCCTAAATTCAAACATATAAAATATATTACAACCATTTTATTATACCTCGTTTTTTTTTTTTTTTTTTTTCACTAGATGCCTCAAAAAATTATATGAGTGGCTGGAGTTGAGGTTCACCAGACTCCAGCCAGACCTCATGGAAAAACTCTATGGTCTATTCTTAACGTCCTAGTCAATGCTTCTTGCACATTCCATGGAAATATGAGGTAATCAGTGAGAGGAAGATTTAGGAATAAGCGTAACAAACATTAAACTGTGAGTTTTATTATTGCCTTTGGATGAATCTTTGGAAATCATCCATCTTTCCACTTAGGTTTCCCCATCTGTACAATGAGTGTAATAACATTGGCACAGATTCTGGGCAGTAAGCAACAGGTTATTTGTGTTCCTGTGGTCTGGCACATTTCTGCTCAGAAACTACAAGTTTTTAGGTCAGTTCCTACTCTGTGGCTTTTCAGTGGAAGCATTTACTATTTCCTTTGGCAAGAGTAGGAACTTGTTGATGGGAAGGTGAATAATCCTGGGTCAGCAAAAATACTTTAGAGCCTGTGGAACGGCATTGCTCTGTAACTCCCATTGCAGGAGAGCTTTGCTCATGGTGCAGTGACCTGGGGTGACCCTGGATGACCTTTAACCACACGAGGTTTCCCTCTGCACTGACTCCGCACCTCTAAATGGACCAAAGACCCTGGAACCAACCTCATCATCCAGTTGGTCAAGAATCCCAGGAGGTCTTACCCAAGTCTGCCACCGCAACTCCATCCTCCTAGGTGGATGCAGAACAGTGATGCACCCTCAGGGATGCAGGGAGCATCCTGCAGAGCAGTGGTCCCTGACCTAAGAGCCAGCAGACCTGTATCCGAGTCTCAGCTCCACCCCTCATCAATATACTACCTTAGGAAATTTCTCAATCCTTCCGTGTGTGTGTGTGTGTACACGCACGTGTTTCTGTGCTTGGTTGTATCTGACTTTTTGCAACACCATAGCAAAGAGTATTTTGTAGTCCACCAGGCTCCTCTGTCCACGGGATTTTCCAGGTAACAATATTGGAGTGGGGTGCCATTTCCTCCTCCAGGGGATCTTTCCAACCCAGGAATTAAACCCGCATCTCTTGAGTCCCCTGCATTGTCTTTACACTGGATAAAATGAGGACCTGGAACTAAATGGTCTCTAAGAAACATCTGCTTTTAACTTTCTAAGTCCCACTAAGCCAACTGCTTCCCCTCTCCCCAGTAAATGCCATTAATTCCTGCTTCCTAAAAAAATTCCTACTTCCCAACAAAATAAAAGGTCAAGAAAGCTGAACCTGCCCACACCCTCTTCTCTCCCACCCTCTAAATGACTGACATCCTCTCTCAAGTTTCCTCCCCAATTTCATAAAAAGGAAGGAAGGCGTCTTTTTCTCTGGGGATAAGACTTAGGCCCACTGCCCCTCTGTCCCACCCATCTCAGGATCATATTCCTCCCAGGGCATCTCCGCTCTCCCTCTCTCCATCTGTCCCCTTTCCTTGAGGAAATGCATCCCAGTGGCCCCATTTTGAAGCCCCCACCATCAGCTCTGGCGGGGCCTCCTGGAGCGGGAGCACAGAGAGCCCTTTAAGGAAGGGCCCTGAAGAGTCTGCTTCTCAACCGGCTCACCCCAGCCCTGCTGAGAAACATGTCTCGGGGGGAACCCTGTGTTCCCCATTTCTGGATCTCAGCACCAGCCCCGTGCTTGGCATAGAGTAGACTCCCCATCACATGTTTCAAGTTATAGGGAAATAACTGTACCACAGAAGGAAAAATGAATAGTCACTTCTGGAAAACCACGCCTCTCTTCTGCTTGGGAAAGCTGGCCCCTGCGAAAAGGACCCACTTAGTCCCAACAGATGAAAACTAGGGACCCGCAGTGAGCTGAGCTCCTTAGTTTTCATCTATTGGGAATTCTTACTGCCAGCCGAGAATGCAGGGCAGGCTAGCAAGGATGGCTTAAATGGTTCTTTTCTTTTCTGGCTGTTTCCCCCTCTTTCCTCCCCTCTTAAAAAAAAAAAAATAATAATGGTGGGAGGGGGGCAATTAAGGAGCTGAGGTTTTAAACCTCCCCAGAGGTCAAACAAATTGCATTTTTGCTACAGAGAGGGGGAGGGGAGGGGAGGGGCAGATGGTAAATCGGCTCCGGAGACCCTTCCATGATGTCTTTCTCGGGGCGTCCAGCTGGCAAGACCGCTGCAGCGCGAGGGGCAGCCCCTCCGGTGGGCAGATCCGATCGCAAACAGAGAAACAAGGCATGCCAGCAGGAGCCTCGCCGGCTGGGAAATTATTTCCTAATAAAACTACAAAGGGAAGGACGGTAACTGGACACTGCTGACAAGTATTGTTGTCTTGTATCAAAATCTCTTTATAAACCTGTTTGAAGAACAGAGCTGGCTTCTCTTTGAAGTCCCAGTTCAAAGCCTCAAAGCCATTGACTTGCGGGGTTCCTGGCCCCCGTGGGGGTGGCCGGGAAAACAGGAGTCAGAGGAACTTAGCAAACTTTTCAGCACAAATCTGCACTCGGTACTCCGGGACAAGTTTTTGGTTAGACTTCCCGTTGGGCTCCTAATGATTGATAACACCCACCCCCAGACACCAGGCGTGTTCTGCCGGTGATCTCATTCAGCCCTGGGAGGTAGACACTGCCACCTCCCACCTGAGAGGTGAGGAAATGAGAGCCGAGGCCCCAGCCCTCAGGCTGACTCCAAACCAGGCCCGTCCTCCAGTCCATGAAAGCCCGGCCTTTCATCCCTACACGTGGGCTGCGGTGCCACGCAGACCCTGATGGCCAGGTGTGTTGTATTAGCAGCACCAGGAGAAGGTCAGGATGGAAAGAAAAGGTTACAGGGCAGGTTGTGCCTCCCAGCAACCTCTCTGTTTAAGCAACACAGGACCTCTACGCTGGCTCTAAGGACACTGAGAGAGGGTCCCTGCCTCAATTTCCCCACACCCAGGTGGGAATCAGGCCACTAAGGGCACAGACCAAAACCCTTCCTGGAAAAAGGAAAACCTCCCGTTGTCAGTTGAAGGGTTTCCCACTACCTACTCCCCGCCAAGCGGTTGAACCCCCAAGACTTATGGATGTGGCTTAATTTGGAAGTTGGGTCTATGCCGATGATCAAGTTGAGGTCAGTAGGGTGGGCTCTAATCCAATGGGGCCGCTGTTCTTAGTACAAGGGAAACTGGGACATGGAGGCAGACAGGCAGAGAGGGAAGATGAAGTGAAGACACAGGGAGAAAGCCACCTACAGACGCCTGCAGCCTCCAGAAACTGGGAGGAAGGGCTGGACAGACTGTTCCCCACACCCACAGAAGGAACCAACCCTGCTGACCCTGTGATTTTGGACTTCCAGCCTCCAGACAGACGGGGAGAACGGAAGAGCTGTTTAAGCCACTCAGATGGTGGTGCCTTGTGATGCCCTAGAAACGAACGCACCTCCCAGCCCTGGTGTGCGTGCTCAGTCATTCAGTGGTGTTCGACTCTTTTGTGACCCCGTGGACCCCATGGACCCACCAGCCTCCTCTGTCCATGGGATTTTCCAGGCAAGAATACTGGAGTGGTTACCATTTCCTCCTCCAGGGGATCTTCTAGACCTGGGGATCAAATCTGTGTCTCCCACATCTCCTGCAATCGCAGGCGAGTTCTTTACCACTAGTGCCACCTGGGAAGCCCTAGACCTAATAAAAATGTCTGCTCTTCTGACTTTATAAGCGAGGTCATGCCTCCTAAGACCCCTGCACTGTGGACGCTTAGTCAGGGTCTCCCACCAGGAACACAGGAGACAAACAAGGGGAGTCCTCCTGTCTCTAGGAGATAGAGGAGGTTTTCGTTGTTTATTCTTTTATTTTTCTGGTACAAACTGTGCAAAATTCTGTCCAGACCCAGTAGCCACTTTGGTGTCCCTCCCTGGCCCCAAACTCGCCGAGCCTTAGGGAGGTGTTCCTCTCTCTTCTCCGCTGGTCGGTAGGAAGAGGCATTCGTTGGCAGGACTGTTTCCCGAACACATGGGCCAGGGCTGGTAAATATTCTGCAGTTCTTTTGCCTCGTCAATCAAGGAGGCGGGAGGGAGGCGGGAGCATCTGCTGAAGACAACAGTCCTCAGACATCTTTCCTCCAGGACCAAAACCTCGAAGAGCTGACACCCGTCATGTCATGCAGCCTAGCTCAGCACGGGTCTCTGCTGGACGCTCTCACTCTCTGCCTGGTGTGGTTGCTGTTTAGTCCCTAAGTAGTGACTCTTTGGGAACCCACGCACTGCAGGACACCAGGCTTCCCTGTCCTTCATCTCCCAGAGTTGGCTCAAACTCTGGCAGCAGCAGCATGTCCATTGAGTTGGTGATGCTACACTCTGCCCAGCTGGATTATAATTTTCCTCTTTGCCTTTAAGGCCACGGGACCCTTTCCATATATAAATGGGGGACAGGTTGTGGTTTACTGCAGTCTCCATGAGCCAGTGACCTGGCCTGTTGGTGGCCATTTCCCCCCAAACCTGAGTTGGCACCCCATCTTCCCAGGAGGACTTGTTCTCCCACACATTCGCCGCCCCCGGTTCAAACAGGCCCCTCCCATCCCACTCTGGAAGAGACAGACCCAAACCTACACCATATTATTAATAGTGATCTCCTCGGAAACAAAACAGCCGGCTCAGTAGAAAGCTTTTGGATGGGAGGGGCGTCCCTCAGGCCGCACCCCCAGCCATCAGTGTGCTCCCGCTTGCCATCTCGTAAACACCTCACCTCACCCGGCTTCTCGGGCATCCGCTGCCAGGGGAACAGAGGCCGCGGACCCCGGGGGGCGCCAGAAAGACTCGGGAGGAGGAGGCTGGGCGTCGGGACGGGCATCTGTCGTCTCGGCAGGTCTCGCCTTGGCAGAGCATCCCTGAATCCTTCGTGCCATGCAAATGAGGTGCCGGGGAGGTCACTGCCTTCTGCCCGATTATTATCTCTGACATTTTATTCATAATAATTACAGAGCCTTTCCACCTTCAAAGTGCTTGGCAAACAATAATTAATTAATTAACACTCGTAACACCCTGGCGAGGTAGCTTAGTGTTATTAATTTATGTCTAGAGTGTATTATTATCTGCCGTTTCCTCCCTCCCCGCCGAAGCCGGTAAGCTTGTGCGCTGCGTTTCTTCTTGTCTTTTCTGGGCCAACCCCCAGTTTCCTACTTCCGTCTTCCACTCTCACCAACGATGCTCTGCAGCGATGCGCCTCTGAGTGCCGGCTGGCCTGCACACCCCTCTTTGGCTTGCTTCGCTACAGAGCACCGCTCTGCTTGTCTGTGTGGGAGCTGGGGCCTTGGACTGTATTTGTTTCTCTCCAGGCCCAAGACTCCCACTCCCAGCGCCTTCTCGTTAACTCAGTTCTCACCTCTCTCTCCCCCAGCCCGCTTTCATTCTGTCCTGGTCCCGCGGCGTCCCACCCCCACTCCAACGTCATCTTTTTTTATGATTCCAGCACAAAAGGGGCTCTCCCATCTCCATTCTTAAGCTCTGTGCTTTCTTCAGTCGCTACAGTTCTATGTACCACTTGGCTCACCATCCTTTCTCCTAGTTATCTGGATTTTAATTACGAAAATTAGTCTTCTCTGAGGGGTGCTTCAAGGAAAGCTAACATTTAACTCTTCTCTCTCTGCTCCTTATTCCCCGCCCCTGCCCCGTCTTTAATCTCATCTTCTTGGTGCCTCTTGCCCCCTCCCTGTCTAGTCCTCTCACCCCTCAGCCGAGGCTTATCCTTGGCCTAGTCCATGCTGGTCCTTGAGTGCCGGCTGCAGGCTAGGTTCTGTGATGGAGTAGGGGGCAGGGGGTGGTGGGGAGTAAGTAACAAAGATAAAATTAGAACCCAGGCTGCCGCGTCAAGGAAGATGAGATAAGCAGGGCAACATGAGGCCTTGAGAAGAGCTGTGGGAATTCACAGGTGGTGATTAATGGTGATCCTGCCAAGGAAGAGAGGAGGGGGTCACAGAGATCTTCACAGAAGTGAGGACATTTGAAAGATGAGTGGGTTGATGCTTGCCTGGCAGAAAAAAGAAGCAAAGGGCATCGCAGGCGTTGGGAACAGTGAACAGTGGAATGTAAGCGTGACCTTGGATTGCTCAGCCTCTGAGTAACAGGGCTTGGATAACCCAGCCTCTGATTTCACCTTGGACCATCTGTAGGCTGGTCCTCCACTGTCACCCACTGAATGAAGAGGAGGGGAGGTGGGGGAGGGGTGGCGAGGAGAAGGGAGGGGGTAGGAATTGAATGTCACAAGCTTGGAGGGGGCAGTGGCTTTAGGGAGGATTTCATAGGGAGAGAGAGCAGGGACGATTCATATCATGCAGCATTTCTCTCCCAAAAATTCCCCTCGGAAACCAGCCCAGGTTGTTCTTTCCCCAGATCATACAGCCTCCAAGGCCCAAGTCCCCTGCCTTGCAAATTTCCCCAGGCCTGTCACATACTCCCTTTCACAACCAGAGATACCCACTGTGTGGCTTTTCTGCATCTTCTCACTGCCTCACCTCAACTGTATTCTGTGGGACAGACACCCCACAGAAAGGAGATCTAGGTATTATTAGGCTCTTGGCAGATTGGGAGGAATAATTACAAATATCAAATAATTTCTTCCTGTGACAAGTAATGTAGTCATTTTTATTTGCTGAATTACAAATAGATTGATAGCATAGTATGCGGCTAAAATACTGTGTGTGTGTGTTTAGAAGGTAGAACGGACCTCAAACACCATGCTGACAAGCTTGCTAGTTCATCCTACAAGAACTCCCGCTTTGTACCCTTTGACCGCCATCTCCCTGATTTCCCTCACTTCCTCGCTCCTGGTAACCACCATTCTACTTTCTACCTCTATGAATTTAACTTGCTCGGCTTTCATATACAAGTTCGTGCAGTTTTTTCCCTGTGTCTGGTTTATTTCACTTATCACAACATCCTCCAGGTTCATTCATGTTGCAAATGTCAAGATCCCCCCTTTTAAGACTGAATTTCATATAGATGTGTGATATGCACAGAATATATATTTATCACATCTTCTTTATCCATTAGATCTGTTGATGGACACTGAGGTCCATCACCAAAGCACTGGGGAGTCCCCTCCCCTCACTGCTCAGGCCTTCCTGGTCCCCATTGCCCCAGCCTCCGTGAGCATCCAGGCCAGAAGTTCTCCTGCCTCAGGGTCTCATCTGGGGAGTTTGGGGTGAGTCTGGGATGCCTGTGCCTCGCCCACCCCTCTAGGTCTGCTACACCAGCGCTTGTGTGATCTTTCCCCATTTCCCCACCTCTCTTCCTTCCACCCTCTCCTTCAACACCCTCAGAGCCAGCCTCTTGCTCGCAGAGTCATTTCTCTTTTCTCCTGATGCCCTCAAAGGCCTCCTCTCTCTCCCCTCTCCCCTTGGGATCCCTTGCATCCCTTCTTCAAAGAGCCTGGGAGTTTTACAAAAGCCTTTGACTTCAAGCAGCTTCTGTTTTCTGCCCTCAAAATATCTCGAGGCAAGGACAGGCAAAGGGCCCATCTACCTGTTGATCTTAGGGAATGTCAACATAGAGCAAAATACAAAATAATCACTCAGAGTCTCTTTTGCCACCTTTATATGTTTTCGTACTTTTCTCCCTACTAGACTGGACACTTTCAGAACTGGGTGCCGTCTCTTCTCTGTCTCTCTATAATTTCTCTGCAACCAGGGTAGCTGTCAGCAAACAGGGTGGAATATAGAGTGAAGGTAACTCAGGATTTGTCTGCCCCAGACTTCTCTCCCTTTAGTATGCACAGACATGTACCAGAGACCCATTCCTGGACTCAAGTAGGGGATATACAAGTGTAATCCTACTACCGATAATATTTCTTTTTTCCTTGGGTTTCCTCAACTTTAAAAGTGTGCACAATTCAAGATTTTTTAAAACTAAAAAAATATTTTATTTAAAAATCTGGGTCATCGGGAGAGAGGGCAGGCAGAGAAACAAAGAGGTCCTTACTCTACAAGGGCGTGCAAGCACCCTCCCCCACAGCACAGCGCAGAACCACTTGTCTGTCCCCAGTCCTAACCCAGGAATGGAATGCCCCACGTCCATTCTTCTTGTGGGGTCTTGCTCTGGGAAAAAGCAACAGGAGGGAGAAAAAGGAATGGATTCCTAGATAAAGGATTTCATGTCAAAACTGGGAGCGAACCCTGGACGCACCAGGGCATCAGGTTAGCAGATTCATCCCCGTTGAGAGTCCTGATAGCTCATTTGGTAAAGAATCCGCCTGCAATGCAGGAGACCTGGATGTGATCCCTTGGTTGGGAAGATCCCCTGGAGAAGGGAAAGGCTACCCACTCCAGTATTCTGGCCTGGAGAATTCCATGGGGTCACAAAGAGTCGGACACAACTGAGCTACTTTCACTTTGAGAGTCCAGGAACCCACAGTCTTTCTGGAAGCTGGGCCAGCCCTAATAGAAAGCTACCCTACCTGGTGCTCAGATCTCGCAGGGAATCTCGGCTCCTGCCGTGGAGCAGCGTCCAGACGGGGCACTCTGGTCTGGCCATCTGGAATGGCCGGTTCTATTTACTGACCCCTGATTCATCCTCTCCTATTCAAGAATGCCCCAGGAGGCAGAGAGACAAAAGGCCATCGAGGGGACCTGGGGGAAGGGAGGGAACTGGCTAAATAATTAGCCCTCCGACCTTCAAAGTACTCTATAATCATTCATTAATCCACCCAACCGAGATCTGCAGGCAGATGGACTGCACCCAGATCGCCCCGACACACCCATTGCTAAACGCAGCCTGAGGGCTGAGCAAACGCACACAGGAGCCGGCGGCGCACCTGCCACAGGAGACCAAGACCGCAGCGCTTCAGCTCCAGATTTGCTGTTAATAACAATCTCTGGATAACCCAAATGAGGCAACACAGGCCCCAGGAGGCTTTTGAGAGAGAATTCACCCTAAGGCTGGGGGAAATAGAACCAGTGGGTGGGCTTCCACTCCAAAGGCTCCAAAAGTCAAGGGGGTAATGCCTTGAGTCTGCAGAGGCTACCTACCCTCACGAGAGTGCATTTGAGTCCTTGCCGGGCATCTCCCTGAGGAAGCAGACTCCTGAAACCATGAGGACCGCTGATGGATCCCACCAGCAGCCTTAACAGCAGCCGGCACCGCCTTGAGCAGAACTGTGGAAGACACCCAGGGAAGATGCTCAGTCGCTTCAGTCGTGTCTGACTCTTTGGGACCCCATGGACTGTAGCCCACCAGGCTCTTCTGTCCATGGGATTCTCCAGGCAAGACTATTGGAGTGGGTTGCTGTGCCCTCCTCCAGAGGATTTTCCTGACCCAGGGATTGAGCCAGCGTCTCTATGTCTCCTGCGTTGGCAGGCAAGTTCTTTACCATGAGCACCACCTGGGAAGCCCTGTGCTTGAACTGCAGAGGCTACCAGACCCACTCCATACCTCTACTGTGGAGCTTGCCACAGGGGAATCTGTGTATCTGGGGGTGATTCTAGATTGCTCCATCTTCACCTTTTTATCAGGTCTCCCATCTACCACTGTGCAGTCCCTGTAATACAATAAGGTATCAGCCTAAGATAGCTATGTACCACGTGAGCCCACACTTTCAAATTCTGTATTTTTACCAATGTTTAGAAAGGATGGTGAATGTTGAGACTGAAATATTGACAAGAAAGAGAAACTGCTGATTTCTCAAGATTCACACGGTTATCATTCATCCCAGTAGTTTCACAGGAATGTCCAGCCCTTGGGCAGGCGTGCTCCCAAACTCAAGTTCAAGTGTCTTAAAGTTTTCTGAACTTAAGGAGAGTGAGTCATACTAACAAAACCTACAAGATACTGAAATGTAGCATCGACGTGAATTATTGCCATCACTGTTATTACGGGACACTGACTGTGGGGGAGCATCTTCTGGACTGCTCGGGGGGAGGCAGAGCACTCCTCTGATTGCGTATCGTTCTCCTTACTCCTCATGCTCACCCTGTGACATGGGATTCTTCTCATCCCCATCTTTCCCAAGTGGATACTGAACTCCCCAGAATACATGAAGCTGCTCCAGGCCTCACCTACTGTAAATGGAAGAATTGGGCTTCAAACTCAAGAATCACTCCTGTATTCCAGTTTTGGCCACTCCTCCCTATGGCCAAGATAAGTGTAAGTGCCAGTCCCAAGAAATAGGCCGGCCACTGTGTTCCGTGTCTTCCCACCTGCAGGTTCAGTGAAGAGTCAAATTTTCAGGAGGCTGCTCACTGTCAATGAAATTCAAACAGGGGAAGCACTGTGATTTGACAACTGCAAGCCTTCCTCCATTTTTGCAGCCCTTTCCACACTGGGGGTGCCTGAAAATTCATCCCCAACAGAGCACCACCCTCTTGGGCTCAGGAGAGCCTGTCCCTTTTCTGTTTTGCCACTGAAAGTTGCCACCTGCTTCTGAGGGACTGCATCCGCCTGCAATGCAGGAGACCCTGGTTCGATTCCTAGGTCGGGAAGATCCAATGGAGAAGGGATAGGCTACCACTCCAGTATTCTTGGGTTTCCCTTGTGGCTCAGCTGGTAAAGAATCCGCCTGCAATGAGGGAGACCTGGGTTCAATCTGTGGGTTGCGAAGATCCCCTGGAGAAGGGAAAGGCTACCCACTCCAGTATTCTGGCCTGGAGAATTCCATGGACTGTATAGTCCATGGGGTCAGAGAGACATGAGAAACAACTGAGCAACTTTCACTTTCACTTTCTGAGAGACTGACTGCCAACAGCCATGTGCAGGCTTAATCTTTTGATAGTCTTCTATCTCTTTAAGGAGACTTTGCAAGTCTATGTTCTAAAATAATCTATGCCAAGAACAGGAGAGATAGTGCATGATTCCACTCTTATGAGGTACCATAATGGGCAAATTCATAAACAGAAAATGGAGTAGTGGTCACTGGGTGTGGGGGGACTTAGTGTTTAATGGGCACAGAGTTTAGGTTGAGGCTGATGACAGGTTTGGACAGATAATGGTGATGGTTACACAATACTGGGATGTATTTAGTATCACTGAATTGTACACTTGCAAATAGTTAAAATGATCAATATTAGGAATGTTTCACCACAATAAGAAGGAAAGAAAATTCTAATACATGGTTAACATGGATGAACCTTGTAGATATGTGAAGTGAAATAAGCAGACACAAGAGAACAAATACTGCATTTACGTGAAGCACCTAAAGGATCACAGTTCATAAAGGCAGAAGCTGGAACAGTGGTTGCCAGGGGCTGGGCTGAGCGGGAGGTGGGGAGCTATCGCTCTAGGGGTGGAGCTTCAGGGGGGGAGCTATCGCTCTCGGGATGGAGCTTCAGGTGGGGAGCTATCGCTCGGGATGGAGCTTCAGGCGGGGAGCTATCGCTCTCGGGATGGAGCTTCAGGTGGGGAGCTATCGCTCTCGGGATGGAGCTTCAGGGGGGAAGATAAGGTGGGAGACAAACGGCGCTGACAGCGCACAGCACTGCGCGTGGACTTAATGCCCTTGAACTGTACATTTCAAATGGTGAAAATGGGAAACTGTGTTACATCTATTTTATCATGATACAAAAATTTTTTTTTCTTAAACGAGGAGGAGGCTGTTTAGTCCAGCACACCCTCTAAAGGAGCCCCCCCCCCGCCCATAGCTGAGAGGCCTGGGGATCCCAGTGCTGCAACATGGGTGATGCCCCTCCATCGCCTCCAAACCATGGGAGGGGCTAACCAGCATCTCTGCACGGCTGACTGTTCATGACTCCCCTCTTTCTGGGCCACGAGCCCCTGGCTCCCTGGTTCAAGTGTCTGGCTAAGAAGCTGTGTTCTTGGAGATTGTCAGGGACCTGCTCTTGGCGACTTTTACAGCTCCAGAAATCTCTGCCGTCTTGTTTCCATTACCACTATCCCTGCTCTCCAAAAACTCAATATTCCCAACTCTCAATTTACAAACAGATAAACCCTGATTGCAATTCTTCAGGGTTCTTTCCCTGAAAATGAGCCTATCTTCTATTTAAGCTGCAACAATAAATTCTTTAGAACACCCAGACGCCATTCTCAAGATCATGTGCTTCTTGTAAAGTAAGACACACCGACCACTCTCCCAGAGCTCCAGGATTATGTCCACTGTCACCGCTCCCAGCCCTGAAAAGGCGGCAGCCACCTCCGCACAGGGCTTCCCCGGTGGCTCAGTGGTAAAGAATCTGCCTGCCCATGCAGGAGAAGCAGGTTCAATCCCTGGGTTGGGAAGATCCCCTGGAGAAGGAAATGGCAACTCACTCCAGGATTCTTGCCTGGAGAATCCCATGGATAGAGGAGCCTGGTGGGCTACAGTCCATGGGGTTGCACAGAGTGAGACATGACTGAGTAATTAAACACACACACATACACATACACACACCCCTCCACATCCCTCCCACTGCCAGATGGTGACCCCAGCTAGAACCCAACTTGCACCCTGCATGCTCTAACTTTCCTCAGAGACATTTAGAGCTACTGGACCTCTGCTCTGGTACCACTCTGAAAGTTCTGGGGAGAAAGGCACCGACCTCCCCAGCGAGGATCTCAGCAGGTGGCCTGTAATGCAAGCAGCCAGCAGGGCCCAGGGGCCCTGCAGAAAGTGACTCACTGACGCCCAGCCCCCTGTGGACCTCCCGGAACTGGCGGGGACAGGGCAGGGCCCCGGGCAGGCCCCTCCTGATCGCCGCTTCCTGACGGCACTGCCTCCCCTAGCCCCTGGCTGCTCCCCCGGCCTGGGCTCCCCCACAGCCATGGAGAGCTTCCAGCATGTTGGTTTTATGACTGGAGCTGTCGGCTGGAGAGACACGTTTTAAAATTCATGACCTTTCCCATCAGGGTTCAGAAACAGATCAGACTCCAAGATGAAAGCTGAGTTTATTCCTTCCCTGGTCCTGGGGATCCCCTCCCCTCTCCCACCATATCCCCCCTCTCTCTCCACTTCTTCCTCCTGGAGTGCGCACTGTCCTCCAGGATCTTCTGCATTGATTGCAGTTTTAATCTCACCTCCCTGCAGAAGCCAAAGTGAAAGGAAGAATTCTGCTTCCAAATGGGAGCGTGTGCTGCTGCACTATAAAAGGTATCTCCCTTTGTCAGGTGGGGCAGGGCCACGGAAGGTGCGGCTGGGCAGCTGAGATAGAGCAGGGGTTTGAGGTGATCTGAACCGGGTGGTGGGGGCTGCGGCTGTTTCCTTTTTCCAGGAAAGGCATGGGCTTGTGTGTGTGTGTGTGTGGCATGGTGGGGAGTGCCCACCTGAGGCTGGCGGAGGTGGGGGCACACCTCGGGCCCAGCAGACGGGCTGGCAGCCACCCGGCACCGCGGACCCTGCCAAGGAAAATTAAAGAGCAGTGTGTTTGCTTCTTGCCATGAGGATAAACAGCAACAAAGACCTCTCGCGGAACTTGTGCCTTGCAATTTCACTGAGCTGTCCTCAGCCGCCCCCTCCCACGGCTGTTTCTCCTCTTGGGTCTCTGCCGAGGGTGTCTACACCTCGTATCCTCCTTGATCCTGGGGGCCAGGAAGGATCAACTTCCTCCCAGACTCCGCAGCCACAGAGAAGGCCCACAGACTTTATTGCGGCTCCAGGAGCCTTGGCCCAGCAACAGAAATGACATGTCCCAGCCGAAATGAGAATATGCATGTCCGCTTCTCGGGAGGAGGGCCAGGTAACACTTTGCCAGAGCATATCTGTGTCGAGCAAGTTCTAAGCTCTGTATCTGCATCAGCTCATCCACTCCTCAGAATCCTTTATAAGTCAGATCTTACTAGCCTCACGTGATGGTTAATTCCAGGAGTTAACTCAGTTAGAGCAGGGTTGCCGGGTATCTGGTCAGACGCCAGACTAGATATTGCTGGGAAGGTACTTTTTAGATAAGGTTAACATTGAAGTCAGTAAAACTTTAAGTAAAGCAGATTACTCTCCATCATGTGGGTGGGCCTCATTCAATCAGTCGAAGGTCTTAAGAGGAAAAAGCCTTGAGGTCCCCCCAGAAAGAGAGAATTCTGCCTCCAGACGCCCTTAGGACTCAAACTGTAATATCAGGTCTTCCCTGGGTCTCCAGACTGCTAGGCTGCTCTGCAAATTTCAAAAGTGTCAGCCTCCACAAACACTTTGAGACAATTCCTTAATTAATTCCTCCCTCCCTCCCTCTCTCATACACACATATACATACACACATCCTATTGGTTCTGTTTTACTGGCGAACACTGACTAACACACTCCACTTTACAGATGTGGAAACTCAGACATGGAAGTTAGTCCCCTTGGCCAAGGTCTCACGGCCAGTCCATGGAGCAGCCAGGTCAGGAATGCATCCGGCTTGGCTCCAGAATCTGTTCGCTTGCCCCCAGACTGCTGCTTCTCTCAGCAACAGGAAGTGACAGCCACATCTCTGTCAGCAAACTAATGTGGGGACGGAAATGTAGTGGGAAATACATTCAAGTAGAATGTAGCTGGGTCAGTGGACATGGCCAGGACAGATTTTGAAATCAGTGAGATTTGTCTTCAATCTAGGCTTCATTTTGATGTCTGTGACTTTGAGCGTGGGATGGAAATCTCTCAAGGCATCCATTTTCCTGATCTGCAAATTGCCATGAAAACTTCTCAAGGATTTTGATGTCTGCGACTTTGAGCGTGGGATGGAAATCTCTCAAGGCATCCATTTTCCTGATCTGCAACGTGCCATGAAAACTTCTCAAGGTTACTGAGGGATTAAATGGGATAATAAACAATATTTCTACCATATAGTGAAAGCACATAGATTGTATGATTAAACAGTGGCTCCCGTGGCTCCAGACTCAAGTGTTCTAAGCCCGCCCTTGCTGACTTATGGGAGTTAAGTCTCCTTTAATTAACTCTCCCTCAAGTGTTTCAGTTCCTCAAGGGCCCTGCCCTGCGTCCATCTCAGGGCAGGGTTCCCACCAGTGGAGGTCACCCCACCTTGAGTTACTAGCTCTGACCTAAGCAGCTGCAATTTGGAGCACAGCTGCACCAACCACAGGCCCAGGCTGAGTTCCAAAGTGGGGTCAACGGTCCCAGCTTCTCACTCACCTTCCTCCTGGGCCTGCTGTTCATATCAGACTCATCTTGCTCGTGGGCACCGCTCACTTTCCCTCCTGGTCCCCATCCCTACCCACCAGTCTATCCTGTCTGTCTCTGCAAGCCCGGAGCCTAACAGTGAACAGAGCTTGTGCGTTCCTCTCTCAGGGGAGACACGCACATACAGAAGGAGCCATAGGTAGAGGGAACTTTGCCAGTGACATCTCTGGGACAGATCCAGCCATGCCGAAAAGAATGAGGAGCCTCGTCTGGGGCGGGTGGCGGGGGGGAGGGTGCAGGTCAGGGGTAGATGTTCTGCTGTGCTTGCTTTTGTTTTGTTCCCTTTTTGGCTTCCTTATGTGTTCAGAGGCATTCCACGGCAAAATTATTGATCTGCACTTTCTCATATAATCCTCCTGACACCTCTGTTGTGCCATTATTGTTCCCATTTTACAGATGAAAAAGCTGAGGCTCAAAGGAGAGAATTAACATACCTCTGCCTCACAAATAGGGTCAGATCCTAGGCTTGTCTGGCTCCAGAACCCTCATCTTTAACACTATACAGCACCTTCATAATGGTTGTGTCTGTCTATCTACCTCCAACAGATATTAGTAACTTTTGGGGAGGCAAGAGACATCAGTTCAACCTCAGATCCGTCTTGTAGAAGTCAAATGACCTGAACAAGCCACTCGGTCCTTCGGGTTGTTTCCTCATCAATAAATGGAGAGAAATGGAACAGCAGGAGCAAATGGTCTCCTAAAGCTCTAAATATTTACAATTCTAAGAATTAATGGCCAGAGAGCCTAAACTAATACATTTATACCATGCTGTCCTCAACTGGTACTCAGCATTAGGGAAAATTCTTAGAAACAGAAATAAACAAGAATATTAAGTATAAGCCATCTATTAGATTTACAAATTGTGTTGCAAAATTTACTGTGCTCTATTTTTCCTTTGAATGGGAACATCGAGGTCTAGGATACACAGTCATAATATTGCTGAGATCAGACTGACTGGCCAAACACATTCTCAGTTCCAAGAACCTTCTCTGAAATTACAAGCTTGATAATGTCAATATGAAGATCCTCCCTTCACCCAGTAAGCAGTATGGAAAAACATTTGTCTTTTTTATTTCAAAATAAACATTGAGACTCTCTCTTTTTAAAATGGAGAAAACAATCATGGAGGTAAGTATAACCAAAAAAGTCTTGGAGAAGAAATACTTGCTGTGACATTGTCTCCTGTACTTACCCCGTTCCTTTGGTGTAATGCCACCTTCTACAGCACAGAACTGGAACCCAGCGCAGATGAAGTCTTAGCCCTCATGACTGGGTAAAGGCTAAGACTTCCCGATATTACAAGGGAGGAAATGTTGGGGATGCCTGTCAGGCCACGGAGACCAATATACCTCAACACATGCATTATTCCATTTTATTCCTACACCTGGAGCTTTGCCCTTTGCCCTAACTCAATAAGGAGTTTATCATTTTGATTAGGAATGCCAGTAGTATCCTTCAGAAATCCACCACATCCCCTCTGGTGCACTCACTCCAGAAATCTCTCTTCTCTTTAATTTTTCATTTTCTGCCATCTTTAATTCATTCGTGTATTTATTTATGTATCACCAACGCACAACAGAAAGTGTTCCCACAGGGGCAGTCAAATTCCAAAAGAGAGTAAACCGTTTGTTCTCTCTACAAATATTTACCATGTGCCTACTATGTCAGGAGGTGTCTGTACAGAGACAGAAAAGACATGGTTGCTGCCTTAAGGAACCACCTTGCCCGAGTCAACCCGGGGACCACCCACTCCAGGGCCCTTCAACAGTGCCCGTGTTAAGACAGAGCAGAAGCACTTCCTCAGGGTCCCGGGTCAGTGGGTCCCTCATGTCCATGGCCTGCAAGCCCTGGAAGGCAAGGCAAGCTCTCCTTGCTGCAGATCCAGTGGGAAAGTTTTAAAGTGAACACATCTCACCACATCTTTGGACAAAGAATTGCAATAAGGATGATGGTGATAACGAAGACGTTGATGACATAAAAAAAAATGCAATCCCCTTTTCTAGAAGAGGAGAACGACTGCTTGCCTACCTCTTTCTGCCCCAAAACCCTGGGTGTGCCGACTTGCTCACTGCTAGGGGAGTCTGAGAGGAGGTCAGAATGCCCATGTGATGTCAGTTTCTCGCGGGGCACTGCTCTCTGACCTGTACATCCTGACTAATGTACTTCAGCTGTATCGGCATGAAAAATGAACAGGAAGGAGATCTTGCTGCTGAAACATACGTGTCAGAAAATCATTATGAGTATTAAATTACAGCAATAAAATGAGCCAGAACTAATTTTGCAAATTAAGATCCAATAAATTTTTTCACAGCCACACCTTTTCTTTACAACAAAAAAATTAGCAAAACAAGATTGAGCCTAACAGTATGAAAACTGACTGTATCGGGGTTGGGGTGGGGTGAGAATGCATATAGAACCAGACATTTCAAACAAAATTGGCATTTGGGAGGGTCTGAGTGGAGGTTGTCTGGACCATGTGCCAAACGGCATAACGATCAGTTTTTGAGTTGATGCACCTATGTATTTTACATGTAAAATTTATGTATACATATTCCACTTCCTCTCTTCTTCTCCCCCCAACCCACCTCCCCACTCCCAAGATAGGGTTCTGCTGACACAAGAAACTAGCAAATTTCTAAATTTCTGACAACTGCTTATTTTTAGAAAAGACTACTGCTGTCGGTCAAATTAAATCTGAAGCTATAAACAAACCTTTATAGCTTTGCCTGATCTGGAGAATAACAGGATATCACCCTCCACCCTCCAGCCCCGAGAAAGAGACTGTAATTAGCTCATTGTCCGGAATCCTCACAAAGGGGGCGGGGCTGAAGACACGCTCCCTTTCAACCTTTCTAGAGAGATCTTGGGGCAGATGTTAATTAATTAACTTCCCCCATCTCCTGGGAACAGGGTTGATCACAACACCTCATTCCATGAGGGACACTGAGGATGAAGCTACAATGTTCTGACCAAGGACTCACACACCGGGTCCTTCAGGAAGAGGGGGAAAAAAAACAGGATTTACCCCCTGCTGTTACATTCCTCCAGACACAGGGCTCTGGCTGTACTGCAGGAAGCTGCCTTGCCCCACCCGTGGAACCAAACTATTTATAGCCACACAATCATTATAAATAAAGCTGTTTATACCCTCAGACCCTGCCCCTGCATTAGTTAAAATTGTAACTGGGCAGCTATAAATAACTCCGTTCCAGGCTCAAGTGTGGCCCCTGGTTGATACTTCCTCAAACTGTGACAAATACTCACAAGTTTGTTTGACAAACATCCCACTGACATTCATCTGATTTTGAATAAGCGTGCTGTTTTTTTTAATTTGGTCCCTAAGGGCCGGGTCTCAGGAACTTCCTTTATTCTTTCCCTCCCTCACCTCCTGCACTGGGGAGACTCTGTCTTATGTGGTAGCTGTTTTCCCCCCTTAATCACTGGAAGGGATTTGGGGCCATTTAAGGGGAAGCTTATTAAACCCACGGCTTCTCTCCCAGGATGGTTCTGCTGGAGGGGCTTTGCAAGGGTCTGAGCAGTTTTGTTAATAACACAGCAGTGACAGAGAGGGGGAGGGGAATGTGGGCCAGGCCTGGCATGGGATAAGGTTGGGGAAGGGGTTGGAACGGAAAGGTTGATCTGAATGTGGGGTTGTTGGAATCCATCTGCAAGGGAGACCTGAACACCTACAAATGCCAGAAGTTTATCAATAGAAAACAAGTCTGGATGGAGGGATTGACCTCTCAAGACCCCTGACCTGAGGGACTTTGAATAGCCCTAGACTGGAGTCCCCAAGGCTTGGGTGCTCTCTCTAGGGGAACAGACAGCGATGTGTATCAGGAGTCACAGGGGATTTTGGAGTTCTGGGGGAACTTTGAGATTGTCTAGTGGAACTCAGTCATTTTACAAGTAATTGAGTTGAGCCAAAGAAACTCCCACAGCTAGTTAGTGCAGAACTAGACTAGAACTCAGCTCTCCGGCCTCCAGGCTGGGGGCTTCTCCCATCATCATTAAATTAATTAATACATGTAAAGTGTTGGAACCATTCCTGGCCCTTGGTGAGCACTTCCTGAGTGCTAGCAATTATGGGAGCGGTGAGCATCAGCCAGTTCTGACTGTTGGTCTCTATGCATTAACTTTTTAAAAAGAACTCTTACACTGCTCCTCACCTTTCGTGTTCCACATCTTCCTGTCTGATTTAACTCTTAATTATAACATGTACACAAGCTCACTCCTCATCCCTACTTTTGCCAGTCTGTCCTAAATATAGCTTTCAGAGCAATCTATTAAATATACAGCCCTAGTCTGTTCTCCCATCTCCTGGCCAGGCTGGAAATACAGCCCGGAGGTGCCCCTCTCCTCCCGTCCCAAGCGCTCGGTCTGCGTCTGTGAGAGCAGCTCCTTAAACCTCTAACCTCAGGCGCCTCACTTCCTTCACCCCAGCCTCAGCCTTGTTTTCTCCTCCTCCAGAACAAAAACCCAGCCACTGGTTCTGGTTCCGGTTGGTTCCGTGTCTGCCTAAATACCTACAGACTTCTTTTCTCACGCTGGCTGACCACGTCCTCCATTTCAGGTCCCACTTGCTTCTCCAGTCCAGTTCTCTGTGTTAGCCCAAAGTGAACGCCTTGCTCTCCTAGAACACACCCCCTGAGATAATTCCCCATTGCCTTTGACAAGGAAGCCCCTTCCTCTACATCTCAACACTTGACCTTCTTTCAAGACTTAAGGGAGGCTGTGTTGATGGATCAGGCAGCTGTGACCACCCTTTCCCTGGGAGCCCCATCACCCTTACTTGTGTGTCTCTTTCAGCAGCAGCCTGTCTTTAATCCTGCCTTCTAGTTAGTGTGCACGTGTTTATCTTCAGTCCTTTCTCCTCATGGTGAGGGGAACTCCATCATTTTGGTATCTAGCCTGGTGTATAATTAGGAAGGGGTAAAACTTAAAAAAATTCTTTGTAAAAGTGCAAGCAGAAGCAAAAAAGACTTTGAAAGTGACAAAGAACATATCAACTAGTCAATATTTGCTGAGATATGTAAGCAAGCAAAACCTTACAATGAGCCAAGGAAGCTCCACGAGGGATGGTCACCTGTGAACCGGCGCATCCTCGGTGCTATTGGCAGAGGCAAATAACGAGGCAAGGTACCAAGAGAACTGAAGCTGAAAAAGCCCAACTAACTGGGAAACTCAGCAGTTAAACAAGCTCGGGGAGAAAGCGGATAAGTGTCTCATCAACCCATCAGTCAGCTGCCCTCAAACATTTATTTAGAAACTGCCTGCACACGGTGTACGTAACAGAGAATTACCCTTAAAGAATAGATGTTTTCAAATAAACAGATGCATAGAAAAGGAAATCCTATCTGTAGTTACCGGAGTGGGTACTGGATGAAGGTGGTCAAAAGATACAAATTTCCTGCTGTATCTGAGTTGAATCATTATGCTGTACACCTTAAACTTACACAGTTCCGTATGTCAATTATACTTTGATGTATGCGTGCTATGTCGTTTCTGTTGTGTCTGACTCTTTGCAACCCTATGGACCATAGCCCACCAGGCTCCTCTGTCTATGGGATTCTCTAGGCATGAATACTTGGATAAAACAGGATTAAAGAAAGACTAGATGTTTTCCCCATTTTCTGAAAGACTAGATGTCTGGAATTAACAATCGGCTCCACTTTTTACATTTTCCCCCACCTCTTAAGCTTTTATAATACTAAGACCTATGGAACCCCAATTCTCTGGTTCGCCCCCAAATTCTTGTCTTTATGAGGAGAAAACCTGCCAAGCTTTGCCGGGCCTCCCTGTGGGTTCCACATCCATGTGTGTGTCAGCCCTGGCCTATGGGCCCCTCAAAGCCGGCCAGGGCCCTGGGTCATTTGAGGTCCCATAATACTCCATGGACACGCGAGAGAACTCACTGCATCAGGACTAACCCGTCCCCGGAGGAGAAGCAGATGAGAAAATTATCAGCTGACAAGCTAAGCACCAAAGAGGAAAAGCACAAACTGAACATTCCTACAAGAGTCTTCTTTCTTTCTCAAAAGCGACACAAGAAGGAAGGCGCCAGGCAGGACCAGGGCTTTGGGTCCCTTTGTGCAGTCCGTATTAACACAGTCACACTTTGCTATGCAGATGTCACTTCCAATAAACACCAGGGCTTTCCCGGGCCTGGACTCTAATTGAAGGGATTGTTACTGTTGCTGAATGGCTGGGGAATTAATGAATGCAGAGCCAACCACTTCATAAATGCCCGCTTTGTGAGCGGTCCTGGCGTCCCGGGCACCACGACTCCTGTGGTCAACGCAGCCCCAGGCCTCTGTGTCAGCGAATGATATTTATTATTGCCGTCAGCCGCTTTCGGAAACCACCAGGAGAAGGAGGCCTCGCCGGGAGCAAGGTGGGCATGGCCAAGCATCTTCCCACTTCTCGGGGGCTGAGCACACGGTGTTGGAAAAACTCCCTCCCAGTCTTCTGGATTCTTCACGCAAGACCTGACTTAGTTTTTGAAGAACGGCTTCATTTGCAAGTCGTAAGGATGGGAACGGGCGTGCAAGCTGATTAAAAAGCTTTTCTCAACCCACTGTATCTCTAATTTGGTTACTTGAGGTCTGTGGAAGAACAAAAACTTAGGCACACGCTTGAGCTGGAAACATACACACCCCCAGAGTACCTCTGATGTGCGTTACTCCTAGTCTTCACCTAACTTAAAAATCAGCTCCAGTTTGAATGAAGCAAATGGACTCTTCACGTTAACCCACTGCTTAGGAATACAGGAGGGAAAAAGGAAGTGGTGAGTGAACATAACAGGCTCTCTGCCTGATATACACACACCTCACTGAATACACATGGGGTGGACGGTTTATATTCTCCTCCCAGAAAAATCCCCAGTTCTGCTGACGGAGCACGTGCAGGCCCCACGTCTGCCTTTGCCATGGTGGCTTTGTAGTCTCCTCAGTCTAAATTGCCGTGGATGCTATCCTGAAAACGTCCTTTAAAATTAAAAAAGAAAAAGTGCCTTGATGCTAACATAATCAAGAAAGTTTTTTTCTCCTTTATGCTTTGTTGTGATATCTAAATGATCAGTGGTGAGGGTATATGCTTCACATCCGAGAAAATAAAATGCATGATATAAAATAATTATTTTAGGTTCGTAAAATCTCTCAAGATCTTTAGGTTTTCTTTGGCAGCTCTATCCGATTTCTGTGGAAGTAGTGTTCAGGTCTTAAAAACTAGCCTGGGTCATAAAGCACGGAGAGTATGACATTCTCTGAAAGTGGATCCTATACCACTGGTTTCTGTCCAACCTTCGTGAGAAATAAGTAATGGAGAATTTATCTTTGGAAACTTCATTCTCCCTTTTCCATGGTCTTATCCCTCTTCCCATTGCCTTTGCACCCTTGCAATTCCCATCACTTTCCCTCTTTTCCTTTGGACTTTTCCTTACTATTACCTTAAACACACTCTGAGGAGGATAGGGTGTAGTATCAGTCGTTTATATATTTGTTGTTGTTCAGTCGCTCAGTTGTGTCCAACTCTGCGATCCCATGGACTGCAGCATATCAGGATTCCCTGTCCTTCACTATTTCCCAGAGTTTGCTCAAACTCATGTCCATTGAGTCGGTGATGAATTAAAATGGGCTTCCCTAGTGGTGCAGTGGTAAAGAATTGGGTTCAATCCCTGGGTCAAAGAAAATGGCAACCCATTCCAGTATTCTTGCCAGGAGAACCCCATGGACAGAGGAACCTGGTGGACTACAGTCCATGGGGTTGCAAAACAGTCAGACGCAACAATAAATGAATTAAAAATAATCATCATTGATTTCATTCCAATGTTATAAGGGCATATTTGCATTTTAATTCTAAATTCAGTTGTATCATGAAAGGTATTGACTAATACATGAGAGAACTCAGCACCTCCCTGCATCTCTGAAATCAGACATGTAGGCTCCTGGCTCCTCTGTGGGAAAGGCAGGTGCTGGGAACAATCAGAGACCTGACTGCAATTAATGCTTCCACTTTGGCTATAGAATATCACCGTTTAATATCTCTATCCCTTTCGATATAGCACACACTCCAGGGATACTGATAAATGTGGGAATGGTTGAAATAATGTGCAGTCTGGAAAACAGCCACAGGCTCCAGGCTTTTGAAAAAATATATTCTTTATTCTTACTTAGAAAATTATATTTGCCAAACTTATATGTCAAGCATGCATATTGAGTGTCTGGTCAAGGAAAATGAGTAATGTTTTGCGTGCTAAATTTTGGAAACAGGTGAGGAAACTGTATCCCCCCAAAGTTAAATAACTCGTTCAAGGTCATTCACTGGTCAAGGCTGGGCTTGAACAAGAAAAGCTTTCTGAGTCCTAGCCTCTGCTCTTCTTGTTTCAACACATCATCTTTCAACCCACTTAATTAAAATCCCAGACAAAGCTGACTACTTCATGCTGAGGGGACGACCCTCCTAGTGTTCTCTCCTTCCCTTTGAGGGAATTCTTGGCAAGCAGGCTAAGAAATGAGGCTGAATGAGCAAACATCATATTTCTGACCCTCCTGAGCCTTCTCTACAGATCAGATCATGCTCTGCAGATCAATGGGTGATATAGAAGAAAGGGAAACTTAGAAATAATCATTTGTCATTGTTACCTTTTCCATCATTCTGACCCCTGGTCCTCCGCACACTGTTCAGGACCTAGAGAGAGAGAGGCAGGGTCACCAAGGAACTTCCGTAGGGAACACCCTCAATGCAGAATTTCCCTGTGGCAGTCCACCTCCCAAGCCAGAGGGGGTGACTTGGTGGTGGTCTTCTATTATCACAGAGGGTAATCAATAGTTGACTGTCTACTCGTGGTTGGATCTGGGGTCACCTTCCATCTGGTTCCATGCAGACAACATCTTGGACCCCCAGTCACTGTGTACTCATCCATATGCCACACTGCCCTGCCTGCCGTCACCTAAAACCAAAGTAAAATCTTGACCCTGACTTGCCAATGTATGCCACATAAAGGATCTCAGTACTAGTCGTTTATAGATTTGTTCCTTTATTCAGCTAAAATATGGCAAGTGGTTACTGTGATCCAGGCACTGCGCCAGACGCTTGGTATATAAAGAAACTGGACACACAGCTCTTGCTCTTGACAACTGGTGTGACAATCAGAGAAAAAGGGACAAATGACAGAGTCAAGTTAATTTAGACCCGGATTGATAAACGCCTCTTTCCTCCTTAAGACTCAAATCAGACACCAACCTCTTCAAAAGGCTTCCTGGTGGTCTACAGGCAGCTATGTGCTTCTTCTTCTGTGCCTGTTATCAGGCACAAATATTATTATTTGGATTGTCTCTTAACACTAGAATTTCTCATATGGTTAAAATTATTTCTATGTATATCTACTTCATTCCTTGGATTGCATGTGAAAGGGGGAGGGTGGAGGATGGAGGCAGAAAATGTTTTTTACCATCTCCAAACACCACAATATCTGGGACTTGTCAGTTGAATGAATGCATGATGGGTAAATGGATGAATGAATGAATGGGTCAATGGATGAATGAATGAATTCGTTGCCAGGCTCTCCTGAACTCTGGATTTCCTTGACACAAATGAGTGTCCACCAATTTAAACAAGGTTCTAATGGTTCCTTGATATTTGGAGTGTGTTGATTTCCAGTTCATTACACAAACCTGCAGAATCTGAAGAAGTGAAAGCCTCATCTTAGCCAGCAGCACCGTTTTGCTTTCTTTGTGTTTTTCCAGGCATATAACTACAGCATGTGTGAACAAGGGTGAGCGTGGGTGTGCGTCGGTCCTGCACGTAATCTGGTGGCATCCTCGATAACAGGTGTCCCTCCCGTGGGTCTCAGTGGTGATGGAGGGCATGGAGGGGTGTGCCAGGAAGATGGGGAGACGCCGCCTGCCAAAACCAATCACATTAAATCTTAATGCTCATTCAGGGCCTGTCACAGAAGGAGGAATTTGACGAACGCTCGAATGTCAGGGTGTTATAGCGTCTGTTAAATGGCTTGTTAATGTGATTGTTGAGAATTTTATACAGAAATGACACTGGCTACAATCAAAGCAAGGCAGGCCTGGCTTCAAGTCCGTTTCTACTAGGTACTGTCACCACTTCAGGCCACGTGGATGGAGGGTTTGGCTGCTACCTGGCCTGGCTTTCTGCTGTCATTTTGAGCTTTCTCTCTCTGTCTTGTAATCTGTTTCTTTTCAAGAAAAGACTAGCAACCGCCCTCCAGAATATACACAGGGTCATAATTTTTGCCTGTTCCTGCAAGTGAAATAAAGATCTTTTACACCAGAAATAAGGACAGTTTGGAAACAATTTGTCACTCTCATCTCTTTCCATGAAATAAAGAAACAAGACGTGAATAGTTAGGTCAGGTGGTACCTGAATCGAAAGGAAGAAAGTGAAAAACACTGAAGGGCGGAGCACAGTGACCCCCTAAGTAGGTTCTAGCAGCTCTTTCCCTTTGGTTTTCTGGAGAGTATGGAGCACAGATGATAGAAATTGATACCAGGTGAGTGAGTCATCAACGCTAACTGACCATCTCCTTGGGCAATGGACTGCCTTAGCAGATTTGGGGGACAAAAAAAAAAGTTACATGAGCCTCATCTACAAGGAACTCCTGACTTAAAGAGACAGATAAATAAAATAAAATTTTGTTATTGTACAGATAAATGATGGAAATGACATTTGGGGTATTAGTAAAAATATTTTACAACCCTCCCTCATTCATTTCTTCGACATCCATTCATTGATGAGGAGGTCAAACCAGTCAATCCTAAAGGAAATCAACCCTGAATATTCATTGGAGGGATTGATGCTGAAGCTGAAGCTCCAAGACTTTGACCACCTGATGTGAAGCGCTGAGTCTTTGGAAAAGACCCTGATGCTGGGAAATTTTGAAGGCAGGAAGAGGAGACGGAGACAGAGGATGAGATGGTTGGATGGCATCACCGACTCAATGGATGTGAGTGTGAGTAAACTCCGGGAGATAGTGAAGGACAGGGGAGCCTGGCGTGCTGCAGTGTCCATGGGGTCGCAAAGAGTAAAACATGACTTTGCGACTGAATAGCAACTATGACCATGTAGCCCTTTTCTTAGGAACAGATGTTCCATTTTCATTCTATTCTATTCTATTACATTACATTTTGGCTAGGAAGGGAGTTATATCAGAAAACATTTCATATTGGTTTGAATATCTCAGTAAGAAAAACCTTTCCACGGATGAAGGTGGTTCATTCAACATCCAGGCAGCAATCACAGACTCTTAGGGTTATCGATGCTGGAGGGGATTGAGCCAGCCTCCAGGAAGTTGTGCTCCTTCTGCAGAGTACCTGCCGCCACTGGGAGGTGGACTGGAGCAACAGCCCAGGTCTGCTGAGAGTCAGTCCCGCACACTTCCCCCCTCACCCACTTCCCAACTGCATAAAATTCAAATGCCTCGCATTTATCTTCAGTAACAGGGGACACAGGCTGCTCTCTCTGATCTGGCCCTGGTCCCAGCACATTTTGACATTTCCCGGCCGTGTGCCACTCTGGTCTCTGAAGAAGGATGCTGGCTCTTCCAAGTGCCATGAAGGGCCCCCCACCTGTGTGCAGAGCGACCCAGGCTGGGCAGCGCAGGACACTCCTGGAAACAGATGGGCCAAGCCACACAGTTACCCTCGCTTCCTTGGGATGACTAAACCCTCTCTGCCTGTGTCCTTTTCTTTCAACCCCTGGTAGTAGCAAAAGATGGTTTCTCAAAAGCCTGGCTTAGAGAAACAGCAGCCCTTCCCAGACTCACACTCTGCTTCTCACTGAGCCTTCTCCCTCCTTATGGGCAAAGTCTAGAAGCATTTTTCTGGTCTATTTAAGTTTGTATTACAGTGCGCACTCTGGGTCTTAATGACAAAATCACACGTAGGTGATAAGCTCCTGCTATTCCAACTCTTTAGCTGAGGCTGAAATTTCTTTTAGTTCCTCAAGGCCTCTAGAAATTAAGATCCTCCCTCCCAGCCTCTCTTGACAATCCCGTCCCTTTGCCACGGCTTTGCCACCAGGAGTCCAGCCGTCCTCCCCTCTGTCTCTTCTTTCCAATATAAGCCCAGCATCATGTGCTGGTTTTAATGGCTTTTCTTGAAGGCAGGTTACTCTCTGGGTTAGTTTCCTAGAACTTCCTTAACAAAAAATGACTGCAAACCGGACGCTTAAAAACAACAGAAATGTCCTCTCTCACAGTTCCGGAAACCGGAAATCCAGAACCAAGATGTCACCCATGCTCCCTGCCAAAGGCTCCAGGATAGGATCCTTCTGCACCTCTTCCAGCTCCAGGTGGTCCCAAGCGCTCCATGGCCGTGGCTGAATGATTCCAATTTTTGCCTCCTGCCTCTTATGGCCACCTCCTCTTCTCTCTGTGTCTTCTCCTCTTCTTCATCTTTGGACACTTGTCACCTGGATGATCCAGGGCAATCTCATCCTGAGATCTTTGACATAATTACCTCGGCAAAGATCCTTTTCCCAAGTCAGGCCACATTCCCAGGTTCTTAGGTTTACTATATGGACGTATTTTTCCGGAGGCCATCGTTCAACCCACTACACCCTTTTCTAGTGATGTGGTTCACCCAAAATCAAACTTGAAACACTGTGCTTCGGAGTTGCTGAGGCTGAAGCTCCAATACTTTGGCCACCAGATGCCAAGAGCTGATTCACTGGAAAAGACCCTGATGCTGGAGAAGATTAAAGGCAGAAGGAGGAGTGGCAGAGAATGAGATGGTTGGATAACATCACCAACTCAGTGGACATCAGTCTGAGCAAACTCCTGAAGACAGTGGAGGACAGAGGAGCCTGGCGGGCTACAGTCCACAGGGTTGCAAATAGTCAGACGCGACTGAGCTACCGAAAGACAACAATGGCTACGACTTCGGGGTTATTGAATGATTCATCCAGGAAGTCCTGAGTGTTGCTCAGGCACTGGATGCTGGATCCTAGTTTGCCAATATAGATACAAGATGAATATCTCCTGCCCCCTAGATGTTCTTAATCTTATGAATCAGATAGAAAAGCAAATAGGTCATTCTGACACAGCATGAAAAAAATCGGAAAGTCCCATCGCTCAAGAATTCCCTGGCACGTTTGCCTGATAATTCCCATATTCCAAGCAGTGTCACTCTCTTTGTGCTCATCTGCCACTGAATCTGCTTAACCTGAAAAATGAAAACTGATGGAAGAAGGGGAGTGTCAAGGGGAACAAGGGAGATATCATCCCTGGAGAAATTTCTCTCAGCCACAAATATGTCTGTCTGAATATTAAAAATAAGGGCAGACATCTGGTAAAACAGTGCACTGGGGGCGTAACGTTTCTGAAGTCTGAGCAGAGAGCATCTCAGAGTCAGAAATGGCTCACCCGTGGACAGAAGTGATGGCTCCCTGAAAAGGCTTCTACATATTTGTGCACAAATCGACAACCTGGATGGATGCCAAGAAGCAAGCTCACTCTTTCACTGTTGAGTTGTTTAAGCATTTTAGTATTTCAGTTATGTGGGGCCATATCTGAGCTCCCACGTGAAGCCCTCCACATTTAGCACTCTACATAGGAGACGGGGAAGCAAAGCAAGCACTTCCCTCCACTTGTGAACAGAGAATCCTAAAGCCTGCTCCTGAATTTCCTGAGGGGTGGGGGGGGGTGGGGCAGGGGAGGAGGCAGGTGGAAGATGATCTGGGATAATAAGGAGGCCAAATGGAGATAAATCAAACACACACCTTGTTAAGTGATTCTAGAAGATTCCTACTTCACAGCAGATATTTTATTTGGTAGCAAAACCTTCCAAAATTTAGGACGCTAATGGTGGATAGTATTTATCCTTGAAAACTGAAACACACAGATACAAAGGAGACAGACAAGTAGGCCATGTGCAAATTAACTGGAATACTGGAATTTAGAAATAAAACTCAATTTTGTTTGTTAGAATGACTCCTTTGCTATGTATTTCTTAAAAAAATGTGTAGTATCTTATAGTAAAATGATTTTTCTTCTGATTTTTTTTAAAGTTGAGATTCAATGAATAAAAGATAGATAATCATCCTAAATCAGCCCTTATCTATGGTTCTCTGCTGTTATCTTTGAAAAAAAGAATTATGTCCTGGAAGAGGGTTTCTAAGAAAATTGGCAATGATCCACCAGCTGTCCAGAGAAAGTTGAAAGCATAACAGCAAAATTTTCTAAAAAGTTATGCTTTGGTGACTCTTCCCAGTAAAGAACTTTTTCTGCCCGAGATAAGTGGCAGTTAGAAAACACTCTATTACAGATCCCAATCTTTGCTCTAAAACACAACTCATGTTAAGTCCTGAGTATAATATTTTGACAAATAAAAATAGTTGTTATAATATCCTCCATGCTACAAAGGAGAATACTTCCACACACCTGCTCATACAGCTGAGAAATATTATGAAGGGGGTTGACCTGGCTGACTCCTAGTTTCCCCAGCTTATACTTCAGCTAAAAGAAGGTGATTAATGCTGACCTTATCCAGCTCTTACAGATCAGGGTGACCTCAGCCAGATACTGGATTCCATTATGCAAGTGAGTTTGCCACAAATATTGGTCTGAATCCATTTCTCCTTCCTAATTCAGCCTACCAGAAAATGCAAGAGATTCCATCCTTCAAAGAACCGAGAGAAAAGCAGGGGTGAATGATGTCTACAGATCCCATCGAGGAAAATGTCAGCTTGACCTCCTGTTCATCAGCCTAGGGTGAGACCACTGCACGGGCTCCTTCTGCCCCAGACTGTGTCCACTGTGTCCTTCCACCTCTCAATCCTGCCCAAGGACTAGGGCTCTGAATCTCAAGACTCACCAGTGTGACTGCCACCTCTTGGACAGCACTGCCCTAAGCAAGATGTGAGCGAAATAAGACCAAGTGCAAGAGGATCTATCGGTTGGTCTGTTCTCACTTTATGCAGCAGGTTAAATGGAGGTCTTCATAACGGTAGCTCCGTGCCCTGAGCCCTGTGTTGTTCAGTTGCTCAGTCATGTCCGATGCTCTACAATCCCATAGACTGAAGCACGCCAGGCTCCCCTGTCCTCCTCTGTCTCCCAGAGGTTGTTCAAACTCATGAGCCCTGTGAGTGGGGCTTTATTTGAAGAAGGGGCTTTTGGAGATGTGATTAAGTTAGGAATCTGGACATGAGATCATCTGAGATTGTCCAAGTGGATACTAAATCCAAGGATGAGTGTCCTTCTAAGAGACACAAGGAGGAGAGACGCGTGGAGAGGAACAGAAGGCCATGGGACGATGAGGGAGAGACTGGAATGATGTCGCTACAGCCAAAGAATGCCTGAGGCCACCAGAAGCTGGAAGAGAGGAGGAAGGATTCTCCCTTAGGGCCTTTGGAGGGAGCTCTAGTCCCTGCCCAGAGCTGTGAGAGAACACATTTCTCTTGTTGAAAGCCACCCAAGACTGTGGTGATTTGTTACAGCACCCCAAGGAAACTCACACACCTTACTTCATTTTCATGGACAAATGACATTCTTATGATCCAGAAGGCAAAGTCATACAATTACCAAACTCACAAATTTGAAATTTCACAAATTTCTTTCACTTTACAGTTGATCATAGCTCTCAGACTGATCAATTAGTCAACAAATACACTTCAAATTTACTAATGTGTTGTAGCAAGAAAAAGACAAGTGAACCAGAAAACATTGTTAGACATGTGCCTAAGATTTTCACTACTATACTTTATATACATACATGTGATACACCTTTGAGGCTGTCTGTCCTCCGGAATTTCATCTTCTTTCTCTGAAAATCACACCCCAGCACCAGAGACTTGAGCTCCAAGACATGTTTGAATCACATGACTCCTTTCCACCCACCTTTAGACTAGTCATAAGTCACTGGCCCAGGGATGGACCTTGACTCCAGCCGTGACCAATCACACTATCTCTCCTGGCAATTTGAAACTGAGATGAAGGTGGCCAGGCTAACTAGGCTGATTGGGTGATAGAGGAGGAATAAATTCAACAGCTACAAGAAAATCATCTTCCTGCATTTTTACAAATGGAGAAAGTCAGTCTGAAGAGGGGAAAATGGGACAGATGCCCGAGAACAAAGATAAGAGATACAAAGAGGGGCCTCTCTGGGTTCCTCCTGGCTCCCCGAGACCTCATGATATCCTCTCAATGAACCTCTCAGCCCCTGGATTCTGTGCAATGTTCAACCTCCTCCCTATAATTTCTTTTTTGCTTAAACCAGTTCAAGCTGATTTCTGATATTAATTTCCAGGAGAAACTTGATTAACATGGAAATGAGCACCAACAAATAAAATTAGTGAATAAAAATTTACATTTCACAATGGATCCATGTAGAGATAGATCGATCGATTGATCTATTTATAGATATCTATATGTGAGAAAAAGTGAAAGTCTCTCAGTCACGTCCAACTCTTTGAGACTCCATGGACTGTAGCCCATCAGGCTCCTCTGTCCATGGAATTCTCCAGGCAAGAATACTGGAGTGGGTTGACATGCTCCAGAATATCTTCCTGACCCAGGGATAGAACCCAGGTCTCCCGCATTGCAGGTAGATTCTTTATCGTCTAAGCCACCAGGGAAGTCATATACTTTTATCTATATACAACACATACAACATCCCTTAACCAGGCACAAAGTACTTTTGGATCTAAAAATTTAAGAAGTCCTTAAGCATTGCATCCTTATCTTAAAAGAAACTATTAATTCTATTCTTCCCATTACTCATTAAATTAGAATTTAATAAGTGTTTATTGAATGCATACAAAAGAGGATTCTGCAGAGTTTTTTTGAAAGTCCTTTCTTCCCCTTGAAGCACTTATGATCTAATTAAGAATATAAAATATACACTGTGACCTAGTGCCCATATTTCACCTTGTCATTATTACTAGTAGTTTTCAACTTTTATAAATCGAAAATGCTCTGCCCTATCCATTCACACATTTTACACTGACACCTCTCCACCAGTTTTTGCATGCCAAGTTCAGGTCTTTATAAATCAGCGGAAAAACGAACATTTTGAGCTTACTGCACGGCAGTGCTGTCGGCCAAAAGTTGAGTTTTGGCACGTGTTGCCATTTTTATCTGCACAGCAATGTTTCTGCAATTATTTGAAATTTTTATTGCATTTTGCCCCTATGGTTTTATAAAAATAAGTGGGGAAATGGAAAACTGAAAGCACTTAAGCGTCATTCTCATAAACTTAACACGATCAAGACAAAGCTGGAAATGGGGCAGTCCAATGTGACTAAACACTCACTAGATTTAAACTGGGGAAGAAAAATAACAAAATGAAGGCGCTTTTATGAAACGCTGTAAACGTGTCTTCAAAGAGTGGATCTGAAGCAGAGGGATGACTAGAGGCTTGATCCTTTTCACAGCTTCTTGGGAATGGAATTCCTTCCTCTTCTTTTGTTCGACTTTCACACATCCCTGTAGGACGGAAGTTTTCAGGAAGGCATTGCTGATAAAGATAGGAAAAAATGCCTGGGGGCCAACATAGGTCAGAAGCTGCTAAGTTGCTTTAGTCATGTCCTACTCTGTGCGACCCCATAGACGGCAGCCCACCAGGCTCCGGCATCCCTGGGATTCTCCAGGCAAGAACACTGGAGTGGGTTGCCATTTCCTTCTCCAATGCATGAAAGTGAAAAGTGAAAGTGAAGTCGCTCAGTCGTGTCTTGACTCTTAGTGACCCCATGGACTGCAGCCTACCAGGCTCCTCCATCCATGGGATTTTCCAGGCAAGAGTACTGGAGTGGGGTGCCATTGCCTTCTCCGTAGGTCAGTAGAGAGGGCCTTGAATCTGACTTCCACTCCTCTTGGTGGAAATTCTAAGAAGCTCTATGGGAAATAGAAGGAAGACATTTGTTTTAGGCTAATTCAACTCTTGTCTTCTTTGCCCAGTTCATTCATTATGTCTTGCTGCTGTAGGCCACAACTGGAATCTTGATCTAGCCAGTGATTCTCCACCAGGAACGAGACTCTTGCCCCTAAAGAGACACTTGACAGAGCCTGGAGATATTTCTGACTGTCTTGGGGGAGGGTGGGGCCGTAGCTGTACTGGGAAGTGGTGGGCGGAGCTCAGGAAGCTGCTAAGCGTGCTGCGCAGGACAGCTCCCACCACAGTGATCGTTTGGCCCAAAGTTTCAAATAGTGCGGCCGAAGTTGAGAAAATCACTAGCTCCTCAACTCTGCTCTTGATTTAAGAATTAATGTTCCTGTTTTAAAACTCCCTGAATCCAATTAACTACAGGCATATCTTAGGAGATATTGTGGCTTTGGTTCCAGACTACCACAGTAAAGCAAACACAAATTTTTTGGTTTCCTGATACATATGAAAGTTATGTTTACACTATACTGGAGTCGAAGTGTACAATCGCCTTACATCTTCAAAAAAAAAAAAACCAAACCCAGTGTACCTACCTTAACTTTAAAATAATTTATTGCTAAAAAATATTAACCATCATCTGACAATGCAGAGTTGCCACAAATCTTCAATATGTAAAAACCGAAATACCTATGAAGCATAATAAAGCAGCATGAAATAAAATGAGGTTATGCCTGCAGCCTCTCTGGATGATGGGCTTTCCTCTCTAATTTGTGTGTGAGAAGAGACTGTGTAAATGTGGGTGGAGACGGGGTTGGAACGGAACTGAATAACACCCATCACTTACTGAGCACATACTATGTGCTGGCCATGCTCTGTTCTAAGAGCTTTGCATCCACGATCACATTCAACCCTCATAAGAGCCCTATGAGTTAGGTCCACTATGATCCTCATTTTACAGATGAGACATCCGAGGCTAAGACAGGTTAAGCGAGATGTTTGAAGTCACAGAGGTCTAAAGTGCTGAGCCAGGACTGGAATACAAGGAGCCTGACTCACCCGCCAGAGGAACTGGCTTGGTGGATCCAGGAAAAGCCAAAAAGGCAGAAGAGTCTTCCAGGCAGCGTGGATAGGAATGAGGAGAGGGGGGTCCAGGGAGAGACGCATATGGGGAGACCTTGCAGGGCAGGAAGAGATCCACGCATGCCCACACGGTTCTCGGTGCTGACTTGGCTGCAGAAGTTGCAGTTCTGCGCCATCAGACTTGAACTTGGGGTCACTCCGCAGGCCCACTGTTTAATGCTCTCACACTGTGGCTCTCTCATGGCCTGTAGAGAAGAGGCATTTTCCTCCCCTCCCCACCCCTGTTCAGACTCACTGCCTTCTGTTAACTCAGGACCTGTTTTGTGCAAAAGCTGCATACTATGAAGAGGAGCAGAAAGCATGTGATATGTTTCAATATGCCGAAGTAAGATGCTGACCAGCGAGGTTTGTTTAATAAAATCTTTATGTGGGGTGAAGCCCAATTGAGCTTATGTCAGCTGGCTTCTGGAGAGGCCCTGTTTTCAAGATCAGGCCGCAGTTTGTCTTCTTTACTGAGCTGACGGAGGACATTGTGGAACATACATTATGCCAAAAACATCTGTATTACAGAAAATCAACAATGAAGGGTAACAGCTCCAAATGGGGTTGGTACTTTGAAAGGCTTTTATGTGTCAATAGATTAAACTGCTATTTTTATCCCAGGAGGAAATGAGAGGAAGTAACCAGTTTAAGAACAGCAGAAACCCGCCTCTTCTTTCTGCCAAGTTATTTTGCGCACTCAGGAGGACACAGGGTAGGTTTTTGTTTTGTATTGTGTTTTTAATCAACGTTAAAAAAAATAGTTGGCGAATCATATCCCGAGTCAGAGTACTTGGGCTGACTTTTTCTCTTTTATCTTTTCATCCACTGGGATGTGCAATTCTGGATGAGACACGATGTAAAAGGGCTTGCCTCTGATGAAGAACTGAGCACTTTATACGCCTTCCTATTTAAAAACCCTGGAGTGTCACTGCATGCCCAGATATGACAAAGGAACTAACTTTGTCACCAACCCCTTCATCAGGAAAACAAGAATAATAACAATAACCCACTACTAACATTCCCAGGTGGCGCTAGTGGTAAAGAACCCACCTGCCAACGCAGGAAACATAAGAGACGTGGGTCTGATCCCTAGGTCAGGAAGATCCCCTGGAATGGGAAATGGCGACCCACTCCAGTATTCTTGTCTGGAGAATCCCAGGGACCAAGGAGACTGGCAGGCTGCAGTCCATGAGGTCACAAAGAGCTGGACACAACTGAAGCAACTTAGCACACACGCACGTTAAGCCCTTACTATGGCTTGGTATTTTTCATTTGTTACTTCATTTAACCTTCTCTCTATGAGCTAGGTACTATTATAATCTGTCCTTTTAAGTTAACTTTTTATTAAAGGATAATATATATAGAAAATTACATGCATTTTAAAGCACAGAACTCAGTACATTTCACAAAATGAACACACCCAAGTAATCACCACCCAGAACAAGAGACAAGACATGTCCAGCCCTGTCCTGCTCCTGTCCGGTCACACCCCCTCGAGTGTAACCACCAGCCCAACCCTGAATAGCATAAATTAGTTTCATCAAGCTTTGAACTTTAGCTAAGTGGTGTCATAGCCTTTTCTTTCTGACTTCTTACCTTCAACAGTCTGTTTGTGAGATTCATCCTTACTGTCTCGTGTAGCTGTACTGTGCATTGTGTGTGGTTGTAGATTTCTCATGTCCATTGTTGTTCAGTTGCAAAGTTGTGTCTGACTCTTGACCAACCACATGGACTGCAGCATGCCAGGCTCCTCTGTCCTTCACTATCTCTCGGAGTTTGCTCAGATTTTCCATAGCTTCAGAATACCCCATTAAGTGAATCTGCCACAGTTTATTTTTTCACTTTGCGGTGGATGGGTTTTGTCCGCTTCAAGGTTGAGGTTAAAGTTGAAAGTTAAGATTGAAGACTAAGAACACTGAGACTCAGGAGGTCACTGCTACATTTAAAATGGATAACCAACAAGGACCTCCTGTATAGCACGTGGAACTCTGCTCAATGTTATGTGGCAGCCTGGATGGGAGGGGAGTTGGGGGAGAATGGATACATGTATATGTATGGCTGAGTCTCTTCACTGTTCACCTGAAACCGTCACAACATTGTTAATCAGCTAAACCCCAATACAAGATGAAAAGTTCAAAAGAGAAAAAAGAGGTTGAAAATAACTTGCCTAAGTCAGGAAGCTAGAAAATCAAGGATCTGGGTTCAGGGACCTCTCTCTGATGGGTGGGAAGGTCTTTTGTGTAAACAATTTGGGAAGACCATTGAAAGAGAATATTTGAGGGACACGACAGGATGCAAAACCACCTACTTCTACGGAGCTCATTCCTGTAGGCGTGTCTCTCTACCTTTGGCTCCCATCTAACACTTTCTCCCTTTTTTATTACTTTGATTGACTGTTTCAATAGTCCTATCGGAATTTTAAACACTGCGGGACCTGATTGAGTTGCAGAGATAGGAAACACGGCATTGCACCTGAGACCTGGAAAAAATGTTGAGTGTAAGATACATCCTTAGAGAAGCAGCCACAAAAAGGGGTGAGGGCTTTGATGAATGTGTCAGCCGAAGAGGGTATGGGGCTTATCCAAATTCAGTGTGCACTGGCCACATTTGTGGGTCTTCTCTAACCCATGTGCTGGCTCTCTCTCCTCCCATCTCTAACATTTCTCCTACAAATAGTTTATTATGCTGTTGCCAGGTCATTCCTAGGGTGAGTGTCATTTTGGCACATCCAGTGAACTGATTCACTATTAGGATAATTGTATCCTAATCTGCATTCATGCTTTCTACATGTTTTTTAGGAGGACAGGATAAGGAAAGAAAGAAAAGCAACACTTTAAAGGAATCACAGTAACAATGAAGGAAACAGGAATGCTTGTTCTCACCCTAGTAGTTTGTTCTCTTCAGATGGAAGGGAATCCAATGAAGAGGTGTCGTTCAGCCCCATAGAGAGAGAGATCACCTTGGGCAACCTTTTTGGCGCCACACTTCATATCCTTCTCCAACCTCATAATCAGCAGTGACGATGGCTAGAGACACAGGGAGACCAGCCATAGAATGGACAGGAGCCTCAGGGAAGACTCAACAGCTCTCACTCAGAGTCTCTCAGCCTAGCTCACTGGTGTTTTTCTGCAAACAGGCATAGAACTGACACATGTCTGCTGGATTATTTAGTCAGTTTATAACAGATCTTGCATCAAATGCATAATTATTATGGGCCAACAAACACTGTTAAAATGGCAGAAATCACTGAATCAGCTGATATAGGGGCCAGTTGTTTCATTGATGTAAATGCCATTGGGGTTTCCAGGTCTTAAATAGAAGAAAACCACGTTGCTTTGAGGGGTCTCAAGAATCCTTCTTTTCTCTACGCTCCCCTGAAGGAAAGAAGAGGCTACTAGCGCTGGCTAGTCCATTGGTTTGCTGTGGCTGCTGCAACAAAGCACTACCAATGGGGAGGCCTGAACGACAGAAACAGCTCTGGGGTCTGAAAATCCCACGTCCAGGTGCTGGCAGACCTGCACGTGTTTCATGCTTCCATCTTTGGTTTGCACATGGCCATCTTTATGTTCACACTGCATTCTCCCTGGGTGCATGTCCCCATATCCAAATGCCCCCTTCTCACATAGACACCAATCCTTCTGGATCTGGACCCACCCTCATGCTTTTACTCTAACTTGATTACCTCTGTAAAGACATACCTCCAAATAAGGTCACATGCTGAAATCCTAGGGGTTAGGACTTCAATATATGAAATGTAGGGGTACCCAGCTCAACACTGACTCCTACAAAGATGTCTTTGCCTCTCCTCAGTGCACCATGGGGTCAGCACCTCCCAGCATCTCTCAGGTCCACATTCTGTATGCTCTGACCCCAACCAAGTAAGCCTGCTGAAAAGAAGGGACTGAACTCGACATGGCCCCAGCTCCAATTTCTTTGTGGTCTTCTAGCATCTAATCACCATAGGGAACGCTGTTCTGTTTGTCAGGCTCTCCTGAGGTCAAAGGAATCAGGGCGCCTGTCTGACTCCTGGCTCGGTCTGCCGCATCTCCGTCCACACACCTGCTGGTCTCACCGCCCTGCCTCACCCCTCCACGCAGGCTCTTCCCTCCCTTGCTGATGCTCCTCCAGCTCCTTTCTCCTCTTTCTCTGCCCCTGAGCAGTCTTCTCAGATTTCACTCAATTCACATCTTCTGTGACAGGTTCTTCTCACCCACATCATCGGAACAGACAACATCTTGTTCCAGTTTGTTTCCCATGGTTTGATGAAGGAAGAAGGAAAGACGTTTTCTCCTTCCCTCTGCAAAGCCTCAGTAGCTCACAAGGGCTGTCACCGATACCCGGTTCCACGACTCGGTTTCCTGGAGCCAAGGAGTCCTCTTCCAGATATCCTGTCTTTGAAGCTGCTTCCAGGCAAGCAGAGATTGGAAAGCTTGATTGCACAGATCTTAGACCAATAACTCCAAACATCCAGGAAATGTTAGCCATGGTTAATGAGAGGAGAGAGTTAAGGCTTGATTTTTACTTTCCTATACTAAAATACCACTTTTTCAGAAACCTGTTTTGTCTCCAGTGCCATTTCTCATGAAGTCTTTTCTTTCAAATTGACTTTTAATTTCAGGAAGCTACTTCATCTCATAAAAATTCCTCCCATTCAATTTGAAAGCAGAAACAAGTTGCTGGAAATCATCACATGGATAGAAAGGAAGAGATTTGCTGCTGAGAGTGACTTGTAAAGGGTTTAAAAATATAACATTTGACCTTATTTCTTTAACAATGTAAAACTCAAAGTTTTCTTCTGAGCATTTTGATGCCCTCATGAGTGGATGGATGGATAACTGTATTGATTAGGAGACTTCAAAACCATTGGCAATACCTGACTTAGTCTTTCCAGGGAATGGAAACCTTTCCAGTGAAAACCCAGGTACTAAGGGAAGCAGACTCTTTCAAGCTGGAAATCCACTCTTTACAGCTCTATTTGCTAACAGACCCAATTATTATCCCCACCTAACTGATGAAAACCTGTGAGAAAGACAGAAAAAGTATAGACACACACACACCCCTATCCCCATGCCTGAGACATGACTCTCAATATATGTTAAGCTGTTGTTGTTCAGTTGCTAAGTCATATCCAACTCTGTGACCCCATGAACTGTAGCCCACCAGGCTCCTCTATTCATGGGATTCTCCAGGCAAGAATACTGGAGTGCATTACCACTTCTTTCTCCAGGGGATCTTCCTGACCCAGGGACTGAACCCTCATTTCCTGCATTGGCAGGCAAATTCTTTGCCACTGAGCCACCAGGGAAGCCTACATGTTAGGTTAGGCAAATCTTAATCTGTGCTGAAAAGTCAAAGGTAAAGATAGAAAGAAAAGATCTATTTCCTAAGCCAATTAAGTTCAAGTCACTAAATAAGCTGGTGTTTTCATACCAAAATGTAAAAATGAGTAAATATGATTTAAAAACATACATTTTTAAAATATTTTGACCCCTACCTTTGTAGTTCCTTTGTGCAATAACAATGTAACCACCTACTTCTTATATGTGGACAATGAGAATAATGTGCAAACAGAAAAGTTTGATGCGGGAAACAAGAGTTAGGATAGCTGCAGTGTAATGTAGAAGAACATACAAGTAAGTCACTTAACCCAGTCTTGAAGAGGAGAGAACCGTTGAAAGGAAGTGCTGTCTACTGGGAGGCCTGAAGTTAGCCGGAGAGACTGCAACAGTGTGCAACCAACACGCAAGTGGCCTGAGCTGTGTGTCAGCAGGGGAGGTGGAGAAAAGTAGTCAGATCCGTGAGATGTTAGGAGAAAGATCTACCGGATTGGTGGGACTGCTGCCTCTGTGTCTTCCAGGCTGTGGCCCTGGAGACAGAAGAGGAACAGATGGGAAAGTGATTAATCTCAAAGCGACTAACTATACACTAATACATCTGCTTTGTCGATCTCTATTTTCACACAGAGCGGGCTTGTTTGCAACTGAGTGAATATCAGGTGCGCAGCAGATTTGACTCCACTGAGTCTTTTTATACCAATAAAAATTTCTTCCACTGTCTCACTCAGGTAGCCTCGCTGCTGGGCTGGATACCTGAATTGAGAGTGCAACTCTTCCACCTCCGGTCCTTTGAAGCAGGAATCAAAGGCTCCTTTAGTCTACACACCATGATACGGTGAAGAAGCTCGCTCAAGGTGAGCACAGACCAATGTGTTCCATGTGGATAAGACGTCATTCACGTAGCAACTTCTGTGGGTTAGCTACTGGAGATTTTCTAAAATGGATAGTGGGTGTGCCCTTGAGTTTACAATCGAAGAGAAAAGAGAAAGTGTGGTAAGTGACATAAGAATGCTCGTACTCAGTAGGTCAGGCGTGTCCGACTCTTTGAGAGCCCATGGACTGTAGCCCGCCAGGCTCTTCTGCCCATGGGATTTCCCAGGCAAGAATACTGGAGTGGGTAGCCATTCCCTTCTCCAGGGGATCTTCCCATCCCAGGGATTGTGTCTCTTGCACTGGCAGGCAGATTCTTTACCACTGCACCACCTGGGAAGCCAAGTGTGGACAAATTCTCATGAGTGTGAAGTGGAGGGCACCAGCCTTGGGCCTGGGCTTAGGGAACAGCAAGGAGGGAGTTCTCAGGCAGGAGGCAGCAAGGAGGCTCGACCCACACAAATCAGTAGGAGCTGCCCAGATAGACGGGTATATGTGTGCATTCCAGGGAACCAAACCAAAGGAAGGTTGAGGAGCAGGGAACAGACCCTGAGAGAAAGCCTGCGTGCCCAGGGTCACTGAGGAGAGCGAGAAACAGCCTGAAGGAAGGACAACAGGAAGGGCTGTGAACGCCAAAGAAAGGGGAGCCACAGACATGATGGGGGCACGAGCGACCATCAAGCAACACAGCGAGGTGACCGGCCCTGCTCTCAGGAGCAGTGTATCAGCGGTAGACTGAAGTCGAGAGAGATGAGTGTCGAGCGTAACAGCTAACAGACTCTGAAGCGGCCCTACTAAGATTTGAGGACGATCTGAGCCAAGGCTTTGACAACGATAGTACAGACGAGGAGCAAGGCCCGTGACACTTCTGCAATAGTATCTGGAAAAGTTGACGACCGATAGGCTATCAGTTGGAAAAGAGAGAACAGACCTTAGAGTTTCCATCTGAGTTCATTCGGGCAGCTATAATGAAATACCATACAGGTGACTTAAAACCAACAGAAATTCATTTCTCATAGTTGTGGAAGCCAAGAAGTCCAAGGTCAAGATGCCAGCAGATTAGGTGCCTGGTGAAAACCTCCTTCCTGGTTCACAGATGTCCATCTTCTCACTATAACCTCACAGGGCAGAAGAGGGGAGGGAGCTCTCTGGGGTCCCCTTTCTAAAGGCACTAGTCTCATTCATGAGGGCAGAGCACTTTACATGGAGTCCAGGTGGCTTAGTGGTAAAGAATCTGCCTGCCACACAGGAGACCCAGTGTCAGGAAGAGGCCCTGGAGAAGGAAACGGCACCCCACTCCAGAATTTTTGCCTGGAGAATTCATGGACAGAGGAGCCTAGCGGGCTACAGTCCTTGGGGTCGCAAAGAGGTGGAAGCAACTCAGTACAGCACAACACAAGATCTAGTCAGAGAGGCTGGCACCTGTCTGGATGTAGGTGCGGGAGGCAGCCATTTGCCACAGGTCCACCAAGAGTTTTCACCACTGTCCATCAGGTGCCTCCCAGTCTTTTCTGCACAGACAAGGGAAGAGCAGGGAGGTCAGCCTGGTCCAGCCTGTGCCACTCAGGGCCATGGAAGTCTCTGGACTCTGCTGAGGCCACCGGCCTGGTCTCACTCTGCGGCCAGCCCTGGAGGTAGGAGGCTGAGTGCTTCTCCATCTGATCATCACTTACCCACTGTCTTTACTTCTGTCTTACCCTCAGGGAAAACCCTGGCTAGATTTGGGGGTAATGATGGGCTCAAGGAGCCTGCCTCCTCTTCTGACATTTCTCCCTAAGTGTGTAGTCCTTTGAACTGGTGTGAGACAGCAAAAAGCAGGCAGGCCATTTGCTCTCCACTCTCCCACATCCTTCCCCCAGGGCCAGGAGCATCAGATGGCCTGGCCGCTTTTGAGTAGGGGCAGAGGGCCTGGGGGCGGTGGGGGTGGGCCGGGGCTGGCAAAGGAAGAAGGAGGATGGGCCAGGGGAGAGAGGGGATGTAACAGAGTTAACTTTCCAAAACCATCATCTTATCAGCAGACCCGACAAGTCTCCCTGCGCCTGCAGGCTTACAGGAAGTGCATATCCATTATTAATTCACCTGGACATTCTTATCCTTTCTAGCCGGTATCCCCAGGTCTCTCTACTCTCTGCCATGCCAGTTTCCTCAAGCCCAAAATTGGAACAGCTGTCATGCCCTCTCAAGCCAAGCTCAGTAGTTTGGAGATAAGGACATGCCAGTCCTGCAAAGGAATGATATATGCCAAAAAGCACTGCATTAGGCTCTTCATTAACTGGAGGGCCAATACATTTAGGAAAATTGTGAATCAGTTAATCTACTACTTAGAGCAATTAATGGCTAATTAACATGAGGATGGGCCTGACCCTTCTATTCATCTCCATTCACTCCTGAGCACCATGCAGACACGGACTCCAGGGCAGGAAATGGAACTCTGGCTGCCTGACTACTGTGTATTAGCATCAGATCCTGGGAGGCACCCCAAGATGGGATGGACTGAATGTCACCTTCTCTTCATGTTGGAACTTCCCCTGAGGGCTCGTGCATTTAAAAAATAATTTTTTTAAACCTTTATTATGAAGATAGTCAAACATATGAAAAGCATGATGAACATTAACTATCATCAACAGTTATCAATATATGCTAAATTTTATTTCATCTATGCATCTTGTTTGGATTATTGTAAAGCAAATCCCAGGCTTCCTATTATTTCATCCATAATTATTCAGTACATATCACTAAAAGAGAGGGACTTTTAAAAACATATTCATAACACCATTACCACACCTAAAAATTAATATGAACGATAATTCCTCAACGTCATTAAATTTTCTCAAGAATCTTATAGTTTTTAACTTTGTTTAAAATGGGATATAAATATGAGCTCGACAAAGTAACTGGTTGAAATGCCTCTTATTATAACACTCTTTTGATCTCTAGGTTCCTCATGTGTCACTGCTTGTTCCTTACAATTTTTTGCCGAATAAAGTATGTCATGTGCCCTTAGCGTTTGACACAGTCCAGATTTTGCTGTTCGCATTCATGTAATGCTGGTTAGTGTGTGTGTGTGTGTGTGTGAGAGAGAGAGAGAGAGATGTCTATGGAAATTATTGGGTTTCCATAACATCTTCTAGAAAAAACCAGAATGAATTTCTTGGTCAACCCAATAGAATAGAGACTGAGTTCAGACCAGTTTGTTTTTGTCCTGCTTTGGTAAGAATTTCCAAGGTGGTGGCGTGTGCTTCTACCAGGAGACGCGTGAAGTCTGGTTGTCTCCCTGTGATGTCATCACAGCCACGGGTTGTTCCTGCCTACAGCGCTGTTTCTCAGCCAAGGGGCATTTTGTCCTCCCCGGGAACACCTGACGATGTCCTGTGACGTCTTTGGCCATCCCAGGTGGGGGAAGAGATGCCCCTGGAATCTAGTGGGTGCGTGTCAGGGATGCTGTACAACGCAGTCCCCCACCACAGAGAATCTTCTGGCCCCAAATGTCAATAGTCCAAAATTGAGACACCCTGGCCTGGATCCATTTATTCATGGGGGGCTGCAAAATGTTACATTTTTAATTTCATCATTCATTTTTTATTTATTAGCACTAATACTGGGATAAAGAAAAACTTCCTAATCAACTATTTGGTTTCCCTGAGATAGGATTCATAGAGTAAATGTAAGCTAATGTTTATTTCTTTCATGTACCAGTTTTCAAAATAATAAGGTCATTTCCTAGACTCTTCCAAAGCTGACCAGTAAAATTTTTTTCTTATAAGAAGCATATATAACTTGAACTATAAAAGAACTGAGTGGGTTCCAACCACTTGAGTGATTATCTTTTCTGATGCCTAAATTGTCCCCTCTTTGGATATGTGGAGCTTATTCAGGTGGGCTTCTGAGTCTTTTTGACACACCTCTGTAGTCTTGAAAAGTTTTCTTACATTTCAGGATGACAAGATCCTCTAGGGTCATCTTGTATATTTACTCCCTGGACTGAAATCAGCCACTTCTCCTAGGAGCCCCGCTTCCTTACAATGGTATTTAGCAATCACTATCTAATTATGCATGTTAAGACATAAATAGCCCTTGTAATATTTTATTTCTCTCCGACCTATTTTACACATAGAAATATTTCTACAGTTGACCCTTGAACATCAATCCTCTGCACAGCTGGAAATCCAAGTCTAACTCTTCAATCAGCCTTCAGTATACGTGGTTCCACATGCACAGATTCAACCAACCCCCAGATCATGCAGTACTGTAACGGGTATTTAGTGAAAGAAATTCATGGATCAGTGACCCGCATAGTTCAAACTCACCTTGTCCAAGGGTCAACTGTACATGAGAAAGAGGTTTCACCCCAACTCAAACCTAAAGCCATTAGACATTTTTGAAAGCTGGCAACACAGCCACTTGCATTTCCAGATCCTCTCTTTTGGTCATCAGGCCCAGAAGTGGAACAGACTGTCCTGAGAATCCAATATTGAGGATAAAAGAGTCTGGATTCTGGCAGCCAAGAGGGCCTAGAAATGCCAGAGTTGGTCTGAACTCCAGGCCACTGGTCTCTCTGAGGCTAAGACTTTCCCATTCCCCTTCTCCTGGGCTGCAGATGGAAAAACAAGCCTCACAGGCAGAGGTGCCAGGCAAGCCTGGCAGATCTTGGGGAGGAGTGTCAGCCCCGCCAGAAGTCTGGGCGGATGAGCGGAACCTCTGCAATATCACATGCCAGGTACAAACTTCCTATTAAACAGACAGGCTATGGAACAGGATGCTAGAGTATCACTCACACTTAGGCTATGTAACCTTGAAGAAACTTCTACTCACTGTAGATCCTGCTGAACTACCTTTAGGGGTCCTTGGGCATCAAGGTGTTTTAGGAGAAAGAATGAGAAGCACTGTGAGGCCGCACAGAATGCACTCTGCTGCAATAAAGGGCTTCTTATTTTATCATAAATTTAGGTAGCTTAAATTATTTTGAAAAGTCAGAAAGTATATCATTTGTTTTACCAAGTGAATTGTTATCTCCTATTTTCTCTTTTCTTAAAGAGCTGCCTAGCTCAGGTTTAAGCTGAAGAATGTCAGGTTGAAGGGCTTCCCAGGTGGCACAGTGATAAAGAATCTGCCTGCCAATGCAGGAGATTCAGGTTCAATCCCTGGGTCAGGAAGATCCCCCTGGAGGAGGAAATGGCAACCCACTCCTGTACTCTTGCCTGGGAAATCCCATGGACAGAGGAGCCTGGTGGGCTACAGTCCATGGGTCACAAAAGAGACATGGGACACGACTTGGTGACTAAACAACAATCTGTCAGGTTGAAACTGGCCATAAATCCTTTCGGGAACAAGGTAGGCAAATGATGTAGAAGGAGAGGTAGAGAGATATGTCACAGACATATATATTGTGGAAATATACCTGCTGTGTGCAAAAAAAAAAAAAAAAAGTGCCTGAAAGCCCTGCAGCCACCTCTGAGTGAGCCCAGTAACAACTCCACTGCCCAGGTGATGAGCTCAGCTCAGCGTGCTCCAGCTCTCATGTCCTGTGCTGAGGGAATTAGAAAGGGGCTGATGGTGCTGGAACAGGGCTATTTTGCATTTCTCAGTGACATCCTCTAATGAGCTGACAGCGCGGAACACCAGGCTGCTGTCTGGGAGAAATGAAAACAATCCAGTGGTCATTTCACATCCGATCATCCTAATGACGACCCATGAGCTGCCTTCTCCTTGCTTTTGATTAAAGTTCCCCAGCCGAGAATAAGAGCTCCAAGAGGGAAGGAGACCAAAGGAGGCTGTATTGGAGGCAGAGCGCCCCCCCACCCCACAGGGAAAAACACATTTGGAAAAGTCAGAAAGGTCAAGGGTAACTAGCCTTGGTATTGCTTGACCCTCCGGCTCTTGGAAATCATCACCTACGCTGCCTAATTAACTTTCTCCAGCAGAGCCAGTGAGGGATTCCACCAAAGAGATCCTGTGCTATGTCGTGGTTCAAATGTGGTTCAGTCTTCACAGAAGCACAAATTACAGGGATGATGCTCCAAGGCGGGAATTCAGCCAGCATGTACCAGGGCAACTGGACTCGCTGTTAAGGTGTTGAAATGCTGCATATTGGTTGACCAAGAAAATCCCTCCCCAAGCCATCTCCCAGCCACTGCCTCAAGCTGTGCCCACTCCTCTCCTAAAACCTGTGGTCTACCCGCAACAACCCAGCATCTTTATGAAACGGGCCAGGTTTAATGCAGAGGGCGCCTGCCTGCACCCGGATTTAGCATGGTAGGCGATTTCCATTCTGACTGGTCAATGTCCAGGCCAGACCCATGATTAAATAGTTTTCATATTCCATCAGACATGCCCCACGAGACTACCCAGCACCGCTGAGCTTGCTCAAGCCCGGCCGACAGCCCACAGGGGGTGGGGCAGCCTCTGTAGGGCTGCTCTGCGCTGTCCGCCCCCTGGGGCCTGCGGCCAGCACCATGCACTACCCCCACACCCTGACCCAGTGGAGGAATACAGGAAATGAGAGGCCTGGGATCCGCCTGGCTCTCAGAGGACTGGACCATCTTCTCCTGCCTGGCAGGCTCATCACTGGGATTTTTTTTTTAACTGCCCTTTTCTTGTCGCCAACCCTCTTTAAGCTTCCTAAATTAATAATGATGAAGCTCTTTAAGCTGTATCTCCAGGCTTTGTTTTTGATGATTTCCGTTCTCTGGGGCCTTTTTCTCCCACAACTGTAGCCCTCTACTCCTCTCTCCTTCATTTGTATCCATTCTCAGATATCCACAATGATAATCACTGATTAGGTCATTGGCGGGGGAAGGGGAGGAAAGACAAGAAAAGGAAAGAAATAGCCATTTGGGTATTGCCCAGTGGAGGGTTTGGGTCAGAAACAACATGAAATTTCAAGAGCTGTTTGCCCAGTGAAAGGACTCAGGAGGAGGAAGAAGGCAGAACATCCCTGAACGATCAGGCATAACATCCAGCACGTGGCAAAGGAGGTACAAGAGGGTGATGTCTTCTCACCCAACAAGAGATCTGAGTGGGGACCTGGGACATCACCCTCAGTGATGGCCAAGTCCCACGCTCCTGTGTCCCTCTGCTTTGCCATCCTTGGTCTAGGACTCCCATTTTCATGATCAAAATTCCTACTCCAGACCCTGTGCTTTTTTTTTTTTTAATCAGAAATGCAAGAGTTCTCCCGAAGCTTCATTCAGTAGGCTTATCTTACATCTCATAGACTCATTAGGAATTTGCAACATTCCTGCAACAAACAAAATTAGCGCTTGTCACCAAGGGAGAGGGGAGAATGGATGCTGGATAGGGAAGCAGCGTTTGAGAGCTCTGAGCAGAGTCCAGCCCCTCCGGCCTCTCACACTCCATTTGCACCGGCTGGGGCCTGCTGCCTGCCACCTTCCCATTCCCCAAGATGCGCTGGGCTAAACTACAAGGCGGGGCTTAGAGTTTCTGGAGGGAGGAGAGCCCCTCTAGATTGTCAGCATGATCAGCTGAGCACTTTTCCATGGACAAGGGGTTGGTCGGTTCCTCTGGTTCAGCGGTAAAAAGTCCCCACTTGAGAAGAGTTAGAAAGCCCTGAGTATTCACCCACCCCCACCCCCCACGTTCCAGCACTCACAGCTGCAGCAGGCTCTAATGGAAAAGGATCTGATGCTCTCATTTCCAGGCCTGCCACAAAGCCCTTCTGCAGAAACTTCAGCCTCTCAAAAGGGCTCAAGAATAAATTATGCATTAATCACCATCTGAAGATGAATGGAAATGATCAGACACGTGTAATTTCTGAGCAGCATTAACCCGGAAGTTAGTGGAGGGCAAGAGGAAATATGGTGAGATGAGAAGCAAAGAAACCTCTCGGGAGCATTGACTTTTCTAGATACATCTCTCTGGTCCTCCAGGTCACTCTGGCTGGACAGGCCCAGGTGACTTAGAAAGCTGGATCCTGAGATATCTTTTTTCCTCTATTTTCTTTTTTATATTGGAGGATAATTGCTTTATAATACTGTGTTGGCCTCTGCCATACATCAACACGAATCAGCCACAGGTATACATATTCCCCTCCCTCCTAAATCCTCCTGCCATCTCCCGCCCCATCCTGGGATATTTTCACCTAAGAAAAGAGCCTCGCATGCATGGGTGGATGCTGAGGCCTGGTCACCTGGAGCTTACGATGGGTTTGATCACTCCTCCCGCATCTCACACTTCTGAAGAAGGGGTGGTGTGAACCTCACCCACAGTGCCATCCCTCCAGGCCCAGACTGCTCCCTGCTCTGTGAAGAGTAAACCTCTGAGGATCCTGGCTAAGCATTAACCATCTTGGATTTTTAGCAAACATGTTTAAAATTGAGACTCTGGGGGGAAAAATGTTCCGTGGGAAGTACTCTGTCATGGGAGGACTGCAGACCTCAGGGGCAGCGGCCTTGGATTCCGGACCCGGATTCTAGATTCACCCCGAGCCTCCCTGGTCCCTGGCCATCCGTCAGTCTTCCCATCCGTAAGAGGAGGGTTGGAATTATTGGAGACTAAAGATCACTTCTGGCTCCCATTCTATGACTCTAGGGATGGACTCTGTTACACTCAAGTATGTGGTATTTCCTTTCTGTATTCATTTTCTCAGAAAATGTGAATTAATCAAGGATATTCGTGACAGTAACATTTGAGTGGTTACTATGAGCTCTGGCAAAGTACTTTAAACCTCATAATTCTTCACCCTCCCAGTAATCCTCTGGTGGAGTAGCTGGGTATAATTAACAGGTCCAGTCTTTGGATGAAGTAACCAGGCTTAGGGAGATAAGTAATCAGCCACTCCATTTCCACTGGGATGTCTTAGAGGCTACTCCAGTTTAGTACTTTGGAAACCGAACTCTGGCCTCCCCGACCCCAGCCCAGCTAAACGTGCTTCTCTCTCCACCTCCCCCTGCTCAGCAAGATGGCAACTCCTTCCTTTCTCATACACAGGCCAAAAGGCTTCAAGTTTCTCCTGCCTCCACTTCATCACAAGTCATTTCAGCTTTGCTCTCAAAATATATCTGCTGTTTCTTACCACTCCCTGTGCGACTAGCCTAAGCCTTCATCGTGTGTTGTCTGGACCTTGGCAAGAGTCTTCTCACTGGTTGCCCATTTTTAGCCTTCTGTTCCCCATCGTGTGCACACACATACATGCACATACACAAGCAGATGTGCACACATGCACATACTATGAGGGTTTTTTGTTTTTTTGTTTTTGGCTATACCACAGCCAGCATGATCCTTTGCAAATGTAAGCTATATCACGTGTGTGCTTCATGCTAAGTTGATTTAGTCATGTCTGACTCTTTGCGACCCCATGGACTGTAGCCCACCAGGCTCCTCTCTCCATGGGATTCTCTAGGCAAGAGTAGTGAAGTGGTTGCCATGCCCTCCTCCAGGGATCTTCCGGACCCAGGGATCAAACCTGAGGCTCTTGTATCTCCCGCATTGGCAGGCAGGTTCTTTACCACTGGCACCACCTGGGAAGCCCAAGCTATATCATTCCTCTGCTCAAATCTTTCAGTGATTGCCCATCTCACTCAGGGTGAAATCCAAAGTCCTTACTCTGGCCTCCAAGGTCCTCCAAGATCTCCTCCACCCACCCTCTGTCCTCTCCTCCCCTCCCCTCTTCCTCCAGCCCCCAGGCATCCTCCTGGCCCCGCCACCCTTCCCCTAGATATTCCAATGGCTTGCTTCACCACCTCACTCTGTCTCTCCACTGATCCGTTTCTCGGCCTAAATAAAACAGCACCTCCCTCATCTGTCTTGTCCCCCTCGCTTGGTTCATTTTTCTCTTTAACACGCATCTCCACCTGCCATAGTTTATATTATTTGTTTATTTTTGTGTCCTTCTCGCCGCTACCAAAGCTCTACAAGGACAAAGACTGTGTGTTCACTGTTGAGCCCCCAGGGCTGAAAGAGTGCCTGGCATCTTAAACAGTCCCTCAGTGTGGCCTCTGGTGGTGATCATTCGCAGTGTATAAGGGCATCAAATCAACACACTGGACACCTTAAGCTGACCCAGTGTTGTATGTCAATTATGCTTCAGTAAAGCTGGGGAAAAAATAAACCATTCAATAGATACAGGTGGCCCCTGTTATCTGAGTCTACCTGAAAATTCCACTGGGTAGGGAATTTGTGGGCAACAGAAGCCCATATTCTCTTACATTAAAGGGGAAAGTAACAATGTGTTTCCTGTATTACCTATATTTCTAATCACCTATGAAACAACTCACTGTGGATTTCTGCATGATATAGGGCATTTAATACACCAATTACCTAATTATTTGACTCTTAATGAACTCATTAGTGAATATGCTTGTGTGCAGAATGCTACAATACTGAAAGAATTACATTTTCCTTCTACGCAGAAAGGAACTATGTACTGCAACATAAATAAACAATAAAATGATTTGTTAAAGATACACAATGAATGCAAATATAATTACCAAAACAAAATAAACAGCTTTTTAAATGCTTACTGACTCAACCCAGAGCTGGCCAAGTGAGAGGTGGAAGTCACTGAATGGCATGGCTTTGGGGAGAGAAAAGTCAAAGTGAACTGGGGAAGGAGCTGGTGAGACCATCCAAAGCCCAAAGCACAAACTACTTCCTAATCACGGAAGTCGTAATCAGTCTTCTCTTCCTGGTGTTCGGGAATCCGGAAATGGATAGATGACTGTGGAACATTGCTGCAAGTTATAAATGAGACAGCAGGATTAAAAAAAAAAAAAAAACCACTAAAAATAGGCATCTGTTTTTAACTACTATGTAACTATGTAATTTATAATCCACACTGGGGACAATTTTGAAAGTGAATGAGAGAAAAATATGCTTTAAGTATTTTAAAAAATATATGTTTAAGTATGCATTCATAGATTGCCAAATTGGTTTTATTGTAACGGTAGGCCCATAAAATAATTTCAGCCAAAAATTAGTTTCAAAAATAAAATCATTTCTAAAAATTAAAAAAAATCAGCATCTATTCATGCAAAACATTTAAAATTATTTAGATCTAAAGAGTTAAAAATAACAAGCAGAATAATCTTATTCATAAACATTTTTTTTAATAAATTCGAGTCAAATCTATATATAATACTATGGAACAGGTATTTTTCTAAACAGTGGATTTTTAACATTTATATTTCTATTTTTTCATAAAATTGCCTGCAATCTTTTCAAAGTTGCATTTCATATTGAGATATTTAAAACTGTTGGAATTTCCCTGGCAGTCCAACAGTTAAGATTCCGTGCTTCCACTGCAAAGGGTGTGGATTCCATCCCGGTCAGGGAACTAAGATCCCACGTGCCACGCAGCAACCTTTTCCTCAAAAAACTTACTGACCATCGATTTGAGATGGGTTTGGGACCTGGGACCTGGGTCCCATTGGGGCAGTGCTTGCACCTGGAGAAACGTCTCCTTGAACAATAAAATACAAAGAAATAACATGGGACTAAAAATAGCTGCCGGCATGGGCAGTTAGGGCAACTTATGGACAACAAGATACAAAAAGACCAAAAGACCAACTGCCACTTCTGAAGAACCAGAAGCAAAAACAGGGTTCTGGGCCTGCCCCCTGCACTCAACACCACCAAAGGGGCAGGCAAACCACCTAAGCTATCCCTTGGTGCTGGACCCTTGGACACACCGCTACCTTCACCCCAAAGGAACCACCTCGCCCCTGTTCAGTGAGGGAGTGAGCAAGCAAACAAGGGAATTTGTTCCTGTTCTCCATCTGTTGGCTGCAGCAAGGGCCCCAGTAAAGCCTTGTCTGAATTTCCTGTCCTGCCTCTTATCAATTTCAATTGATTGAGGAGGCTAAGAACTCTGGTTAGTAACAAAATAACTCTTCTCAGTTGACCATAGTGTTTCCAATTAAGAAAAATATTCTTTCTACAGGTGCTGAGGTATCTGGTAAGTAAAGAAGTAAATTCTGATAAATGGAAAATATTCCCAATTCTAATTTTTTAAATTGAAATGTGTTACTATTTCAGTCCCAAACTTTTCACCGGTGTCATCTTTTTGTCATTCATGGAAACGGTGACAAATATTTTATGAGATGAAACTCATCAAGTAACTTATCTCTATTTATGATTTTTTTTAATGTTTTGCCAAATTTAGATGCTACAGAGTCACAGACTTTCACAATTTCATTCCATTCCGGTACAGAATATAAACTCATCCAGTTAAGTATAAGTGAAGTGAAAGTGAAAGTCGCTCAGTCATGTTCAACTCTTTTCAATCCCAAGGCCAGAATACTGGAGTGGGTAGCCTTTCCCTTCTCCAGGGGACCTTCCCAACCCAAGGATCGAACCCAGGTCTCCTGCATTGCAGGTGGTTTCTTTACCAGCTGAGCCACAGGGGAAGCCCAAGAATACTGGAGTGGGTAGCCTATCCCTTCTCCAGGGAATCTTCCTGACCCAGGAATCAAACTGGGGTCTCCTGCATTGTAGGCAGATTCTTTACCAGCTGAGCTATGAGAGAAGCCCCGTTAAATATAAGAGCTCCAGCCAAATATTCTTCCCATAAAGAAGATATCTCAAAGCATAAGTATTTACTCTCAAATTTTAAATTATTTGATTGCTTCAACTCCTTCTTCGTTTTTGTAGGTGCAAATCTTGTTTTCAATAATTAGTTTCCTAAAAGTTTCCAGAGCTGGTCTTTTGGCTCACCATTCCTTGAATACTTGATAAAAGATTACCAACTTATTTTAAGTAAGAGGCAAACAACATTTTGAGGACTCATTTGTTTAAAAAAAAAAAATTCAAGTAGAAAGTCATTATGTATTGTATTATTCTTGAGTTGATGTATAAAATAGCACTTCAAAGGTCCAACATTTCTAAAATCTAAGAACATGCAGAAAAGAAAAAAAAAAAAAAAAGGCGCATACTGCCAGGCTGAGGCAGTTTTTAATTCTACATCAGGTCTATCACCAATATTTTGTAGTACGGTTTCTCTGTGTATAAATAAAAATATTTACAATGTCTGTCAACCATAGCTTCTACTTTGTTGGTAGACTCTCACAGCTTGTTTGGATGCAGTTTTGATCTCTGAATGCACTACAGCTAATTCCAAATACATTTCTGCTTCACAGATTTCTTAATTTAGTAATAACACTATTTTTTCCCATTATGCTGGGCTCCACTGAAGTTGGTATTTTTAGTACCACCACCATCTTCACTGTTGAACTATTTTTAAGTGAAGTGATAAACTATGATAATATCAGATGCTTTAATCTTTGACAGAATGATCTTTCAAAAGCTTTGAGTCCATGAACTGGATTAAAAATAATAATAATAATAATAATAAAGCCATTATTTAAATTAACTGACTTTTTCTGGAAGAAACTGATATAAAACTACTTCATTTAAATGTTTGTGACATTTTTTAGCTAGTGGGCCCATTTCACAAATTTCCCTTTCCTTTTCCTATGGGCACCAGAAAAGATGATGTCAAAATTAAGCAAAACTAATTTGGAAGAATAATCATTTTACCTAACTGAAAAGTCAAACTTCTCAGAGTGATATAAAAACACTACCACACATGTGAAATCGTTTTCATCAGGCATAACTGTCTTTAAAAGTTACTAATTTTTTTAAATAGATGGTGATGCTTTTTCATGAGATTTTGTCTTCTGAGTTTACCTGTGGTTAGTGCTATTATTACAGTTCCAAGAGCATCTGACAAATGTTAACAAGTTTCACGTCCATCAATATTCTTGAACAAAGGATACGTAGTACTGAATTTTTCATTCAACGTGCACTTTTTTCTAAAGCCCAAGGCTGCAGGAAGAGTTTGGGTTGGAGGTTTTCTTTTCTTTTTTGTTTTGCAAAAAACTTCCCAGTGTTATCACAAGATAAAAGCACATAGATTTACACAATGTAATAGATGACAAGCCACTGCGGTAGCAACCACAAGAACATTCAGACCATTCTGTCTACACTCCACAGTGGCACCGACCGCTCAACTGTTTCCAGCAGGTGTTTCACGTCCACCCAACCCACTACACCTCATGGGTCCTTCAGACTGCAATGACTCTATGTCCTGGTGGCCCCAGGGACTCCCCAGAGCTGAAGCTCATAGCCCAAGTTGTCAGCAGGGGCAGCAGGAGTCAAATGCAGTCAGACCAGTGTATCCTCTTTTTTAAAAAAAAAATTCCAAAAAGTTCCAAAAAGCAGAACTTGAATTTATCACACTCTGATAAATATTTACATAGCAGTTGCATTGTGTTTACAATTATTCACATAGCATTTACATTGGATTAGGTATTATAAGAAATCTAGAGATGATTTAAAGTGTGCGGGAGGACATGCATAGGTTATATACCAACACTAAGAGTCAGACACGACTGAGTGAACTGAACTGAAGACTCTAACTCTGGGAAAGACTGAAGGCAGGAGAAGAAGGGGACGACAGAGGATGTGATGGTTGGATGGCATCATTGACGCGATGGACATGAGTTTGAGTAAGCTCCGGGAGTTGATGATGGACAGGGAAGCCTGGCATGCTGCAGTCCATGGGGTCGCAGAGTCGGACGCAACTGAGTGACTTAACCTAACTGAGTCCCATTTTACGTAAGGGATTGGAGCATCTGTGGATTGGGTGTCCTTGGGGTCCTGGAATCAACCCCCGGTGGATACCGAGGGATGACTGTGATCCTCCCGTCACTGAATACTCAGAGGAATCACTAGTCCCTGCCCACTCAGGCCTGAGGGGAACAGGCTGTCCTTCGAGTCCCTCCAGAAGGAATAGCTCTTGCTGACTCCCTGCTTGGCCCCCAGAACGGTGACAGAATGAATCTCTGCTGCAGTCCCAGGAAACCAGGACACTGCCTTTATCCCTGAAAGGACTCAGATCTGGTCTTGGCTTGCATGCCGAGAACCACAACTCTCTGGCTTGGTAAACTGGCCCTCACAATTTTTAAAGATTTTGGACTGTTCTGGAACTGACCTGGCACAGAAACAATTTGTACATCTTCTCTTGCGGCACATCCCACTTTAGGGTCCACTCACCCAAGGAGAGGTCAAGGGGATATGGTGGGTCTAGGTAGTGAGGGTAACAGGATTAGTTTTGCTACGTCAAATATTCTGGGGGACATCAAGATAATTACACAAAACTATATGGTTGCTGTTGTTCAGTCGCTCAGTTGTGTCCGACTCTTTGCAACCCCATGGACTGCAGCATGCCAGGCTTCCCTGTCCATCACCATCTCCCGGAGCTTGCTCAAACTCATGTCCGTTGAGTCAATGATGCCATCCAACCTATGTAGGCCTGCCCTTAAACCCTGCAGCTCCCCCTCACCCCCGAGGTCCTACTCTCCCGTAATACTTCAGTAAAACAGCTTAGTCAGACATCCATGAAGTTTTAAAACGTCCAGAGCTTACATTTTCCGGGACATTTAAAAATATTTTTATTTTATATTGTAGCACAGTTGATTAAGACTGCTGTGTTCGTTTCAGCTGCACAGCGAAGTGATTCAGTTGTACATATACATTTATCTATTCTTTTTCAAATTCTTTTCCCATGTAGGTTTAGTCCAAATTCCTGTCTCCACTCTGGACGCCACCCTTCATTATTTCCTCAAGGCAGACTTAATACCAAGGAGGACAGGGAGGAAGAGTTTACTGCAGGTTTGGGAAGAATGGAGAAGCTGGGTGCATAGCGTGGATTAGGAAACAACCTAAAACTGAACACCAGGCGCCGCTTAAGAGGCCCTTGGCATCTGCTGCTCCTGACTCCCGGTCTGCTCCCTCCCTGTGCTCGTTTCCCCCTGCACTCCTTAGAGGCAATGCTTCTCAAGGACACACGGGCTTTTCAGGTGGTCTTCTGGGTCCAGATCCCGCCTCTGCTATCTCCTTCCTGTGTCATCCTGGATGCATTAAATAGCCTTTATGTGCCTCAGTTTTTTCATTTGAGAAACAAGTATAATATTACCCATAAGGGGAAATAAGTATTGACACAGGCAACACGTGGAGGGACTTCCGAAGCATTATGCTGTGTGAGAGAAGCCAGACACAGGTCACATACCGTCTGATTTCCTTCATAAGAATGCACAGAGTAGGTAAATCCATAGAAACAGGATGCAGACTGGGGGTTGCCAGGGCTGGAGGACAGGGGAATGAGGAGTAACTGCTTACGAGGTATTATAGGTTGAATTGCGTGCCCTCGCAAAGATGTATCGAAGTCTTAACCCCCAGTACCTCAGAAGATGACCTGATTTGGAAAGAGAGTTTTTACAGAGGAAATCAAGTTCAAACAAATTCACTCGGGTGGCCCTGATGCAGCATATGACTGGTGTCCTTATAGAAAGGGGAAATTTGGACCTAGAGACAGACACGTAGAGGAAAGACAACGTGAAGATACACAGGAAGAACACCGTGAGCAGAGGGAGGCAGAGATTGGACTGATGCAGCGGAAACCAAGGACCACCACGGGCTTCTGGCTGCACCAGCCGCTGAGAGGGGCAAGGAAGGCTCCGTTCAAAGTCTCAGAGAGAGTGGGATGATTTGAGCGAATAGCACTCTTCCTCACCATATGTGAGACAGCCAGGGGGAGGCTGATGTGTGGGCAGGGCACCCACAGCCAGTGCTCTGTGACAACCCGGAAGGGGAGGAGGGGGCGGGGGGGAGAGGGGATCAGGAGGGAGGGGACACGCCTATGCCTGTAGCCGGTTCCTACTGCTATATGGCAAAAACCATCAGAGTACTGTAAAGTAATTATCCTCTAATCAAAAACAAACAAACAAAGTCTTAGAGGGAGCCCAGTCGCGAAGACACATTGATTTAGGAGCCCCAAACTGTTGTTTTAAGCCATCCCAGTTTGTGGTACTTTGCTACCGCAGGCCTCGGAAGCGAACACAGTGGGTACAGGGTTTCCTTTCCAGGTGGTGAAAGTGTTCTAGAACTAGGTAGAGGGGGTGGCTGCATAACATGGTGAATGTCACTGTACTGTTCACTTTCAAATGCTTTATTTTGTGTTCTGTGACTTTGACCTCAACACACAGATATATATACAAGTATAATAACACCTATAAAGGTTGTGAACATTCAATGAGTCAACATGCAGGAAGCATTTAGAACAGGCACAGTAGTTGCTTAGGAAAGGTTAGATAATATTACTATTTTCAACAGTCTCTCTCCAGACTTCCCACCTCCAACCATCAAATAATGAGCAGTAGTTAATCCCCCAACCCTGTTTTCTCTTTATGCAGAGCATTTGTGCTGTCTCCTTCCAGAACAAGCTGAGTTGAGTCCTGAGCCTGAAAAGCCTTCTCTTTACACACAGCCTGACCCTCAACTCATTTTCCGCAGTTATTTCTCACCCACAAGAGGAAGGGTACCTCCCATCCACCCACCACCCCAACCACCAAGTATTCAAAACACAGCAGCAGAGAAATTTATAAAAATGGCAATTATTTCCACCCCACTAAGAGGCTGCATGTAAAAAAGGACTCATTTCTCTACTACATAAGGTTAAGCATTTTGAGTCCTGCCTCTTGGGGGCGTGGGTGGCACATGGGGAGGCGTGACTTTAGGGGACCCAAGTCACTCTCCACCTGCCCAAACTAGCATTTCTGTAGACTGTGATGGCAGGAGCCAGGAAGGTGGGTTACCCACACGAAAATCAGACACCTAACCCAGGGCTCTGGGTTCTATAATCAAGTGAGTGACTGTCCTGTAATCACTTCATTCCACCTAGTGGGTGGGTGGTCAATGTAGTAAAATAGTGGAACACCCAGAACTAAGAACTAAGGTCTTGATAAAGGATAAAGACACCAACAAAAAATTACTTCCTGGGGAATTCCCTGGCGGTCCAGTTATTAGGAATCCACGCTTCCTTGCCAAGGGCCCAGGTTCAATTCCTGGTCAGGGAAATAAGATCCCATAAGCCACACAATGTGCCCCGCACCCCCCAAAAAAATTAAATAAAAAAGAAAGAAAATTACTTGCTGACATTAAAGCATTCTTGCTTTTCCACCCTACCCTGTAGAATTACAGAATAGAAAGAGAAAGCTTTACTAAGTACTGAGAAACCAGGCTTCAAAAGGTTTGATGCTTTGTGCGAGTAGGAAATTGATCACGGAGAAAAGGAAAAGAAAAAAACTGTGCAAGTGAACCGAGCAATGAAAGAAAAAATTCAAGGAGACACACGAGACCACAGCAGCCAATTTGAATCAAGTATGCCATAGATTTGGGGCAAGCTCCTTTGAAAACAGATGCCTCAAATCACATTTCACAGAATTGCTGTTAATGCCCTACAACTTGTTGTAACATGTATACTGTATTGTTTTTATACTATGCACCCTAGGACTGAGTATGTAAGAGTAAAATTGTATCAGCCATGCATATGGCCAGCAAAGCACTGGTTTGAGCGATTCTATTACAAGCTAGATACATATTTATAGCTTAGATGCTTTCTTCTTCATAAATATTTCCTCTGGGGTTTCCATGGTCTTCCCTATCCTTTTAGGGATCAGTTAACCCCAAAATCAAACACCATTGGGTGAGCTATGGAAACAAGCAACTGTTTCTCAATTGCAAAAGGAGGAAAAACAAATCAAATGTGCCATTCTCATCACAGAACTAACTGGTTGCTGGGAAAGGATATCCCCTCCCTTTCATCTGTTGAGGTTATCAGAAAAATCGAGGCTCCATTTAGGAAGAAAAGAAGAGTCCTTACTACAGGACAGAGCAAGTGAAAAATTTTATGAGTCAAACAAATAGCGATGGTATAGCTATCAAAATAACTGCAGTCACCATTTATGGAGCACACAGGCCAGGCCTTGTGCTGAATGGTCCACTCGATTTGTCTCACTTAATCTTTCCAGCCACCCTATGGTGGGTAAACGTCTTTATACCTCTTTCACAGATGAAGCAACTGAGACTCAGAAATCATTGCCAAATTCACAAGCTATTAAGTGGAGCCAGTCCTCTGATTTAGGTTTATCTGATTTTGAAACCCATAGGGTTAATTATAAAGCTCCTTGCCAAATTTAAAGTTCTCACATGCCCAAGGACAATGCCACCAGTTCTCTCCAGGTGACTCTTATTCTTTGTGTCAAAGGGTATAAATAATTTGTAGCTTCCAGGGCTGGCATTCCTACTGGGGGTAGGTCTGTTTTGATGAAACTGAGAGAGATCATTTTCTTCTTGCTACTCAAGGTAAGCAAAGCACACTTAGTCTTTGGGATTTTAAAAAAAAGCCAACAGATACAAACAGGAGAATACAGTTATTGCAAAGACAAACAATAAAAATGGAGTCCCTGAATGGAAAGATGATTGCCCTGCAGTCAAGACATAATTGCTAGAGAGTTAAAGAGAAGAGAAAGAGGAGGGAGGGAGAAGGTGGGGAAAGAGACCCACTCAGAGCACAAGATAAAGGCAGAGAAAAGTAAATGCTTTTCTCAGATAATTAAAACCGGGATCTTACCAGATACGAAGTTAGACACTGGGTAAATTATATATCTCTAATTCCTCTACTGAAGCGCCATGGGCTAGAGACAGCCTCCCAGGTATTAATGAAAAGGCCTCAGCATGGTGCTCTAAATTCGCCGCAGTGTGCCAAATCTAACAAAATAAGCTCGGAAAAACCCGCAAAAATGGCAAAGTCGAATCCTTTGATCAGTTGTTTCTCTTACTGGCAACTCTTCTTAAGCTGACAGCCCCTCCTCTCCACCACTCCACCACCATCCCACATACACACATGTACAAGCACGCACGTGTTCATGCACACACAAGACAAGGGACAATTCTAAGAATACTTTCTGGATGGCTGGCTTTGCCCGTGAAATGTGTTTCATTATTCTTCAGTGAAATTTAAGCCATGTCATCATCCTGCTGATAAACTGAGGCCTAATGACCTGCCACACTTAGCAAGAACAAGCCATTCAATCCTTAGACAATGGAGGTGCAGCCTAAGACAATAGAATTCCACTTCCTCTTTGGGCAGCTTTTGTTTAATTCCATTTCTTCTAAGTGGGTGAAGAGCAGGAGGGTTAAAGGTCAGCCATGCTTAACACTTTGAAGTATGCAACTCACTGTTTCCTGGGCTGTCTCCTCCTTTACTCAGAATCTTCAAGTTTCTGCACTTTTCTCTTTCAAAAACCTCTCTAATGTCTAAGGCCCACTCAGATCCTACTGGTAGGGGTGTAAATTAATACCACCTTTGTAGCAAGTCATTTGGCCATGTGTATCAAAAATCTCAAGAATATCCTTTCCTATGAATCACATAAAAATATAGTCCACACAAAAAATGTATGCACACACAAAAAAAATTGTTACAGAATCATTTAAAACAGGGGGGAAAATACAGTGCCCAATTACAGGAGACAGTGTGGCTAAACAATGATCCACCCATTTATGCAATGATGTTTTTGTCATTAAAAGGGATTATGACGTATAAAAGTTAAAAATAGCTACACAATTATTTATAGGATAAACTCAACTATAATATGAAATATCACCCACAGAATGCAGAGACATGTGAGGTGTAGTTACCTCTAGTTTAGATGGCAGAATTATGATTATACAGAAAATCATAAAGGAAATAATATTTTTCTTATAGCCATCTTTGCCTTTACTGTCTAGATTTCAGCAATGAGTATTAATGTCTTCGAGGCAGGAAAGCGTAGCAGTTAGGAGCAGTCTCAAGGGATGACTAAATGACCATATGACTTTAAGCAGGTTATTTAATTCCCTGGACTTGAGTTCCCTCAACGACAAAATGGGAATTTTATTATTGGAAGGATTAAATGAATTAATATACAGACATACTTCATTTTATTACACTACACTTTGCTTTACTGTACTTCATAGACATCATTTTTTTTTTTTTTTTTTTTTTCAAATTGAAAATTTCTGTCAACTCTGTGTCGAGAAGTTGACTGGTACCACTTTTCCAACAGCATTCTCTCACTTCATGTCTCTGGGTCACATTTTGGTAATTCTTGCAATATTTCAAACTTTTTCATTATTATTATATTTGTGATGGTGACCTGTGATCAGTGATCTGTGATGCAGCTATTACAAAAAGATAACAACTTGCTGAAGGCTCAGGTGATGGTTCGCATTTTTTAGCAGAGTATTTTTTTAATTAAGGTGTGTGTGTACATTATTTTTTCAGACATAATGCAATTACACACTTAAGAGACTACAGAACAGTGTGAACATAAATTTTATATGCATGGGAAACCAGAAAGAATTTGTGTGCTTGGCCTTATTGCAGTCGTCTGGAACTGAACTCGCAATATTTCCTGCATACTCCTGTATGTAAGGTGCTCAAAACAGTGACCTAGAATACATACTCAGGAAACATTACCCACATTCTTAAACATTTGTTGAGTGCTTGTTGTGTGCCAAGTTGAATGTTAAGCACTGTGGCTAGAAAGATGACCACGGTTGATCCTTGTTCTAGAGTAGGGAAAGCAGACATGTAAAGAGACACAATTCAGTGGGCATCTCTCCCAAGACACTGTGGGAGCAGAGAAGAGAGTCCCTACCCTGCCAGGGAAAGAATTTTCACTACCACTGGGATTAGAGCTCCTCAAATAGTTTCAGATTCTTCTGTTACTTTATATATTTTGGGCAATTCGATAGGGAATGAGTATCTGTAGGGTAGCTGGTATCTTAAATCTTTAGAGCATTTTATAGTTTCCAGACTGCTGTTGTCTACACCATTCAAAATCACTCTCATGTGACACCTACAAGGCTGGCTGTTTTTCAGCAAGGGCTTAGAGAGATGAAGTGGGCTAAGGCTCCTCGGATAACAAGGGACAGAGATGAGACACAGACTCAGGTGCTATGGGACAGAACTGGATGTCACACCAGAGACGTTGCAGAATGGACTTCTCTGTCAGTAGAGGCTCATGTTTTCATTCATTATGTTCACACTTTCTGTTACTACAAAAAAAAAGTCATAGGAGGAAGAAGGCAGAAACGAAAGATCTAAAATAGAGACTTTGAGCCAGCCAACCATATGACTGTCTACACAATGAAGTCAGGATCTGAAACGCATGCTCCATAATTGACAGGGGAGTCTCCCGTAACAAAGGGGCAGCAAAGGGGTTTGGTGCATCAGTGAGCTGGTAGAAGTTGGGGAAAGCCCAATATGAACCCCTGGAGAGAGAAGGTTTGGACAAACTACCACCAAGAGCTCAGACTATTTATACAGATTGCTTGTTGATCCAAAGACTATGGACCCTCTACTCCCTCATGCCCGCTAATTTAATTTAGGCTTCCATTTGCTGGCTGCCTTTGAACCTATCATTCATCCATAAGATTTTCTGGTATGTACGCAGCTATTGAGAAGCAGTGTAATCTAAAGGAGATAACAATGAACTTGGAAGCCAGTGACCTGAGATCAAACTTGGTCGAGCTGTTCATCAGTTGTTGGGCTTCCCTAGTGACTCAGACAGTCAAGAATCCACCTGCAATGCAGGAGACTTGGGTTTGATCCCTGAGTCAGGAAGATCCCCTGAAGAAGGGAATGACTACCCTCTCCAGTATTCTTGCCTGGAGAATTCCATGAACAGAGGAACCTGGCGGGCTACAGTCCATGGGGTTGCAAAGAGTCAGACACAGATGAGCGACTAACATTTTCACTTTTCATTAGTTGTATGACTTTAGCAAGAGTCTTTCACCTCTATAAACTTTAGCTTCTTCCCTTATAATACTGAAATAATAATGTCTACCTCCTAAATTTGTTGGGAGATCAAATGAAATATATATTTCTGAAGCATTTAGCAAACTGGCATGGCTCACAAATACTACTTACTCTTCTGAATAAGGGAATAGACTCTCAGTGCTATTCAAGCACATCATTAGCATTATGGGTTAGTCATGTGTCAGGAATCACAGAGTCCTAACTGTTCAACATGCATGCCAGTCGGTTGGACTACTACCAAGTCACCAATAGAGGCCTTTTCCACCGGAACTGAAGCCTCACAGTGAAGAGTTTCCTTTTTATCCAACTCCCATGGCCTTCACCCAACTGGATGGATTAATCCACTATTTTGAACATCTAGGTCAATAGCCTTCATTGTTGTCAGAAAATTGAGAGCTGCTCTAGGATAAAAATAAATCTCTCCTAAGACCTACATTCCTATATGGAATCTGAGATGCACTGAATTGCTCTTGATCAACACATTTTTCCATTGCCAAAACGGATCTTCTTCATACAATAACAGCCACGCAGACAGTCATTTCACCAACCATATCTCTGTGCACGACTGTCATGAATGATGAAATATGACTAGCAAATTACAGTTCTCGTGTTTTAAGGGAATTTAAGGAAAATGAATGAACTGAGCTATTTTGCATTTTCAGTAGGCTCATTTAAAAGAGGTGGGTAACAGAGAACTCAAGACTGATGGCAAAAAAAAAAACAAAAAAGCACAAATAATGTTGCCACTTCACAACCTATCAGCATAGCTGATCTGCGCCTCCTGGCCTGAGCAGTTGCGCAAGATTGTTGTACATGGTTAAACAGCTGCTACTTGTTTCTGGCATCTTTATTTTAGTACTGGATGAACTGACCTGGAATTTGTTAAAAATTACTTTCTATCTAAAGGTGTGAAAAAGACGAGATCATTATCATATTTCCCATTGTGCTTGCTTTCTAAGTTAGGTCACTTGTAACAATATTTCTGTGACTTGAGTAATGAACTAAACTCCTCTGCAAGGTACAGAGTGTCTTGTTTTAATCACATCTATTTTACAACTTACTGTGCTGTGGGAAAGTTTGGGGTTCTTAGAACTTTGTTAAAAATAAAGCTGCTTTCCTACTTTCAAATATCTTTTATTGATAGCAACAGTGCTTTGGAATTGCTAACTTTTTTCTGTCTTCAAGTCCTAGGCTTATAATTCTTAAATCTCTCCCATGAAGTTGGCAGTAAAGCAAAATTCTATACAGCCTCTTTTATTTTCCCACTGATACCATTATAAAATTAGGAGAACATTTCTAAGAAAATAATTTGGCCCTGAAATGTAATCAAAAGCACATTTAAGAACGCAACACATATTTTAAGTACATGTTTTAAAAAAATAAATAGCCATACAACAAGGGAAAAAGCATTGGGCTTGGGTTTGACTCTAAGCCCCAACACTTAGCAGCCATGCGATTTGGGGGCAAGTTATTTACCTTAGCAGTTTTTTTTTTTTTAACTGGACTAAGAATACTTACTTCATGGGGTCATCATAAGGATTAAGGGACATAGTATAATATGTTATATAATATAGTTTAATAAGTATTACTCAAACTGAATGAATGATTAAATATAAGCTACGAAAGTAGATACATGAAGTGGTAGCAATGATTAAAAAAACTGAGTTTCTGAATATTTTTAAAGTACAAGCCTAGGATTGTCCATATTTTTAAAATCTTGGTTGACTTCTTCACAAATTACACATGTAATACAAAACTGGACAAAATAAAACATTTCAGAAAAACACAATACAAATACTGAAAGTTTCTCATAATGAATCCATAATTTTTGAGCTTGCAGTCACACCCAGCCAGGTCCAACGAGGGTGACTGTCCATTCTGCCTTACCTGAAGCTATGTCAGTTCACATCTCTCAACCTGGAGTAATTATGAACAGTGTCCCTTTCACGTTTAAGCTGTCTCAGTATGGATGATATGTGTCCCTTCAACCCATATCCTACCTCTCAAAAAGAACCACCACCAGCATTTGCGTGCCATGTTCTTCATCTCTCTGCCCGTCTTCATTATTAAGTACCCTTAAAAAGCATTATTTGCTTATTTTCCACAGTTTATTTTAACTTTTTCTCTTATTCTACAGATTGACTTTTTGTAGAAACATAACTCCCATATGTGTTGATTTTCCTATTTGAAGTAAGACTGCATAATTTTGTTTTAAATGCACTTTGTATTTCCAAGAAAGCATGCTACTGAGCAAAACTGAAACATGATACTAGTTAATGCTGACTTTGTAAAAGTTCCATGAAAAAGGTAATTTTATTTGAGTTCTGCTCTGTAAATTTCATCCAAGTGAGCATAGATGCAGAAATAAACATTATTCAAATAAGTGAAGTGTAGTAAAATCTCACTAGTTTGGAATCCAACAATTTGGAATTTGAGATCACTCATAAAAGATCTGAATTGAGGTTTATTCTTGCTTAAGAAGTCATTTCTTCATGACAATGAAAGTGAATATTTTCAAATATGATTTTAGGGCCAAATATTTAAGAGATCAAGCTGCATGTTATAAAATGGTTATAAAAGGAAAATATATGGTTTAGTCTAATTTGACAACACCTGAGCTTAAAAGTTTTTTGATTATCTATTACACAACTCTGTAATTCAGGTTTTTCCTTAAATTATAAGGTCTATTGAGATGCGAGGGCAAACTTCATTGATTAGGTACTCAACACCCAACTTCTCCCTTGCAGCCAGATACATTCCCAGCCTGCTTTGCAGCCAGCAAAGAGCCTGTCCTAACCAAGTCCCTGGGGGTAGAGGTGGAAGGGAAGAGCACAAGGTCTTCTAGGAAGACTTGCTTTCCTGAAGCAAATGGTTGGTGCTGCCTGCTCCCCACATTACCTGCCTTGTATGTTTTGGAGTTGCAACTGCATCTCACAAAAACAAAGGAAAGGCTAGGAGCAATGCAGACATGCCAACTCTAATAAACACTGAGCAACGAAACCAATACAAGAAGCTGCTTCGCTCCAGACTTCTTACTATATGAGAAAAATAAACCCGTATTTGTTTAAGCTACTGTGAGCTGGATGTCCTATTACTTGGGGCCAAGTGCATGCCTACTCAATGCAAGGGTTTGGGGGCCTAGGTTCTTACAACATGTCAGCGCCCATACAGGCAAAGCAAAAGCAAAACTGTGTACAAATCAGTTATGTGGTGGTTTAGTCACTAAGTCATGTCCTACTCTTGTGACCCCATGGACTGCAGCCCGCCAGGCTCCTCTGTCCATGGGATTCTCCAGGCAAGAACACTAGACTGGGTTGCCATTTCCTTCTCCAGAGGATCTTCCTGACCCAGGAATCAAAACCAGTTATGAGAAGCCTTCAAACTGTCAGTGCACAGATGGAAGTAATAAGGTTGACTCCAAAGTAGAGTTCAGAACTCCATAGATACAGACACACACACAGTGCAAGGGGCTGAGCACTAGCTAATTCTTGGTCAAGAATTCAATAGAGTCCTGCTGAAATAAGCCTACTTTACTTTAAACTGTGTTTTGCATCCTTCTAAAAAGTAATGTGGTTTCTTTCCAGCCATTAAACAATGAAAAGAATAATTCCTCTCAAATCGGTTTAGCCTTTTAACTTCAATTTAGACTCCACTACTCTATTTTGAAGTAAATATTCTCAGAACAACAGGCAAAGCTATATTCAAACATAAATGTTAAACCTATTCCAGATGTAATTCTTTTTATTATTAACTGCCATTCCACTAAATCATGGTAATAAACATGGGTTCTAGAATTGGAATGCCCAGTTCCCAACCCTAGTTCTATCACGGATGGACTCTGTGAACTGGCATTTGAACTTCCGTGCCTTAGTTTTCTCATCTGTAAAAAAAGAGAGAAATAGAGTTCCTCTTTAATGAGTAATTGTGATAAATTACTGAGATGTACCATGTTTGAAAAGCATATAGAATAATAAGCACTCAGTAATATTAGGCATGGTTATGAGTATTCCAAAGTTGATTCTATTTCTTATATACAAATACACAGACTACGCATATATGTATGTGCACATGTGTAAGTAAGCATGTGTATGTACGATCATTTTTGTTTTACTCTGTATTCTCATCTAAAGCATGGATTAACATAAAAATCAGGTTATCCAACCTCCCTCACCCCAATGTAAATCTAGACTAAGCTATAATGAACAAATTTCCCTTAATCTCTTTTGCTTCTTTTTTTTTTTTTTTAAATTCTGTGTCTAAGTTCATTTGGTTAAAATTTGTGTAATGGAACTCTAAAAACCATTTATTCTTATTTCCATGAAAAAGCTGAAGAAGTATGGGTACTTCCTGAAACGTCTTCTTGGGCCCTTTTCAGCATCCGCTGTCACTATCACCCATTAGCAAACATGTTTGGGGTTGTGTTTGATTGGATTTTGTCTTTTTATCTTTCCCCTTCTTGCAACATTGCTGTTAACGTCTATCTGTTTCTCACTGTCTTCATCTGTGCCCTGGAATCCCTTTCCATCTTTAAGTTTAAATACATGACCTTTGTACCTTTTAGCATCATGCTCTTCTTAATATTTATTCTCCGTCTCCTCTCCTGAACAAAGTGCCTCCGGGTGCTTCCTCCTCCCGTGGGTCAGGCTTACTGCAGGCTGTTTTCTCCACCCGGCTTCTTCCCCACATCCCAGCGTTTATCCTCCTGAACGCTCCCACTGCGAGATCACTGTCTTTCAAATTGCCTCCCTCGGCTGCAGCTGCCACCACTCCTCTGCCCTGGTCAGTGTCGAGTCTGAGAGACCTGTCCCCTCGTCGGCTTCCCTATCTCCCACATCAAAAAGTTGTCATGGTCACGTTTCACTTGTCAGCAACATGATGCGTGAATCAGATATTCCCTTTTACGCTTTCATCTTTGCCACACGTAAGAATTAGTGTCTAATGACACAGAGGCGAAAAGTTAATGGAAATTTAATTGAAAAAACTACCATCCCAGCAGGAATTGAACCTGGTGGCCTTAACACAGACGGCAGATATTTCATCCACTAGGCTCTGGAATTTGGTTTAGCATGCTTGGAGAAGGATGGTACCACTTTGGTAAACAGATAATTCCCACATTTTCCTGGTACTACTTTGGTCAACAGAATAAAGAAGGGAGTGGGTTCTGATTTAAATGTAAGGGCTATCCACTTTCAAGATTCCAAACAGGGGAGTTTTAATGAAAATAGGATTTAATTTCCTGTAAATGTTTGAGTTCTTCAACCCTAATATATAGAAATAATGAATATTTGTGCACATAAAACATACCTGCCTCTTAGTGAGAGCAGCATTTAGTCGCTTCTGCCCAGAAGAACTCCAGGAGAATTTTTCAAGGATTATAAGTCACACCTCAGATTTTTCTAGAAGAAATGATGCTATCTGAACACTTTTATCCCTCCTCCTTTCATATTTTTCTCCAGAAGCCTAAATCATGAAGAAATGGACAAAGTATACAGTTTTGATGATTTAACAGTAATGGAACCCTGCAGGAATTCAGACCATCAGGCTATCATTACATATCTTTATGTAAGAATAAATTAATTAAGCTTAGCAAACATGTATTATCCAGATTAACCTAGAGCTTTCACCCAATGTGTAATATTCAAGATTGAGTGAGGCTTCCTGAAAGACTGAGAGCGGTATCTACCCGTCAGCCCTTGGTTTGCATTCAGCATTTTAGAATATTTTGCTATTTCCCTGTGCCTGGTTAAGCAGCTGTATGCACCACAATATGTAACTTTAACTAACTTAACCTTCAAATCATTGAAAAAAATATAAAAGATTCACAGAAAATAGCCACAGGTTGAAAGTACTGCCAATAACATCAGCCCAAGCAAACCATGAGAAAATGGCAAAGCTCGCAGCTCTCACACTTTGACAAGCTCTACAGCAGTCACATCACAAGTGAACAACAGTGAAGCCTTCATTTCCAAAAGGTCAACCGATAAAAGACCTCAAAGTTATTTTTTAAAACTTGTTTACAATGGGGACCAACACCCACAATCATTAACACTGAACCTTGCATTATGACTTGAGATATTAGCCAGTGATGGTATGGAATCTTGGTGATTAGCAAGACATTAAAAGAAAAACACGCAGAACTAGAAAGCAAATGTCTACAGTTTTAATTAGGCTTAAAGTTATGTGAAACCCAACCAGGATTTATAAAACTTGATTAAGCTTAATGATACTTAAAAGCCTCTCTATCGTGAAGGCAAAAATGTTTTTGAGTTGCTAACAAATAGAAATCATGTTGCTTTTCCAGTACAGTGCACACCAGTAGAGAACACAAGTTATGTTTTCCCACAAGGACATGGATCCCATTGGCTTACACAATATAACATCCTCATGCAAACTACTGATCTAACATTAACAGTAAACCCATATTCCAATGATAGGCTTATCCTTCCAACAAAAATCATAAAATCCATCGGCATGATTTTCTGTTAATGAAAATTAGGAAGACGCAAGCGTTTCTTCTTTTCTTTTTCTTATATTTCACAATGACACTCACTGACTTATAGCTGGCATTTGTGAAGCCTACAGTAAAGTGACATCACACGCATGTTTAACTTGTACATATTCACTATATCCATTCAAGGGGAAAAAGCAGTGTGAGAAAGAGGAGAGGAGTACACACAGGGCAGCAGGAAGGAGAGAGAGGAGGGGAAGGGAAAATTCTCCAATAACATGAGTGATTCTACCCACCCTATCTCTCAGTGTGTGAATGCCCTGGAGAGCACAGGAAAGCAGAGGTGCGAATCTACTCTGCCCTAAATCAATCTTTGCTCCTGCTTATCTCTCGGAGCCTCTTGCTGAAATGCTAATGTTTAAGGATCTGGCGCTGAAAAATTAAATATTTCGTACGTAGTCTTTAACTGTATATGTGTTTTCGTATATACTATACATACCAATGCTATAAACTATGTACACTGCATGAAAATGGGCAAATTATAACTGAGTTTTTTAAAATATAATAGCTTCTCACCCTCTATGCTGACTTTAGAACCTAGTCCTCCCGTATGGTGTGATCCCAGTGTATGTATACTGGGATTGAAAATTCAGTTGAGAGGTTGGCAATGGTGTGCGTGTGTGCTCAGTCATGTCTGACTTTTTGCAACCCCATGGACTATAGACACCCGCCAGGCTCCTCTGTCCATGGAATTCTCCAGGCAAGAATACTGGAGTAGGTTGCCATTTCCTTCCCCAGGGGATCTTTCTGACCCAGGGATCGAACCCGTGTCTCCTGCGTCTCCTGCACTGACAGGCAGATTCTTTACCACTGTACCGCCTGGTAAGCCCAGTGGTGTAAGAATGGGGAAAAGGAGTTTTACCATTTAGAAAGCAAGAGTATGGCTAGCCTTAGCTTCCGAAAGAGAAGCGGCAGGGTGGAGGGTGGTGGTAGAAAGCACTGCTGGAAATGAGTACAGCTTCAGGGTTTATCCTCAGAGGGTGTCCCCGGGATGTCCTGTTCTGTTTTGAGTTTCCTCATATGACTAAATCAGTTGCTTCCTTCTCTCTGCCTCAGCTACTCCTCCTAAGAAACAGGGCAGAATATCTACTCCTTGTTTATTGTCACAAAAGAATACAGTGGTTGGTGATTAGATCTAATTACTAGGTCATCTGTTCACTGATGCTGAAGTATTCAGCACACTGGAGAATCTAAGAAGACAGTCAAATTTTCACTAGAAAAACCCATCCTGTTTCATCCCCCAAAGAGGGCTGAACGTTGAGGCGTAGAGACAATTATGATAGAGTGAATGTCACTTTGCGTGACAAACATCACAGTGACGCTCTTACTTAATTCGGTGCCTCAGGAGAGGGTTTTTCCCAGTGTTGAACCCAAATCCAAAAGGCTTCATTTGAATTGCTTCGGCTTCCTAATCTCAACTGAGTGATATCCAAAATACATAAACAACCAACCAAACAATCTGGGAAAATCTTACATGAGCGCCTGCAGTCTGAAAAGCTGCCATGAGTAATAAGCCCTCCTCACTCCCCCTGCCCCGAACTCTGGGCCCCTTGCTGCGTTCCACAGTCCAGTGCTCGCTAACACGCCAGGTTAATGCTGAGAAGGAACTCTAACCACAAAGGATCAAAAAGCAAATATTTTTGCCCAAAGCTAATGTAGCAAATTACATGCAAGATCTCAACTCCAAGAACCTTTTAAATGGTGCAAGTCTACACAAACACATAGCATCCAGTCTGCCAAGACTTAAAAACTAAATTAAATCTAAGTCAAGTCCCATTGGGGGACTTACAGAACCAGTTTAAAAGACTGGGGTTCTGGTCTTGGCAGGACCGCTAGCTTATATTGTCCCCTAGGTAGCTGATTTCTCTCACTGGGCTTCTGTTTGACTGGCTACGAAGCCAACATTCTGCTCTGAGCGCACAGTGACTACCAGTAAGGTGAGAAGGTGGGCAGGGCACTCAGGGCTCCACTCCAGAAAGGTGTCTACGCATCGTCAGAAATTCATCTACACGCTCTGTCGCCCTAACTGGGCTGCCACGGATGACTGTGTAGTCTGAAATGCAAAAGGGCACAGGAGGAGCTAAAGCCAAGCCTCTTTCCACCTGGAGCAGGGCTTTATCCAACTAGAGGAAAGGGTCTTAACCTTCACATATGGTGCTTTGTGTCTCCAGGCCCAGACAAAAGGGTTGATGTTTCAAAATTCCCTTAAAGATAGCCAGGCTTTCCTGGTGACTCAGACGGTAAAAAGTCCACCTGCAACGCCGGAGATCTGGGTTCAATCCCTGAATCAGGAAGATTCTCCTGGAGTAGGATATGGCAACCCACTCGAGTATTCTTGCCTGGAGAATTCCATGGACAGAGGAGTCTGGTGGGCTGCAGTCCATGGGGTCGCAAAGAGTCAGACATGACTGAGCAAAGGGATGAAGGTTTAAAGATACCTAACAGTGGCCCAAGCCTTAACTGGGGATGGAGCAGTGGTCAGAGTTAATGTTATTTTGCAGAAAGCAGAAGAAGGAGTCATTTACAAACAAAGCTGCTCTGGTGGGAGTCACGTTTGCAATGAACGTTTGTGGTCAGAAGGCTGGAAACAAGCAGAGCCCTTGGATTGAGAGCCATCTTGGCACCAAGGCCCCACCACCCAGCCAAGTTCTCCACATCCTGCTCCTTCGCCCACAGCTGCTGCTCCAAAAAGCAAAGCAGATGAAGCTAGGGAAGCTCAGGGAGAGAAAGTAGGTGCAGTAGGAAAGCGGGCTATGGCGACGGGGCATCGGAAAGCCTGGAGGTCAACCGGCTGTGTCTGGCTTCGCTCCGCCACGCACTCGGTTGGACACTAACCAGCAGCAGTGATTATTTTTTGAGCGCTTAGGGGAAAATGTGTTTTTGTAAGTCAACGTGTGTCTTCAGTTCTGTGTCATTCTCATTCCTGACTCTCTTTATGCTTAGATTTCAAACTTTATTTCAATGAGGTATTTTCATCTTTGTCTATTAGTAGGGAAATAGACAAGCATAGATCACAGACTTCCAAGGATACTGTGGCAACAAATGTGACCCTGAGAAGCAAGGCTACTAGACTATCCTCCAGCGCCCGGGCAAGAGCTTCAGTGCCGAGAGCAACAAGCAGCTGGTCACCAACAGAAGGCCCAGGGGCCTAACCTAGATTCAAGTGCAGAAGGGCAGCAACAAGGAAAATCGCACATATACTACATGCTGGTCAGATACTGCCATCCAAGCCAACATACAGATCTACCCACAAACTGTGTGGGATTTTTGTTTGTTTGGTTGGTTTTGATTTTCATGGATTCTGAATGTTTCTGAGCTGGGGTGGATGAGGAGAAGATGTAAGAGACAAAAGAAAGGTATTCCTCACTCCTTGATATAAACCAGTATCAGGAAATTAGTAAGAACGATTATAGCTCTGACAGCGGGTTATTTTTGTTATCTCTAGTCTTTCCTGTGCTTCCCTAATTTTCTACCACAAATGAGTAGCTTCTAATAAGTGAGAAGTGGGGAAAAGACCCTTCATTATCTACATTTATCTGATGCCCAGTGTGTCTCTGGACAATGAGTTTGGAGAGAGGGCAATCTATTTGGTTCTGAGTTTCAGAAAACAAGACTTGAGATTTCAGCAAGTGATGGATTTATCTGAATCAACTTCCTTCCAAAGTTCTGAGAGGGAAAATTTGGATGACCAGAGGTCAAGTAGCAACAGACATCTATATTGACCTTTGAATAAACAACCCTTTCCTACCCCTCTCCGCACATAAGCACCAAAAGTCTACCCAGAGGGGCAATTTTGCGATGTCTGTCTCTGAAAAGTTTTAGCCCACAGTACTTGTAACAAAAATTTACACATTTTGGTTGCTTCTTAAGGTAAGGAAGTTTCTGAGGTGAGTCATAGAAACAAAGAAATGGGGGACATCGCAAGTGACGTAGGTTTCTCTGTCAGATCCACACAGTGGAAATACCTGAGAACAGTTATGGTTTAATCTGTGTTCTCTCAGCTGCTTTGTCAATGATCTGAGGTCCACAGGCAAAATGTGTTAGGCAAAGATGAAGTATGATTTCTTGACCTCAGCTCATGAAGTCTTCACTTGTGCTTTAGACAAATTAAATCAGAGAGAACAAAACCCTGGCCAAACCTATGACTGTTACAGACTGTCTATGCCAAGGAAGTAGAACTCATCAAGAACATGAAGTACTGGAAGGGAGGGCTCACGGGGGTCGAATGAACACAGTATTGCTAATATCCCTCAAAAAAAAGATGTAACCAGAGAACCAAAATGGTTTCTAGAAAAGTGAAAGGGGAGATCAGACCCCTTGGAGAAGTTCTTCTCTTTCTTTAATATCTTCTAAATATATTTGAACTTTGTTTCCTGCTTGGACGCACTTAATCTCCCCTGATCTATTTCACAGATGTGAGTTATACTTGGGAACACAACGCAGGACCGTGTGGTTCTGACCCACGTGCTGGGCTCACGAGCACCTCCGATTCCCACGGCACTGACGTCATTCACTGTCAGCACCGCCCACCTCCCTCCCGGCAAAGAGACACGTGACTCAGCCGACAGTGACCCCTGACTCAGTCACTGTGGGAGGAGAGCGTCAGCCACGCCTGTGTGAGAGAAAGATCCCAAATGGCCTGTGCGGGCTGCTGGGACCTGCCAAGCAGCTCCTCGAAGAGGTTAATTCCCTCGTCCTCCCTTATTGTGCTTAAACATGGCATAATTTGTAATGTGTCAAAAAAACCCACACTGGCTGACTTATAGTTACCTGGGCTCAGCACTCCACATTCCAAATCACAAATCTAAGTAGACGTGTTTACAAGTGAGCAAGGCGTGCGGAAGGACAGAGGCAGGCGGGCGTTGCCAGGCCTGAACAGTAACTTGCACTGAAACACACAAACGCCTCTGGAATTCTGGTTTTAAAATAACAAGCATCCCCACTTGTTGAAACCTAATGTTTATGCTCGTAACAGCCCCAAGGAAACATACTGTCATTCCCATTTTAGAGATGAGAAAATCAAGAGCAGAAAGTTAGGTTAAGTTGCCCCACATCTCACAGTTAGAAAATGATGGAGCTGAGTTTTCAAACTAAATTGACTCTCTGCTCTTCTAATCTCTAAAATCTAACAGAAATATTAAGCTACGAGTGTTAAATAAGTTTGGATGGAAAAAAAACGTAAAGAAACTTAGAGAATGGTGTGATCCAAGATATTCTAAGTCAGTTGTCTCATCATCATGATGTTATTCACGCTGCTGCTGACAACCTAATTCAACCTAACTTCCTTCATACCGAGGAATATCAAACGCTGGGTGCGCTGCTTTCTGCTTAAATAGCTTGCTTCCAGCTTCCCTTACACTTCTTCCTCTCAGCCCACTGCTTGTGGGCCAACAAGGTCTCCCCAGGGCCGCATCAGTGCAAGATTGCCTCTGCCCCCTGCTCTCCTAACCCGGCAGGCCCTCCTCCGTCCCTCAGAACCCACCCACCTGAGCCCGGGGAGCTCTGTGCTTAGCCGTAAAAATGCCGCCTTCCTCAGCACCCGAGACTTCGTCCTCTCAGCCCTCCCTTCAAGTCAGCCCCACCAACTTCCAACCCTGACCATCTGAATCAAAACACATAGCTGGGGAAGGGCCCCTAACCCCTGGCTCGGCCCACTCCAGGCTAAAAATGGGCTCCACACAGTTTGACCCTGGCACATGCTTAGCAATCCTGCCATTTGCCCCTCATCCACGCATGGCTCCTTTTCCCAATATAACTGCTATAAACCTTTTCGCCTTAAGATCCACATCCCGGCCAAGTGCCCATCTCCTTCACCAAGAGTGCCCATCTCCTTCTTCACCAAGAGTCGGACATCTCCGAGAGTCAGCCTTGCCCTTAAGCCCTGCTTCACCTGCCATAATCCCTTTCTTCTGCCTGCCTCCCCTCCTCTTCCCTCTCCTAAGGCCACGGCCCTTCAGCACTCCTCCATCTACCCACCCCTGAAGTCCTGAGGCATATCTTGGTTGTACCTCTTATCTGACTTGCAAGGTAGAGTTGCCAAGTACTTCTTATCTTTCTGCCTTTGAATCATCTTTTAATATTTTTAATTGCACAAACAACAGTCTGACTTATCTTTCTGTGTGCACATATCCTGTCTGCCCCACTGGATTGGGTGTCCTCCAACGCTCCGTCCTTTCCCATCTGCTCACCTCCCTCTCTAATGACTCCCCCGGAGAGAGCTCATCCACTTGTGAAACACTGTGTGTGTTGCACAGACACCGTGTGTGCTGCACATGTTCATGCCACCAAGCCCCTGTTCAACCCTGGCCTGAGGGGCCTCTCCTTTTCTTATCAATCTAAACCCACACTCTTTTCTCAGGCCACTTCAAATTCCAGTGACGCTTTCTTCAGCAAACACAGATCCACGGTTACCTACTTATTCTCCGAATTCCTACGGCACTCCTGACTATACACACTGTGATGCTTATGAATAGTCTTGCTTTACTGTGTCTATGAAAAATGAAAGTGAAAGTTGCTCAGTCGTGTCTGACTCTTTGCCATCCCATGGATTATACAGTCCATTAATCTCCAGGCCAGAATACTGGAGTGGATAGCCCTTCCCTTGTCCAGGGAATCTTCCCAATCCAGGGATCAAACCCAGGTCTCCCACATTGCAGGTGGATTCTTTACCAGCTGAGCCACAAGGGAAGCCCAAGAATACTGGAGTGGGTAGCCTATCCCTTCTCCAGCGGATCTTCCTGACCCAGGAATCAAACTGGGGTCTCCCACATTGCAGGTGGATTCTTTACCAGCTAAGCCACAAGGGAAGCCCATGTCGATGCAAGCGTAGCTTCTATTTCCCTAAATAGGTTGGGAGCTTTCTGAGGACAGTAACCAAGTCTTTGGTTTCAGATTCCCCATGAATATCCATCACAATGCTACATACTCTGAGAGTACTTATCAATATCCTCCTACCCACACACATCCTGTATTTCAAAAATTAAAATGTAGCTCAGATTTCTTGTTTCAAATATGGCACAGTAAACTAAGGCTGCGGTAGCTCTAAACTACTTTTCACTGGAAAAGACCTTAATGCTGGGAAACACTGAGAGCAGGAGGAGAAGGGGGTGACAGAGGACGAGGTGGTTGGATGGCATTATTGACTCAATGGACATGAGTTTGAGCAAACTCCGGGAGATAGTGGAGGAAAGGGAAGCCTGGTGTGCTGCAGTCCATGTGGTCACCAAGAATTGGACATGACTTAGCAACTGAACAACAGCAGCTCTAAACTAAGTAAAATCTGGAGCCAAAACTGAGCAAAATCTAGCCCTTGTACTTAGAAGTTTTATGTGCTTAATGCTCTCCTTTCACAGGACACCAAGTTTGGTGACACTGTAGACAGCATCCAGCTTCACAGGGTTGTCTTGCTTAGTTATTTAAGCCCCAAAATACAACACCTTGAAAGAATCTTCTGAACCAAGAATTCAGCTCTCATTTGCTCGAGTGCAAAGTTGCATGCAGCCAAGCAAAGCTGACCTGATGAAAGCCAGTGTATTCAGTTTCCTTTTCAATCAGCAACCATAATTGCCACTCGTGTTCAACATGGCACGAACCACACCTGTGTTCTGGGGCCAAGATCAGTGGCCAGCTCAGCACCTTCCGAAGCCCGGGTGGCTGAAATCCAAGGCAAACAAGACTGAACAGATGCACCGCGGCAGTGAGAACTGTGAAGCACCACTGTGACCCAGGGAGCTCCCCACGGTCCGGCAGGGCAGGGTGTGCCCTGTAACCTGCTAGATTTTGGGTTGATTCAGCCTTGCACCCTGGGAAGGTGGGTCTCCACTAACTGCTAATGTGAAGAAATTCCCTTGCCTCTTCCTGGCCTGAAAACGTTGTTAGCCCTCTTGAATTAAGAAGCTAAGTGAAAGCCAAAGTGTTAATCACTCAGTTGTGTCCAACTCTGTGACCCCACAGACTGTAGCCCACCAAGCTCCCCATTAAGAACTAGGCCTCGCCTTGGGAGCGAAGTGTAGCAAGCCCCTCAGCAGACCCAGACTTGAGGAGATAATTCTATACACAGATGATAACAAGCCAACAACCAACCATCTCAGGTTCTTTTGATATGAATTAAAGTCCACGGGAGCTGGAAACCACTTAGAATGTTCCATAAAATTAGGATAGTATTCTAGGAAGGCAGCCCCTCGACATCTATTAGTTCAAAAGCCAGAGTGGAGAGGGAAGGTAAAGGGGAGATACCATAGACTCAGCAGACCGCAGGTACTTTCTTTGGTAATGAGATACCATAACTCAAATTTTGTTAGTTGTTTCTCGCTTTGTTTTCCCCATGTCAAGCAATAGCAATTGGTAGAAAAGAGAGAAGAAATATAACTTACTCTTCACAAGTACATACACACACAAGCCCACGCACAGTGGGGCTGCAGACACTGCTAGTTCCGCACCCCCCTCCCCCATGGAAAAAGCACTTCTTCATTTTCCTATGATGTCAGCATCCTCTTTATGATCCTCCCCGAGGCACAAGGATGGAGTCACCTGTGCCTGGGGCACCTTTGTCTAAGTCCTGAGATTCTAGAACTCCAATCACTCATCCACTGGACCAACATTTATCAAGCATTTACCCTGTGTAAGTCCTGTGCTCTGAAGTCTGGGATATGCAGGCGGTAAAGAATTGATGCTTTTGAACTGTGGTGTTGGAGAAGACTCTTGAGAGTCCCTTGGACTGCAAGGAGATCCAACCAGTCCATTCTAAAGGAGATCGGTCCTGGGTGTTCTTCGGAGGGAATGATGGTAAAGCTGAAACTCCAATACTTTGGCCACCTCATGCGAAGAGTTGACTCATTGGAAAAGACTCTGATGCTGGGAGGGATTGGGGGCAGGAGGAGAAGGGGACGACAGAGGATGAGATGGCTGGATGGCATCACCGACTCGATGGACATGAGTTTGGGTGAACTCTGGGAGTTGGTGATGGACAGGGAGGCCTTGGCGTGCTGCAGTTCATGGGGTCGCAAAGAGTCGGACACGACTGAGCGACTGAACTGAACTGAATTGAGCCCCATTTTTGCATGGGACACGATTTTCATTTGAAAGAACAACTGATCAGACAAACTGTGATTACTTAGACTTGGTTATTAGGCAGATATTTCCCCCAAAATGAACAAAGTGGGCCTGTTACTTCAAGGGAAATAACTGACAGTGTGTATATAGCCCATGATAAAATTTGGAGAAATTTAGAATTCTGGAAAACTTGTCATTTACCAGGTAACTGAAAGAGGAAAGGACAGCAAGTCCAGGGAGATGTCTCCACCCCGAGGGCTGGGTAAGTGAAGGTGAGCTATCAAAACCCGGAGGCTCCAGGCCCCTGCAGAGGGGGCGTGGCCACTGGCTCTGATGGCCCTGAGGAGGCAGAGCCAGATGGGTTCCTGAGGGCGAGACGAGTGGCAAAGTGGACTCAGCTGCTGCTACAGGAAGGAACTGCTTCTGCTGGGTTGAGGCGATCGGGCTGGGGTACTGCTGACAGGAGACGCAAGCTGACCGGAAACCTACAGACAGCTGAACAGGAGGGAGCAAGTCCCTTCCCCCTTCTCCTGGGTGCCGTCTCCCTCGAGCACCTCCTGCTGACCGAGCCCCACAGGGAGCCAGCTGACCAGCCCTGGCAACATGAAGTCAAGTGCAGAAGGACGGGTTCAGGGCTGAGGGGCAGGAACTTAGTAACTGTTAGTGCTAGTTGCTTATTCGTCTCTGACTCTTTGTTAACCGACAAATTCCTCTGTCCGTGGGGATTCTCCAGGCACGAATACTGGAGTGGGTAGCAATTCCCTTCTCCAAGGGATCTTCCCAACCCAGAGATCAAACCCTGGTCTTCTGCATTGCAGGCAGATTCTTTACCGTCTGAGCCACCAGGGAAGGGAATGGCTACCCACTCCAGTATTCTTGCTTGGAGAATTCCATGGACAGAGGAGCCTGGTGGGCTACAGTCCATAGGGTTGCACAGAGTCAGACACGACTGAGAAACTTTACTTACTTTTTCACTTTTACTTTCAACTTAATAACTGACAACCTGAATGGGACAGGAAGGCACCGCAGGATTTGAGCAAAGGGTGACAGAGGCTGACTCACTCTGAGGTGGGTGACGAGGACAGACAGTGGGAGGGCGGTGACAGTGCGGGGGGGCAGAGGCAGCTGGATTCGGGGTATTGTTAGTCCCGATGGATTTGCCGATGACGTGCATGTGGGCTGGGAGAGAAGCAGAGGCGTCAGGGTGACTCCCGCGTTTTGGCCTGAGTCACTGAAAGGAGACACATCTACGCAGAGAGAGGATACTGAGCAGGAGCACGCTTTGGAAAAGGGAGGGCGATGTGGGGCTCTGCTTGGGGCAGGCTAGCTTTGAGGTGCGTGCTAGAAATCCAGAGATGATGTGGAGAGGCCATCAGATACCTGAGCCTGGAACTCAGGGGAGGGTCTAGGTTAGAGGTGTAGGAGTGAGAGTCACCCACTGTATGGATGGATTTCAGAGCCATGTGGCTAGACGAGGTGCTTCCCAGGTGGCGCTCATGGTAAAGAACCTGCCTGCCAAAGCAGGAGACATAAAGAGACGCAGGTTCAATCCCTGGATCGGGAAGATCCCCTGGAGGAGGGCATGGCAACCCACTCCAGTATTCTTGCCTGGAGAATCCCTTGGAGAGAGGAGCCTGGTGGGTTACAGTCCATAGGGTCACAAAGAGTCAGATGTGACTGAAGCGACTTAGTATGCACACAGCGTGTAGCTAGATGAGATCACCAGAGATGTGTTAGCATGGCTCAGGACGCACACGAAGGCTAGATATAAGATTTGGAGTCAGGATAATGTAGACTTGAACCCAACTCCATCACCACTTATATTCCTGGGCAGCTCTCTATTGAAGCCTGGATTTCCTCTGTAACATGAGATGAGAGCGCATCGGTCCTCTGTGAGGATCCAACGCGGTAAAGTGAGGGAAACACTTACTGGTGCCTGACATGAATCCCAAGCTGGAAGAGGAGGCAGCAGTAGACTTTGTCCCCCTCAGTGAGAAAACTAAGGAGGACAGAGGGGGACTTGAGTACCTCCTGATGTGCATGGGCACGAAGGTGGAGGAACAGCTCCTCATACTTGCGAACGACTGGCCGGGATGACCATCGGATATGAACAGGAAGGGAAGACAGTGTCACAGAAGGATGCTCTTCAAAAAAAAAAAAGGCAAGACTGTAAAATGCCAAAACTGAGTTTGCAGGCCGAGAGCAATAGAGAAACAGAATTCTTGCTGCAGGATGAACTATTGAGACGTCAGCGTGTGCCTGTCATCAGCCGGGTGAGCTGCAGTTGAGTCAGGCTGAGCTCCGCATCACGACTCTCGGCCCCCACACACCACGCACTGCACGCTCCAGAACTGCCTGGGAACGAAGCCCCGACCTCTCGCTAATTGCTCACCTCTCATTAAGCATGCTTTCATGAGACAGGCGTTTCTTTCCAAGAGCTCAACTGCAGGGTTATGTAAGGCTCTACTGAATTCCTGGCCCAAGAACCACGACCAGCTGCTTATACAGGGCAGTCCCCTTCTAGGGGCTAGGTCAGTTCAGGAAACCGAACAGCAGATGACAAAGCTCAGAAAACGCAGCACTGGTGGAGTGAAAGAGGCTGTCTGTCCTCAGGGGCTGCTTTCCTCAAGCGCAGTAGCACACTGCTTGCTGGACCCTTGCTGTGAAATCAGAGGTCCCCCTACCCTGTCCACTCCCCCACCCCCCTGCCAAGGTGTGACAGACCTTTTAACAAAGTCTCTCCACGGTCACCTTGTCTGATATCAACGCTCTTTACACGGTTCTGCTTATGATAGCCTTTTCCCACACAAGTTTCCAACACTTTCACAATGTAAAAAAACTCAACCGTCCAGGGATGATATTCCAAACAGCTGTTCCTGGATGCTAGGGCAGACCCATCTGGAACCGGGATTCTCGACGTCAGCTGCAAGTGGAATCTCCAGGGGAGACTTTGAAGTGCTGATGCCTCGGCTCCACCCAGGCCGATTGTTATGGGATGCCTGCCCCACAGGTTCACATGCTGAAGTCCTAAACCCCAGTCCCTCAGAGTGCAACTGGTGTGAGATGGGGACTTGAAAACATGACCAAGGTAAAATGAGGTCACTAGGATGGGCCCTCATCCAGTACAACTGGTGTCATTACAAGAAGAGGAGATCAGGGCACAGACATGGACAGACAGGGATGACCACATGGAGACACAGGGAGAAGATGGCCATCTTGGAGTCCAGGAGAGAGGCCTCAGGAGAAACCCAGGCGGCCAGCACTTTGATCTCGGACTTCTAGCCTGCAGAACTGTGAGTCGATAAATCCCTGTTGTTTAAGGCATCCAGTCTGTGGAGCTTTGCTATGACAGCCCCAGGAAACTAACACACCAATCAAGTCAGCATCTCTGGGAAGGGGGCCCAAACATCAGTATTTCAAGTTCTTCAAGTGTTTTGACTGTGCAGCTGTATTTCAGAATTTGCTGTTTTAGATTATAAATCCCCTCTGCTAAAACCAATGACCCTTAAGATCGTTTCGCTAACACTGTATCATGCATGATGCTTGGTATAGTTTCCTTCCCTCCTTCCCTCCCATCAGTCCTTCCTTGACGACAATGAACAGGACAGATCACAGCCTTCACCTCAGCCTCAAGCTCAGCATAAACAAAGGGCCACCTAAAATCCTTCTGTTAAAATTGGAACTGCTGGGTGGCTCCTAAAGTGTTAGTTGCCCAGTTGTGTCCAGCTCTGTGACCATGGAGCTCTGTCCATGGAGTTCTCCAAGCAAGAATACTGGAGTGGGTAGCCATTCCCTTCTCTAGGGGATCTTCCTGACCCAGGGATTGAACCCAGGTCTCCCTTGTTGCAGGCAGATTCTCTACCATCTGAGCCACCAGGGAAGCCCAGGCAGCTCCTTTATTTCTAATAAAGCCAAGGACCTAGAAAGGGGCTCTAACCTGGCCAGAGACTCCAAATGAGAGCAAAGGCTGCTTCAAAGGCAAACAGGGAAAGACAAGGCAGTACCATCTCTCTTTGGGGAATGCCGCTGCTGAACAGAACATCTTTTTTCTTTTTTGTCAACAGTAACGTTGTCCGAGGAATGGTCAAATGATCACCACGAGTGCAGGCAGACACAGAGCTGGAGACAGACCTGTGTGATTGGCCAGGCCTCATTTTTCTGCCCCTGGTCACCACACTTCTGTAAATAACGATACCAAGAGGGACTGGAGAGCGTGAACACCTCCTCGCCTGCCCTGCGCCTCTGTGTGCCTGCCTGTAACACAGACCCAGGGATCTGGACCTCAGAGCGCCACTGGCGGGAAGGCAGACTGCCAGGAGTTTTAACCCTCGTCCTTTTCAACAAGGGAACCTTATCCTCATGTGTTTCCCTAGCATGTCTGTGTCATCCCCTCCCCCTCTTTTTTTTTACTCATTCCTGAAAGCTTCTATTATTAATCACTGCATGGGGTAAATTTTCAAATCAGCAGTCAGGGTTTTTAAGCCTCATGATTTTTATTGCAGTCAAAAGGAGGCAGGTGACCAACACTGACGCTGTCTCCAAAATCTACCAGCAGCTTACTTCCTTAGTGTTCATTCCTTCATTCTCATGGCCTTAGCAAGGCTGGGAATTTCCTCCCATCCAGCCATTTGGACCTTGGTGTCTGACCTCATCTCACGCCCAGACCCTGCCTTTCACATGACATCCAGAGGTTAAGGAAACCTTCCTATAACCTTGAGGCCACCCCATTTTAGGCCACTGAATGTCCAAAATCTTCCCTGCAAGTTCAGGCAGTTCGGGTGGGCAGCCTCACTGCTTGTGATCCCCACACTTACACATACTGATTCTGGGCTGCATCCTATTGAGCCCTCTATTCAATCCCACTCCTACAAAACGGTAAGTACCAAAGAGAGGGGAGCAGAGGGAAAGTCTATTATCAGGCACAAATGAAGAATCCATGATGTGTTCTCAAATCCCTCTTGGCGACTCCACAATCTGGGCACAGATGTCAGGGTTGGTTGTTATTCAGTCGCTCAGTCATGTCTGACTCTTTGTGACCCCATGGACTGCAGCACGCCAGGCTGCCCTGTCCATCACCAACTCCCAGAGCTTGGTCAAACTCGTGTCCATTGAGTCAGTGATACCATCCAACCATCTCATCCTCTGTTGTCCCCTTCTCCTCCAACCTTCAATCTTTCCCAGCATCAGGGTCTTTTCAAAGGAGTTGGCTCTTCACATCAGGTAGCCAAAGTATTGGAGTTTCAGCTTCAGCATCAGTCCTTCCAATGAACGTTCAGGACTGATTTCCTTTAGGACTGACTGGTTTGATCTCTTTGCTGTCCAAGGGACTGTTTGACCTGGGGCTTCAGAACCCCATGAACAGTATGAAAAGACAAAAAGATATGGTGGGGTTGGGGGTGGGGGGGTTCCTCTTTCTCTGCCCTCCTCTGGCCCAGCATCCAGCTCTCTCTAGGATTTCCCCCAGAAACTTGAATCTTCTCCCTCCACTCTGGAGAGGAGCTGAGGAAAAGCCTGTAGACAAAGCCCAATACAAAGGTCTCCCTCGTACAACAGCCCAAGGCCTGTCTGTGATGAAGGAGCCCCGCCTCGGGCAGTTCCTTACCCAAAGGCTGCCTCCACCACCCAGGATCCTGCCTCCACCATCCTCCCCCGTGAGGAGCACCCCCGGGTCAAACAGAAGCTCTGCCCAGAGGGAACCAGTGCCAGGCGGTGACCCCTCTGGTCACATCGGGTCTCCCAGGAAGCTGGGTTGCGGGCTCAGTCACAGTCGAGATGGGCTGCCACTGAAGGGGTTCAGGGAGCAGCAAGCCAGCCTGGAGGCATGCCCGGGAGATGTGGCAAGCAGACGCCAAGGAAGCCTCAAGGCCCGAGGAAGAAAATCCATGAGGAGTGGAAGGAGACACAGGAGAGTCTGCAGTTGGGAGCAGAGGCCAAAGCAGGAACGGAAAGAGCCGGCCTCACAAGACCAGGCCAGGCACTGTGGAATGAAAGAGGCACCCCTTTCCCTGCTGCTGACTCCATGTCCTGGGCTTGCTTCCTTCCCCGGGTGAGCAGGCAATAAATCCTCATCTCCTCGGCACACCAAGGATGTCTCCGCCCCCACAACCTAAACCCGGGGGTCCCGGGCCCCTGCTCCGCACAAAATGATCAGACGCTCCCCATCTGCCCACCCCCGCCCCGCCCTGGAAGCAGGCTCTGCTTCCAGGTCAGATACACAAGCTGAATTCACGGCCTCCAGCACAGAGCTGCCTCTCAGAGTTCGGTTTTCTTCCATCCAGCCTTCTACACTATGCCTGGGGGTGCGACCCTAATTTCCTATGATTCCTCATATGCCATGAGGTGAAAATAAACACTGTAAAAAAATACATGCCCCAAAATAAGACCTTCAACCTTCCTCCTCCAGGTTGACAAGCAAACTGCAAGGGGTAGTTTAACTAGAATATCAATCGGTGCCCATGGAAGGAAAGCTGTAGGAATGCAAGCTGCGATTCCTTCACCCTCATACTTGGGGAGCCATCCCATCACTGCAGCAGCAAACTGGAGACGTGGGGGACAACTGAGGTCTCCGGGGTGAGGATGAACTCTAGGATGAGCAAACTGTCCTTACCTCAAGTACAGAAACTAGGAGTTCTCTGTGTGTGTGTGTTAGTCACTCAGGCGTGTCTGACTCTCTGCAACCCCATGGACTGTAGCCTGCCAGGCTCTTCAGTTCATGGAATTCTCCAGGCCATGCCCTCCTCCAGGGGATCTTCCCAACCCAGGGCTCGAACCCGGGTCTCCTGTATTGCAGGCAGATTTTTTACCATTGAGCCACCAGGAAAGCCCCAGGAGTTTTCTACTTTTACCAAGGCCATTCTCCACACACACACACAAAATCTATGGAGGAGCTGATTCTGCAAAACTCGAAAGGGAGAAAATGGATCAACGAAAGCTAAGTAGGAAGATCAAGAAACCCTACGCCTACAAGGGTAACCCTTACTATGGAATGGGCTGACGCCAAAGAATCAGGGCCAGCCTTTTGCCTTCAGTCAGAAATGTATCAAAGGAACAGACTTCGGCTGTTTTTTTTCTGAAGGAGACCTTTCTTCTCTGTTTTCTTGAAAATTTATGACTTGATAGCCGATGTGTGTATATAGTTTATAGTGGATAGGTTCATGCCACATGGCATTTATATACATAATCTCAATTGAGTCTCAGCTTCAGAAATTCAGATTATGGTGGGATTGAAGTATGTAGACCTGTTCTTCACCATCAACCTCCTTCCTTCCTCCCCATTAACTAGAGAGAGGTCCAGTGGCCGCTCTCCAAAGGACACCAACCCCATCCTCCCAAGGTGAGCTGTGCAGACGCAGTCTCTCACAGCAGAACTCTGCCTTTCTTCTGACCGAGCTCACAACCCAGATGATAAGGGGTATGTTATAATAACAATAAGATGATATTGTTCACACCAATACGGCCCCACAGGCATGCCTGCAGGCCAGATGGACACCACCCCTTTCTGAATCTAAAGAGCAGTATTTTTAAAGGGACTCAGTCTAAAATGCATTGCAATTTATCAAGAAAGTAAGTTATTCAAAACTTTGCTATTTCAATGATTATCAGTTAGCACATTCCCTCCCACATCCTGTGTGGACACTGGGCTGGGGACACTGACTTCTCGGACTCCAAAGCTGCCTACTGCTAGAACTGCTGGCATCTGACAACAGAGCAAAGAGAATAAATGCTACTATTAACGGACTCATGGGAGATCCCAGCACTTTAGAGGGAATCAAGACACCTGTCCCTTTCTCAGAACACGTTCACAAAAACGATATACTCTCCAATGATGATAGCAAATGAGGGATTTCCCAAAAAAGTATCTATCACCCTTGAAACAAAGGAAATAAGATAAAGCATGGCAGTCTTATCATCATTAAGGACAATGTTTATTTTATGCGGTCTTGTATACTTCCTGGGCTTCCCTGGTGGCTCAGAGGTAAAGAATTCACCTGCAACGCAGGAGACACGGGTTCAATCCCTGGGTTGGGAAAATACCCTGGAGAAGGAAATGGCAACCCACTCCAGTCTTCTTGCCTGAAGAATCCCATGGACAGAGGAGCCTGGCAGGCTACAGTCCATGGGGTTGCAAAGAGTCAGACTTGACCTAGCAACTAAACAACAAGAACAACAAAAACTTCCCAATCCCTTTAAAATAAACATCCATTACCTTTTTAATGGAATATTGCTTAACATGTTATATAAAAAACAAAAATATTTTCAGCAGTAGGAATGGAAGCTCATGTGATTCAAGGAGATTCTACAGGGCAAGAAGAAGAGGGGCTATTTAAAAATATCTCCAAAGGAGGGGGCAAAAGATCAATCACTTTTTACAAAAAGATTTCTTGACTGCCTCCCAGTATGACGGATATTATAACAATACTCCCAGCTCTCAACAAACAAAAGACGCCTCCTTCTAAGTGTCTACAACGTGAGACATGACCTGGAGGACCCCCTATTTCAATACATGTGTACAAGTCACCTACGGCTGAGCTCCTATGAGTGAAAGGCCCAAGCTTCTAGAAAAAGCATGTCCCAGTATTGGCAATGAAAGCTAATCAAAGGTACATATGCCACTAACCAACACCAAAACCTGTCTGGTCACTGAGAAAACAAAGGCTCAGGTTATTTCCTCCCCACTGTCTGGGCAGGCAATCAGGTGATTAAGATGCCAACAATCCTAAGGGCCACTGATTCGCTTTTTCCATAGAACTCACCATTTCTTGTGCTAGAGGGTGTGAGCTTTGAGGTTGGGTGGTAGCTAGGTAGAGGGAGGAGGGTAGCAGGAAATGGGGGTGCAGTTACATGGAGGCACGTGGTCACTACAGGAAGAAGAATAAGAATCAAGAGAAAGAAAAAAGGAGGCTAGAGATAAAAATGAAGACAAGAACAGCATTCCTTGTTACCAACATTGGGAAGATGATCTAGGTCTGCACTTCAAATTCATCAAGAGCAGGAATGGTCACTCACAAAAGTCAAAGGACAGAGGAGGCCCCAGGGTGACAAGGACTTTGTAATAAAAGAAAACACACCGGGGGAACCGAGTTTACAGATATTTGTGCAACAGAGTTGGAGAGAATCTCCACAATCTCACAGTCTTAGTCCTGTCAAATGGCAAATACCTCTTTTATGTGAGTATCAAACGATATCGGAGGCAGTACCATAGCAAGACCTCAATGACATTGATTTTGCATGTAGTAGAGTTGCTTCTAAAGAGGAACTCCCTTGACGGCCGGAGAGTTTCTTCACCTGAAAACTGCGATTGTGCCGCTCACTTAGCCACCACGTACAGGCCAATGGGAACAAATTCATCCAGCCCTCCAGACAGCATCACGCTGACACTTCAATTACCTGATAACTGCAGCCATGTTTTCCTGGCTGAGCAGGAAAACTTCAAAAGATCTTCACCTTTTTTCCTCTCCAGCTTCCGCTAACCTTCCACCTCCTTCTGCTTTCACGGCTGAGTCTCCACAGTAAGGTTGTAACTGACAGACAGAATACAAAGAGTCCAGACCTAAATTCAAATCCTGATTCCACTGTTTACCAGTGGCACGACCCTCGTCAGGACTTGCCTAGATGCTAATGAACTTCAATTTTCTCATCTGTAAAATACAAGTTGCAGTGAGAAATCAACTAAGAACTCTTTGGAACACGTAAGTACTGTGGTGATTCATTGTAACGGCAATAATAGCAAGAAAATAAGGATTCAGCTTTACTCTAAAACCTAAAAGGAAAAGTACATTTCTTCTCACCTAAAATGCCCACTACTTGAGCAGGTTATATGTAGCCAATCTATCTTTGGTTTTAAGTAAAAATAGTCTGCTCCAATTATCCTGAAAACTTCTCAAGGGAAAATTACTGTTTAATCTGATAACATCATCCTCCCAATATAAGCAAAACAAACAAACAAAAAACAAACAAATTTTCTATGTTCAAGAAATAATTATAGGTGATTAACATGATGATAATGTTAATGATAAAGAAAAATATGGTATAGTCAACACCCCAAATTTACTTATAAGGAGCTTGGGGTTTTGTTCAGTCTAAAGATGGCAGCAGAGAATATTACAAATATCCCTGGGCTCCACTCTACTGTATACAAATTTCTTTCTACTAAAGCAACTGAAGCGCTTTCACCGCATTGGTTTGTTTGCCCCTCACTGCCATGTGAGCTCCTACAGGTAAGATCTACATCTTAGTGACCTTTATATATCTGATATTTGGCACAGAGTGGGCCAGGATCATGGATAGATGGTCAGTCCACCTGCACTGACAGGGAAAATAAGATACAATCTTAAAACAAAAGCTATTTTATAAGTTTATATTATACTTACATCAGTTAAGAGTAAGCTCAGATACAACTATCAAAATCATAACAAAAATGGCTTAATCAAAACAAATATGTATTTCTCTCTTACACAGAAGTCTAGGGTGGTCTAGCTACAGCTCCACCTTGCCAGGGACTCATGTGGCTTGAGTCTTACTTACTTACTGTTCAGCTGTGTGTGGCTTTCATTCCCAAGTTTACATCTTGGTCCAAGATGGCTCTGAAGTTCCACTGCTATACCTGCAATCCAGGTAGCAAGAAGGTGGAAGACAGGTGTGCATGGGTATTTGGGAAACAAAATGAATAACCTATGTCAAAGAATGCAGTTTTCTTCTAATATTCATTTCTTCCCTTTTAAATACTAGACTCTCAATTTTCACTCTAGCTAATTGCCATCCACAAAAAAAATACTATATTCCCCAGCCTATCCTGCAGCTAAGTTTGGCCACACAATTAAGTTGTAGACCATAAGATATGAGCAGAACTGTGTGGAATTTCTGGAAAGTTCCTCTTCTTTAAAAGGAAGACAGATATGATGGCTGGAGTCCTAGCAGCCATCTTGGACCATAAAGACAAAAGCTACATTCTGAAAATGGCAGGCTAATGAACTAGAAGAAAACTGAATATCTGAAATTCTCATAGAAGAACTGTACCAGCTATGAACTGCCAACTCTGAACATCTTTTCAATAAGACAGTAATAAATTTTATCTTTTCTATGCTACTATTATATTCCTGTTTCTCATTAAGCTGAATCAGGACAAATATTTTTTTTCCTCCCCATTCTTATCTACCAGTTTCCAGTATCATTTTCTCCACCAACAATGGCCATCACTGAATGTTCTTTCTCTATCTTAACCTTTCTCACAGGGAGTAGGAAATAAAGGACACACAGCTCGTAACTTTTATTTTTGCAAACTGTGAAGATTTTATAACAAAAGGAAATAAAACATGAACATCAACAATTCCCTGTACAACTGCTGTGAGATAAAATTAAAAGAATTCACCTCCAAAACCGCAGAAGCATTTCCCATTGCTACATAATATCTATGGCCATGTTTGCAGTATGTACCTGATAAGGAAGAGAACATATCTCTAGGTAAATGGTTCTTAATTAACTAACATACTATAAACTCAGAAGGAAAAAACAGTTATTATTCTATATCAAACAGGTAGATCAAGACATCTTTGCAATCTGACCTAAAACCCATTTGAGCAAGATTATTTCATTTTATTTTCTATAAATCCCTATAGTAGAAATTTAAGACATGTACATTATCAAAACAACGTTAGAAATAAGCTGCTGTACACATATCATGAATACTAAAAATATTTTCCACACTACCAACTATCTTCCCTAAGATTCAATTGGAGTTATGCCTATTGCAATAACCTCAATTCTTATTTTATTTTATCTATATTTAAAGGAGTTCAGTGCATGGCCAAGTATAAGATAAAGACATTTCTAAATTGACACCATGGAAAGATCAACATTAGTTAAGTTTTATGAAGATAGTGAATTGGTGCATGCTCAGTCGCTTAAGTCATGTCCAACTCTTTGCAACTCCATGGACTGTAGCCCACCAGGTTCCTCTGTCCATGGGATACCCCAGGCAAGAATGCAGGAATGGGCTGCCATTCCCTGCTCCAGGGGCTCTTCCCTACCCAGCAATGGAACCCACATCTCCTACATTGCAAGTGGATTCTTTACCTTTGAGTCACTGGTGAATCGGTAGCTTCTTTGAATCTTTCTGCAAGGTGATCTCTGACTGCAAAAGATAACTACAGATCCTGTGGTGGAGGAGAAAGACTGGTGGACCTAGAGTTTACTTCAGTGACCTGGATTCTTGTCCTAATTCCACTTCCAACACATAGTGTAAATTTGAACAAGTGTCAATCTCTCCAGCCTCTTTTCTGCTAAATGAAAATAATACCAACTTAATAATTTTGATGAGATTCAATAGCATGTTGAAGCAATTTATAATGGTAAAGAGTTGCATAATATATTATCTGTATGTCTGTATTAGTTGGTAATGTCTGGGCTCTAAGTAGCAGAAACTAAATTGTGTCACCTCAAGTGTTTATATGTGTGTCTAGGCAGATAAGTGTGTGCTTCAAGTATATAGAATGTCCTGGGAGAAAAGGAAACAGCATTTATTACTACCATGACTGAGGGTTTTTTCCATGATAAAATGGGAGAGGGCCAAAGCAAAGGGATTTAGAAATAGCAAATCCCTTATTTCTGTTCTTTCAGGGATAATAATGAGAATAATGAGTCCCCATATCTACAGTCCTGAAGGTCCCCACCCACGTGACCCACACAATGACCACTTCAAATGCACGTTAATGGTAGGCTGGCCCCTGCAAGAGAGCAACAGGAGTTAGGAAACAGAAACACTTAAAATCACTTGAAGAAGCCCCTGAATATTCAACATGAGGGCTTTCTGGCAGTCAGGGCCAGCAGCGCCCATGTTTCCGAGGACCACCTTTCTAGGCAGGCAGCTCCTCTTTCTGTGCAGATGCTACTGGAAAGCAGTGTGTGGCCTCCACAATTGTGTCAGCGGCTTCTCCTTCCCTCTGTCTTCTTCACTGCCTGTTCTACAAATACCCCCAACACTTTTAACTAAAGCCCCGTGGAAAATGTGGAGGTGATACGCTGAACAGGTGTTACACCTCTGAATAATACCTAGGACCCCTTTGCCCTCCATTCTCCTACAAATAATGCAAACTCATTCATCTTTGTGCAAAATAAGCTACTCCCGCTGTCTTTACCGCAATCTCCAGTGTCCACTGTGAACAACCACGGCTCCAGCTTCTGCTGCCTTATCGGCTCTAAAGCCCCGAGGACGGGCACCTAGAGAATCCAGAGCACCATCCTAACAACAGCCACCACCTCGATCCATCTCCTCCTCCCCCAGGGTCACCCAGGACGCGGCTCAGGAGGAAACAGTTCAGGTGAAATTGATGTCAGAATGGAGACACTGCTATCAAAAACTGAACGGCGGTTCCTCAGAAAATAAAAACAATACTACCAGTTGATGTAACAATTCTATTTTTGAGTATATACCCCAAATGACTGAAAACAGATCTTGAAATGATATTTGTATACCCACACTCATAGCAGCATTCTTACTATAGACAAAAGGTAGAAGAACTCAAGTGTCCATTGACAGATGTTTGGATAATCACAACGTGGTTTATACATACAATGGATATTATTCAGCCTGAAAAAGGTAGGACACTCTGACACCTGCTGCGTGGCTGAACCGTAAGGACACAATGCCGAGTGGAAATAAACCAGTCACAAGATGACGAATACTGTGTGACTACCTGTATGAGGTACCTAGACCAGTCAGCTCATAGGGACAGAAAATAGAATGGTGGTTGCGGAGTAGGGTTATTGTTTAACGGATATAGAGCTTCAGTTTGCAAGATGAAAAGAGTTCTGGAGACGTTACAAAACTATATGAATGTATTTAACATTACTGAGCTGTACACTTAAAAATGACTAAGATGGGACTTCCCTGATGGTCCAGAGGTTAAAAATCCACCTTGTGATGCAGGGTACACCAGTTCAATCCCTGGTCTGGGAAGACTGCACAGCTACAGAGCAGCTCACCCCTGTACCACTACTACTGAAGCCCACGAGCCTGGAGCCTGAGCTCCGCAACAAGAGAAGCCACCACAATGAGACGCGCACGCGCTGCAACAGAGGGTACCCCACTTGCCACACCTAGAGAGAGCCCCCCCGCAGTGATGAAGACCCAAGGCAGCCAAAAATAATAAATAAATAATAAAAATTTTAATTTTGAAAAGTGGTTAAGATGGTAAATATTATATGTATATTTTGCCATAGTGTTTTGTTTTGTTTAAAAAAAAAAAAAAGAAAAAAGAGGCCAGAATCTTCTATATCTTCCCCTGGAGCCATGAGTACCATAAGTCCAGCTCTGTAAAGCCCAACCTCAGAAGGCCAACCCAGCTCACACTCAGATCCTGCCATGACCCAAATCCCTTCCAGCCGATGGGAACCTTTCCATCACTGAACTTCTATAACCAGGTAACGAACGCAATCTCAGCCCCAAACTGTGTTGTAGAAGAATATTTTCAGACGGAATGAGGTCCCCACATGGGTAGGACTTTAAGAAACTGCAGTGATATACTGTTTCTTGATCTGGGAACACACATGAGTGTGTTCCATCTGCAATACCTCATCAAGCTGTATCCTTAGGACTGTGCATTATTCTTTGTGTAAGTATTTTCTTTGTCTCTTTAAAGTTTTTAACAAAATTTCAGCCCTACTTTGTTACTGCTTGTTTTATTCACATGATCTTTGGTCTCTGGCAAGATGAAATGTCCTTGAAGGCCTCACAAGAGCCTAGCAGAGCACTAGGCTTCTATTAAGACCTACATATTTGCCTACCGATGTCGCTGAAATCTGGAGATCCCAGGCGTATCAGAGGGAAGAGGCAGGGCCTGAGGCAGTAGAATGGTTTTCCAAACTTTTTCAGCATTAGGGAAACAAAACCTTCCTGATCCCAAAGTTGCAGATTAATAGAACAGCCACAGCAATCCAAACAGGCTCATAGAGGGAAGTTGGCTGTGCTGATGATAACCCACACCTTGGGAAGGTAACAATTTTGATGAAGAAAAAGTTACATACATACACACATGTATACACACACACACACACACACACACTAAAAGTGCAGTATCAGTAGAGTCTGACTCCAGCCTTCCCACAAGAAAAATTAACATTTTGCTGTTGTTAACTGGTAGTACCTATATTGAGAAGTGGCTTAAACCAAAATAGATCTGCAAGTGTCAGGCTCTCCTGAACAATATGGTAAGTCCATGATGGCTGACTCTCAAGGAAAGTCAGCTTGAGTGAGAGTTCCTTGATTTTGAAAATGCTGATGACTATCATTTACTCCAAGAAACACAAGGGCTGGCCCCAAAGAAGGGGCTGGATGCAAAGGACCCTGAAAAGGTAAGATGGAGCCCCCAGAACCACTGGTAAGAAGGGGTCAGTTTGAGTCTCCAGCTGGAGTCTTCCGGACTCTAAGCTGCTAAGTCTTAGTCCATTCTCGTGCACTGGGAGGTGGTGGAGTTGTTCTCTTTCCACTGTTTCTCCAGGTGATGGAGAGCAGAGTCCTATCCGGCAGGGCCGGACTGTCATTGAACAAGCAGACCTGGCTCCAGGAGAAGCTGGGAGACTCCCCCAGGCTCTGCCCTTGCTCCTCTGTGCCTGGGCAGAGAAGAAGGAAGGGGGTGGAGGAAAGCAGGGGAAGGTTTGGTGCCAGGGGGATGACTGACATCTGACAAGAACACCATGCGTCTGTGGGACTCGTGAGATAGACGGGTGTTCTCGTCGTGGGGCAGGAAAGCCCCCCAAAGCTCATCAGGGGAAAGGCGCATTTAGCATCCGGGTCAGTCTGAAGCGGAAGGGGACCCGAGACGCCCTCGGCTCTCCTGTTTCTCTCTCTTTCTGGTTTTGTCTTGTTTGACAAATCAAACCGAATCCCAAAGGACAAGCATGGGAGGGGAGAAGAGGCCTCCTTCTCCCCGCAGATTTATGGCATTCTGGATGCAGCTTGCGTCTGTCAGGCCAAAATGGTGAGGGTGGGCTAATAGAGTAGAATTACAGCTTCCTATAATGGGGAAAGTTAAATAGACAAGCTCTCCCACCCCGAGGAGAACGAAGCAGAGATCAGTGCTACCGCCTTTGAACACGAATGGCCCCTTCCCCGCGGCTCCCTTTCACATGTGGCCCGGCAACAGTAGCAGACAGATGCGACACAAAGACAGACACACCTGATTAACCATGAATACGACAGCTGTCGCTTCCCCACCGCCGCCGCTGCCCACACCCTGGCTCTTTCCGCTGAGTTTTTTCCCCTCCTTTCAGCCAGCGTGAGGAAATTAAACCTACCATTAAGACCCAAGTTAGTGGGAGGGTGTCAGCGGCGGCGGGGGCCTTTGTTTCTCTGCTCACAGACTTGTGATAGGTGCCTTCTGATTTGTCCTTTCATCTGAGCAAGCGTAGGGGCCTCAGTCAGCTCGGGACCCAGAACCCAGGGAAAGGCCAGCGGTGGGTGGGGTGGGACCGGGCTGACTCAAACAGGAGGGAGAAAGTGGACTGACTGAAAGCGGCACGTTTTGTGCATCTGAAAGTGGGTCCCCCTATTCCCCCCTACCCCAACCCACCCCCCTACCCCCTCACCCTCCCCACACCTCTCCGTTTTATTCTCTTGCCTCCAGCAGCCAGAATTCCCTGCTGCTAAAAACACCCACCCTTAAAACAAGCTGGCCGTCAGGAATGGACCCATAGGAAGCGGCACTTAATGCAGCACTGTCTTTCCATGAGAACTTACTTATTTTGCCCTACTGTGAGCTAACCTTAATACAGAAGAACCAGGGCAGGTGTCTGGGGTTTTTATTTTCCCCCCTCTCTCAGGTAGCCAAATCCTTGAGTACCAGTTAACTTCTAAGACTTCGAGAATCAGGTACATGAGGAAATCTAAGTGTTGAAAGGCAAATTTATTTCTAATGACATAAAGTGTAATGTGATTATAAGAGCTTCCAGAAACCTTTGCAATGGTAATTACAGCCTTGAGTGTGAACCCTGAGTGTTCCTCCGGATTTTTTTTTTTTTTTTTTTTTTTGGTCAAGCTTGGGTTAATCATTTGACTCCTGTAAGCTTGCAATTCTAGACCTTCAAAGGTTCTCTCCATTGTCAGAAAGTCCCTTAAGTATTTGCAAAGAGAGACTAATAAAAATAATCAGAAATCACTCAGTGAACATCCAGCCTTATAACATAATGATGGGGCAGTAACTGGGTAATTTAACTCAATCTCACAGAAATTCAACAAGTATCCCCGATTTCCTCATAAGTGGAAACACGGTGAAATAATTCAAGCCTATCACCTGAAGGCTCAGTGTTTCTCATGAAGCCTCAAGCCCACCGTGCGCCTCTGACTTCTCCTAAGAAATCAGGGAGATATTTCCATCAAGATAATTAGGGAAAGGGCTAACTGAATTGCCTAGAAATTTTTGTTATATGTAACACAGTAAAAGTTCCCAAAAGCCCTGTTTTGTAGGACACTGGGATTTGTTCTAGAACACAAAGGTAGCCTACAGGGCTTGGTGACTTGAGGCTCACCTTTCATCTCACTGATGAAGAGCTATATCCACTGTTACTAATAAACCAACTGAGGACGTCTCACCTCAGAGCCATCTGCAAAGCCCTTACTCACTGTGCCTTCCAAACCATCTCTACAACTCTTCTTCCAATCTCCAATCTCTTTTTCTTGCTTCACAGAGCCCACAGTTTAAGCAGAGTAAGCCTGTCTGTTTTCAATTCTTAACTTTTCACACACACGGCAAATGAGAGGAGCTTCTGAACACTGCGATCATCTGGCTGATGAGCAAGCTGTTTTCCATTTCTGGCAACAAATACTTTTGGCTTATCTTGACGGGAAGAAAAGGGATGAAAATATACTTTGGTTGGATATCGTTGATAGCATTTGTCATCTTCACAGCTAAAAAAAATTAGCTTAGAGAAAATTTCCCTCAGTACTGCAGAAGATGGCAAAAGAATTGACACCACCGCTGAGATGCCAGCTGAACCGAATTCATAAAAGAAGTAACCTACTGTGATATTTTTCATAACAAACACAACATCTCATCATGAAGTGGGCTGAGGGCTGGACCAGCAGTTAGGATCCCTGGGGCCTGGGCTGGGGGGGCTATGGGGGCACACAGTACCTTTCAAGGCTCACTTTACATGTCTGTAACCTGTCCCCCTTTGTATCAGTTTGCTGGGGCTGCTGTAACAAAGTACTACAAACTGAGCAACTCAAACAATGGAAATGTATTGCCTCATAGCTCTGGAGGCTAGAAGTCCAAGATCAAGGTGTTGGTAGGGCTGACTTCTCCTGAGGCCTCTCTCCTTGGCTTGTAATCAGCCATCTTCTGTGTCTTTACATGGTTTTCTCTCTTTATGTTTCTGGCCCTAAGCTCATCTTCTTATAAGGACACCAGTCATATTGGATTAGGGTCTGTCTTAATGACTTCATTTTAACCCCATTATTTCTTTAAAGACTCAATCTCCAAATACACTCTTGGGTACTGGAGGTTAGAACTTGTAGGGGGATGCGATTCAACCCCTATGACCCTTTGAGGGACTCAACTGAGTAAGTTCAGCTCTATCTCAACTCAGACAGACTCTGAGCCTGTGGTCTGGATCCACAAATAAAGTGAGTTGAGTAGGCATATGGCATCACTCTTGCCATGATTTACTCACAACAAAACATGAAGGAAGTAAAACAGATGGACATGTTGTTTGAAGGCAGGAGAGTCCATCTCATGGATTCCAGGGGCCGTGAGAATAACAATGCCACCTCTCAAAAGAGTCAGGAAGACAAATAAACGAGATGACTTCCACTCTAAGGTGAAAGTGTTTTATGACTGCATTTTCTCACCCTCATTGACCATGCTCATTCACCAAAGCCCAGAACAAAAGGGTTTTTCCCCCATTACATTTAGAAACAGCAAAGAGCAGAGGAATGAATCATCAAACAGGCAGAACACTCTTCCTACGACTCTGTTACCTGATTGAAAACATTACTTCCTGAAAGAGTGAAAAAAGAGAAAAGTGGCAGGAGATGACTCACAGCAGTGACAGCATCGAGGCAAAGAACTTTAGGACAGCTCGAACTTTAGAAACAGGCAAGGCTAGATGATGAAACGCAGCGGGGTAAGCACACTCCCTCGGGGAAACAAGGCTTGGACGGGGGGAGGAACTATGAATAAGAGGTTCCCAAAAAAAGATGTGTGTGTGACTTACTTAATAGTTCCACCAACGTGCAGCCGTGGGTTGGGTATGATGGTTCTAAATACCCTGTGACACGTATTTACAAAGAAATTGGGTGGCTTTACTTAAATGACACCTTCTTATTCATAACTGCCTCCTGCAGCAGTGCTAGTCACCGAGGCTCCTGGAGCAGCACTGTTTAGTCACGAGCCGTGCGCTGGCAGTGGTCCGGAAGTGAAGAGCAGGCCACCAGCTCATGACTATGGAGTTCCACAGGAAAGATGTAGCTCTCGTGATGGCGTGAGTTGTAAGTTGATTTGTGTGTCCCAAAAAGATGTGTTGAAGTCCTAGCCCTCAATATCTCTGAATGGGACCTTATTTGGCAAAAAGATCATTGCAGATTTAATTAGTTAACATGAGGTCACATTACAGTAGGGTGGGTCCTTAATCCAATATGGCTGGGGTCCTTAAAAGGATAAATCTGACCACAGAAATAGAGATATACATGGAGAATGTCATGAGATGACAGAAGCAGAGCCAAGGAATTCCAAGAATTGCCAGCAAATACCAAAAGCTAGGGGAGGCAAGGAAGGATTCTCTCCTACCAGGCTCAGGTGTCTGCCGACACCTTGATTTCAGACCTCCACCCCCCAGAACTGTGAGGGAATCACTTTCTGTTATTTAAGGCATATGTTTGGTTGTACTCTGTTACATGGCAGCAATCAGTTCAGTTCAGTCGTTCAGTCGTGTCCAACTCTTTGGGACCCCATGGGCTGCAGCATGCCAGGCTTCCCTGTCCATCACCAACTCCGGGAGCTCAAACCTGTATCCATCGAGTCGGTGATGCCATTCAACCATCTCATCCTCTGTTGTCCCCTTCTCCTCTTGCCTTCAATATTTCCCAGCATCAGGGTCTTTTCCAACGAGTGGGCTCTTTGCCTCAAGTGACCAAAGTATTAGAGCTTAAGCTTCAGCATCAGTCCTTCCAATGAATATTCAGGACTGATTTCCTTTAGGATGGACTGGTTGGATCTCCTTGCAGTCCAAGGGACTCTCAAGAGTCTTCTCCAACACCACAGTTCAAAAGCATCAATTCTTTGGCACTCAGCTTTCTTTACAGTCCAACTCTCACATCCATACATGACCACTGGAAAAAACATGGCATTAGCTTTGACTATACAGACCTTTGTCGGTAAAGTAACGTCTCTACCTTTTAACGTGCTGTCTAGGTTTGTCATAGCTTTTCTTTCAAGGAACAAGCATCTTTTAATTTCATGACTGCAGTCACCATCTACAGTGATTTTGGAGCCAAAGAAAATAATGTCTGTCACTGTTTTCATTGTTTCCCCATCTATTTGCCATGAAGTGATGGGACCGGATGCCATGATCTTAGTTTTCTGAATGTTGAGTTTTTTCTGAATGTTGAGTTTTCTGAATGTTGAAGCCAGTTTTTTCACTCTCCTCTTTCACTTTCATCAAGAGGCTCGTTAGTTCCTCTTCGCTTTCTGCCATAAGGGTGGTCTCATCTACCTATCTAAGGTTATTGATATTTCTCCCAGCAATCTTGATTCCAGCTTGTGCTTCCTCCAGCCCAGCATTTCTCATGATGTACTCTGCATATAAGTTAAATAAGCAATATACAGCCTTGATGTACTCCTTTCCCAATTTGGAACCAGTCTATTTTTCCACATCCAGTTCTAACTGTTGCTTCGTGACCTGCATACAGATTTCTCAGGAGGCCGGTCAGGTGGTCTGGTATTCCAATCTCTTTAAGAATTTCCCACAGTTTGTTGTGATCCACACAGTCAAAGGCTTTAGCATAGTCAATAAAGCAGAAGTAGATGTTTTTCTGGAATTCTCTTGATTTTTCTATGATCCAGTAGATATTGGCAATTTGATCTCTGGTTCCTCTGCCTTTTCTAAATTCAGCTTGAACATCTGAAAGTTCTCAGTTCACATACTGTTGAAGCCTACCTTGGAGAATTTTGAGCATTACTTTGCTAGTGTGTGAGACAAGTGCAATTGTCCGGTAGTTTGAACATTCTTTGGCATTGACTTCCAAAGGAAGGCAATGGGATTGGAATGAAAACTGACCTTTTCCAGTTCTGTGGCCACTTCTGAGTTTTCCAAATTTGCTGGCATACTGAGTGCAGCACTTTCACAGCATCATTTTTTAGGATTTTAAATAGCTAAATTGGAATTCCATCACCTCCACTAGCTTTGTTCATAGTGATGCTTCCTAAAATCCACTTGACATCATGCTCCAGGATGTCTAGGTCTAGGTGATTGATCACATCATTGTGGTTATCTGGGTCATTAAGATCTTTTTCGTATAGTTCTGTGTATTCTTGCCACCTCTTCTTAATATCTTCTGCTTCTGTTAGGTCCATACCATTTCTGTACTTTATTGTGCCCATCTTTGCATAAAATGTTCCCTTGGTATCTCTAATTGTCTTGAAGAGATCTCTAGTCTTTCCCATTCTATTGCTTTCCTCTATTTCTTTGCACTGATCACTGAGGAAGGCTTTCTTATCTTGCCTTGCTATTCTTTGGAACTCTGCATTCAGATGGATTTATCTTTCCTTTGCTCCTTTGCCTTTCACTTCACTTCTTTTCTCAGCTATTTGTAAGGCCTCCTCAGACAACAATTTGCCTTTTTTCATTTCTTCTTTTTGGGGATGGTTTTGATTACCTCCTCCTGTACAATGTTATGAACCTCCATCCATAGTTCTGCAGGCACTCTATCAGATCTAATCCCTTGAATCTATTTGTCACTTCCATTGTATAATCACAAGGGATTTGATTTAGGTTATACCTGAATGGTCAAGTGGTTTTCCATACTTTATTCAATTTAAGTCTGAATTTGCAATAAGAAGTTCATGATCTGATCCACAGTCTGTTTCTGGTCTTCTTTTCACTGACTGTATAGAGCTTCTCCATCTTTGGCTGCAAAGAATACAACAATATGATTTTGGTGTTGAACATCTGGTGATACCCATGTGTAGAGTCGTCTCTTGTGTTGTTGGAAGAGGGTGTCTGCTATGACCAGTGAATTCTCTTGGCAAAGCTCTGTTAGCCTTTGCCCTGCTTCATTTTGTACTCCAAGGCCAACCTTTCCTGTTATTCCAGGCATCTCCTGGCTTCCTAATTTTCATGGCAGTCATAGAAAACTAGAACAGCACACTGCACACTATGGTGAAACCCATAAGACTTACTCCTCATGTTCTTTTGCTCCATGGCTTCTAAACAGTATCCTTCCAAAGGCCTCCACTTTCAGGAACTTGGCTCTTTTCCAATTTTTAAAAACCTTTACTGGTCTTCCACCCTCTAATGCCAACATGTTGCACCCTCAGTAGATCACAGCTGGAGATAGACTGTCTACCTTGTTTTCAGTGGTGACTTCTTCTGTAATCTTAACTTATTGTAAAGACCTTGGGCAAGTCTGTAGGCCTTCATCTCCTCATTAGAAAATGAAGGACTTTGAACTATAGTAATTTCTAGTCTGAACCACTGAAGACCATAACCCCTATTTTTCTTCCTCAGTGTTTTAGACTCTAAGAAGATAAATGAGAAAGGGAGCAAAAATGTGATGTTTCCTTCTCTCCTGTGATATTTTTAAGGTTTTGTTACAAAAATTAAATGAAAAATATTTCTTGAATAAACTGTTTAGCAAGCTGCAAGAGGAAAGAGAAAGGATATCAAATCAAAGGAGATGTTTCAAACCATAGAGCTATCAGTTAATCACCCACATGTATTGATGCCTAATGAGAGACAGAACATACAAATGAACAATGGCCACATCATGCATAAAAAGCAGAGTTCTGACCTACACGCTGCAGTAACCAGCCCAGGAAAACACTCATTTTCTACAGTAACCAGTCCAGGAAATCAGCCTCCTGTGTTAGGCTTATAGAAGGTCAGACTCCTATCAGCAGTAACAATCCAAAATGACTAGAGCTTAATAACTGGCAGCTTTTCTTATTTTTGTCCACACCCTTCCAACTTAGGACCTAAGAAAATCAAATACACACCCCTAACTGATTCCACAGGATGCCTTGCTTCTAGTTACCTGCCTCCAGGTTCCCTCAGCCAACAGTCTACAATTAAGACACGCATGAAGCCTTTTCTTTTTTCCACTATAAATCTTTCCCATTCTTTCACTTGCCTTTGAGTCTTTGCCAAAACATAAGTGAAGGTGGCTAATCCCCTTGCTAGATCAAGTTCTAAATAAACACCTTTGCTCGTTCTTATTTGGGTGGTCTTCATTTATTTCCACACTAACAAATACAAATAAATCCTAAGGAGACTCTTGGCAGGTAGGGAAAAATACAAGGAGGTGTAAGACATGGTCTTTATACTTAACAAACTTTTAAAACCTTGGGATTTGAGATAAAATGCACAGAGAACGAGAACATCTACCACAACAGACAAGCAAGTGATTACTTTATTACTAAGCAAGCAATAAAAACAGTCAGGAATAATGAGTCCCCCGAGTGTAAGTTCTAGGCAATGAGTGTAGAAGTCTGGAGGAGAGAGATTACTTTGACTGGGGTGATCAGATATGAACGGGACCTCAGTATTCAGAAAGGAATTATTACAATAAGTGAGTCCCCTTGATCACATAATTACTTAATCTTGGAAGTCTGGGGAAACAGGAAGGAGCCCTAGCAGGAAACCTGTTTGTTCCATGACTACTTTGTCACTTAGAGGAGGGTGACTTATTGGGAAGCCCCCTCCTTCCTCTTCATAAGCTCCAAATGAGTTAGACCTTCCCTGAGTCACTCAGACTGTAGATGGGATAAACTCGGCCAGCTGGCCTCTGTGTTTCTGTTCCAAATTTCTGCTGCAAATTTCTGGCTGCCCATTAAGAGAAGACCTATATCCCCACCAGGAAGTTGTTGAAAGCCAAGCAGAGGAGTTCTCTCTGATGCTGAGGTTTTAGGGAATTGGATAAACAGGACCCTTCTTTCCTGACCAAGTTGTGGATCAGTTAAGAGGCATAAGTATAAGAGAGAGGTAAAAATGACATCTTTTTTTTTTTTCAAATTGAGAAAGTCTTGATTAGAGACCATGACTTTAGGTCTGTGGACTTGTTAATACTGTACCACTGAAATGAAATCCCCTAGCCAGCATCAGGCAATGCTGGAAGACAGGAAACTTGGCCACATGAGGAGCTGCCCCTTAAAACTTGAGACTTAAACAGAAACAGAAAATGTTCACTTTCTCCAGTCAATTCCCAGACAGAGGGAGGAGACAGTGAAACACACATCTTCAATTGATTCTCCCAGACTAATCATTTTCCTCTCCCTCCAAGGAGGTGAAGGAGAGGATGGAGAGAGGCCCGGGGGTTTACTCACTGGAAGCACATTCCCCTGAAAACAAGAGGAGTGCAGAATAAACATTCCTATGTCACACCTACACCAAGCAGGACTAAGTCTCTGCAGGTTTGAAGTCTTTCTCTCTCACACATACACACATGCACTTGTATGCACACACACGTGTGTACACATGGCGACCAATGCTGTGGTCATATTTTTTACTTTTAGAATTTGACAACTTTTTTAACTCTAAGAGGAACAAATGTATTAATAGAGAAAATCTCCCAAGTAAGGGACTGCCCTCAGCATGGACCGGTGTTAAGTGCAGACCCTGAAGTCAGGCGTCTAGTCCTGGCATTAAGTGGCTCTGTCCCTAATTATGCACTGGGACTCATGGCACGTGCCTTGCTACCTGTGAAAGATGGGAGATAAAATGAGAGAGGGTCCCCACATAACTCAGTTCTAATTCCCAGAGGCACTGAGATGGGCCCATATTAAGAGAAAATAGTCATTTTTTTTTTCCTGAAATATGGGATAAATGTGGAATAGCCTGGGGAGAAATGAATGGAAAAATGAAGAAGGAAGTAGGGCTGAGGAAGGAGGGAAGAAAGAAGGGTTAGTCTTGCAAATATAAGACAGGAAGAAAAAAAGGGGGGGCAGAATTGGCATTTGCCAAGGTTCCCCTGGAAGGAGCTACAGGGACCTCGAAGTCAGACCTTCGTTCATTGGTAGATGCACAGGAAGGCTCAGCGGGAAATGCAGCTTCAGCTGGAAGGGTATAGAAGGACCGCGCTGTTTCCTTCTGTCAATAAGGGACTCGTTCAGTTTGTCCACCTGTTCTTCTCTCTGCCCTCCGTTTCCCTTTCACGTGCTTTCATTCAGCACAACTGGGCACCAGCTGCTGTGGCAGGTGCTGTGCACGCAGAGGAAGAGGACTCTCCCTGCTGCCCGCAGGGGGATTCAGGTCAGGTAGACAGGACGAGAGCCAGGTTCTGTTACAGTGCGATGGGATGGGTGCAGAGAGACACAAACAAGAGGCAGCAGGGACCAGAGGAGAGGCTTGAACCTCGGGAGCAAGGGAAGGGACCACCGGAGGGCTCCTTCTCAAGGCTCTCCAAGACACAGACACAGAGAGGAGTGGGGAGATGTGAGCCAGGAGGGTGGGTAGCCAGGTCATAAGGAGCCCCACTGGCCACGCTGAAGAGTCTGGATTTTGCCTTGAAAATAGGGAGAAGCCAGCAAAGGGTTTTCAATACGGCTTACAAAGTTGTTTTCAGATTTATACTCACAAAGTTTGGAAAAAGAGCTAACTACAAAGGATAAAATAAAATACACCCACAATCCCACCACCCAGAAATAACCATAATTAGTATTTTGATGGTTTTCCTTCTGGTATTTTTTTACTATTTATAGCTATATATATCTAGGCAAAGAGAAAAAGGTTTTCAAAACATCAGACAAATTATACCATAGCTACAGTTCTATATCTTGCTCTTGTGATTTATACCATAAACACCTTCACATCATTAAATTTTTTTCCAAGCATGTGATCTAAATAATGACACAGAATTCTATTAATTGGATTTAACTAATGCTTTCCTTATCGTTAGTTTGGTTTCTTTCCAGATCTTTATCTATAACTCTTATTATATCCCTAAGATAAATTTTCCCCAAAAAGGAAATCATTGGGTTAAAAGATATGAACATTTTAAGATTAAGAGCACCAATATAGCAGGTTTAAAAGATAAAGATGGACGCATAGAAATTTATATTGTTTATTTCCTTTATGTTCTGTTAACTCACTTGTTTGTCTTCAGTGAAAGATAAGGAGAAAGATCTAAGCCACTTACGGGTGTTTCAGTTAATGGAAGGTTCATCATGATTATGAGGTTATGACAGGAACCCACAGGGATCACATTCATGCTCTGACACTCTTGAGGTTGCAGAGATCCCATGGGATCTAAAATTTAATCTGTCCTGACCCTCAACCAATTGGAGTACTCAGAGTTCATGTTTTCCTTCCTGTTGGAAAAAAATCTCAAGGTCCAAAGCCCCCCACTGGATGACCTTTAAGGTTCCTTTTCCTGCTGAAATTCTCTGCATCTCTGTGAATGTTCCTTACAAGTGAGCTACATTATTAGCAGTGCTTTTAACATGATGCTCCTTCTCCAAAGGCAGACAGAAGGAAGAACATTTAAGCCTTCTATTGACATAACAGAAATTTCTCAAATGCTCTCAAATTTGTCTTTATTTGTGTGCTGCTGCCTATAAATTACTTTCTTATGGGGAATGGTTTGAATTACAGAAACCATCCACCCCTTCCCCAGGGCTACAGAATACATCTTTGTGATGTTCATATCCTAACTGTAATCCCACTGTGATGTTTTGCTGATGGTCCCTGGAGCTTACATCAGACGTAATTCTTGGGCAATGGAGGCTGGGTTCCGGTAATGTGACCAGTTCTGTTCATTAGAACCCTTCTGACAACAAGCTGTCTCTAAACAGCCTTTCTAATATGTGTTTATAATCACTTGGAGTTATCTCTATGGCACTTGAGTTGCCTTCCATCTGAAGTGGCCCTTAGGGTAGCGCGCACTCATCCAGTCTGCCCCTGGCTTTGTGGTTTTTTAATCTGGCATCTCAGGAGGCAGAGTGCTCTAACTGAAAAAGCACCAAACTTGTCTCAAGAGGTCTAGAGTCTTGGCCAAGTTCTGCCACTGACAACCCAAGTGACTGAGGAATCTGCCTCCCATCCACCCGTCTCTCAGAATTGTCATGAGGTGTAAAACCAAATACTACTCATCAGAATAGAAAACAATGCACACACTTGCCTTGATGAAGTTGGTACAGTCGGTTCCTGGACTCCCTGTGGATACCAAACTCTGAGGATGTTCAAGTCCATTATATGAAATGGGGTGTCCAGTCAGCTCTCCATATCCAAGGTTCCACATCTGCAAATACAGAGGGCTAACTATATTTTATTGCAGTAATCTCATTTATATGAACAGTGTAAGAAATAATACAGTCCATAAAGAAAATGTATTCATTCAAAAAATTTATTAAGCCCACCAGGGATAACAGAAGACACTTGGCAAACCAAGAAAAGCAGAATACAGTTCAGGCAGTCAAGGGGTTCAGAGAGGAGCTGGAAAACAGTACCTCTGGCCATGAGAAGCACTTTCTTGTGTGTAGCAGGATGTGGGGTGCAGAGGAGCGGGCAAGGAACCTTCCCCTGGGAAAGTCAGCAAAAGTCAACAGGTGGTATTCGAACTAAGTCTTGAAAGATGTAAAAGACAATGTCCAGGCAGATAAGTCAGAAAAGGAAGCATTACTCACAAAACCCCCAAGAAGCAAAAGGACACGACACGGCCAGGGTAAGAGTGCAAGAGTGTGTTGGGAAATGGCAAGGCTGAAGACTTGTTTTCTGGGCAGGACAGAGCCAGTGATGAGCATGGTTATATCAGTCATGGTCTAGGCAAGAAACATCTGGCACACTGAATTCAGTAATTTAAGAATTATTTACAAAGGGATTACGTTCAAAGGTGTGGGTGGGGTGTAGGGAAACCACGTGGGGCCCTGTTGCCATCCTTAGGCCTGAAGGGTGAGGGTAAAAACACAAACTTGGAGGAGAGAGTCGTGTGGAGAAGGCCATCTGATAGGAGTTGTGAGTATCAGTCGAGGGATGCAGCCAGTGTTTGGAGATCTCCAGGGAAGCGGGCAGGGGTTGGAGGGAGGTTCAAGAAGGAGACATATGTAGAGCTGATTCACTTCATCATACAGCAGAAACCAACACAACAATACAACAATGTAAGCTATCATATATGTCTGAGCTTAAGAGTGAAGTTTAAGAGAACATTTCAGATAACTGTTTTCCCCTATAAAAGTAAAAAATGTCTTTTTTTTTTTTTTTTGGATGTATCTCTTTCTAAAGTGGCTCAATGGTGAAGAATCCACCTGGCAATGCAGGAGACTTAGGAGATGAGGGTTCGAACCCTGGGTTAGAAAGATCCCCTGGAGAAGGGAGTGGCAATCCACTCCAGTATTCTTGCCTGGAGAATCCCATGGACAGAGGAGCCTGGCAGACAACAGTTCAGGGGGTCGCAAAAGTCAGACTGAGCAAGTATGAATGCACACGTACATATCTCGAAATGCCATTCATTTATAAACCAAACACAGAATCTAGCTTCCCTTCTATATAGCTCAAGACTTGCTTCTTCTTACCAAAAGCAAGTTTTCCATTTGAATCCAACTTGTCCCCATCCTCGTTAGTCTAAACCTCTAAGCATATTTCCATTTCTCTTGTTAGAGCTGAAGACTGGCCATGTGACTCAATTCTGGCTAACAAGATGGGAGAGATAAAAGCTTCCTGGGAAAGGAGGTTCGTTGCTTTTCTGCGGGAAGTACTAGCGACAAGCTCCCTTTGACTCACACTCTGGTCACGATAAGGGAGCACTACCACTAATGCTCTTGGCAATCCTTCTGTGCACGTAAGGAGAGCCAGCCTGAGGATCAAGTCAACACTGCACACACAGAGATGGACATAGCATGAGTTCTTACACGTAGCACCGAACCACTGGCTCAGCCTTTCTGGAGTTTCTAGATGTCTTTACCACTTCAGCCACTTTCACCTTTTCTATTAACTGCCAATGCAAGCACCCTAACCCATCCAGGTGTCTCCTGATTACCTAGACCCTTCTGGTGAGGCTCCCAGGAGTTGTCATTTCTTGGTGACAACAAGATGACATGGCTTAAAGCCCCTAGCATGGAACTTAGCACACGTGGGGCTCTGGGCAAGTGTCCGCTCCTGTCCTGTTGGCTTCTGCTCAGCCTTGAGCACTCTCCCACCCAGATCCCCACCACTATTTCTGATATGCTTTGTCTGCCAGGAGCCGGGTCCCAGCAGGCCTCCTGATAGTTGAGTGCTCAGAAGCCTCACCACTTTGATGGAACTCTGTGACCATGGATGGAACTCTGTGACCCAGAAATAGCAGCGAACAAGCCACCTTCCTTATTCAACTGCCAGCACGGCTAGTCACAGAGATTCTTGCTCTTTAAGGCACTCAGATACAGTGGGGTAGCATGAACACCACCATTAGAAGCTCAGAAAACTTGGTTTCTGATCATTCACAGCGAGTTCAAGATGCTCACACCTGAGTCATTGTTGCCAGTATCAGTCCTCGCATTGCAGATGTGCAGAAAGACTGATTAATAAAGAATTCTGATGACTGTAATGTTCACAGTATCACTAAAGGAGAAGGTTGAGACTCTAGCCAGTTCTCGTTTGAAAAAGAGTCCTCTGAATTTCCCCTCCCTTCACCCTGAATGTCTTAGTTCTGGGATTTTGGCCCATCAGAAGTTGAATAAATCCTCATTTAGAAGGACGTCTCAAACTTCCCTGAGCTACACTGCTCGAGAATAGCCCATACTATGGTAATGCATCCTAAGAAACCTTCACAAAATGGGAAGGTTTTTGTCCTTTTGGTTTTTTGGTTAAAATTCACTTGAATTTGACATGGGAACCTTACAGTACTCTCTTACAACACTTGAAGAGTCCTTGGGGTACTGTGGAAACAAGTGCTGAAAACGCTGGTCTGGGGACACCAGCTTGGGTGGAAAGGGCTTCCCCATCTTGCCAATGACACTCTGGTGACTCAGTGCTTGTCACACCAAGACTCACTGTACCTCATCTTCTTCTGCCTCCCTGCAGGGAGAGTAGGGATTCGTTGGATCACATATATAAAGTGCTTTCAGTTTTCCAGATCCAAGTTAAGTAAACGTAAGGCCTTGTCATCTCCCAGGTGTTAAGGAAGGAAGGTTGGGAGGATAGCAGGTAGGATCTTTCTTTCACAAAAGTGCTAACTAAGCCAAAGGCCCAGACAAAGCCAAGACCCAGAAACTTCTAAAATGGAAAAGATTCTGATAACTGTTTTAAGTATCAAATTTCTAAATTTCCTGCAAACTTGAAGAAATCTTGATGAGCTAGTCCAAATGTCTCTGTCATATATGTTCAATTCCTTTCTTCCTGAAAGGCTTAAGTATCCAGCAATATTTTAATATTTACATGTTTATTTCTTTGCCATATAATCATATCAACTTGGACTCAATGCAAATATGTGAAGTTTTAAACACAAAAAGAAGCCAGGTTACTCACTGAAGGGAAACCCTGTGTCAGCTTTCATTACCACATGTCAAAAATGTTAGGCAAATACACTAATTTACTAAAACCAAGACAAAACTAGCCCACCCACACTCAGGAGTTCCCTCTCAAACACGTGCACTGCTAACAAAATACTGAACCTTAAACTCATTTGGAAAATGAGCTTGTGAATTTTTTTCTTTAGCAAATGCCACCGGCTGACCCCGCCTTCAAGTTAAACAGCTGAAACTCAGCTTGTCTTGTTTCCCTTGAGTACTGAGTTGTAAAGGCCACTAGTTTCATTGCATTTTGCCAGAAATAACTTGAAGGCACTTCTGAACAGGCACTAAAGCCCTTGTAATGATGTAGTCATTTTAAATTAACAGCCTCACTTAAAATAACTAAACCTGATTTTTGTGTGTGACCAAAATTTATATTGGAACATCTCCATGGAGGTGAAATCTAGTGCATTCACCCCAGGCAGGGCGTTTACTGACAAACAAGAATTGGAAGAAGAGGTTTAAATTCAGATGCCAAAAAAACAAGACTGTTTCTGAAAAGAGAGGCTTATCTACCTTGTCAATCCCTCTGGGATGAACCTAAGCCTTGGTTAGGTAAAACAACCAATGCCTGATTCCTCTTCCAAAACATTTTCTTTACCTGGAAACATGTGCTAGAAAGTAGCAGTGTCAAGTAAAAAAAGGAAAAGAGAGTGAAGATTCTTTGCATGCCAAAAACCTGTAAGCAACCAAAATGTCCTTCAATACGTAAATGTTCGGAATACTGCTGCTGCTAAGTCACTTCAGTGTCCGACTCTGTGCGACCCCATAGACGGCAGCCCACCAGGCTCCCCCGTCCCTGGGATTCTCCAGGCAAGAGTACTGGAGTGGGTGCCATTGCCTCGGCAATAAATAGAAATTGACTATCGATACACACAACAACTTGGACGGACTTCAAGGGCATTATACTGAGTGAATAAAAAAAAAAGCCAGTCTCAATAGGTTGCATACTGTATTATGCCCTTTGTATAGTATTTTCAAAATTACAGAATTGGAAAAATCTTACTGGTTATCATAGATTAAAGATGGTGAGTATGGTTATAACAGGTAGCATGAGGGAGATCTCCATGGTGATGAAATCATTCTGTTTCTTGATGATTACAGGAATCTACATGGGAGTGACAGAAAGGCACAGAACTCTGCACACACTGCACCAACGTCAGTTTCCCAGTGTTGATATAATTACCTAAGAGGCCACCTTAGGCAACACTGGGTAAAACGGATACAGGAACACTCTGTACTTTCTTTGCTATCATCGCAAGTTTTACAAATCTATAATTATTCAGCATAAGAAAGTAAAGAGAGCATCAAAAGGAACAAGGAAAGAAGTAGGAGAGAAAAAGGAAAAGAAACAACTGGGGGTGAATACTGACAACTTCAGAGACGAAAGGTGACAGGGAAGACTTGAAGGAGAGGACAGTAAGAGTAAACGTTAGAAGTTACAGGCAGGCAAGCTGACAACCAGAAACTGTTAGGGTCGTAAATTGTAAATGAACTCAGTGGGCAGAGAAGGAAAAGATCGTTAAACTGTTACCCTTGAATGACAAGGATAGAAACGAAGCACAGTTAGCAGGAAGACATGGGGTAACTGCGGCAGCAGGAGCTACAGGGGGGTCCAGTGGGGAGCAAGGAGGAGGGGGTTGCGGGTGGGGAGGTAGCGGCTGATATTCCTTAGAATATGACATATCTCAAATGAGAGAAAAAAGGATGACTGAGGACGATATCTGATCTAGAAAGAAATACTGGGAAGGAAGATGCGCCATGGAAATCAGTAAATTGAGAAAGAAGAGGCTCGAGCAGAATTACTGATCAAATAATGAAGAGGTAACATGTAGGTGAAACAGAAGGAGAAAAGCACACACCCAATCCTGGGAAAATAACAGAAAACAGGAAGACAAGTGATGAACAACAAAATACAATGACCTCCACAAAGGTGTTTCCTATATGGGTTTTAAAGCCAACAACAACACACCTTGATTTTTCCAGATTTACTTAACAAATCTCTTTCTTTGGCAGCCTAGTTCATATCAAGTATACATCAGGCCTGATTTTCATTTCAGAAAACATGACCTTAATGAGTACAGTTCATGTAAAAGTAACACAAAACTGCAGGAGGGTGATTCTGTACCGGAGGAAAGAGTTTACAAGCCATCTCTTGGGCAAACATCTTGGAATCTCCCAGGACTATGGATGAGCATTACTAAACTTCAGTGTCCCCAAGAGCATAAGCAAGACACCATTAAAATCAAGAAATTGATATAGTAATTCTTAGATCTTTGGGATTCATTGTGGTCATAAAGAAGTTTGTAGCACATGGGGAAAAGTGAAGTTTCTGATTGCTGCAAAAGACGGTGGGAAATTCCAAGGAGGCCAGCCCCTAAGGAGAGAAAAGGAAGAAAGATGGCTGGCCACTCTCCATGGATGGAGAAGCTAAAAAGCAAAATACTGGTTTCTCTCCCAGCTTCTGGGTAAATGTCAACTCAGAATTCTTTGGACTCACTCACTCAACAGTGGGCAAAGAATTGATGTCATCCTGAAAATGCGGTTGGACAGGAATCCATATCTCTCCACTGCCTCCAAGCTCAACCTCTGGCCCCAGATAAGAGGTCAGCAAATAGTATAAAAATTAAGAACCTAAAGCACCATGGTAAATGTTGCCAGATATTATTCCCCAATAAATTATGTTCCTGTGGCAATACAAAGAAAATCCCATTCTTCTTGGCAGTTTTACGTGAATTCCTTGCAAGAAGCAGAGACATGCATTTTTAGGAGGAATGCTTTGATAAACCTGATCTAAGGCTAGGTGCCCAGGGCCTGTGGGTGGCTGGTGCCAAGGACTCAGAGAAGTGAGGAATGGCTAAATGTTTCTGCAGAGTCAAGGGTGAATGGACGGGAAGAATTCTCTCAACTGGTGAATTTGAGAAGCTGTTTGGTAGGAGGTTTAAAAGATGCAAAGGCCAACAGCGGAGAATAGACTTGGGGGGAGATACCTAATGGCAGTTTGGGGCATGAAGTCTGAGCACTGTGAGATGTAAAGCCCCCTCATCATCTTCCTTATAAAATCTTCAGTAAAATCTGTATTCTCAGCCTTGAGGAGTAGGTTTTCATTGAGGGGAACGTGAAGAATAGAAGTCTGCTTCAAGGTTGGCACAAGGGCAAAAACAAAGTCTGTAGCCGTTACTTATTTATTAACTATTATTTAAGATGGGCGTTCCCTGGTGGCTCAGATGGTAAAGAATCTGCCTGCAATAAGGGAGACCTGGGTTCGATCCCTGGGTTGGGAAGATTCCCTGGAGAAGGGAATGGCAACCCATACCAGCATTCTTGCCTGGAGAACCCCCATGGACAGAGGAGCCTGGAGGGTTACAGTTCATGGGGTTACAAAGAGTCGGACATGACTGAGTGACTAAGCACAGCACATTATTTAAGATATGAAGGGCCAGAGGAAACAAAGCAGGGGGAAAGAAAAAGAAGGGATTGTTGTTGAGTACTTTCTTCCTTTCCTAAACGTTTTAATTCTTGAGGTACTCGGTTTCCAGTCAGGCTCTATGGGAAAGGTGTGGTCGCCCAAGGTTCTCATTCATTCTTTCTAAACCATTAAGCAGCTTCAGGTATGACAAAGATCCTTGTCGGCTCTATTATCCTTTCCCTTTACCAGCATCTCAAAAGCCTTGTCAGCCTCCTCAGAAACAAATCTAGGTGTCTTTAAAAAGATTGCACATACTGCTGTTGTTCTGTTGCTTCTTCTGCCTATGGGTTATCATCTGATTACAATCTGAAACAGAAATGCAAGGCACGAAGTCCCTTATCATCAACCACACAAATATTAATTGACAAGAAAAGCAGTCTATGATGCTCTGCTCTCCCAGCTCGTCTACGATTTCTCTATGTCACTCTTTTTTTAATGTTGTCTTCTCTCTGACACAATTCTGCATCTTGATTTCTCTGTATTTCCCTCTTCCAGGATATAATTATTCTTCCCATTCTCAGAAGAAACAGAGCCACAACCACTTGATATTAATACAATCATCAGTGCTGGAGATGCCCTGAGTTAGGGGATGCTTGGCTGCTGAGTGGGAGGGATGGCAGGGTCAGGAGTTACCCAGTATGAATACTGAGGCAGGGGCGACTCCATCAGAGCACAGAATTGGTTATGTCCCAGGTATTGAAGGTGCTTTATTCTCCTTGTTCTCCCACACAACACCTCCAATATCTCTTTGTAAAGTATCTTTCATCATGCACTCTCTGCTCAAAAATTTGTCAGTCATCCAACCCCACAAATACCTATTGATTCTCCCAGGCTCTCCCCCAACCATCAGTCAAGATGATGCTGGTTTACCCCAACAATAAAAGATCAAGGCAAGTGCTATGCCCACAAGCCTCCATGCCTGTCAGAAAGCTCCCTTTTCCAGTCTCTCCAGACTTCTTCCCAGTGTGCAGGAGGAGTCCTGACTGCAAGAAGCCATCATAAAAGGCTATCGATAAAGAAAACCACAAGAAGCAGTTTTCTAATACTCTTCTGCTTTTCTGTAGTTCTGGAGCCAAGCTTTTCACTCTAGCATCAGAGTCTCTCACTGGCTTGCGGCTGTTCCCTTCCTGTCCTGTTTTTTTTCACCAGGTCTGATGTTGTTTTGCATCCCCCACAGCTGTGAGCATGTTGCCTTGCAAATACTTGTAGGCACAATGTCTTGATTTGATTTCTCCTAGGATCTCAACTTGACTGGCTTGGTTCTTAGGCTTTTGACTCACTTGACGGGTACAGGTGCCAGACTTGGCAAATAAAAATACAGAATGCCCAGCTTGATTTGGATTTCAGATACACAATAGACATTTTTATATGTTCCATGCAATATTTGGAGCATATTTATACCAAACAGTTCATTGCGCATCTGAAATTCAAACTGAACTGGGCATCCTATATTTGGTCTAGAAACCCTACTGGTGTGTCACCCAAAACTGAGCAAGGGAGCAGTCTGTATACAGTCGGTGAGAGCTGGACAACAGGATGACTTGTGTAGCAAGACTCGTAATGCCTGACTCCAGGAGAAGAGAGGATATACCGGAGTTGTCTGGTAACTTGGCATATAGGAATAATCTGTCTGGAAAGGGGCGCTTTGTCCCGCTCTAGTGAATTGAGGTGACCAATGGTATTTTATGTGATGGTGCAATATGGGTTGGGCAGGGAGGCGTGGAGGCAAAGATGAGCGCAGAAAAGTGACATTCAGCAGCCACTGCCCTTCTACAGTAGGGCAGTTCTGTAGAACCACTACAATCTAAGTGATATCTTCCATAAGATTTCCTGCTGTCTCTGCCTTGTAAACATGTCCTAAATCAATGTGGAGTCAAGGTGACTGGTGTGGTCCAGTGGGCTCCCTGTAAAGTCATCACCATCCACTAACACACCCCACTCCCTAGAGTCACAGTCTCAGATATTTTTAGACAACAGAAAAGTGAACACCTGTGACCAGAAGTCAAGAGCATCTCCAGAGATTCTGGGCAACTCCCACAGCTTCCCAAAGAGTGGGCAGCCTATTTTCTACCTAGAGGATGAGGACACTTTTTCTTCGGTAATGTGATTTCTTGGCTGGAGAGGAAGTGTTAGGCACCCTGAGATGCTCAGTAGAAATGCAAGATGATATTGTATTGTATTAATATCACTTAATGGTAGCTGTCAATGATGGTGATGGAATAAATATGGAAAAGGAAATAACTGTAATTGATTGACAGTCTGGAATCTTCCATATTTGACCTAATGAGAGAAACCTATGAGCAGCAGCTTCCAGTGCAGGCTATTAATGCAAATCATATGCACCGTACTGGCATGCTGAATTATGCAATGCCATGTGAATGTCTAATCCATTTCACCAGGCTTGTCTTTATCCAGAAAAAAAAAAAATTCACTGACATGCTGATTAGTATATTAGGATAGTTTAAGAAGTTTGGTGCTAAAGTAGGTGCCATCACGGTGTTATTAATTTAGTTCTGAACAAGACAAACAGCTCTGTGCAGCCATCAAAATCACTACATAAGTCTACAAGATAACTTTGTCAAGACTGATGGGAATTTACAGAAAAGTCTTGTGATATGTGGAAGGAATTAGCAAATAGATAAGGAGCACATCATTTTTCTAGAAAACCACTGTCAAGGACTCAGTACCCAGGCAGGACCAGACACCTGCCAAGACATCTACCAGGTCTGCACGGTCGCTTTCTCAGATGCTCAGAAACTTGTGGAAACTTAGAAGCAGAGGTAAGAGGTCAAACAAACACAGGTACAAATAAGGTTCAGGGCCTCCTCTGGGGACTCCACGGAGATTTAAGTATTGCCCAGGCATCCTCAACAACACAACACTCCCGGGGGGAATAAATCAATATATCTTATGTGGGAAGAAGTCTGCTGGGATAGAAGAATGAGTTGCCATTAATTATACATGCCAAGAATTCATAGCTTTGAAAACTCCATAGCTGTCAGCTCTTTACTCCCTGTACACATCAATTCTTAAAATTTGGATCAATAGACAACGAAGTGCCTAGACTCCTATCTATGTAACCCACAGCTTCCTACGAGTCAATTGTGACCTGACTGCTCACAGGATTCCAAATGTCCCCACGTTGGAAAGCCCTGGGATGGAAGGAAAAGAAAGAGAGGGTGTCATACACTGAAATTTTCCACTGGTGGTCTCGAGATAGTCTGAGGTCAGTACACAGATGAATTTTTTATCTAATCCCACAAAAATTTTTTGAATACCTTTTATGTTCTAAGTACGAAGCTATCCCCTGAATATATAAGCAATGCTCCTGGCCTTATAGAGATTCTATTCTTGTGGAAGAGGTAGATATGAGGGGATAATGACAAATGGGGTATGATTATTGTGAGTGTTACAAAAGAGGAAACCAGGCAATTCGGCAGGGGGCCGACTTGGTCTGGGGTGCTAGGGACTGTGTCGTGGAGGAACGGCGCTTAAGTCCAGACACCATGTTTTTATTTTTTTAATTTTAATGATCGTGTAGTAATAAAATGTATATTGGAGAAAATATGCTTGACTGACTTATGACCTCATTGTCATATATAGCAATGCACATTTTTTTCTTTTCAAGTAAACCAATTTAAATTTAAAAAGTGAGTCAATCAAGAAAATATTAACCAAATAATAGTGCGATTGGTATTCAAATACAATACAAATTGCGAGTTTGGTACGTGAATGACTAAGGTTTGGGAAACCTGTAGGAGGGAAAATGACAAGAAAGGTGCGGGCCTGCCTGGAGGGAGGGGCCTCGGGCAAAGAGCTAAATAACAAAACGAAGGTAAAGAAAGGCAGACAGAAAGTTCCTCGATGTGCTTTCCCATATGTTGTTTCATTCTTTCACTACGGTTAGTCCCCTGTGGTGTAATGTATTCCGTTGAATTTTCTGTAGAATAATTGAAGCCCTTACGAGGTTAAGTAAAACACGAAAGGTCATCCAGCAAATTAGCAGCGGAGGTAGAATCACAACGAAGGCCTTCTCTCAGCCAGTGGAGAACAGTGCCTCTTGCCTCCAAAGTTCCAAGTTTGCACCAAGATGGGAAATGAAACTTCATACAAAGCAAGCTAAGTAAAACAGAGGACGTCTAAGGAAAAAATAAAGGCTGCAATTGTTTTGAAAAACCTAACTCTGCTTTTTTGAATATTCATTGCAAGGATTGATGCTGAAGCTGAAGCTCCAATACTTTGGTCACTTCTTTGATGTGAAGAGCTGACTCATTAGAAAAGACTCTGATGCTGGGAAAGACTGAAGGCAGGAGGAGAAGGGGACAACAGAAGATGAAATGGTTGGATGGCATCACCGACTCAATAGACATGAGTTTGAGCAAGCTCTGGGAGATGGTGAAGGACAGGGAAGCCTGAAAGGCTGCAGTCCATGGGGTCGCAAAGAATCAGACATGACTGACCGACTGAACAACAACAAATTCTGTTTTTAATACTTGTGTGTCCTTTGAAATGACTCCGTTTCAGGGTCCATGTAGAAGCTTGCATAATGTTTGTTCTGTATCTTTTTAAGGAAAAGATAGTCCCCTAAAAAGCAAGGAAAGGGGAAGTCCACGTCCCACGCAGCCCAATGGCTGGTTTTCATGGGGACACAAAGGGCATTTTGTGGAAGATGGGCTTGTCCTTCTTAATATCAACTTTACAGCTACGTTTTCCCTTCTCGGCTCCCCATTACCCAATAATTCAGTATAAGTCAACCTGTCATCCATCAAGCACAAGCTCTCCTTAAACCATGGGAAAGCTAGTTCTCTTTTCGAGTCTCTGCTGATCTGGGTTTAATGAATTCCACACCCTACCCCTCACTGTATGAAGAAAGGCGGCTCCCCCAAAAGCACTTCAGGAATCCTGTCCTCTCCTGTTTTGTGGGCTGAGAACAGTCAGGAAAGTCCAGCTGCTGTTAAAGTCACAGCCCTACAAGTGCCTTGTCACCTCTCCCACCACATTTCATCGGCTCTGCCTTCTCCCTGCCCTGTCTCCCTGCCTTTCTTCTCTCCCTGACCCCAAGCATTTCACAGTTTTCAGTTCTGGGGTTAGGATTCATTTATCCAACCTATTCTGTGTCAGGCTCTGCTGTCAAAGTGAAAGTCGCTCAGTCACATCCGACTCTTTGCGACTCCATAGACTATATAGTCCGTGGAATTCTCCAGGCCAGAATACTGGAGTGGGTAGCCTTTCCCTTCACCAGAGGATTTTCCCAACCCAGGGATCAAACCCAGGTCTCCCTCCTTGCAGGCCGATTCTTTACCGGCTGAGCCACCAGGGAAGCCATACTGGAGTGGGTAGCCTATCCCTCTTTAGTGGATCTTCCTGACCCAGGATTCGAACTGGGGTCTCCTGCATTGCAGGCGGATTCTTTACCAACTGAGCTATCAGGGAAGCCCTGATACAGGCTCTGCTGTAGATCCTGGGCTTACCACACAGTCCTGCTCCCATCAAACTCATATTCTAATGGGAAGAGACAAACAGATAAACTAACAGGTTTTTAAAAATCAAATAGAAGTAATGCTATTTATGCAGGGGTATTTTTTAAAGACTGATGTGACAGTGAGTGAACAAGTGGATTCTTTACTAGAACGCCTCTCTGAGAAGATCACATTTGAGTTCTGATTTAACCCACATAAAGAGCAGTGGGGAACATTCTAGGCAGAGGCCCCAGGCGAGCTAGGGGGAATGGGGGCAGTTTCACAGAATGGACTCAAGGCCAGCATGGTGCAGGAATTCTGGTGATGTGGCCATCAGTGGCTATATTGTGGGGGGCTTTTCCATGCATTTGGAAATTTCTAATATCCCTGGCCTCCCCTCCCATTAAATGTCAATAAAGCCCCTGACTCTAACCACCACCACTCCACCCACTTTTCCCATTGCCATTTGGGCAGCTGCAATGTTGTCCAGTCAAGAAGCCCAGTGACTTAGCAATGAGCATAATTCAAAGGGGGGCCCTACAGGAAGGGGAGTGCAGACCACACAGGCTTTGTAAGCAGGCGCATTCGTTTCTGGAGACTGCTGTAACACGCTGCAAACCAGGTGACTTAGAGAAGAGACACACACTGGCTCACAGCTCTGGAGGCTGGAAATCCAAGCTCAAGGGTCTCATAGTTGGTTCCTCCTGAGACCATGATGGGGAATCTCTTCCAGGCCTCTCTCTCCTGCTTCTGTGGCCGCAGGCCTTCCTGAGCTCGCTGCTGGTTTTGCCTTACATCTTCATGTAACCGTCCCTCTACGTATGTCCGTTTCTGTACCTGAATTACCCCTTTTATAAGGACACCGGTCTTATTGGATCAGGACTCTTTTAGTTATCCCATTTTAACTTGATCATCTGCAAAGACTATTTTCAATAAGTTCACATTCACAGAAACTCAGGACTTCAATGTCTTCTGGGGAGGGCATGGTTCGACACATGATACAAGGTGAAGACTCTGGATTTTATTCTAAATGCAACCCCTTGGAGGGTTTTAAACATGTGAGTGATGAGATCTGAGTTCTGCTTTCAAAAGATCACACAGGTTTATAAGCAGAGAGAGGCTTATCCTGGACAGCAGGGGAAGAGGGATACAAGTTAGCACAGAAATCCTGGTCAGAGCTGATGCTGTCTCGGAAGAGGTGTCTCGATTCCTGCAGGTGGTCAGGCCTCTACAGCGTTGAGCCAGGCGTGGCCTCTCAATGAATTGACCAGGCAATAGACACTTCTATCTGGAGAACCTCTGCTTGCTGAGGGAAAGCTCTCTGGGGACAGTCCACCCCAAGAGGTCAACTGGAGTCTGAAGACCATCAACCCCCATGTAGAGACGAGAAAATGACTTGGACAGGTTTCTGAGGGCAAAGGGCAAAATTCAAAGGTAATTTGAGCATTCTCCCAACTGTACACAGTAATTTCTACAAGCCAAGGACCTACATCTGCCACCTTCAGCAATCAGGCCATGAGCAAGCAATGGCACCCCATCTCCCCGTCCCCCCACTCCACCCCCAGGTCCACAATGGTACTTGCCAAGGCCGCACACCGCCACTGTCTTTTCAAAGCTGTGCTGATACACATCCCTTCCAATGAACTAATAGTTCCACTTCAGTGAACAAAAGCAAGTTAACTCACGGACAGTGTGGGCTACCTTCCAAGGTTTGTCTGCTGACAGATTAAAAAGTGTGTCAACATGGCTTTATGTTAACAAATGCTGCAAGACAGAAACCTTTGTTTCGTTTTGCTTTGTTTTCATAGTTTCATGGTAATATTGGTGAACCCACCCCTGTATCCATACAAAGGCAGATGAACTATGGTATGTCAGCCTGGCTGGGGCACCTTTGGGGAAGGACACGGTTCAACCCATAACACAAGGTAGTGAATTTGGATTTTATTCTAAATGTAACCCCTTGGAGGATTTTTAAGCAAGTGAGTGATATGATCTGATTTCTGCTTTCAAAAGATCACTTGAGTTTATACATGGAGAGTGACTTATGTGGAATAGGAGGAGAAGCAGGGACACTGGTTAGCACAGAAATCCAGGCCAGAGATGATACTGGCTTGAGAGAGGGGTGCTGATCCCAGCATTTAGCCAGGCGTGGCTTCTGCGGGAATGGCAGCAGCACACGGACCCCTGACCATCTGTGAGCCTCTGTTCAGTGAGGACAAGTCCACCCAGAACCCAGGGACCATCGGCCTCGGTGCAGAGACCAGATAATGACTTGGACGGATCATGGTGACAGTGTCAGCAAACGTCAGCAATCAGCGCCTCACTCAGGCCAAAGGGTCAGCCTGGACAGCACAGCCAGGTGAGAGGGCCTGTAGTTTCTTTACTATGCAGTTTGGGGTGACGATACAGCTGTTTTAGGATGGCAACCTCACCTGTCACAAGATCCACTTTTAAGTCCCTGAATTTAAATTTCAGTATCAAAGGAGGAAGGTGTCAATGGAAGGGCTGAGGGCTAGGAGAGCGATTTGGCAACTTTTCATGAAAAGTTTAAAAGTAAATAAGATATCGTTTAATTATGTAACTAAGGCACTAACTCTGGGCCTTTTCTCACTCTCCACTGCCAGCGGCTGCCTATTTACAAAGAGTGATCAACTGGCTAACCTTGATTCAATGTCACTGGACAGGCAAGGGGACAGAAATACTCTAAAGCAGGGTCAGCCAACCATGGCCTACAGGGCAGTTCTGGCCCCTGCCTGCTTCTGTACAGCCCGAGCTAAGAATGGTTCTCCTATTTTTAATGGTTGCCAAAAATCATAAGACAAATGTAACACATGAATCACATTGCGTGTCACATGAAAATTAACATTCTATGAAATTCAAGTTTCAAAGTCCATAGGTAAAGTTTTACTGAAACACAGTCATGCTCTTTTGCTTTCTTATTAACTATGGCTGTTTTAAAAAAAATGAATTATCTATTTGGCTATGCCAGGTCTTAGTTGCAGCATGTAAGATCTTGTTCCACAAGCTGAGATCAACCCCTGCGTTGGGAGCATATTCTTAGCCACTGGACCTCCAGGGCTACTTCTATGATACGACAGCAAAGCTGAGTAGCTTTGTTAGAAGCCACACAGCCTATGAATGCTGACTCTCTGGCCTTTTATAGAAAAGGTTTGCCAACTCCTCCAGAGGTCTGAGGAAGAAATCCACTGAATCCTACTATGTGGTCACCCTGTGTTTTCAACCACTCTCCTAACTCTGTGTGAATTACTGTTTGTTTGGTTTTTTCTTTTTCATTTGAAAATACATATTGAACTCCTACTATGTGCTGGGCTATGAGCTAGGTCCAAGGGGTACACCTGGGAATAATAGCTGACAGTCTGTGCTCTCAGAGCTGAGTCCAGTAGAGGGCAGGTGTTGATGCAATAGCCTGAAGATGTTCTAGACAGGAGGTAAATGGAGATTTTACAGAAAATAGGTGAACTGGCCTCCTGTTCTGAGACAGCAAGTAAGACACGGCTAAGTTTAGATTAATGATTGATTTGGGATTTGGAGGAAATGTTGACGGTAACAATGAGACGGGAAAGAGAAAAATGCCCTACTTCCATTTCCTGAACACACCACCCTTATAACTCTCCTCAGCCCTTTACTGTACCTCTGCCTGGGGTGAATACAGAAATCCAAGGGGGTGACGAAGGGAGAGGATGCAGAGATGGGAAGGGCCAGGTGATACAGACATTTTGAGGCCCTCTGAAGGATTCTGTCTTTACCCTAAGTTTTAGTTCAGTTCGGTTCAGTTCAATTGCTCAGTCGTGTCTGACTCTTTGCAACCCCATGGACTGTAGCACGCCAGGCTTCCCTGTCCATCACCAACTCCGAGAGCTTGCTCAAACTCATGTCCGTCAAGTCGGTGATGCCATCCAACCATCTCATCCTCTGTCATCCCCTTCTCCTCCTGCCTTCAATCTTTCCCAGCATCATGGTCTTCTCCAAGGAGTCAGTTCTTCTCATCAGATGGCCAAAGTACTGGAGTTTCAGCTTCAGCTTCAGTCCTTCCACTGAATATTCAGAACTGATTTCCTTTAGGATTGCCTACCTAAAGAACATTTTACCCTAAGAACAGTGTTCTTTACCCAAAGAACAATGGGAAATTATACAAGAATATTCTTAGCAGCACTGTTCCTGCTAACAAAACTCTAGAAGCAACCAAAAGACCCGTCTCCTATAAATCAGATAAATTATGGCATATTCATAAGATGAAATATTATATTACAAAGGTGTTAAATCTACTACACCTATGTGCCACACTGTAGGTGAATCTTAGCAACGTATTATTAAATGGAAAAAGCAAGTCCCAGAAAATAACACATAGAATGATAAACTTTTCATAACATTCAAGGTAACTAAAATTTAACAGGGCACTTTCAAGGAATACGTTTAGGTAATAAAACCATAGTTAAATAAAGCAGGGGAATAATTAAATACAAGGCTCAGAAGAGTGAGTTGGCAGCATTATCAGATGGAGCTCAATGCATAAGTAGATGAACATTCTTGTTGATGTTCCAATTTTCTGTGGGCAATGGATTCATAGGTATTTATAATATTTTTTAAAAATTTAATTGCAATGAGAAGCCATTAAAACAATTTATAACAGAGGATGACATGGTCTGATCTGCAATTCAGTCTCTCCGGATGCACTGAGGTTTCCTGGGAACAGGGCAAAAGTGGAAACAGGCAGACCAGGCAAGAAGGCGCTGCAAACAGCCGCCAAGACAGGGCTCTGAGTAGAGAGATGGCGGCAGAGACGGACTGAGTCGTTCCTTTGCTCAAACTGACTTGCTTTCTCCTTCCACATTTAAAGTAAAGAAACAGCGACTCAACACTGCATTAAATGCATGGTAGGAAAGGCAGATGGACAAGAAAATAAATCAGGAGAGTGCCTTTAACCAACAGATCTCCAAGCCTTCCCACTAAAAACCATGTTATCAGATGAATAAACATAGACCCCATCTGGATAAGGATTTGGAGACCATTAGAGTCATTATCAGCAAGGCCAGCTCACTTAGAGGAGCTCACAGAAAACCCTCTTATCTCCTGGAAAAATAAATAAGAGAAAATCACCACAAAACTACACCCAAACAATGGCGCCCACCCTCCCAAACAAGTTTTCTCCCCTCACTTGTATCTCCCACCTCCACAAATGTACGGAAAATTCTCTGAAGCACCGATTCTGGGAAACTGATTTCCCAATCGGCATGTTTACTTTGGCCAGCCACTCATTTGTGGGTGCAATCTGAGGTACAAAGGTCAAGGTTAGAGTCCAGCAAAGGCAAGTGATGATTCTGATGTCCATTCTCACAGGAATGCTCTGCAAAGTTAGTAGAGGACTGTCTTCTTCATCAGGCAGCGGTCAGGCCATCAGAAGGCAACGAGCTTCAGGCCTTTCCAGTTTAAGCTGCTCCATCTCTCACGTGTTCTTTACAACGAGCGGTCCGGCCAAGGGGCCCTCACTGGCTAAGGGAGTGGGTCAGTGCCAACCTGTGAATCTGACAATACCGGGTCCATGAAGACCCTAACTGTTGGCTACCCTTTCCTAAGAAATAATTGATAATCATGCTATCAAAAGATAACAAGCAACTTACCCAGCTTAGGGGTACCCTGTTCTCTGCATCATTATTAAATGGTTCAGAATAACTCCAACTTCTCTCCCAACTGAGCAGAAGCCAATGAATGCTATTCCTGGAGGTGACCGACTCTTGTTTTTACACCCTGGTGCATCCAGCACAACCACCGCCCGACCCCCGCGCTGAGCTGAGGACAGGCCGTATCCTCTGCAGGGCTGAATGGCTTCTCTTTGTTTTCTCTTCTGCTTGGTTTTCAGTATCTGATTACTTGCTGGTTATTATGCTTATAAATCAAACAACTTCAAGGCAAAACAAAAACAAGATAATGGGTCGACCGTCCTTCCGTCCACCACGTCCACCAGCTCCATCTCCTTTACCGACAGACTCCCTTCTCTTCTTCCCTCCTCCTTCCCCAAGAAATAACACTGGCCTTATTTACAAAACAGCTTCCACTGTGTCAAGCTTTAAAGCCTTTCAAGTGAGTTGTTTTTTTTTTTAACTCTTGGGGCAGTGGCAGGTGGTGGGGGGGGTCGGCGAGGGATGTAAGATAAAAATCTGCCCCTCCAATGATATGAATAATAATAATGATAATCTTCTAAAATTTGCCAGAATGACAAAGGCTGTTAAAGCCCTAGAGAAGAACACATATTAATTCTGAGAAATTCAGAGGGTGGCTGGTGGAAGCAACATCACATACGCATGCTCCGGTGATGCTGGGGGCGGTGGAGGGGGGTGTGCGAGGTGGGGGGGGTGCAATTCTCACACAAGAGTTTCCCCGAGCACACATTTACATGCCTGCTGGAAATGGGAATCACACACACCAGTAACCTGGCGACACACAGGTGACTCATTTACATCGAGAGTTGAACACATTTGCCCCAAGTAACAGATAAACATATTAACTTGGATTGTAACTCATAGGGCTGCAGAGCTGGGAGGGGTCTAGAGATCATCTCCAGGGGTCCCCAACCCTTTTGGCACCAGGGGCCAATCTTGTGGAAGACAATTGTTCCACGGACCAGGGTGGGAAGGAATGGTTTGAGGTTGATTCAAGTGCATTACGTTTATCGTGCACTTCATTCCTGTTACTAATACATCAGCTCCACCTCAGACCGTGGGGCATTAGATCCCGGAGGCTGGGAAGCCCTGATCTTCATTTCTGTTACTAATACTTCAGCTCCACCTCAGATCCTGGGGCATTAGATCCTGGGGGTTGGGAAGCCCTGATCTAACCAAACTTACTCATGTTACGGAAAAGTAAACTGAGGCCCAGAAACCCCAAGTTAGTGGCCCCGCTGCCTCCGGGGGCAGAGCTGGGCCCACATGTTGCCGTCCTGGCTCCCAGCCAGTCCACTGTTCTCGCCAGCCTCTGTGTACCTTGGAACTTGAATGAAATGATTCTGTTATCTTAGAACAGACAGAAAAGCAATGAGGGAAACAAGATGGGGGAAAAAAAATAAATTGAAACAGAGAAAAGGATGAAGAAGATAGAGAGTGACAGAAATTACAGGACTCTCCTTCCGCCCCTATGCATCTCTATCTTTCTCTGTATCTGCCTGATCCTATTCTCTGCTGTAACCTGTTTCTATTCTGTCTCCCACACGCTGGCTCCTGAAAGAGCACAGTGTTGTTCCATTCCTTTTAAACATCCTTCTGAAGAAGCCCTGCACAAGGGCAGCTGCTGGCAGGGCTGGGAGCCATCGGAACGAATTCCTGGGACTTCTGTACCACGGTGGCTCCATGTCCACCCCGACCTCCCCCTCCACCGCCCATTAGGAAGGAGGTCCAGTCACGTAGGCCTCCGGCTCTGGCTTCATGGGCACCCCCTGAAGCTGGCAAAACTGCAGCATCTGCAGCCCCACCCCGAACCGAAGGGCTCAGAATCTACATTTTAAGGAGATGCTCAAGTGATTCACGGGGACTTTCAAGTTTGAGAAGCAATGACATGGAAAACACTGGAAATATTTCCTCACAAGTATGCCTCCTTCAGTCACAAACTTTCTTCCAGGCCCAGGGAGGAAGACGGTAAAGACTGAGTAAGATTTACAGTCTTCTTTAAAATTTTTATTTATTTATGGCTGTGCTGGGTCTTCGTTGCTGCCTGGGCTTTTCTCTAGTTGTGGCGGGTTTGCGGGGGGCGCTTCTCTCTAGCTGTGGTGCGTAGGCTTCTCACTGCGGTGGTTCCTCTTGTCGTGGAGCGCGGGCTCTAGGGCATACGGGCATCAGCAGTTGCAGCTCCCAGGCTCTAGGGCACAGGCTCGGTAGTTGTGGTACACGGGCTTAGTTGCTCTGCAGCACGTGGGATCTCCCCGGATGAGGGATGGAACCCGCATCTCCTGCATTGGCAGGAGGATTCTTTACCACTGGGCCCCCAGGGAAGCCCAGATTTAGAGTCTCTTAGATGGTAAAATCCATCCTGGGGCCTGCTCGAGAACGGCTACGCTCATTTCTCCATAGTTCACCCCATGGCACTTGTGGTTTGACCCTTTCTCCTCAGGCAGGTTGTCTTCTATGACCAGCTCTCAAGAATTCCTATGACAGGTTGGGTTTTGCAGAATTCAAAGGGAATGCTGATTTCCAATATTTCCAGCCACTCCTGAATCAAAAAAGTATAAACAGCAGGCAGGATTCAAATATTGTTTGAACTTGGCAAATTCTGTGGCAAAACAAATCTCTTTCCAAACCTTGCTGAAAAGGGAGGACTCAGGTGGTACCACTTGGGAAGTAGAGCTTCCACTGCTTAGAGGAGGCAACCTTGCACCTAAGGTTTTCCAGTGAGCAGCCTTGTTGCAAATGCAATAAAAAATTAACAGGAGAAAATTTTCAGGTGTCACTTCCCATCAGGGAGCAACAGATAAGAAATAAAAAGCATCTTATGTGAAAGCATTTCCAACTTTGAAGCTTGTGAGAGAATACTGACTTACATCTTTCTTTTTCCCAAGTGTGATGTCATCCCACGTGTCACGTTGAAACTGACAAGGATTTCTTGTTAAATAATCCCTTTGCCAACATTTGAGAATAAAATAGCCTCGCCCTTTGATCTAAATAGATATGATCGTGAGAGTTACCTTGCTTACACATCTCCAGTTAGGCTGCTCAAAATAAGATTTCTGAAATATGACAGGATGAGTAGAAGAATACACATAAAAGTAGAATGAGTAAGCTTCAAAGAGAGGGAGAGAAAGAGAACAAATTCTAGAAAGTGCATCCTATGAATACACTGCCAATGTGCGATGTGTATAAAGTATTTTACACCCTTCACAGATTTTATTTAATCTGCAGACTTTGCCAATCACGTTCATATTTATAGCTGCGTGCAACTCTTCATAACACAAAATCTACAACAAAGGACAAAACTTCTACTCCGGAGAATCTGAATTCTGTTGTTTTCCCTTCTTTCTAACACACACACACACACACACACACCACTGTCACACTAAAACTCTCCTGTGCCCACTCATGGTGCCACGTCCGAACCAGCACAACAGCTTCAGCCACCAAGACTAAAAGCAAATCTCTCTCCCACGTTGGATTCCCCCTTGTCACACGGAGACATTAAGCTTGGCTTCTGAATTAGAAATACTCAGGGGGAAAAGAAAGCGTCAGGATGGAAACAAAACCCGAAAGTTACCGCTTCACTCCCTGCAGTGCCACCGTAACAGGAGACCCACACACACAAACACACACACTCATGCCTGCATAGGTTTCCTGTGCCTTCAAACTGTACTTTGCTCTGTTTTTTGTTTTTGTTTTTTTAAAACTTTGAATCCACCACTGCAACACTGAAAGTCTGAAGCAATTCTAATCTGTTTCATATCTGAACTGGCTCCAGGCAACACAAGTAAATTGTTAAGTGAGTTCCATCCTGCTATAAAAACCAGCAAACCTGAGCTTGACGTCTTCTTTTCATAATGGGCAGGTTGACTGTGGCCAGGGCCCAGTCCTAAACACCTGAGGGTATTTTGTCTCTTCACAAGACGTCTCGGGGACACAGAGAGGAAAACTACTTTAAGTAAGGAATAAGCCCTCTGAAATGGAAAGTCACCCAGGAAGGGGGTGCTTGGCTCACTGCCACTGTGCAGAGGTGTTTTCAAAACCAATTACAGCCCAGCGCATGGGCAGCACCCCGGCCCTCCGCTGGACTGCTTACACCAACAAGCTGGGCGGGGCTTTCCTGGACACCCCTCATTCCTGGGAACGAGGGGACAGTCTACTGTAGAAGCCTCTGGAGAAAAGAGAGGATTCCTTTGAAAAAGGACATCTTTTACTTTCCCATCTGTTTCTTCTCACAGTACAATTTGCGGTCAAATCGGGTCTTACAACATTCTGGAAAACGATTTAGCACTTTTCTCCTGTAAAGTTTGAATATGTGAAGAGAAAACGGCTTATTTGTATAACCTCTTTCAGCGTGGACAGGGCTGGGGGAGCACTCCCCAGCAGATTCTACATAAGAATCTGCTATAAATAGAAAGGGGGTGAACAACTTTCGAAGGGGACTAAAAGGACATCCCCTCTCAAAGAAAAGGGTGTGAACTGAATGTGTTTTCAAAAACTGCAAGTGTCCCGGTCTCTGCTGAAAGCCAGTGAGGTTTGGGCCTGATGCACAGAATGGCCCCAAGTGGAAGGAGAGTGGATGGCCTCTGTCACGTGGCTATGGGATCTTCTGAAATGGTGAGGTTTGGTCTTCAAGGTCAAGCTACTGGGATGTGGAAAGAGGTTAGGGTGGGCACTCAGTCACAAACGACTTGAAACTTTTATATGAATCCAAACAAAAGGAAGAGAAAAGCAAAGAGATTTTTTTCAGCAGCTGTTAAAATATGACTTGGGCCTGCTCCTGGCCTCCCTCTCCTCACATTAGCCAGCGTCGGCAGGGTGAGCTTCCCGAGTGGAGAGGTAATCAAGCTACAGATGTGCCTCCGCCACGGGGCTCAAGTCACCAAAAGAGCCATACCACCTCCATCACCACATCCCACGCTCCCTGGCTCACCCCCAGCAGAAGACACCCCTCGCCCCCCTCCTCCTCGCCAAAGCCCCAAGGTAAGCCAAGCAACGGCCGCTACAGCACAGTCCAGCTTTTTGTTTCCAAATAAGTTCTAAAGAGAAACTGAAACTGAAATCTCCTGCAACAAAATGGACCTTGTGAAAGGAACACCAGGTCCTTGCAATGACGGTGTTGTACCCCCAGCCAACAGAGAAAGGGAAGAAACAAAAGAGACAGAGGGATTGCTTAAATGGACAGGGAAGTTTCCCAGATGGTGTCAAAACCTTGATGAAATTAGAATGTTACAGTCTGAAACTTGAAAGTTTTAAGCCCATATCACATTATATCATAAGAAGATATAAAATCTAACTTTTAAGTTAATATAATTTTTAAAAGTTTCATTTTTAAAATGCTTAAGTGCAGGGATGTTTTTGTTTGTTGGGGGGTAGGGGGGAGTTGGTCAACTGGAAAGCTCCAATTCCTGCTGTCCGGTTCCAAGTTAAAGGCCACTAGGTTGTTTTAGAGATAAGATAGAGATAAGTAGAGATACTCTGCTTATAAAGTACTTCAGCCTTCATCTCCGATCAGCTCCAATCCTCCTCCCCAGTGTGCTGGCCTCACCAGAAAGGGGACTTCACAAGGCCCCAGATTTCTGGAGGCTGGAGCTGACCCAGCAGGAGAAAGCTGGGCACAGAGAACTCCCCGTTCTACCAGGGCAATGTGAGCTGAATGTGTGTGCACCCTGAGGCTCATTCGTTGAAACCCTAAACCCCAGAGAGATGGTATTTGGAGGTGGGGCATTTAGGAGATAATGAGGGTGGGATTCGTGGTTTTATAAGAAAAGGAAGACAGATTCTGTCTCCCTTCCTCTCTGCCCTCACCCCTTAACCACCAAGAAAAGGCCATGTGAGGACACAGTTAGAATGTGGCTGTCTACAAAGTCACCAGAACCCAGATCTGCCAACATCGTGATTCTGGACTTTCAGCCTCCAGAACCATGAGAGAGAAACATCTGCTACTTAAGTCCCCATCTGTGGGACTGCAGCAGCCTGAGCTAAACACGTCCCTCCCGCTACGGTCATTCAGCTGCCGCGGGAGGTCACCTTCCTCCTCTGCTGAAAATAATCCATGCCTCGATCACGCCCAACCGACCTCTACTTCCTTCCCGCTAAAGATCATGGGATTGAGCTTCTGGCTTCTGGTAGGGAAATACAGAAACAGAAAGTAAGTGTGTGTGTGTGTGTGTGTGTGTGTATTTGTATACGTGTGTGTATGTGTGTGTATACGCAAGGCAAAGAACACTCTCTTTCAAAAACTGTGTGTGTGTGTGTGTATGTGTACATGAGGCAAAGAACACCCTCTCTTCCAAAAACCAGCTAGAGAAACAGAACAGCCATAGGCAGGTTGCCCTGAACATCATTCCAGACAGAGGTACATAGGCTCTATGTGCTTGGCCTCCTCTCGAGTTATCTTTCTAACACGTGTGCCGAGTCTGGTTCTTATAAATACCCTCTTGAAGAGGGTGAAGAGGTCATCCTCATTCACATCAGCAAAGACAAGAGGGCATTTGGTTGGGCTTGTCTCCATCAGTGATCTACTTTTGAAACCTCCCAGCCACAACAAGCTTCTTTGTTATTGAAGTGAGATGTTTTTGGAACATGGAGCCACGGAAAATACACAAAGTCAGGGTACATCCAGGCAACACAGAACTCTTGCACTTGACAATGCAGTTACATTTCAACAGTCAGTTCAGTGAGAGCTGGCGGGGTGGAGAGCAGAAGGACAGGGTCCAAACTGCAGATGTAGTCTCCACACTACTTCCCCCTACCTGTCCCTAAACAGGGCCCATTTCCACACTGCCTGGAGTTGTATCTCTAGGCTACACCAGGTATTAAGCCTTGGTTTTCTCAAGCTTTCCCAAGGTCAAAAGCATCATGAAGGATGCTGTTACAAGGAAACCTCAGTTGCCATGGCCCCCACATGCTGCAGTAGAACATGGAGGTATGAGGAGGAGGAGGTGTGGTCTGGAGAAAAATGTTGAGAGAAGAGCATTTTAGAGAAGAGGGAAGAGCTGAAGAATGTGAGGTGTGTGTAGGCCCCAGACCTCCAGGGAAAGAAAAGAGAAGACTTACTGTGTAGACAGATGGAGAGCCTAAGGGAAGATTAAATATAACTCTAAGTGCACTAGGCCCTCAGAAGTTTCTGAAATGTTCACAGGAGGGTGTGAAGGAGAAGACCTAATTCCACAGACAGGGGAACATTTGCTGCATCTTCTAGATGGTTCTGTCTTGGGACATGGGCCCCACAGGCTATGTCCTGCTGTCTGGACAGGACTCAAGAGCATCCAGTCAGGATGGTTTCATCAGGTCAGATCTACTGGGAACTGCTCACGTCTTGTGTGACAGAAAAGTAAAAGGAGGGCAGGAACTCCAGGGCAGGAACTGTGCTCTGCTTGTCCTGTTTCTACAGCCCTGTGTCCAGCCTTCATGAGCCTATGGTTCTTCGGTGCTCTCAATTCTTTCTTCTCTGTGGGCCTCCCTGCCCCCAATTTCCCTGTTCTTTCCTTTATATTCTGATTTTTTTAGTATGCAAGAGTGGTCTTGTCTCTGTCCCCAAGATAACCTGAGTGGTCTCCAGACCCTTTTCTCTTTGCCTCTGAAGAAGACTGTAATGGTGGTCATCTGTCCCCAGGGTCGTCATCACCCAACTCTGACGGATGCTTGCAAAAGAATTCCTGACTGGTGGGTCAGGGAAACCTTTCCTAACCTTAGATGTGGAATGCTGATGGATATCATCATGCTTGATCGTTCCGGGCACAGTTTCATCTTTGGTCCATAGGGGGCCCTTCTCCTGTCTTTCTGTTTTTTGTTTGTCTATTGTCTTTGTCACCATTATCCCCATTAACTCCTCCCCACAGGCGATTATTCCAATGTGTTTAACATCCATCTTTTCGCCCATGTGCTCTCTAGCACAGGGTTTATTGCTCTTTGGTGTACGTGTATTTGTAACTTACAGAAATGATTTGTACTGAGCCTTTTATCTGTTTCTTACTTTTTTCAACCAACAATATGTTTTTTAAGAGAATCTGTGTTTATATTGGGGCTTCCCTGGTAGCTCATCTGGTAAAGATTTGCTTCTAATCATGGCATGATATTTTTAGATGATGTAGGTCTACCATGCTTTACCTGATAATTCTCCTGGGGATAGACAGACAGTCTCTAACTCTCAGTTTCCCTGTCCAGAGCAGTGGGGAAATGTCTCTGGGATATATATCTGCATGTATACCTGCTAAGTTGCTTTAGTCGTGTCTGACTCTTTGCAACCCTATGGACTGTTGCCCGCCAGCCTCCTCTGTCCATGGGACTCTCCAGGCAAGAATACTGGAGTGCGTTGCCATTTCCTCCTCCAGGGCATCTTCCAACCCAGGGATCGAACCCACATCTCTTACATCTCCTGTACTGACAGGCAGGTTCTTTACCACTAGCACCCCTGGGTGCTAGATATATTGACTATATCTATCTATCTATATAGAGATATACAGACTTGGAGGTATATATCTAGTCACAGAATATCTGGGTTACAGTTTATGTAAATGTTTAATTTACTTAAGCAGTGCCAGATTACTCATTAAAATGGCTACAAGTCAATCTACACTCAATCAGAGGTGCATGAGAAATCCTAGATAACCCAACTCTCATTCTCCATCATCAGCTGACATCAGCGATTGTTTTCCTAATGTTTTCCAGTCCAAGTTCATGAAAGCAAAAATCTCATTGTTCTTATTTGCATTTCTCTGCTTATTGATATATGTGAGTGTTTCTCTATGTTTATTTCCTTTTAGGCTTTTCTCCTTCCTAAAATGCCTGTTCATAACTTTGTTTGTTTTTCTGTTGGAGTTGATTTGCAGACCTACATTGCTTACACTATACATCCTTTGTCATTTTGAAACATTGCAGATATCTTCTTCCACTTGAGTCTGTGTCCACCTTCGAGTCTTCTGTTCCATTAGGTCTATATGTGCTCTTGTAAATACTATTTGTCTTACTATGGCTTTGTTGAATGTTTCAGTATCTGAATATATAAGTACTCATTTTTACTTTTGTATTTCTTTTTTATTTTTCCCTTAGCTATTTGTGCATCTTTCTTATTTTATAAATTTATTAAGATCCCTCCCAAAAATTCCAGCTAGACTGCTGATTGAAAGTGCATTGAGATTATAAATTAATTTGGGAGAATTACAACCTTTATAATATTAAATTGTTCATCCAAGAACATGATATTTATTGATACAATTTTCTCTGTCTTTTATTAGAGTATTAAAGTTTTTCCCCATGGAGGTCTGATATAATCTTGGTTAAATCAATTCCTAAATATTATGTTGTTTTTGTTACTATTGGAATGGCATCTTACTTTTTTAACAAATTTTCTGGATGAGTTAACTGTGAAAAGACCAGGATAGCCATAGCAGGAACTGAAAAGGGAACTTTCTTGTCTGAGTTATTCCTTCTTGCTGAGAAGGGGAGGAGGTCATCCTGAAGCAAGGGAGCATCCCATCTTGAAGCTCCACCTCACACATTTCTCACTTTCTCTTCAGTTCCCCTTCTTTTCCATAGTCCTCTTCCTCAAGTCTCCCAAGAGGAGCATTCGCTCCTTCTAAAAAGTCCAGCCCTTTCAACCAGCCGAGGACTCCAACAAAGTGCCCTTGTACTCTTGCTTCTTGCAGATGCTCAACTTCAGCTGATACAAGCGGAGTGTGAGGGCACGAGGAGGGCATGAGTGTGGCCAGGGATAGCTCCAGTTCTGGGAAGGGGGAAAAGAGTGGGTGCCCGGTTCCGGTTTAATATCTTAATCACCACCAAGAAGCACTCTGGCTAAGCCCCAGCTGGTTTCCTTAGTAATCGCAAAAAGAACACCACCTAGACAACACTGGAGACATCACAGTGTTATGTGAAGTGAAGAAGGGCATTCTCACAGTAATGTGACTTTGACCTTGCCCCTTGCAAAATAATGGGCGGGGGGCCTCCTCCTCTTTCCTGGGCCCACAGGTTCTGCAACAGTCGTCACAGCAGCTATAAATGGCTCTTTCCATCATCCTCAATGGACAGCCCCAGCTCTAAGTAAGTTTTCTGGTTTGTTTTCTTTTGATGCTCAGGAGCCCTCTGCTAGGTGGGGTGAGTGTTAAGGAGCAGGGAGAGGTTAACCTCCCAGAATCTCTCTCCTGACCCTAGCAATGCTTTGGACACAACGGGATCCAAAACTTCCTTTCTCCCTGCCACTCCAAGATCAACCTAGAAAAGACTACATCCTAAAGATAAATTTCTACAGGCTTCAAGGAGACAACGGTGAGAATACAAAACATTAATGAAGCTCAGTTGCAAGGGAACGCGATCGTTTACAGTTTTACCAAATTCCCAGTTTGTTGTTGTTCAGTCACGCAGTCGTGTCCAACTCTTTGCGAGCCCCATGGGCTGCAACATACCAGGCTTCCCTGTCCTTCACTGTCTTCCGGAGTTTGCTCAAACTTACGTTCATTGAGTCGATGATGCCATCCAACCATGTAAGCCCGATCACTCTAAACCTGAAGAACATGCCCCTTGCTGAAGACGTTAGCTTCATTCATTCCTATAGCTGTTCAGTGCTCTTCTGCCTTCAATCAGACCATTCTCCCTTTTTACCCTTCTTTGAATCAGGCTCTTAATAGCCTTCAAAACCACCCCTGGTTTGAGAACCACTGAATAAGAGACACAACTTCAAATTGTAAAGTTTACAGTGAAATTCAACAGGATTTTAAAAGCCAACCCTTTCAGGGCCCTTTATATGCCTCTGTTTTCTCAGCAGAATTCACCACTTTCTGTCCTAAATCATTCAGTGCTGCCCTTGGGCAAACACACCCATCATATCCAATTAGGCAAAGCCAGGAATCTCAAGGAACCCAATTCTCTCCTCCTTCTTTCCCCTCTTACACTGAACTGTGGCTGAACACAGCGTTTTGGTGCTTAAATATCCTCAGCCTCACAGCTTCCCTTAAATCTGCTCACACTCCACCTCTGCTGCTCAGTCATGTCCAACTCTGCGACCCCATGGACTGTAGCCCTCCAGGCTCCTCGATCCATGGAATTTTCCAGGCAAGAATACGGGAGTGGGTTGCCATCTTCTCCTCCAGGAGATCTTCCAGATTCAGGGATTGAAACCATGTCTCTTGCACTGGCACGTGGATTCTTTACGAATCGCATCACCTGGGGTCACCTCTGCACTTACGTCTACAACTCCACAGTGAGCTCCACGTGGAGGATGCATATCTGTTAGACTGCTTCTGGGCTCACCCCACACATTCCCTGGTGGCTCAGACGGTAAAGCCTCTACCTGCAAGGCGGGAGACCTGGGTTCGATCCCTGGGTCGGGAAGATCCCCTGGAGAAAGAAATGGCAACCCACTCCAGTACTCTTGCCTTGAAAATTCCATGGATGGATGAGCCTGGTGGGCTATAGTCCATGGGGTCAGACATGGACTGAGCAACTTCAGTCATTCCCCACACAGAGGTCCAGCCTCAGGAGTTCTCAAAACATGTCCAACTAACGGGCCCAGTCAATTGCTAAAGCTTCCTTGCGCGTCCGGGGTGTGGTGGCAACCCTTCCACTCAAACCCAGTTTCTTGGGCGAGCCGTTTCATTCACGGGCAGGGAAAAACTGGAGACAGAGGGAGTGCTTGTCTGTGTAGTTAACTCGGTGCACTGTATGTTTCCTGAATCCCCGGGGTTTCACCTTTTCTCTTTGAAGAGGGGAGTCCTGTTAACATGGTCTCCTGTCACATAAGGATTTACTCACATCCGAGTGTGAAAGGGAGACAGGCTCCAGCCTCTACTACTGGTGCCCACGGAGGGCTATCGTGGCCTGGAGGACTGAAAGCCCCTGATGAACAAACCATTCCACCTTCTCATGAGAGGCGCATTGTCATGTCTTCAGCAGCCTGTGAGGAAGAGGCCCTGCTGGGCTGGATGGAGAAAGCACTGGCAATTAATTGAGAGAGTTGAATTGTTAACATTCTCTCCACCGTGTCCCGGCACAGGGCTCCAACAGAACTGCTGGAGAAAATAACCAAATAAGGTGGGGTGGGCGGAGGGTGGAGAAGGGGAGAATACTTTTTATTAAAATCCCAATCAAGCCACTTTAGCACCTTTTCCCCACAAGGCGCTGCTTGGAGGGCAGAACGCTACACTTTTGCACACTCTTTTCATGACAGATCTCCGCTCTGTCCTGCAACCTGAAATTATTTGCTTTCCTTGGGACACTTTTGTGTGTGTGGGGGTGGGGGGGCGGTGTTGAAAAGCTCATATGCTGGATCCTCAGAAGAGCATATGTTTGCATTATAGTATGTCTGACGATATGAATTTCTGTATATGGGCACACATATGTACATACCATGTGCGACAGACATGTGTGTGTGTGTGTGTGATATAACAGTAACAGAATTCATAACAGATAACGCATACTGTCCTTTTCTTTTTCTTTCTTTTCTTTCTTTTCTTTCTTGCTGTTGGGATGAAAAAGAATTGTCTGTTTCTTAAAAGTGGGCCTTAGGTTTGAGCCTAGGAAGTAGTATAGTGTGCGCTCAGTCATGTCCAACTGAGACCTCATGGACTGTAGCCCAGCAGGCTCCTCTGTTCAGGGAATTTTCCAGGCAGGAATACTGGAGTGGGTAACCATTCTCTTCTCCAGGAAATCTTCCTGACCCAGGGATGGAACCCACATCTCTTGCATCTTCTGCACTGGCAGGTGGATTCTTTACCAACTGCGCCTAGGAAAACTCTCCTCATATAAAGACGGCTGTGATCAAAGACACCTATTAGAACGTATGTGCCAGTCTCCTTTCTGGAACTGCCCTCCAATCTCCTGCCGTGGTCACAGGGAGATTCCAATCGCCCTGTCTGTTCAATATGGTCCTTTAGCCCAAGTCAAGCTGACTGGGACAACAGAAAGAACCAGGCCCATCCCAGAACAGTGAGAATCTCGCATTACAGATCCCAGGACTCCAGGATAGGAATTACGTGGTGGACACCAGTGTGTGTCTGTGTTCTCCACCATGTGGACTGAAGCGATAGAGAAATCTTCCTACTGAAAGAAGAAGAAAAATAAAGCAAGCACACACAAAGAAATGGAAAAGCAAGACGGAGGAAAACTGCTGCCTGAATGCCCAATGGCCCATAGCATCTTGCCTCTGGGGCCAGCCTGTCCAGGTGATTTCTGAATCTGGAGTGAGCATCCATTCACTAAAGTTGATGGCAAGGAAGAGAGGTCAGGAAAAGAAATCCCACTGAGGATCTCAAGAAGGGCATCATCCTGGGAGAAACACTCCTTTGTATCCTCTTTAACCATATTTCCACCTTAACATGAACTTATGGCAACAAAACGAATCATCAAATACATCTTACTCTGAGTGAAAGTATCAGTGTATCACTGACATGATGAAATTTAACCCATATCAGCATAACTACTCAGAAGTTCTATGTGCAATATACTTAATACACTTTTACTGAGAAACCTACAAATATAAAGTGTAGAAGAAAAGCCAACTTTTTGGTGAACATACCAGACATATCCCTAAATACTGAAATTTATAGAAATGCAGTCATCTGAGTGTCACTGAAAGGACTGGCTGACCCCAAATATCCCCCACCCTTTCTAACCACCATGTTGCTACCAGCAAATTCCATCATCATCATTATTCCTGTTTATTACGAGTCCTCTGTTTCCAGGAATCGTCTCATAAGGTGTAAATAGCGTGTGGAAGGTTTTACACACTAAACCAGTAACACAGTAGTATGGATTTACTCTTCAGATTAGTTGCTTGATCTTTTAAAAGCGTGAGGATCCGAGCTATTAGATGGTAATCTATAATGGGCGAGAAAGCAGACCTCTCATCTTGGAGAGAATTATTGAGTCCTCCACCATATGTCTGAGATTCTTTTGCTGATACATAATGAACGTGGCCTGTTCTTTCCTTAAGAAGCCAGAGCAGGCAGACACAAGTACGAGATATCGTGATACAAGCAATAATTAAGGTGCACTCTTAATACAATAAAAGCACCTGGGACCGGATAGGGTGAGTGTGGAGTTTCATGGATGAGATATAGCTTGAGTACAGGTAGAAGTCCATCAGGACACCGGCCTGTGCACACAGGTTGCACGCTTAGGAGACCTGCAGCATGAATTTGATGTGACTTACCATCAAATACAAGTGGGAAGAGGTTAGAAGGAGTAGATGAGATTGAAACTATTGGAGGTATATCATAAAGGCTCTTAACATACAAAGGAATTCTGATTTTTATTAAATATACACCACCACCACTCCCCAGAATCATTACTAACTCTAATGAGCTACCTGCCAGCCAAGGCAAAATATGTGGAGCTAACATTTAGGTAATTTTATGGTTAATACTTTGGGACTCTCTGCATTAAACCTCAACTGAGTACCTCGTTCAGGCATGCTAAGGTCCACATCTGGGTGATGCTATCCATGGCTACATCTCAAAACATAGCAACGTTTGTGTTAGGGTGAAAAGCTACCCACTTTTGTTCATAATTAAAGGATCATTTCAGTTCAGTTCAGTTCAGTCGCTCAGTCGTGTCTGACTCTTTGCGACCCCATTTAGGGCTATTCAAAACTAGTCTTTGTAATACGTTTTGGAGAAGAGAAAAAGTGATTTTTTTTAAAGCAAAGGATGCCATGGACAAAGGTAACAAATAACTTTTTGAAAGAATATATTTGCAATGTTAAAACCAACAAGGGACTATGATCTAGAATATATATATCACTAACTCCAGCCAACCTGTAAATCCAGGTAGTCATTCTGGAGAGAATCTGGCAGTACTCAGACAATGCAAGGACATATATATATCCACTGTGACCCAGCAAACCTGCCCCTGAGTCCTAGGGCATCTGTGCCCCAGATCCTCGGGGATTCTTCTCTTAGTCAACAAGAGCATGTGTTTTTCACCAGGGTGTTGGTGGTAGTGGGGAGTGGGAAGCAGTCACTGGGGGAACAGATGAGTAAAATAGGGATGATGCCCAGAGCAAGGAGGCTGCCTGTTAACGTGCCAAACAGAAAACATAAGAAGCACAGTGAGGTTTCTTATGTGCCATTTATGTAAACGTAGAACACATGTTCACAAAACAGAAATACATGTTTTAGAAGGATACACGCAAATAAAGTAAAGACATATAAACACATAAAACTGATGGCCTATGGAGAGGACAAAAATGGGGGTGGGGAATGGAAAAAAACAAAAACATCCCATCAATCATGAGATGGGCCTTCTAGAAGAGACTACAGTGTGCTGTGACTGAGCCTCTGCACCTGAGCTGCAGAAACAAACAAAAAGGGGGCAGGAATGCCACAAGGGTCTCAGGCCCTTGAAGACAATGTGCACTGGGCTCCCTTCCTAATCCCCGATGGCAACCAGCCCCATGTCTTATCTTTGGGCCACGTCTGCTCTTTGGACAATGGATAGTTGACTGATAGATGTATAAACAAATGGGGGAATAAAAGACACAGACAATCTAATGGAGGGTGGCCAGGAGACATGGAGCCAGTCTCCATAAATAAAGATGACTGATGCTCTCGACATGCCGGGCACCATGCTAGATCCGGGAATGAAATGAATAAGGAGTGAGACAGTCCCTGTCCTCCTGCAGCATTGTTGAGCTGGGGAAATGGATGGGTCGGTAGCAGTGATGATGCTGTGCTGACGGCTACCATAAAGATCAGGCCTGGGGTCAGTGAAGAGGGGCTCCTAAGACAGTTGTGGACGTTCAGGAAGATGCCCCAGAAGAGACTGCACTGAGTCCCAGAAGATAAGTCAGAGTTACACAAGCAAGGAGGAGGGAGGGAGGGGGCGCATAAGAGACAGCAGAAATCACATATGCTCGGGTGCCTGGAGTCAGAACTTCACTTCAGAAGGGCCTGTCTTCCCAGCCTTAAGACATAACATCGCAGTTGTTTAAACAGACGAAGCTGCACAGCATTTATTAGTGTTCTCAAGGCCTCTTAATCAAACAAAGAACTGATGCTTGGCTAAGGAAAAAAAAACTTTCAGTTCTCTTTTTCAGAGCAAGCAAATGTGCACACCCGAGTTGATTTTGCCCAGAGCCGTCCACCAGGAGATGAATGCTTATCACCGTCCTGTGAAACCATCTCAATTCCACTGAAGCAAGAGAGAGAATTCTGAACAGAATGGCTTTCAACCTGCCAAGCTAGTTCACCTTTCTAGAGTTTTCCTTTCATCGCATGATTATAAGTCTTAATTTATATATCAGCAAGGATGCTGGCAGCTGATACACTTGACAAGTCTCACTCTGGAAATGTTATCATGTGTCTGTAGGGCTTTGGGTTTGTACTGGCTTGATGAGCTGAACTGAAGAAGCACACATATGCCTGTGCAAGGAACACCATCCAGGGGTTGAACGTGCACTAGCGTCTCTTGCAGGCCTCATTGAAACCATGCAGACGCCTGGGGCCCACCCAGGGGACTGGTTCAGTCTCAGTTGGGGTTTGAGAATTTGCATTTCTAACATGTTCCCAGACAAGCTGATGCTGCTGGTCTGGCGACCGCATTTGAGAACCACTGAACTATTCTAATTTTACTGATGAAGAAACTGAAACTCAGAGAATGTAGGGGGAAAGCAAACCTATACTTCTCCTCCTGTGCTTCTCCTTTACTCTCACACAACTACCACGCTCACGACACTGACACCAGATGTGTGGTTTTTTTCCCACACCAAGCAACTCTGCAACACCAGCTGGGTGTCCTGCAACTTCACTCAATTCTGACACTCTCACACTGTCAGATGCCACAGGTGAAGGGCTCAGTCCCACACAACTGGCTCTCCCTACCCCCCTTCAAGTGCCAATCGCAATGTCACTTGTGCTTCTGACCCACTAGCTATAAATCAGAGGTTCCCATAATCCCCTCTTCAGATTTGATTAATTGACTAGTGCAGCTCCCAGAATTCAAGAGCCTACTTTACCAGTTTATGATGAAAGGATGATAAAGGACAAGAATGAACATCCAGATGAAAGAGATGCATAGAGCAAAATATTCGGGAACGGGCACCAAGTTTCCATCCTTTTCCCTGAGCATCACACACACACACACAATACCTTCACATGTTCACCAAGCTGGAAGTTCTCTGAACCTCGCACTCTGAGGAATTTTATGGAGGCTTCCTCATATAGGCATAATCAATCATTAGCTCCATTTGCAGCTCCTCTCCCCTCTCTGGAGAATGAGGGCATGGGGCTGAAAATTTGCAGCTTCTAATCAAGGCCTTGTCTTTCTGGTGACTAATCCCTACGCAGCAGCCCACCAAGAGTCCTCCCATTAGAACAAAAAAATACTGTGAACACCCAGGAAACTCCAAGAGACTTAGGAACTCTGTGCCAGGAACCAGAGTCAAAGACCAAATATGAAAACAAAAGATGCTCCCAGTTCTCTTATCGCTCAGGAAACGACAAGAGTGTTTTAGAAACTCTGTACCAGGAACTGGGCACAGAGACTAATATATATACATTTTCTATTATCTCACAGCAAGCAACTTAAGTGAGATCATACAAATTCTTGTCGACCCAGCCCAGATTTTAAGAGAATACAGTAAATGAGAAGCAAAGAACTATCAAGGAAAGATCAAACCAGTCAATCCGAAAGGAAATCAACCTTGAATATTCATTGGAAGGACTGATGCTGAAGCTCCAATACTTTGGCCATCTAATGCAAAGGAAACTCACTGGGAAAGACCCTGGTGCTGGGAAAGACTGAGGGCAGGAGGAGAAGGGGGCAACAGAAGATGGGATGGTTGGATGGTATCATCAACTCAATGGACATGAGTTTGAGCAAACTTCAGAAGATAGTGAAGGACGGGGGAGCCTGGTGTGCTGCAGTCCACAGCATTGCAAAGTCAGATATGACTGAGCGACTGAACAACAACAAAAAGAACTACAAAGATTTTCAAATGAAGGAGATCTCGATTAGTGGCTCATAGGTATGTATGAGACATTTTGTCTGGGTCTTACAAACTACTTTCTTCACCCTTCATCCAAGAAGAACACCAAGTTTGGGGGCCCTGGGGGTTCACCAGCAAGAAAGAAAGAGGAGGCAGAGACTGAGGATCGACAAAGTCCTAGAGGTCCCCACAGGTCAGACTGCAGGCCATACTTGGCACTCTGTCCCCAAGCACTCCATCAGACTGAGGAAACTGGGGAGGACTCTGCCCGGCTGACACTGGGACAAGATGAAAATGCGTTCCTGCAGATAAGCTCAGAAGGGTCTGCTCCACCCGTCGGCCTCCAGTGCCTAAGGAGGACGGCCTCGCATGTCCCTGAAGCCCTTCAAGGCACAAAGCAATCAGCGCCAGCCTCCCTCCCTATTGTGCCCCTGCCATTGTGCAGGCACTTTCGGGGAGAATGATGGCCAGAGCAGTTGAAGGACTTGCCGAGCTCAACAAACGGTGTGTGTTGGGGGGGCGTGGGGGCGGGGGTGGCAGAACTATACAAAAAGAGCTACTGCAGGCCTGTTGACCAGTGAAGGCTTAATGGGCTTAGAGAGAAAGGGCAGGAAGTCTGTGCTTTCACTCTCATTTGTCAGCCTCGCGGCGAAGAGTCCAGACGGATAAAGATTCTGGTTTGTCACCCTGGTTTCGTTGTCCACGGACCCCTCTTCGTCTTATGAGGAATTTGATGGGACAGGAAAGTAAGTCATCACCGGGGGCCCTCGCCATCAGCGATGTCAGTCATTGAGCTGGAGGTGCATTGTTTAGGCATTAGGAGTTCAGAGGTCAAGTCTTTCTGTTTATTACACCTCTAGCCCAGAATGCAATGGCACCCCACTCCAGTACTCTTGCCTGGAAAATCCCATGGATCGAGGAGCCTGGAAGGCTGCAGTCCATGGGGTCGCTGAGGGTCGGACACGACTGAGCGACTTCACTTTCACTTTTCACTTTCATGCATTGGAGAGGGAAATGGCAACCCACTCCAGTGTTCTTGCCTGGAGAATCCCAGGGACGGGGGAGCCTGGTGGGCTGCCGTCTATGGGGTCGCACAGAGTCGGACACGACTGAAATGACTTAGCAGCAGCAGCAGCCCAGAATGCTCAGGATATCTAAAAGTCTTAACTGAAATATCATTACCAGATTATTTCCAGTGGAACTCATAAAATTATTATTACCAAGATGGAAACATGTTCTGCAAGAAGCACAATTTTGAATTCCACCAAAAACAATAGTTCTGTCCCATGACCAGTTCTATTCAATGAAATGTCACAAGAGAATGATTCCAGCGCTGCTGAAGAACTGGTGTCACTTTAAAGCAACAAGTTCTAAGTTTGCTTTTGGTTTTCTTTCAAAGCTGTATAGATACCAAATTTTTCTTCAGAGGTTTCTAGTCACAGTGTGACTTAAGAGGAGGATTTAAGTATTTTATTCCAAACGGATTATAGTTTTAGCTGACTAGCTAGACACTGAGCAAGCCATGCAACAACAAATATTTCATTTTATTGAGCAAAACCAATTGTCAATCTAATTTTGAAAGCTGATTGCTGGTGGATAATTATGGGGATATGACCAGTAGCCTGAGCTACAGTACACCTGGCCACCTATGGCCACTGGTGAAAAGGGTGGAGGAATCAGGACCAATTTGCTCAACACAAAAATGTCCTACATGTTGGAAACTAGGGATTCCAAGGTTCGCTCCAGAAAGTGAAACTCTCTTTACTTCACCTTTATTTCTGATTTTAACAGCCTAGTTCAGAATTTGGAAAACTGAGGCTCCCAGACAGTAGCAGACACCACAATGAACCAGCCTCATATTGTGCTATGCTGGTGTTGTTCTTGTCTCTATGTTGTATCCGACTCTTTTGCAACCCCAGGTACTGCAGCCCGCCAGGGTCCTCTCTCCATGGGATTTCCCAGGCAAGAACATTGGAGTAGGTTGCCATTTCCTCCTCCAGGAAAACTTTCCAACCCAGGGATAAAAACGGCATCTCCTGCATTTGCAGACAGATTCTTTACTGCTGAGCCACCAGGGAAGTCCCGTATTGTTTTATAAAGAGAATTAAAACCTCCCTCCAAAATTAAGCCCATTCCTGTGGTTTGCATCCTTCAGCCTGCCCTTCCGGCCCACAACAGCGTGCACACAGACAGAACTCTGATGTGGTTTTAGGTTTTCAAGGGTCATCACCTGACCACCCAAGACTTGTGTAAAAAATGCCCTCTATAAAATCCTTTACACATTTGTTTTGAAATTGTGGGACTGGCTGATTTACTCCTAAAGAATGTTTGGTGATTCTCAGAGCTATGCAAGGATCCATAATTATTAACAATCGCTAAGGCAGCTTAACCCTTATGTAAAATACGATGCATACAAATGGGTTTATTTTGAACCAGTTCACACTATTAAACTTGAGTCTGGTACGGGGTTTATCCCAAGGCAATGCTCATAACAGACTGTAGCAAACACCTTGGCTATATGTCTTCCTATTTGGTTGGCTCGTTTTTATATCTTTGCATGTTTAAATAGGCAATGGGAGTGCTAATTAAAATGCAATCATGCAGATAAATTATACCATGTTTCTAAAAGGTAAAATTAAAACCCTTTTGATTTCAAAATCTTTGTGATATTCAAGGCAAAAACACAGTGTGATACTGAACACAGAGAAAACCTTTCATGATTATTGCATGTTTAAAACCAAAATTCATTTTTGTTTGGGGGGTGCTTTTTAGATGTAACAAACTAATTATGAGTAATTTCTTATGGGAGTCAAGACTCAGGGTTTCTATGCAAATGTTCAAGTTGTAGGTCACTCTTAACAATTTGTATTGTCTGTGTTCTGCCTGTAAAATGGGAAATGTACCATGTATTTCAAAGCCTACTTTGGTCGAGGGGCCACGGCAACCCCTACGCTAGTGGTTAAGGTGCCCCCAGTGGATTTTCCCTTCCACTTACAGCTTACCAGCTCTCAGGGAACCTCACTGTCAGAACCAAAGATAAAAACAATATGCTGATATCCAGTAAACTATTTCACCTCTCTAAGCCTCAGTTTCCTCTCCTGTAAAATGGGCCTCAGGGAGGCACTGCTGACTGCTTTTGAGATTAGAGACTGATTTGAGGATTTGATGAAAGCCATTCCCACTGAGGCTTTCTAGGTGGCTCAGTGGTAAAGAATCCGCCTGCAACGCAGGGGATGTAGGAGACTCAGGTTGGAACCCTGGGTCAGGAAGATCCCCTGGAGGAGGAAATGGCAACCCACTCCAGTATTTTTGCTGGGAGAATCCCACTGTGTCCATGGGATTGCAAAGAGTCGATACTACTAAGTACCCACTCCATTCACACTGTTCCCAAAATAGAGGTGTACACATCCCCACAAAACTGCACACATGCATCCACTGATCCTCTGACACCTGTCCACGGACCTCCAGTGAAAAAACTCCAGATCTTTACAGCAGTGAGATTCTACGTTCTTTATCCAAGACCTGTTCTGGGATCTAACCTGCTTACTATTCACTGCAAAATTAATCTTTGCCCCCCAAAAATTGTATGAAAAATAATCTTCTGGCTTCCCTGGTGCTCCAGTGGTTAATAATCTGCCTTCCAATGCAAGGGACACAGGTTCAATCCCTGGTCCCGGAAGGCCCCACATGCTTCAGGGCAGCTAAGCCCATGTGCTGTAACTACCGGGTCCATGCGCTGCAACTGCTGAAGCCCTCCCGAGAGCCCATGCTGTGCAACAAGAGAAGCCATCGCAATGAGAAGCCTGAGCACTGCAGACAGAGAGCAGCTCCCACTCTCCAAAACTAGAGAAAGCCCATGTACAGCAACAAAGACCCAGTACAGCCAAAAATAAATAAATGAGTAAATAAAATAAATTTAAAAAATTTTTTTCTAAATTAATCTTTGCTTCAGAATGAGGGTATTCTGTTGTGTATACCATTCATAAGCCTGGATATAACTAGAAGCTATCTAAGTATCACAACTGAAAGTGAAGTGAAAGTGTTAGTCGCTCAGTGGTGTCCAACTCTTAGTGACCCCATGGACTGTAGCCCGCCAGAATTCCAGTCCATGGAATCCTCCAGGCAAGAATACTGGAGTGGGGAGTCATTCCCTTCTCCTGAGGGGAGTCATTACCTTCTCTTCGCCACCCAGGAACTGAACCCGAGTCTCCTCAGTCTCCTGCATTGCAAGCAGATTCTTTACTGTCTGAGCCACCAGGGAAGCCCAAGTATTACAACTGGTTTGGTCTAACTGAAAGCATCAGATTGCCTGGGAATTCTTCTGCACGCACTCCCTCCTTTTAGAAGGCATGGACTTTACCCTGGGCCTTCCCTTCAAGGTCCTGATTTCTCTGGCAGATCCCCACCACCTTCCGGCTGCACTTGCAGTCTCACCCCTGCTCTCAGCCAGCTGTGCTACTGCTTGTGTGCTGGGTTCTCACCTTCCAACTCTCCCCCACACCCCTCAAGAGGGTCTAAAGCACACCCTGAACTGTCTTCTCCCTTCTCTCCAGGTGTGTTCTAGGACAGCATTTCCCCTGGAAATGTGTGGTCTGTGGCCACATGAATCTGGGAAATTCTGTACCTCGGACATTCACGAAGCATTGTGTCAATAAAGGACAGAAATGGTATGGACCTAACAGAAGCAGAAGATATTAAGACAAGGTGGCAAGAATACACAGAAGAACTGTACAAAAAAGATCTTCACGAACCAGATAATCACGATGGTATGATCACTCACCTAGAGGCAGACATCCTGGAATGTGAAGTCAAGTAGGCCTTAGAAAGCATCACTACGAACAAAGCTAATGGAGGTGATGGAATTCCAGTTGAGCTATTTTGAATCCTGAAAGATGATGCTGTGAAAGTGCTGCACTCAATATGCCAGCAAATCTGGAAAACTCAGCAGTGGCCACAGGAGTGGAAAAGGTCAGTTTTCATTCCAATCCCAAAGAAAGGCAATGCCAAAGAATGCTCAAACTACCACACAATTGCACTCATCTCACACACTAGTAATGCTCAAAATTCTCCAAGCCAGGCTTCAACAGTACGTGAACCATGAATTTCCAGATGTTCAAGCTGGTTTTAGAAAAGGCAGAGGAACCAGAGATCAAATTGCCAACATCTGCTGGATCATCGAAAAAGCAAGAGAGTTCCGGAAAAACATCTCTTTCTGCTTTATTGACTATGCCAAAGCCTTTGACTGTGTGGATCACCACAAACTGTGGAAAATTCTGAAAGAGATGGCAATACCAGACCACCTGACCTACCTCATGAGAAACGTGTATGCAGGTCAGGAAACAACAATTAGAACTGGACATGGAACAACAGACTGGTTCCAAATAGGGAAAGGAGTATATCAAGGGTATATATTGTCACCCTGCTTATTTAACTTATATGCAGAGTACATTATGAGAAATGCTGGGCTGGATGAAGCACAAGCTGGAATCAAGATTGCTGGGAGAAATATCAATAGCCTCAGATATGCAGATGACGCCACCCTTATGGCAGAAAGAGAAGAAGAGTGTAAGAGCCTCTTGATGAAAGTGAAAGAGGAAAGTGAAAAAATTGGCTTAAAGCTCAACATTCAGAAAACTAAGATCATGGCATCCGGTCCCATCACTTCATGGCAAATAGATGGGGAAAGAGTGGAAACAGTGAGAGACTTTATTTTGGGAGGCTCCAAAATCACTGCAGATGGTGACTGTAGCCATGAAATTAAAAGATGCTTACTCCTTGGAAGAAAAGTTATAACCAACCTAGACAACATATTAAAAAGCAGAGACATTACTTTGCCAACAAAGGTCCATCTAGTCAAGGCTATGGTTTTTCCTGTGGTCATGTATGGATGTGAGAGTTGGACTATAAAGAAAGCTGAGTGCTGAAGAACTGATGCTTTTGAACTGCGGTGCTGGAGAAGACTCTTGAGAGTCCCTTGGACTGCAAGGAGATCCAACCAGTCCATCCTAAAAGAGATCAGTCCTGAATATTCATTGGAAGGACTGATGTTGAAACTGAAACTCTAATATTTTGGCCACCTGAAGTAAAGAACTGACTCGTCTGAAAAGACCCTGATGCTGGGAAAGACTGAGGGCAGGAGGAGAAGGGGACGACAGAGGATGAGATAAGGTTGGATGGCATCACCGACTCAATGGACATGGGTTTGGGTGAACTCCGGGAGTTGGTGATGGACAGGGATGCCTGGCATGCTGCAGTCCAAGGGGTCGCAATGAGTCGGACATGACTGAGCGACTGAACTGAACTAAACTGAACTGTGCCATGTTAAAAGCACTGAGAGGTCTCCATAAAGAAACCAAGTTAATTTTGCTGCCCCAATATTTTTAAAACTTAGGTGGATCATAGAATAATGTTGTTCCTATGACATTATTGGAAAACAACACTTAGAGAAGCTCAAAGAGCTGGTTTCTACAATCAGCAATCCCTCAATCCTATTTTCCAGCTTCATTGGTCATTCCTTTCATATTAAAAGTATTCGGTCTTTCCCAACCTTGCTTGCTGGTGTTGTCAAGCCACCTGGGCCCACACTCTTCCACCAACAGTTCACATCCACCCTCCCTTTTGGAACTCACAATGCGTATTTGCATATAAAAAGACAGCCATCATCCTGTCCAGGAAATAGCCCTCATTGTCTCTTCTTCAATAGAGACAAGGTTTAAATAGAGTCTTCGCCATTTGGAGCTGAGGCGGCTTTAGAGATCCCTCAATCATTCTCCTAACTTTACAAATAAGAGAAAGGACCTGAGAGGTTAACTGACTTGAGAGAAACAACACAGGAGCCAAGATTTCCTGATCCCCAGTCCAGTGTCCCTAGGAAGCGACACGCGTCAAGCTTCCCAGAGGCACATGAAACAGATTCCTACCCGAGTGTAAGTTTACTAATTTACAGTGAGGAGTGACGTGTGCCTGGCACAAGACCAGTCATCCAGAGAGAGACCTGTGTTGTGGTTTTAGTCACTAAGTCATGTCCGACTCTTTTGCAAGCCCGTGGATGTAGCCCACCAGGCTCCACTGTCCATGCGATTTCCCAGGCAAGATACTGGAGTGGGTTGCCATTTCCTTCTCCAGGGGATCTTCTTGACCGAGGGATAAACCCCCGTCTCCTTCGTTGGCATGTGGATTCTTTACCACTGAGCCACATGAGAAGTCCCAGAGAGAGATCTACCCAATGATTAAATTATAGTTGGATGCTTCCAAGATAAGAGTGGGCTTAGAGGATGAAGAGTTAGATTTTCTTTAGGAAACGATGTACTAGAGAGAATACTGAACTGGGAGCTAGGAGGCTGATTCTAAATCTTACGCTCCCACTGCTAGATCTTACTGTCTTTGGGCTTCAGTTTCATCATTCACTAAAAGAGGAGATAAAACCTTTAGATCCCTTCTAGCTCCACGCTTTAAGATTCTGTGAGTCTAAGTTCTTTCCTTCCAATTACTCTGCCTTTATATCTTCATCATCCCTTATATGTTAACCCTAGCCCCTGATCTGAGCGTCTTTCAATCCATAATCATTCAGTTTGGGGAGTGGGTCCTTTTTGTCTCAACATGAGTATTAGATAAATCATCTCAAGATTCTCTAATAAAAGCCTTTTAAACAAATAAGCAAGCAAACCAAGTATCCACAGCTGCCTCCAGATCTTGAATAAGTATTAACATACCCGGCTCTTCCTGGAACCCCTGAATTAATGCAGTTGCCCACACTTACAATATCTATTCCTTCTCTTTCTACTGCAGGACCTAGAGCTCCCAGGGAAAGCAGAGCCACATTGTGGAGTCTAGACAACTTCATCTGGTAGTCTCCGCAGCTTCCTGCAACACCAAATCAGTGTCATTAGCTGCAGATGATTATGGCAAGGTCTCCTAATTCAAGTCTGTCATAGTGCCTTTAAATCACAGCAACTACTAAATTGTTCCGCTTATTTAAAGAATGTCCACTGCCCCCGGGGCCTTTGGGCATGGATTCAAAATACTGCTATCAGGAGTCTATTGCAATTCTCAGCAATCAACTAGCTGCTCATTATCACACTTTTACCAGCAACACTGAGTACATCAACAAGGATGAACTATCAGAAACATATGATTCCTGTTCACACTTACATAAAATAGTGACAGTGCTGTTAGTAATTAGTTACCAGATCCTCAACTGCTTTGTTCTTTGGCATTAGTAATATGCCACTCGAAGTTTTACACCAAATTAACATTACCCACATTCGACTGTTTCCAAGTCCCTTGAAAACGTGCTGTCCTCCTTCAGAAGCAAGACGATGTGCCCAAGAATAAGATGAGCACTGTGCCGTTTGCACCCAGCCTCGGGAGTAGGCGGCGTATGGCCCATTTCGGTACAGGATCCTGTTGTTCTGACGCTTAGCAACTGTCCACAACTCTGAAAGATCATTTCCCTATGTGAAGCTAACCTGTCTTGGAAATAAATTTTTTAATGTGTAACTCTGTCAAACTATCAAGCCTAACAGATTAAAGTGAGGGAAAGCAAACTGAATATAATCAAGGCACTTAACCTCAACTAGCACCCACTCTGGTTCCACGGTCAGCTCGTACACAGAAACAGCATGTCAGAATTTTAGGGATTAGTTTTGTAATCAATGCTGCTAGATCCCTTAAATTCAGTGTCTATTTTTCTATTTGTAGAAGGTTAATGACATCTGTTGATAGCTATATTTTTTATGATGATGAGTAAGGTGGTAACTACATGAATCACTTCCATTTAAAAGGAAAAATAAATGCTCTGGGAAGAAAGAGGATTAATGTTGGTTGACCAGACAAAGTCCCAAAACCAGCATCCAAATTCCATTCCAAAAAAGTGGGCATCCACATTGTCAAGAGGAAAAGAAACAGCTGTCTCTCATTCCATCTGGAGGAACTACCCCCACCTTTGTCTTATAAATGACTCTGTAGACAGTGTTTATATAATACCTAGGGATTTGTTTGTTTTCCACTGACACGGTAAATCAAATGTTTCCACCTGACACTGTGACTAGAAAACGGCATCTAGATCTTCTCACTGGTTAACACCACCTTATATGATCCACAGTCTTGTGGCTTCATTTCCAAATCCATCTGAAACTCCCAGATCTTTGACTATCCATTTCCAATTGAAATATGAATGTGTCAGTTAGCTATCTGGCTGAGAGAGTACATACTGAATCCAGGAACTCCAGATTTTGCCACAGGATTAAATATTTTATATGCTATAAATGCAGATCCTAGAATTACATTCAATCTTTTTCTTTCCTGTATTCGAATGTAATCAAGTGCGATGTTGTTCTTGTTGTTGATTAGCTAATGGTGCTGTCTTTCACGTATATAAGTTCTGATTCATCAACAGAAAAACATGCTTTTGAGGTTTTCAACTAGAAAAGAGAGATTCTGTTGTTATCATCCACCATTCCACCAAATTCCTCTTGCAACCATATGAAAGATCACTGGTTGGACAAACAGGCCCCTCTGTTAAACTAGAAGAGAGGGTTTGAATGTTTTTTTTCATTAAGTAACATGAAAGAGGTTTAAATTCATGATCTTTTGTTCTTAATATCATGGTCGAATAAACAACTAACAATCCCAGATATTGTAAGAATGTGATCCAACATTTATTGGGGAAATATTCTTTAATATTTAGTTCATTACAATATTCTAGATTATAATGTTTTCACAATGTTGACAAACAGAACTATAAGATTAGTAACAAATGTTTTGCTCCTGCAAGTAATTATTTCACTTAAAATACTCAACTTTTTTTTCTCTTCCACAATGTGCATTCTTCGATCTTTTTGGATAAAAGGCTTAGATGATCTGTTGTCTCAGGCCAGAATGACTGCATATGTTCAATAATATATCAGTTTCATCAGCCGCCATAGAACAGGCACACATGACAATAAATCATTTTGGGAACTTCCTGAATCCCAGCCAAGTTGTAGACAATAAATGATCCTGCTTGTAAAGGCAGCTATAAAAGTTAATTTCATACAGGTTCCCCAGCACACATGCTACGGTTCAGTTCCAAACAGATGTGGTCTTGGAATAGCAATGGAAAATGGCACGAAGCATTTTTGCTAACTTTCCGTATCAGGAGATTCACGTACTAGGTGTCCTGTGTAACCTTTGGTCATTAACACATTGCAGCAGGTATGAAAAATAAATTCTTCAAGCTTTTCTAATGCTTATGATCCTGTTGTTTCCAGTCTGAACTATTCTTCCACGCTGGAAGGATTATCCATCAAGCCAGACATGCAGAGACAGAAAATCCACCCAGCAAAACAAAGAAGACAACAGCAGACATTTGGGGCTACATTCTCAAAGAACGTCTTGAAAGAAGAACTTTTATTTATGTCCTTATTTGCTTTTGCCTGTAGATGCCCTGGCAGATTGCTGTAGACACAGCGCACCACTCCACTCAGCCATGGAGTTGACAGGAAGAAGAGACGTGAAGGAAAGGAAGAGACTGGACTAGGCATTGGAAGCCCAATTACCCGAACTGATTTTTAGTTGGTGTTTCAATACCAAACTCTCAAAAATTAATAGAATGAGTATACAGAGAGGGAGAAGGATACAGCAGACCTGAAAAGCACTGTGAACCAATTCAACATAATTAAGATTAATACAATTTTCACACAACAGTAGGATACAAATTCTATTTAAGTTCCCATAGACTGTAAACTAGGAGACACTGGAACACATCCAGGGACATAAAACAAGAAAATATTTTGTTTGCTAAATATCACACTTGGTCCTTGCCCTTATCTAAGGCCACTGTGAACACTTCCCCTACCCAGGTCAAGGTACCACTGCCCACCCTCATTTGTTCCTAAGATTCCCCATGATATGAGGCTAAAATTACGCTTCTTCTGATTTCAAACAACAGTTGGAATGCTAGGAAGTTCCACGTTTGTCTGAATTTTTATAATTGGATCCATTCTCTATACAGGTCTGTGTAGCAGAGCTCTTGTTCTCTGGAAATGCTTTATAACAGTAATGATCAATCCTTTGGTTAATCTTTTGCTGGAAGGGAATTTTCAAAATGTCTCAAAGATACACCCTCTCCACAAAAGGTCTGCAGAGCTTGAGAGGATAGAGGACAACTAGAGTCAGAGAAATTGTAGAACAATTAAGTGCTGAAGGCTGAATCAGTTCAGTTCAGTCGCTCAGTCATGTCCAATTCTTTGCGACCCCATGAACCGCAGCACACCAGGCCTCCCTGTCCATCACCAACTCCCAAAGTTTACCCAAACCCATGTCCATCGAGTCGGTGATGCCATCCAACCATCTCATCCTCTGTCATCCCCTTCTCCTCCTGCCCTCAATCTTTCCCAACATCAGGGTCTTTTCAAATGAGTCAGCTCTTCGCATCAGGTGGCCAAAGTACTGGAGTTTCAGTTTCAACATCAGTCCTTCCAATGAACACTCAGGACTGATCTCCTTTAGAATAGACTGGTTGGATCTCCTTGAAGTCCAAGGGACTCTCAAGAGTCTTCTCCAGCACCACAGCTCAAAAGCATCAATTCTTCGGCACTCAGCTTTCTTTATAGTCCCACTCTCACATCCATACATGACCACTGGAAAAACCATAGCCTTGACTAGATGGACCTTTGTTGACAAGGTAATGTCTTTGCTTTTTAATATGCTGTCTAGTTGGTTATAACTTTCCTTTCAAGGAGTAAACATCTTTTAATTTCATGGCTGCAATCACCATCTGCAGTGATTTTGGAGTCCCCCAAAATAAAGTCTCTCACTGTTTCCATTGTTTCCCCCATCTATTTGCCATGAAGTGATGGGACCAGATGCCATGATCTTAGTTTTCTGAATGTTGAGCTTTAAGCCAACTTTTTCACTCTCCTCTTTCACTTTCATCAAGAGGCTCTTTAGTTCTTCACTTTTTGCCATAAAGGTGGTGTCATCTGCATATCTGAGGTTATTGATATTTCTCCCAGCAATCTTGATTCTAGCTTGTGCTTCTTCCAGCCCAGCATTTCTCATGATGTACTCTGCATATAAGTTGAATGGGGTTTCATTAACATATTAATCATACACCTGAAATTAATTAAGGCCAACCAAGGGATTAAGGTGCTCCAGGCCAAAAAAGAGAAAAAAAAAAGGGGGGGGGGGGTGTTGAGTGGATGGGTAATGTTATACGGCAGATAGTTATATAATCACATCTTATGTCAGCAGATTGCTTTCAAATTACAAACAGCATTTTTCCATCCTTCAGTTCATATGAACATGAGCCAACCTCATACATTTGTGAGGGATTCTTATTTTGAGGGTTTGAAGAAACAGGCTTCATGACATTAGGTGATGATTCCTCTCCACCCCCTACCCCCCGCCCCACAAAACAAAGGGGACAGAGTCCACAACCCCAGAGGCATAGCCTTCAAAGTGTAGTAGACTAGGAGTTGTAACATGACTCTGGGGAACAACGCACACTGTACTCTGGGACTCTACTCCATGGAAGACACGAGTTCCTCTACCAGCTCAGCCACTGACCAGCCATGACCTTAGCAAGTCACTTTAACTCTTGGGCCTCTCGCTTCTCATCTTTAAAAGTGAAGGAGGTGACCTAGAAAATGGCCCTAAGTCCCTAAGTTCCCTTCAGAGCTGACATTCTACAAGCAGCCTCTGGGTGGAGGTGGCAGAGATGAACAGTTATTGGCAAACAGGCACTAGGAACCATGCTTTGTGGGCCTTGGGTTGATGGTACCGGTGCCCCTCTGCCATGTTTTTTCACAAGTGCTTTGCATTTTCAAGTACTAGATATGACTGTGTCAAACCATGGGTCAGTTCAGTCAGTTCAGTCGCTCAGTCATATCTGACTCTTTGCGACCCCATCAATCACAGCACGCCAGGCCTCCCTGTCCATCACCAACTCCCGGAGTTTACCCAAACTCATGTCCATCGAGTTGGTGATGCCATCCAGCCATCTCATCCTCTGTCATCTCTTTCTCCTCCTGCCCCCAATCCCTCCCAGCATCAGAGTCTTTTCAAATGAGTCAGCTCTTCGCATCAGGTGGCCAAAGTACTGGAGTTTCAGTTTCAACATCAGTCCTTCCAATGAACACTCAGGACTGATCTCCTTTAGAATAGACTGGTTGGATCTCCTCGAAGTCCAAGAGACTCTCAAGAGTCTTCTCCAACACCACAGTTCAAAAGCATCAATTCTTCGGCACTCAGCTTTCTTCACAGTCCAGCTCTCACATCCATACATGACCACTGGAAAAACCATAGCCTTGACTAGATGGACCTTAGTTGGCAAAGTAATGTCTCTGCTTTTTAATATGCTATCTAGGTTGGTCATAACTTTCTTCCAAGGAGTAAGCGTCTTTTAATTTCATGCCTACAGGCACCATCTGCAGTGATTTTGAAGCCCCCCAAAATAAAGTCTGCCACTGTTTCCACTGTTTCCCCCATCTATTTGCCATGAAGTGATGGGACCAGATGCCATGATCTTCGTTTTCTGAATGTTGAGCTTTAAGCCAACTTCTTCACTCTCCTCTTTCACTTTCATCAAGAGGCTTTTTAGTTCCTCTTCACTTTCTGCCATAAGGGTGGTATCATCTGCATATCTAAGGTTATTGATATTTCTCCCTGCAATCTTGATTCCAGCTTGTGCTTTTTCCAGCCCAGCGTTTCTCATGATGTGGGGTGACCTCAAAGCCAGAGGATATTATTTGTCCTTGTTCCGGAGTGATAGACAGAGCAGAAGCCAAAGAAGCAAGGCAGGAAGTAAAGAGGCAAAAATAGGTCAGTCCCACTAGCCCCTGTGCAACTTTCGGTTGGTTTCACCTGCGGTTGGTTCCCAGTTTAGTGGGTGGTTTTCTTGGAACTAAGAGCAAATGGTTTATTTCAAAAGCAGATCAGAAACCAAATACCTGACCTGTGACTAGCCTGATGCTAAGCTGACTCCAGTCATACAGCCTCCACTTTCTACCAGAGAGGATGGTGCCACAAGCGAGAATGGATCTCATCCTCAGTCCTACCTCTAGTATCTATCCTCTGCTTTCTCCCCCATGTTGCAATTCAGAACGCAGCACGTCTTCTCTGGCAATCTACCAATGGAGTATTCAGGGTCCCAACTGTTTAAACTGTAATCTGTAGCATTCAATAGAAGTAGGACTGACAGACTCTACAAAGAAAATGACGCCTTCATTGAGCAGTTCCATGAAAACCATAGTCCTGTGTCTACAATAACTAGAACATCTGTAGCTCATAGCAATCACTCTCTATCATTGTCTGTTGTCATCAGAACAGACTCATTTAAAGACAATTTTGTTTTATTTTACTTAATGGGTCAGCACTCTGGAAAAAAAAAATTGGTATTCTGTAAGGTAAGAAACAGTAGTTTAATAAAGAGTCCTCATCTGGCTCCCAGGGCATGGCCTTCTACCTAGCAGGATATGGATCACTGATTTTCAGTTCATATTATTTCCTAGAAGGTGTGGGCTGCAAAGGAACTCCCTTATACATTCCAGTGTTTGAGTACGTCTGTTTCAGTCAACAGAGTGTACTAAACCAAGACCAAGTAGTTTGAAACAATTTCTACCCTCAAATGCCTTGTAGCACACCCACAGAGCTCCCTTGTGAGGCAGGAGTCCAGCAGTAGGCTTCCCATTCAAAAAATAAAGAACCTACCACAGAGAAGAGATGGGCCATTTGTCCAGATCACATGTGTCCAGACACATACTTCTGGCTTTCAGACTTTTCACTCTGCATTACCAGCTCTGGGTGATAGCCCAGAACAGTTCAAAGGAACAGCCTTTTGCACAGATCATGGATTTCCTTTCATCTTAGAATCATTCCGTAGATAACATAATGGTGCTCTGGGCACCTCCTTCAAGTAAGTAAACCTAGATAACATGATAATCTTATTTGAAACACTGTCATTCAGATACTAGACTTCAAGGTAGCTTCTTGTGGAAGGAGAAGGAAAAAGTCACACACAGGTACTGTTTATTAGCCAGGAATCTTCCCTGGCACTTTCACCATTACTGGGAAGAGATTTTTTTTTTCATTCCAGTTATAAAATTTATTTTATTACCAATCAATTATTTAAGTCTTATATCTTAAGAAAGAAATTGAACCACAGAAATATCTAAAGAATGATTTCAAACACCTTAGAAAACTTGCATTATCTCAAAAGGAGACTAGGCAGAGATTTTTCAAGCCTCAATTCAACCATTACAATAATTTTTTAGTTTTATACAATTAGTAGTTGAGCTGAAGAATGCCTGGATTCGTATCAGGCCACTCAAAGCTATTTAAAAGTAAACTGACAATTTGTAACAGTAATAGCCATAATGCAATCTAGCATCTATACCATTCTTGAGAGTGAATCTAGAGCTCTCACGCCCAGCATATTTCATCCCACCACCTCTCTAAATTGGCCACTATTATCTCCCTTCCATAAATTAACACCGTGGCCAAAAGAGCTGAAAAGTAAGACTCATACTCAAGTCTTCTGAAGCAAAACCTAAAGCTCCTTTTGTTTTACCATGTAAATCTCAGCAGTGCCAGGTCAATTACAATACATATCAGGAAATCATAAGTTGAATAAAGAGTAATTCTATATTTCTGAAATTGTACACGTAGTAATTTTTAAATGGGTAAAATAGCATCAGAAAAAACAAGAGGATGAAGTCCTAAACATGATGTATTCACCCGTTCTCCCTAAGCTTTAACACTCTGCACAATGCCATACCCATTTGTAATATTTTCCCAATGACCAACCAAAATTACTTTTGTTCTCTGGGGCAAAAATCTCTTGACTTTCCCAACAGTTTGTGTCTGCACCCCATAGGGGGTTTCATCATCTCACTCCATCTCTGTCTCTAATATGCCTCCAGAGGAGGAGACATCAGATTCTGGGAAGAGCTCTATAGTGTTAACGTCTGTAGGATTACAGGTGGTTGGCAAATAGGATTTGGCAACTGCTGCTTCTATTTCTCTAACCTCCTTGGAAAAGGAAAGGGAAAGGAAGCCTCTTAGGGAAAATTTAGCTTAGGTACTATATCAGAGGCTACTTGTCCATCGATATTCACTCTCTCTGTTTTATTCTGAAGGACATGGTAACCCACTCCAGTATTCCTGCCTGGAAATCCCACTGACAGAAGACTCTGGTGGGCTACAGTCCATGGGGTCGCAAAGAGTTGGACATGACTTCACGACTAACCAACAACAAAACAACATTTTTTAGTTTATTTACCTTTGGCTGTGCTGGGTCTTCATTGCTATGTGGGCTTTTTCTAGCTGCAGTGAGCAAGGCCTACTCCACTTGTGCTGTGAAGGCTTCTCGCTGCAGTGGTTTCTCTTGTTGCAGAGCACAGGCTCTAGGGTGCATGGGCTTCAGTAGTTGTGGCATGTGGGCTCAGTAGCAGCTCGCAGGCTCATTAGTTGTGGGACACAAGCTCAGTTGCCCCTCAGCATGTGGGATCTTTCTGGACTAGGGATCGAACCAGTATCTTTGCTTGCATTGCAAAGCAGATTCCTAACCACTGGACCACCAGGGAAGCCCTCTCTCCCTTTTAATAATGTAGTTCCTAAGTTGTACCTAGGCAGAGCCCCTCAGCTGGAAACTACATTTCCCAGCCTCCCTTGCAGCTCAATATGGCCATGTGATCATGCTGTAGCCAAAGGGACATGAGCAGAAGGATAGATGCCATTTCCTGGACGCTCTCCGGGCTCTTTCCCTCCCTCCTGCTGACTGCAGCTATAGCTGCTGCCTTGCCTCCAGCCCCAGCCCACTGACCTCTGGACTGTTACAGAAGAGAAAAAGAAATTTTGATCCCATTTATGTCACTACATTTTGGGATCTTTCTGTTTTAGTATGTTACCCTGTGCTCTGACATTATTAATTACAAGGGCTCAGAACCTTCATTTTACAGTACCTAGCAGGGCATATGTCTAAATTGTGACTTATTAGGGTCTCTTGTTCAAGTGAGCTTTCAATTTTATGCTAATCAACTTGCTAATCAGTTAATATTCTCTGAGTATGTGCTCCATTCAAAGTGTTCCGCTTGGCACCAGAGATATGACATTATCTGGCCCTTAAGAAGTTCATCACCTAGCCACCAAGACCAGACAGACACAAAAACACTACAGAGGATCACTGTACATTGTTAACCCCCACACAAGTGGCACCAATGGTGAGCATAGAGCCACGCTTCTTCCACCCACACTAGTACCGCTCTGTTCTACTCGGCCTAAGAGGCCTCCCCATTTGAAGTAAGAGTGTGGTGTCCGAATCCATTTTCCCTTTTACAGATCACTTAATTTTCCTCCACCTCAAATTTTCCAATTTTAAAACAATCCCCAGTGTACCTATCCATATCCTCACCCCTTTACAACTCAAGGTTTCCCAACTGCTCCAATACACCTTCTCCTCCCGGTCCAAAGGCACAAGGAAGTGGGCCCAGGTGACTACATGTTTTGTCTTTAGGCCATGCACTGTTAAGGCTGAAAATAATCATTGCTCAGCACCTCTCTGCCTGCCACCCAAAGAGCAAACCTCACACTGCTGTATTGGCCAATGAGTTGCCACTCGCTGAATGACAGCTTTCCAGCAGCTGGAAAAAAGTGGCTGTGCAAATTGTCCTCAGTGCTTGGGCACCAAAACTAGAAAAGAAAAAAATAATTGGGCAAAATCAGGAGACAGACTAATCAAATGAGGAGGAATATAGATTGACTTTCGGAGAAGGCAATGGCACCCCACTCCAGTACTCCTGCCTGGAAAATCTCATGGACAGAGGAGCCTGGTAGGCTGCAGTTCATGGGGTCGCTAAGAGTCAGGCACGACTAACCGACTTCACTTTCACTTCTCACTTTCATGCATTGGAGAGGGAAGTGGCAACCCACTCCAGTATTCTTGCCTGGAGAATCCCAGGGACAGAGGAGCCTCGTGGGCTGCCGTCTATGGGGTCGCACAGAATCAGACACGACTGAAGCGACTTAGCAGCAGCAGCAGCAGCATAGATTGACTTTCATTATATGCTATCGATAAGTGAGTCTAGAACTGTTTTTTCAAATTAGTCAAATACTTTCATTGTTCACTAAAGGCAAGATTAACATCTGTTCACAGTATTGACCAACATTAAAATACACATGTGAAATGAAGTTTCATCTATGACTTATGATTAATTACATCTACAAGCTAGTTATGTGGGGGGACCAGACAAGTTTCTCAATGTTAGGTGAATTTGAGAGCATGTCCATCTAGCTTTGAGGGAAACCATTTGAAACACAGAGAATTTATTTTGTGTTAGAAGAGCTGCTTGAACCTTAATACAAGTCTAGCTTATCAAGTGTATGTCATGTATGAAATGGGACGGCAATGCAGAGTTTCTATTAAAGTTATTGATAAATGAAAAAGCCTAACACACAGTCTGACCCAGAAGATCTAATTATTAGGTTTAGCTCAAGCAGAAATGGACATTCAAAAAATGCTAACATTTGTCCTAAAATGAAAGCAAGAACCTAGAGTGACATGGAAGGAAGGGCTGCCAGGAGATGATACGTAAAAACTGAAAAACTGATTTGTGGGAGGAAAGCAATATCCTCTGAAACGGAAAGACTTCAGAAAACATGAGGAAAATGGCGAAGACACAGCATGAAGTGACAGAGAAATGTGTAGGAATGCTCTGAAACCAGAGGGGATCTCCAAGGACATGAACCCAAAGAAGAAAAAGAATAATTCACTGAAGTTTTCTATGAGCAGGAGATGAGAGCAGTCTGACCCCAACAGAAACTGTTATTTTCAACCACAAATGAGGGAGTGGGCCTTGTGGAATTTCCCCAACTATCAAGGTTGAAAAGAAGCAAAAGGAAACCCTATAAAGGGAACTTAGAGAGAGAGATAAAAGCCTCCATTAATTGCATTAAAAATAACACAAGATTCTATATTCCTGCAATTTGCCAAGCTGCTGTAGACCTGATCCCAGGAGATTTCCATATGGCGTGGTAAATCACTCTGGATACTGACTGTGTGTGGTACTTCAGAGGTACCAGCTTAGGCGAGGGGGTGGGGCTGTGAGCCTTGATTTGTATTGTATGAGGAGAGAAAGAAACACTAACTCCAAGGGCACAAGCCTAAGGCCCTGGGACCCCCTACTGGTCTCACCCTTCTCCAGTGATGCTCCAGATTCTGGTCTCCAGGCATACCCTGATCCTGTGATGTCATTTGATTTGTGCATTTTAAACCCTGTTTTCAAACAGAGTGAAGGATTGAGACAGGCGTACACAGCAGGAGATCATAGTGAAAACACCCACCTTTGGCTGATGGGTAAACAGCCCACAAAACAGAGTAGTGACTCCATCAAGGGACTCAAGAGTTCCCGATAACTAGAAAGGAAGAGAAAGAAGAAAATCCTTCCCCCAAACCCTGAGTTCAAGGTCATGGCCACGTCCACCATAAGCGTGGTTCTATTTTGCTTTCTCTCAAGAGTTGGGGCGGAAATCCTCCCCCATTCACCCCACCAGTGTCCAGCTTTGTGAATAAAGCTGGGGACACCTTCCCCATCCCCAGGCCCTGGGGACACAAGGCAACTCTCAGCACACTGCAGTGCGATGCACGGTTTCCCCACCAGACGTCTCCAGGTGGACACACCCGTCCTTCACTTTCATGTGCCTCGGGTCCTGCCCCCACCCAGCATCGCGCACCTCATCCTCCTGGAGTCTGTCCTTAAATCCCACACCCATGGAGGAGAAGAGATGACGTAAGACAGGACCACAGCAAGCAAGTCAAAACAAACCCAGGCGAACCATGCTCTGACCCCTGTGGGGTGGCCAGATGGCTCTTTTTCTGCCTGGGTACACAGTTCCCTCAGAGAGCCCCGGGCTCCAGGGCAGTGAGAGCGCCTGTCGCTGCATACGAACCCCAGCCTCACTTTCACACCCAGTTCCAGCAGAGCTGGGAGACCCTGGTGCACCCCTGCCTCTCCAGACTCTCAAAAACCTCAGAGCAGTTTATTTGCCTTTGCTCCAGCTCCCCTTTTCGCCACCAGGACAGTGTGAAGTCTGGAAATCTGCGCTCAGCGCAAGACAAACAGAGGGAGGAAGAAGCCAGCACAAGATGTTTGCTCCAGCCTGCTGCCTGGGGAGCCAGGCCTTGACTTTGACATGTGCTGGAGGTGTGGTGTCCAAAGTAAACCTTTGAACTATTTTTTTGGAACCTCCAAAAAGACCCTGCACATCAAAGGGGGATCTGATCCCTGCTCCGTGCATTGCAGGCATGGTTAAGCATTTTGCATGAATCAACCACCTTCTGAAAAAGAAAGGAAGCCCAAACTCAAAGCACATTGCCAGCCCTTGGACCCAAATGTGGCCCCAAGCACATGCTCACCACATGGCTGCCCCCCCGGTTCAGTGGAATCAAACCCTGTAGACACGCCTGGGTGTGACGGTCTCAGCAGCCGTCACAGAGCCGCTCTCTGCAGCCTCCCAGCTCAGGATACAATGGGGCCACTTGTGGGAGCAGCCACATGCCCCTCACCACGCCCACCTCAAGGGAGCCCGCGTGACCTCGAACTCCAGCTTCGAGGGCAGACCTGCTGGGCGACCCCCTCCCCAGCACCAGCACAGGATGCAGTTTGGGGCTGAACAGGGAGTCCTGTGTGAGCTCCTTGGCACCACGCCCGGGGAGATACCTCTTCTGCCAGGACCAGCGCCGATGGGCATGGCAGAGAATTCCAGTGCCTGAAAGGAGGCAGACCAGGGAGCACTTCCTGAGCCTCACGATTCTTCTGCCTTCTGCCCTCCTGGAATTAATTCAGTTCACCGCAGGCAGCTGTGGTGCTCAGCAATGGAGGAGCTGAACCTCAGAGGCCAGAGCTGCCCAGGAGCTCCCAGAAACTGATATTTTTCTTCTTGACCAGCCCAAGGAGGAAAGTGTTTTCAGGCCCTTCCCCACCAGCTGTGCTATCTACAGACCTGAGGCCGGAGCCATCCCTGGAGGGCAGCAGGCAGTGGCCTGGGAGGCCACTTGTGTCCTCTCCAGCCCCTCACGACTTTGACCCTCACAGCTTCCAAAGCACTGGGAAGATACCCGACCGTATGATTTCACTGGAGAGTCAGGACACAGTGCTGGGGACAAGACAACGTCACTCTTGGCTACTGTCTTTCTTTAAGTCATTTTCTCTGGCAAGCAAAGCTCTAGGTTTAGGGAAAGCAAAATGGTTTAAGACTGCTAAAGTAACCTGATTGGTACGGGTTTTAATCAGCAGTTCAAAAACCGCCCACGTTCTGTGTTTTTCATTAATAGGCACAATTTCTGTTGGGTTCTATTCAATAGGAGCTATATAAAGCCAATGAGTGGGTGACATTATTCCATTCAAAAAAGAACTATAAGACGGGGGGAAAAGCTGATTTAGGAGGTACAGAGAAGACAAATGAACTGTTTCTCTGGGTTATTCTGTTATAAATAAACACTGTTATCTAACACCTCTTGCTGGAAACCCTTCACCCCATGACAATCAGTACCTTGAACCATTTTAATACCTTGACATTCTGATCCTTGAGTCCAGACACTGGGGATCCCTGCCATACACCCTCATTCAAAAAAAGACTGATGGAGCATGTTATGTGCCCAGTGCCAGGCAGGTACCAGAGATGCTGAGATAAAAGGGCTGGTCCCACCATCCAAGGAGCTCACAGACTTATAGAAAGTGAAAGTGAAGTCGCTCAGTCATGTCTGACCCTGCGACCCTGTGGACTGTAGCCTGCCAGTCTCCTCCATCCATGGGATTTTCCAGGCAAGAATACTGGAGTGGGTTGCCATTTCCTTCTCCAGGGGATCTTCCCAACCCAGGGATTGAACTCAGGTCTCCTATACTGCAGGCAGACTCTTTAACATCTGAGCCACCAGGGAATCTAGTCAAATTTGAGGGAAAAAAAAAAATGCTGTATGACTGGACTATAAACAACCCAAGCACAGAAAGGCTGTTTAAAAAAAGAAAAAAAAATGTGTATTTACCTGGCTGTGCCAAGTCTTCCTCCATTCTCCAAGACTCCAGCCAAGTCTTAGTTGCGGGCATGCAGGATCTTTAACTGCAGCATATGGACTCCAAGTTACAGCATGTGGGATCTAATTCTCCCACCAGGGATCAAACCCAGGCCTGCTAGGATCTGGGAAAAACAAGTTCAAAGAGTTTGGAGATGGACAAGTAGGAGGATGTGAGGGGTTGGGACAAAGGCACTGGCAGGGGGTTAGAGAGGATGCATGAGTAATGGGGATATTTGGGGGGGCAGGTTATCTTCAAACAAAATTGAAGAGACTGCTCAATGTGAAGGATGAGAGAACAAAAGTTTAAAATAGCTTCCATTGTTCTGGTTCAGGTAACTGGGGAGATGGTTGTTCTACTAAGATGATAGAACACAAAGGACTCCAGGCTGGGGCAAGGAAATGATGAATTTCACAGGGTGAATGTTGCTTTTGTCAGGACAGACGGTGCGATGGAGCGATCCAGAGTGGGTCCTGGAGTTCTAAAGCTCAGGCAGGCAGGAGATCTGTCCTAGAGAGCTGGACCTCTACTAATCTGGGATGGCGTGGGATTTTCTTCTACAGCCGCATACAAACACAGACACACACATATACACCCTGATAAGAACATTTCCACGTTTGAGGAAAACCTGATACTAATGCAGAAGGTGCTACAGAGAGCAGTGAGCAATTACAAAGCGGTTATGACACTGATAAGCTAGTTATGACAAAGCAGACTCCAGCGAGACTTCCAAATAGGGAGAAATGTTCAAGCTCCATGTCTCCTCTGTGTTCCAAACAGCTCAGAAAGAAAACTCAGCACTCTCAGTAACCTTAAGGAACCCTTTCTCCCTTTAAAGAAGAAAAGATAAAACGATTTTTAAAAAAAGAAACCTCCTTAGCACACATCATCAAAGACTTAGTCTCTGCTCGGTTGCTCAATCAATCTAAAACAAACAGTGATGATCCAACCAGACATCTATCTGTTGAACTCTAAAGAAATCCTGAACAATCAATAGACGGACTGCCATATGATCTCCTTCCCTTCAGATTTTATAATTTTCTTATAACCCTGGCTTTCCCAAGAACCAAGCAATTCTTACTAAACCTTCACATCAATTAATCTGCCCCAGATTCAATGAATCCACTCTTATCTGGAGCACACCAGAATTGCCAGGTGGAGAATAAAACCCAAGAAAAGAGCCAAACCTATATGGTTGTAGCATCACCAAAGGGACTTCACGTTCACTTTGATCTTTCACCAGATCTGCCTATAAATTAAGTCCATCCTATTAGAGTCATTTTAGCACCTGGCTGGGGCTTGGGGAGAATAAGCAAGTTCCATGAAATGGTACAGCAAATTTGTTGTGAGATAAGAATTCCCAATTATCATGGCCAGGGTTCCTTGTTATTTTGAGAAGTGAGTTCTAGCCATCCCGTGAAGACAGCAGTCTATACACAAGTATTACTGGATCCTAATGCCAAACCAGGTCAGATGCCCAGAAAGTGGACAGTGAAGGGTTTACAAGATCCTGTGTGTTACAAATATTACTTGATCTTCATTATTGGTGGTAATAATATTCTATAAAGTTACTGAACCACTGCTCCCAGCAGAAATGCAAAGTTAGGCTCCAGAGAGGCTCTGGTCCCAACATCAACCAGTCTTCAATCAATATAGAACTTTGTTTTACGTGAGTTTCTGCTCAAAGACACCTCATTAAATATATATTGAGTGAAAAGTCAATCAGTAGTGTCCAACTCTTTGTGACCCCATGGAATAGTCCATGGAAGTCTCCAGGCCAGAATACTAGAGTAGGTAGCCATTCCCTTCTCCAGGGTATCTTCCCAACCCAGAGATCAAACCCAGGGCTCCCACACTGCAGGTGGATTCTTAACCAGCTGAGCTACAAGGGAAGCCCTTAATATATATTTCTGATTTGTTAACTCTGAACTCTTAACCAACAGCCCTATTGCTCATCCCTGAATGAGGTTCTCTAACAGACATATGTAAGTCACAATCACAGCCTTCTTGCACTCAGAGCACTAGACATCACATCAACACTACACGAGGGGGCCATTTTAAATAGTGAAATCACCAACAAAAAAGCACCAAACTGTGGGAAATGTGGCACTAAACAGACCACGAGAAGGACACTTGTTCACAACATGAGAGCCAAAACCAGAAGGCAGAGCATGACCTCAGCTAGAAATCTGTGCATTGGGCAACTCATTTTTCACCACTCTGAACATGTCCACAAATGACTGTGAAAGTACTGTAATTACTGATTGGCAGTTATAAATTTTAGCCAGTAGGTGAATTCACAGATACAGATCTGTGAATAACGAGGACCAACTGTAGGTTGTACTGTGACCCTTTCCAGTAACCCAGCTATTCTACAGGGAATCTTGGCTAGATGTTTAAACATTATCACCACTTAAGTTCATCTTCAGGGTCATTCAAGCCACTTTCACTTGGGGGAGGGGATTTTAGTATTAAAATATTCTTTAAAACAAAAATAATAATGAAGAAATGATCAACAGGGTTATTTTTTTAATGTAGTCTATTTTAAACGGTTATGTTTGACAAATTAAAGCCTTTTAACTCACAACATGGATATAATGCAATGCAACTGGCATTAACCATAAGATAATTTTTTAATATCAATTCACAGATCATCACAGGTAGTATGGTCTGGAGGAGAAATGCAAGTTTTTAGAGTTATATGTCAATTATCCTTTACTTCATCTGGATCTTTCTGTGTCTGTAACCTCATCTGGAGAGAGTCCAATGTCTATGTTTGAACTCCTTGGTGAACATGTGGCTCCAGCATGTGATTTTCCCAATGCTCCCCGTGATGGGCTCATAACTGAATATGACCCAGGTCTCTTCAAGGAGTCCATCACTCCGTCTCTAGTCCACAATGCAGTTAAAGAAAACTATTGTTTTATCTTCTGGATGAAGAGCAACAGAGGCCCTAGGAAGGAAAGAGGCCCAGACACAGTAAAGAAGCAGGTTAAACCAAAGCCACAATTCAGACTGTCCTTCTAGGCTGACTGATCTGCCCCAAGTCACGTTCTGTCTCCAGGCTTCAGTTTCCTCAACTGCAGCTAGAAGGTGTTTTAGGCCAGAGGTTGGCAGATATTTCTAGAAAGATCCAGATTGTAAATATTTTAGCCTTAATGAGTCAAGAGGCAAAACCAAGGATATTTGTAGGTACTTGTTATAACATGAAAGAAATTAACGTCCACAATTTTTTTCCAACCATTTGAAATGTAAAAACCATTCTTAGTTCACGGGCTGTACAAAAACAGGCAGAGACTGGATTTGGCCATTGGGGTACAGTGTGCTAACCCTTCTTTAGATCAGATCAGTGCTGCCCAGCAGAACTTCCTGTGATGACAGAGACATTTTCTATCTGCACTGTGGCTATGGAAGACTTGCAATGTGGCTAGGGTGACAGGAGAATTGGATTGTTAGTCTTACTTCATTTCAATTAATTTAAATGGGCATACACGGCTAGCAGCTACACACAGCTTCAGACCTTCCCTTCACTTCTTAAAGCCCTAATACTTTTTGGTTCCACAGGTCACTGCCTTCAAGAGCTTCTGTTTCATGAAGCTGGCAGATGTGGACAGGTGTTGAAGATTTCGCCCTCACTGACTACTTTGGCCTACACTGACTTTCTCTTCTCTAATTTCTACTATATCTTTAGTCTGCCATACCCATTCCAGTGCTAAATTCCAAAATGGGCAGGGAGATAACCCAAGGTGCCCTAACAAACTCAAGGGATACTACAGAATATTTTAAATTTGAAGAACCACACCATACTCAACATTTGTCTACCTATAGCAACGCAAATGAATACTAACTCAACATTTATCCAATAGTTTACACACAACAACTGGCTTGCAGCATCATCATTAGATACAGCCACACTCCTTTCAGGGAAGTCATATCTTTGCAAAGCTGGGTTTTCAACAGCTATTATAAGAAAGGAATGCAGTACTGCCTTAGTCCACTGCTATAACAAAGTCCCATAGCCAGGATGACTTGTGAACAACAAAAATGTAATTCTCACAGTTTAAGAGGCTGGAAGTTCGAAATCAGAGTGCTAGCACGGGTGCCGAGAGCTCTCTTCCAGGTTGCAGATGGCCCACTTCTCATATTGTCTTCATGCGGTGGAGTGAGAGAACTCTCTACAGTCTTTTCTTACAGGGGCACTAATCCCATTTATTAGGTCTCCACCCTCATGACCTAATTACCTCCCAAAGGCCTACCTCCAAATACCATCCCACTAGGGATTAGGGTTTCAACATATAAATTTGGGTAGAGAGGGGAAGATAGAACATAAACATTCAGTCCATTGCAGGTGCCCAATCTGACTCCAAGATTTTCTTAAAGCACAATTTATTTTATCCCTTTTTTTTCTCTAGCTCAAAATTTTGAGGTCTCTTTCAATTTTTCTGATCCACAAAGTTCAGCAACTTACTTGACAAAACTCCCAATACCAATGGATCCCAATAAGAACTGGATGAATTTTCCCTGCCAGTATCTCACTAAGGCAAGATACTGCCTAAGGTTTATACAAAAACCTTATTGAAATATTTGTCAAATGTAAACTGGGGTTCCTTAATTCATCATCAGGAGTATCTGTTTTATTTTTAGAGACTTTAGGAGAAGTTCTTATTTTGTCTCTTCAGTGGTTAACTTCAATTTATTCCTGCTTTCGGAAGGAATGGAGAGAAGCCTGGATCTGATACTGATCAACATTCTCCCTACCAGGGAATAACAGCCCATTACAAGATCCTCCCTGCCAATAAGCAGCTCTTTCTCCACTTGACCTGCAGACTCAGTAAGTTTAAAAAGTGACCTGAAATCTTTATGATGTTCTTTCCAACTAACTGGGTTTCCCTGTGTCTGGCTGCTGCCTGCATAAAGAGCAATGAACCTAAACCATTAACATTTTTTCCATTTTGATCAGGGGAGGAAACTGGGATACAGCGCAAGTGCCTGTAGGAAAAAACAAACAAACAAACAAACAAAAAATATAGCCTGTGCCCTGTTGGTCTCTAGAACCTCCATCAGGAACCTGAAATCCAAGGTGCAAGCTATGTGAGGGGTCATCTCTGCCAACTACTGAGGCAGCCAAGGGCTTTCTCCAGTTTCATGGGGAAATTTCTACAAGTAAAGCTGCTGTTGCATTCCACCCTCACCCAGGAGAGTGGGCCACACACAAATACCTTTTACCACAGGGTCAGGTTTTGGATATTCTGGCTTTCAATTTACAATTTCCCTTGGTTGAGATTAGCCCACTTTATTTAGGGACTTGCTACTGTGTCATCCTGGAGGAAAACCTCTCTTTTACATTGAAAACAAAGGAAGACCATTAAATCCATTTTACCAAAACTTAAAAAAAAAACTCAAGTTCTGTTACAGCACTTCTGAATTTTGGCAACACCTACTTATGGGCTGGTGGTGGCAGAGAGTGTCAGAGGAAGTATACTCCAGTTTCTTCCTCTGAAAAAAAAGTGCTTACATTTACAAAGCTAAAGGACAGCTGGATGACCTTCTCACTCTGAAATTTCATGATTCTATGAGTCGTTCTGAAGGATTTCATAGGCTATTTTTGCTACATAATGTGGGCAAATTCTCTAAACTTCTATTCCTTAATTTGGCTCAATTTAGAAATCTACTAGAGGCCCAGCAATGTTAAGTGCTAGAGATATAAACGTGAGCAAGCCCCAGTTCTTGTCCTCACATAACTCAAAGAAGAGGAAGGAAAAATACATTAAAAAATAACTCTGAAGGTCCTCCAAGAATGGGGCAAGGGAGTCAAGGAGCTCTAAGGAGAGGAGAGCTCTAAGAAAAGGTGGAGCGCACATGCTTCTCCAGGAATAATGGCTATCATGGAGGAGCAGCTCCTAAAGGAGGGAAGTGCGCCCACAAGATGGATGCATGTGAGGCATTCAAGTAAAGGCAAGGTTAGCGTTTCTCAGCCTCCTATTGCCCAACCCTAGACACCCCCCTCCGATCCATTCTTCACACTAAATGCTGCCCCCAATAAGACGTCTTTCTCCACTCCCAAGGCCGGGTTAGCCGTTTCTCAAGCGTCCCTGAGTGTCCTGTAGCACACATCAGACTGCTGTGCAGTAATGCTTGCACGCCCACACACACACACACACACGACTGTCAGCTACTAAGGGTACCTGTGTGCTCAGTCACTCCATCCTGTCCGACTCTCTGCGAACCTCTGGACTGTAGCCCACCAGGCTCCTCTGTCCATGGGATTTTCCAGGCAGGCATACCAGAGTGGGTTGCCATTTCCTTCTCCAGGGGATCTTCCCAACCCAGGGATCAAACCCGTGTCTCCTACATCTCCTGCATTGGCAGGTTGGTTTTTTACCACTGAGTTACCTGGGAAGCCCCTGCTTAAGGGTAAGCACTCAATAAATATTTGTAGAAGGAAGAAAGGAGGGAGGGTGAAAGGAAAGGAAGATAGGACCCTAGAGAAATCTCAAATGTAAGATGTAAACTAAAGAAGACCTAAGAGTCGAGGAAAACGTAATAAGATGGGTGGAAAGACTGATATCATGGAAGTAAAGGAGAAGAGAATTTTCAGTAGGAGGCTCTTCTTCTTTTTTTTTTTTTTTTAATATTTACTTATTTTGGCTGCACTCTGTCTTAGTTGCAGGATCTTCTGAAGATCCGGGCTTCTTCATTGTGGCATGTGAGATCAGTTTCCCAACCAGGGATAGAACTGGGTCCTCTGCACTGGGAGTGCAGAGTCTCACCCACTGGGCCACCAGGGTAGTCCCTGGCTCTTCTTATTGTACGAGAAACACTCTAGTGAAATCATGTAACTAAGCATTAAAACTAGGTTCTTTGCCTTTTCTATGTCCCATGGACCTCCTTGGCAGTATGCTGAAACCTATGGGCCCCTTCTCAAAATAATACTGTTGGATATATAAAATACAATGCATATGATAAATTACTTATATTGGAATACAGTTATTGAAATATTATGACTATATATATGCTTCTTGCCAACAAAGGTTCGTCTAGTCAAGGCTATGGTTTTTCCTGTGGTCATGTATGGATGTGAGAGTTGGACTGTGAAGAAGGCTGAGCGCCGAAGAATTGATGCTTTTGAACTGTGGTGTTGGAGAAGACTCTTGAGAGTCCCTTGGACTGCAAGGAGATCCAACCAGTCCATTCTGAAGGAGATCAGCCCTGGGATTTCTTTGGAAGGAATGATGCTAAAGCTGAAACTCCAGTACTTTGGCCACCTCATGCGAAGAGTTGACTCATTGGAAAAGACTATGATGCTGGGAGGGATTGGGGGCAGGAGGAGAAGGAGACGACAGAGGATGAGATGGCTGGATGGCATCGCTGACTCAATGGACGTGAGTCTCAGTGAACTCCGGGAGTTGGTGATGGACAGGGAGGCCTGGCATGCTGCGATTCATGGGGTCGCAAAGAGTCGGACACAACTGAGCAACTGATCTGATCTGATCTGATCTGCTTCTTTATTAATGCATTAAGTAACAAGATCCAGCAGTAGGCCCAACAACCATTGCATCTTCTCAGTGAAAAAAAACAGTACTTCATGATATCTACCACAACTGTAATGTGAGACTGAAATACCTAGGGTCAGTATTAATACTTCTGTGGTTTGTTGCCTATACTCATCGTTGAAAGAAATGCTAAATTTCAGCTAATGGTTAGTATTCTCCCAACCAAAACTGAGGGACTGCAACCAAGTCAATGAATTGGCAAGGAGGTCCCAGGTGACCTTTGCCTTAGCAGTTTCTGGCAAGTGAGGGGGTAAAAGCCAGAGTGAAAATTAAGTGACAAACAAATGAAAGAAGAGAAGAGGGAGGCTATGGTTACAGGCTCCTCTTCCCAGATGTTTCTGTGGCCAAAAGAATGAAAAGACCTGGAGTAGCATGAAGGAGAAGAAATGTCCAGGGGATACAGAAATAGGACATGCCCTCTCCTCGTGACCCAAAAAGTAATGTTAGGAACGAGGCTAAATCACTGTTGGCATAGTCCCCGAAACATGAACAAAGGGCAGTAAATCAGGACACGGAGTTATTAGCACTGTTTTTACTAGTGTAGGCAGATCGTGAAGATCTGCACAGCCTTAGAGGCAGAATTGCAGGGGAAAAGAGGCAAGTCAATGCCAGGGGATTCTTTTCTTCTGAAAAAACAACTAACTATCGTTGTTTGGAATAAAACAGATAATGGACTGACTGTGGAGTTAGCCCGTGATTTCCACTCTTCACGGACAGCTGATTATAGAAAGGACCATAAAAAGAATTCTCCTCTATGGGGAAGATAGAGTCTCCCAGATACCTGCTCCAGATAGACCTTTACTTGCACGGATGTGAGAGGGCCTCAGTGCAATAAAAGTTATTTAACCTCATCTTTTTCTGAGTCAACACTGAATACTATTAACAGCAGTTGATATCTGAGGCATCAGATGCTTTAAAAAAAAAAAAAAAAGAATGTGTATATGAGATACAGAAACAAAATTCAAGAAAATAGCAGCACAGACCCAACAATTACTAAACACAGAACAGAACTAAAACAAAAATAGACAAAGTTTGGGTTTCTTAATAACCATCCTTTTAGAGCCCAAGCATGGGGCGGGGGAGTGCAGGGTTGGGAGGAGGCTCCTGAAATCCAATGAGCTGTGCAGTGGGAGCCGTCACAGAGTGTGGGGAGAGAGTGAACAGAAGGAAAGCTGTGCAGATATGCAAATACCCTATTCAAACCCAGCTTCGCTTTTCCTGCAACTGAGGGTAATTAAGTGGTTAGAGAGCTGCCATTGAGCCCCTGCTCCTCAAAAACAATCGCAGATTTGTTGGCTAGTTGACTTCATCTGGCCTATGCCAGACCAAGATAAATCAAATTAAATGTCCACTGACACAAAACCCAGAGCCTGTGTGATCCTGGGAGCGACTATACAGCCTCTGTGGGCGTGGGGAGGGGGCCGTCTGGTGTGCAGCTCGGTACTGTGCCTGGAGCTCAGGTGCTGTGAGGCATAAGACTAAAAGAACAATTGCACCACTCTGTATTCACCACTGGACATCATTTATTATGCTTTCCTGCCCAAGAAGCCCAGAGCCCTTTCCAGAAGTGACCTCCATAAGCCTCCCCCATACCTCAGTGAGCTCCACCAGCCAGCAGCCAGACTGTATTAGCAGCCCACATTCCAACCCCAGGGTGAGTGGGAGAAGGATTTACTCAAGGTCACCCAGCAGATGGAGGCCAAGCCTTAGGTAATACTCACCCCTAACCTTGCGTCTTATCTGTCACGGCACGCTTCATCTCAACCTGCCGCTTCCAGGGAAATAGCACAAAAAGAGCTCTTTTCCAAGAGCGTTCAAAGTCATCCTTTGTGGGATCAACCCGGAGGTCTCAGAGGACCTAACACAGGGTTTAAGGGGGAAAGATCGTATTTTCCAAACCTAATCACTTAGGTTTCCAACATCCCACCTTCTAGCTGCATGGAATAAACTAACTCTGGATTTCCAGAGACAATATGAATTGAACACAATATAGAAACCAGAGAACTACAGGCTTCTAAGGAGTCTGAGATGCCATCAACACTCGGCTTTGGGGTAACTCCAGATCTCAGGGAGCAAGTCTTCAGAGAAGGGCATCTGTGCTTTACTCCAAAAAGCCCCTCAGCATCCTGGGGAGGTTAGGAGGAGCACCCCTCCAGCACTCTCCGCTCTGTTTATGACCAGAGTTCCCTGCAAAAACCCAAACCAAGTGAAGCTTCTGCCCAGAGGAGGATGGCTCAGTGCAAGGAAAGGGAGATGGGCCAGACTGCTACCCAGTGGGGAGGCAGGAGGAACCTTCCCAGGCAAGCTGTGAACTCTGACTGACCTGCCCTTGAACTCTAACTTACCAGGCCTGAGAATTTTGACCTGCCCATGAACTCTGACCTGACCTTGATTTCTGACCAGCCCCCGAATTCTGTGAACTCTGACTTGCCCTTGAACTCTCACTTACCAGCCCGTGAACTCTGACCTGACCTTGAATTCTGACTTAGCCTATGAACTCTAACCTATCTGCCCGCCTCGCCCCGGAGGTTTGCCCTGGGTGGCTGTCCAGTAACTACCTAGTAAGGGCCCACAAACATTCGGATTCTCTCCTGTCAAGAGAACAGCTGAGAGACAGCAGGAAGGGCCAGGGGTGATAGCGAGTATCTGCACTCATCTGAAGGGCCCGCCCTCTAGCGTTTTCTCCCAGCAGGCTCTGTGTAGAGGTTCCTCCTCACAGTGCACAAGAGGCCTGGACCTGGAGCCCTGGCCCCCACGCTGTTGGTGCCTTGCTCCTTCCGGTCAGGACCGGAAGTGCTAAGAACCGTGCTGCTTTTAAATGGCGGCTCCTGTATCTGTGAGCATTGTTTTTGCCTGAAACCAGTTACACCTCGACCAGTTACCCCTCAAACACACAGATCATAGGGACTTTATTTCAATTAGAGCAAGCAATTTATCCCCCCCGCCCCCACCTCCACATTTAGTACTTCAGAACTTCTTTAGTTCTTAACATGTATCATAAAACACAAAAGAGTCCAGTGACCAAAGGAAACCTTGCTTTCACCATCTGTTGTTGGGAAATAAAATGGTCGCCTGGAAACATCTACTAAAAGATGGCTAAAAAGGCATCATGAGATTCTTTCTAAAGAAGAGATGGGGTGGGAACCTCCACATCTCCAAGAGACCTTTTGGCCTCCAGGTTACTGCCAAGTCCAGCTTCCAGTCACGACTGGAAGCCCATCACCAGGGCTTATCTGCTCGGCTCCAACAGAAGTCAAGAGGGCCCTGAGGAAGAAATAGTCACGCGCAGCTCTGCTCCCAATGCAAAATTTACACCCAACAGAAAAAACACCTCTCTGCTGCCTTACAATCCTTGATTCCTGCCCACTTCCCCCCCCACCCCCCACCCCCTACATCCCCCGAGGGCTCCAAAGCTCCTTCTACACCTTTTACCCTTGCCTCCTGCTCCAGCCTGTTTTTCTCTCTACCGAGCATACCGATCTTGTCTTGTGTCCTTCGTGTCTTGTGTCTCTCCGGCCCAAGAAGTACAGATTTCCTCCACTCTAAGACAGCAACCCCTCCTCTTATGCTTTAGCCCTCTAACACCCAACGGACTTCACATCCTTGACCATTCTTTCTCCATACCTTTATTCTGGCCTTTTCTATAGCTGCTGCCTTTTTGCCCTGAAAGGTATCATTCTTCCCCTCCCAGGGTATGAGAATGGGGAGTTCCCTTTGAACTGCTTCACCGCCCTCCTCAGCCAAAGTTCAGCTCAAGTAATCTCTCCTTCCTTACATTTCTTTAGCACTCATTTTTTCCTTACTCTAGGCAGTCTGGTCCACACCACAAGGCACCCCTGAAACCATGAGCTCTTAAATGTCAGCAGTAATCCTAGACCACATCTAACAACAACCTTTTCTCATTTCTCATTCACCTTTAATTCTCTGAAACATTCACAATTTGGTAACAACCACCTCCACGCTACTTCTCAGGTGTCCCCCATTTTGATTTCTATGACACTCTGCCCTCCTGGGTTTAACCCTCTGGGGGTTTCCCTTCTGACTCCTTTACAGTCCTCTTCCAAGGTGGGAACAGGAGGATCATCCATCCCCAAGCCTCATATTATTCCTCAACCTTGTACTTTTCTCATCATTCAGCTTCTCTGAAGTAACCCATTGATCCTCACTGCTAATAGGACAAAATACCAATTTATTATCCTAGCCTTTGAGGTCTTCCATGTGACCCTACACAGCCCATTTATCTCCAACCAGGCTGTTGGTCTCCTATGTGGACCACATCTCTTCTATCAAAATTTTATTCCTATTTCAAAGTCTAGCTAAACTCTCATCTTGTCTCACTTGTATCACTATTATTAATGCACAGAAAACTAGAAAAGTATCTTTATTCTTATAAATCCCCTCAAATCTAAGGCAGGCACACAGAAGCCAAAGCCAAACCAAAAATGGCAGTAAACAGCTTATTTAATAAATATACTTAATGCATTTAATAAATATCCTTAATTTATGCATCTTTTGTCTTGATTATCAGAGCAACAAGCAAAATGAAGGATATAGTTTTTCTTCAAATATTGCTTACTGTGAAGACATTAGTGATCATAAAGTCTATCATTATACATTACAGTTTTCATTTCATATGTTTGGGTTGACAAATTCAGTGCTAAATAGACCTCTTTGTTTCCCCTACTTACTGAGATTAGGGTAAGCGATCATTAGCTAGTGCAATGTGTCACACTTGATTATGTGGCTTAAGTGGATGGCTTTGCCATCAACGTGGTTTATCTGAAATAGTGCTAAGCAGACTTTTCCTATTTTACAAAATAGAGCTCTTTGTTAAAGTATCTAATTGTAAATATCTAGTAACATTACATCAAACACTATGTTTAAAAGGCAACCCTGGGAACTTCCCTGGTGGCGTAGTAGATAAGAATCCACCTGCCAATGTAGGGGACACAGGCTTGATTCCTGGTCCAGGAAGATCCCACCTGCCTCGGAGCAACTTAGCCTCTGCGCCATAACTATTGAGCCTGTGCTCTAGAGCCCAGGACTGCAACGACTGAGTCCATGTGCTGCAACTGCTAAAGCCCACGGGCCCTAGAGCCTGTGCTCTGCCACAGGTTCTAGGTTATCGCAATGAGAAGCTCAGGCAACGCAGTGAAGAGTAGCCCCCGACCTCTGCAACTAGAGAAAAGCCCAAGCAACAACGAAGACCCAGCCCAGCCAAAAATAAAGGAATTAAAAAAAAAAAAAAAAAAAGACAGGACTGGTGTAGTTTACTATTAGAGAAAACAAGCACTTAAGAAAACAGTATCTTTTTTATTCATCTTAATCTAACTTTTTATTATTTCACATATTGATTGAAGTATCACTCTGCAGACCACATCTGCCATATCAGAAACAGCTAATGATCCCCCAATGTCCGTTCCCTTAACAGGTGAACCCCCAATTTTTAGCTGGCCGTTGCCCAGTCTGTCTTTCAGCTAGATATGGCCATGACCATGTCTGCCCAATAGGATCTAAGCAGGAATGTCATGTGCATCTTCTGAGAAGTAGCCAAAGGGAAGGAGTGCTCCTTTCTTTCTCTTTCTTCCTGATAATCAAATGTAGATGAATAACTTGGGCCCTACAAACCTGCTGGCCCATAAGTGGAAGCATGTGTGAGGATGGGCAAACTGGTCCTTGATTTTTACAGAACAGACACACTAATCTTGCAATACCTGCCTCCAGAGTTCATTTCATGAGAGAGCACAGATACCTATTTAAGTTATTTTTATTTGAGGTTTTCTGTTATGCTCCTAACTGATAGACCAACTTGAGAATCAAAACTTATAACTCAATCCAGAATTTCCAAAACAAAATTCTGCCCAATATACATGTACACAGCTTTGCTTCCAAAATCCGTGTACATACCATCCCCCCCCTTTTTTGTATACTAAATGGATCCATGGCTCATGTCAACAAAATAGACCACAATAGTATTTCTTATTGTCTTTCCCCATCCTTGTTCTTTTGTGACTTTCTTTACCCAAACACAAGAGAGGCAGAGTGTGTCACGGAATATTCATGCAATGTGCTGTACGAGAAGTTACCTCTCATCTCTGCCCTTTTTGAGCCACATGGTCCTGAATAAATGACATTCTGTATTCAAAAAAGTGGGGCGAATTATTTCCATTTGAATCATTCAAAATCCCCACTGGGGTTGCTGTGAGGATTTAATGATATAAATACATTAAAGTGTCTGACCAGTGTCTGATATGTCGGATGGAGCTTGATAAATGCTTGTGAAATCTAAAAACTAAATCTCAACCACAGGGCAAACAACTCCCAAGCCACTGACTTTTAATCAATAATTAACAATTTCCTCTTTTAAGCAGAGAGAAAAACGGTGCCTCCCCCCTAAACAAGTATAACTATCTTCTGTATAGGTCTGGATGCTGAGGCTGTTGGCCTTGCAGCATTAAGGCTGTGAAGTCCAGCTCCCCCATAGGTAGTAAAGATTGATGGGGATCCAAAACAAGAGGCATCATTTGGTGTAAGTTTAAAGGGACAGTGGATCAACTACAAAGATGGCAGCAAACCACCCTCTCAACTCCATCCACACATGTGCACCCTACTCTTCACAGCAAGAGGCAGACAATATTCCCCTCCCCTTGTGACTTGCTTTGACCAATAAAATGCAACAAAGGAAAACCCTATGAACAGAGGAGCCTGGTGGGCTGTAGTCCATGGGGTCGCTAAGAGTTGGACAGACTGAGCGACTTCACTTTCACTTTTCACTTTCATGTATTGGAGAGGGAAATGGCAACCCACTCCAGTGTTCTTGCCTGGAGAATCCCAGGGATGGGGGAGCCTGGTGGGCTGCCATCTATGGGGTCGCACAGAGTCGGACACAACTGAAGCAATGCAGCAGCAGCAGCAGCAGCAGACCTTAAGAGTCACTGCTGCTTCTATTTGCTTTCTTGGAAACCAGCCATCAAGTAAAGAAGCTTAGGCTACACTACTTAGTGAATGATGAGAGACCTTCTGGAGCAGGTTGGCGTTTCTTACTCCAGGGGATCTTCCCGACCCAGGGATTGAACCTGGATCTCTTGTGTCTCCTGCATTGGCAGGTGGATTCTTTACCACTGAGCCACCTGGGAAGCCAAATCAAGTAGGACCTTCTAATCTATGACAAGGACGTAGGCTTCCTGAGCTGAGAAGACAGGAAGAGTTTTGAACTCATCTCTTTAAAAAATGACTCTGTCGACCATATGGTGGGGTAAGGAGGGACTAGTTAGGAAACTAAGGTAATAATAATAACAGATGGTGACTTGGACCAAGGGGGCAGCTGAGGACATGGTAAGAAACAGAAAGTTTCCAGAAGTATCTGGAAAGCAGAGATAGACTTATTACTGTTAGCATGATTATGCCTGTTTCACAAACGAGGAAACCAAAGGTAGAATAACTTGCCCAAGATGATACAGCTTGTACACCTGGAGTCAGAATTCAATGCAGAGTTTGACTTCAAGAGCTCATCTTCTTCACCACACTGGCCTCAGTTCAGTTCAGTCGCTCAGTTGTGTCTGACTTTTTGCAACCCCATGGACTGCAGCATATCAGTCTTCCCTGTCCATCACAACTCCCAAACCTTGCTCAAACTCATGTCAATCAAGTCAGTGATGCCATCCAACTGTCTCATCCTCCTGCCTTCTCCTCCTGCCTTCAATCTTTCCCAGCATCAGGATCTTTTCCAATGAGTCAGTTCTTTGCATCAGGTAACCAAAGTATTGGTGCTTCAGCTTCAGCGTCTGCTGAGTATGCTGACCTACTGCCTGATAAAACCTCTGAGCTGGGACTTCCCTGATGGTACAGTTGTTAAGGCTTTGCCCTTCAAATGAAGAGGGTGCAGGTTTGATTCCTGGTCAGGGAACTAAGACCCCACATGCTGAGCAGTATGGCCAAAAAATTTAAAAATTATTAAAAATTAAAAAAAAAACAACCCTGAGCTTTGTAAGTCAGAAATTTCATGGGTCAAACTGTCCCAACTCTAATCTACCCTATCCACACATAAAATAGAAATAGCCAAATGCCATATCTGTTCAGCAGTTTGTTGAAGGAGCACGGTGCCCTTTATGTGAAAAAGACTCATAGCCATAGACAAGCTCTTGGCCCCAGCCACAGCAGGCATGACCTATTCCCCAGGATTGCCTAAACTCTGTAGGTGAATGGTTCTTCTCTCTTTAGGAGGCAACAAAACATTTCCTCACAGCTGATGACTTACAGAGATCAGAATGACAACATCGTAAAACAGTCCTAGAGGAGACTTACAAAACCGTATGTTTTTACGTGTTCAAATAATTTTATCATCACCTGCCACTCGGTAAATTAAAATGTGAGGTTGGAAAGGAAGGTTTCTACTAACAATTTCCATGAGTCGGAGAGGTTTGATTCTCTTACTTCACTGGGAATTTTCTGGCTCATCAACATTTACATTGTGATCCAGTGATGATCCAAATGTATTTGTGTGGGTGCTTCTTAGAAGAAATTTGTCTCTACAAAAGCCCTGACACAGAAGAACACATCACTGGAAGTTATCAGGTGGTCATGGCCTTGACACACTGTTTTTAAATTAAAAACAAAAACAAAAAAAACCACTTTCATATTAATTTAAAGCCTTGTTAAAATTCTCTAACATGAGATAGTTTTAATAAAAGGAACCAAGTCCCCTTGCCCTGCTTTCAAAGCTCAGATCAAAGACAAAAAGACTTTCTCTCTCTCTCTCTCCCTCTTCTTTCCAAAGCAGAGGACTCCAAGATTTTCAGCTGCAAAGCCTTGGAGACCCCAGAGGTTCAACTGTTAAGAACACCAATTTCCGACCGAGGAATCACATGCAAAGAGAGTGAAGGATAACTGACATCACAATTTATTGCCCCAAAAACAACCTTCTCAACTCAAAGCAAAACCATAATTATTGGTGAGAAAGACACTGCCTGTTAACTGGCTGTGAAAGAGTGATTTACAATGCATTCTCTCTCACAGTAGAAGGCCTCCTGGCAGCCACAAATACCGGTTTTGTGTATTCAGAAGCAAAGCTCAGAGGAGCAGAAGAGAGTAAAAAGGATATTCGGCACCAGAAGTGTGCCCTTTTCCACCACATTGATTCCATAAAGTCACAGCTCTGAGAGCTCTTGGAAAATTCCCCATTAGGAAAACAAACTTTCACCATGATAAGGACAAAGACTGAACACTTTCTTTTTTTCTCTTAAGTAGTTTCATATCCATTGAGATCTTGAGCCCGGCATTTACAGCTTACAGGAAGACACCCCTGGCACAAAAGAGGAAAATGCTAATACAGTTTTGAGTCACAGAACGACGTGACCTAACCTTGCTGGAGACAGATGATGTAAAATAGTATTAAGTTCTTCTATCTGAGGGAGCTGTCGAGCATTACAGCTAAAACAACACTGTAAGATAAGCCAGCGCCTAAGAGGACACTTTCCTGACGTTACCCGGAGAGAGGTTAGTTCAAAGAGATTGCGGAAGGATCTGGGAAATAAAAGGATAGAAAGATAGAAAAGGTGTCTGGAAGAGAGAGAAACCTGCCTGGTGAGCAGACTTTCAGAGGAGCTGCCTTGAAAGGAACTCTACACTTCCTCCCTACAGCCTCTACCCCAGTAAAGATTCTCAGAGGGCACTGGAGCAGGAACCCACCGAACATTCTCCCCAAACCTGGAGCACTTCTAACAGGTTTGCCTGAGTTCTTCCAACCAAAACAGATACCCCCGATGCTGGGGCACAGGACTCTTTTTCCTCCTAAGACAGACATGGTCTCCAAACAGGATTAATCTTTTGGGAGTTAGCCATGTCCTGGGACATGGCTGGATATTAAGAGAGAAATGAGTGTAGATGGGATTCCTAGGTGGCACGAGCGGTTAAAAAAAAAAAAATCTGCCTGTCAACGCAGGAGACATAAGAGACGTGGGTTCGATCCTTGGGTCAAGAGGATCCCCTGGAAAAGGAAATGGCAACCCACTCCAGTATTCTTGCCTGGGAAATCCCATGGACAGAGGAGCCTGGTGGGCCATAGTCCATAACATCACAAAGGGTAGGACATGACTGAAGCTGCTTAGCATGCATGCACAAGTGTAGATAATGGTTTTCTTTACAGAGTTTCTTTAGCAGACATGAATGTGTATAACCACAGGGTGAAGAGGTGTGGAATCCAGAAAAAAAATGAAACATAGGGTTCAAATGCCGTCTGTCTTTAAGCAAGTAACTTAAACTCTGTGTCTGATCTGTTAAATGGGGTTGGAGGATATCCCAGGTGGTCCAGGGGTTAAGATTCCACCTTCCAATGCAGGGGATGCAGATTCAATCCCTGGTCAGGGAATTAAGATCCCACATGACTCACAGTGTGCCCCCCCCAAAAAAAAAGGATAAATAGGGTTGGAATAACTATATCCAGGACTTGCTGTGGACCTGACAGGAGGCCCTTTATCCAAAGTGCCTGGCACGAGGCCGCCATTGAGTTGGGACTCAATGCATAGGGGTCACTCCTATACTGCATGGCCTGAGTTGATCCCCCCAAACTCTGACATGTGGGGTCAATAGGGCTGAGGATCCATTGGCTATACTGACTGTGCTGAAGCTAAGAATGAGAAGAAAATAAAATACCTAAGAAAAAGAAGTAGATTGTCCCCAGTCAAGAAGGCTAGATGATATAATGAGAGGGGGTGATAGCTCAAAGCCCACTGGCACACCAGCCGTGGGTCCTGACTATGCAGGGAGTCATCAAAGTTCAGGATACCTGTGTACCCTTGAATTACAAGTAAACAAGGAATATTTTTTTAGTATAAGTGTATATTTGTTGCTGTTGTTGTTGTTGTTTGATCGCTAAGTTGTACCGGACACTTTTGCAACCCCAAGGACTAGCCTGCCAGGCTCCTCTGTCCATGGGATTTCCCAGGCAAGAATACTGGAGGGGGTTGCCATTTCCTTTTCCAGGGAATCTTCCCAACCCAGGGATCAAACCTGTGTCTCCTGCATTGGCAGGCAGATTCTTTACTGCTGAGCCACCGGGGAAGCCAATATCCATAATGTATTTATGCGAAAAATGTATTTGCTCTTTATCTGAAATTCAAATATCCCTAGGCATCCTACATTTTTATTTGCTAAATCCGGCAACCCTGATCATCCAGTCCACCAAAACAATTTGGAAAGAGATCCAAAAAATTGCTTGGAAAGTCAGAAAAAGAGAAGTTCAGGGAGCCCCCATGCACTTTGCACACATTGACCCCAGAATGCTCCGACCACCTCCTCCCCCCTCCCCCCCACCATTCCCAGTCAGAATCCAGTGCCTAAGGAGTGGAGAGTCTGTCTTCCATGAGTCCTTTCCAGCAGGCAGGGGGTTAAGGACCAGGTTTCATCATCATTGCAGCATCACTAAGCCTCCCAGGGAACCGGGACGCAGCTCAGGTTCCACAGCAAGAAGCTGGGGTTTCCGCACTCAGAGGATTGCTTTTCTCAAGACACCCTATTGCATTTACCCTAATTGCTATGTCTCTTCCCACCTGAGCATATAAGTAACACACACACACACACACACACACACTATCACCACCGCAATCTCATCAGGTCCTGGGTTGGTCCTCCCATCATCCAAGGTACACACCACATCTGCAAGTTGTCAGCAGCAGTTCCTCTCTCTCCAAGCCTGGCGTGCAGGCTAAGCTGAGAAGGGTGTGGAGGTGAAGAAAATAATATCAGAGCAATGAGGCCTTCCCTTGAGGGGCCATAGTCCCAGGCTGATGGACAAACAGGAGACAGCCTTGGACCCTTGCAAGAGCAAAGTACAAATGAATGCACTGTAGACAAAGTTGATTTGAAAAACCCCAGCCTTCAGTTCTCTAGGCCACAGGGAAATGTCCCACTCTTTGTGGCATGTTCGGACCTCCCCACTTCAATAAACATAGTCCTGGGAAGCTGGACCCGGGAGTAGTACAGGACAAAGCAACCCAGGGGTCCCAGCCCCAAACAACACGGCTGTTTGTTAGCTGTGAAGAAAAGACCAACTCTTGAATTTCCTCCTTCCTGCTGTGGGAATGCATCATTAATGAATCCCATTCCATCACCCACGACCCACACACATCACAGAGCGGAAGACACCAGGCTGAGAGTCAGAGGAGGAAGGTATGGGAGGAAATTGCAAGGTCAAAGTAACCACCTGGAGAAGTCTGATGACCCGACATGTTTAAAGACTTTAAAAAAAAGACTTCTTAGATGGTCTGGAAGGAATAGGAGCAGAATGAAGGTGGTGGGAAGGGCGGTCTGAAGGGCTGCAGAATGAGAATGGGCCATAAACTTGAGAGTACCTCCTGGAGTTTTACTGAACGGTCTGCAACCTCCCAGGGTTCAAGTTAAGAAAAGGCAAATGGGCAAGGAACCAGCCAGCCAAAATAAAAGGAGAGGAGTGTGGAGGAGAAGTTAATTGTGGCCGTCAGAGATGAGTGGTTACATGGGGAGCTTCATTTAAAATTAACGAGGCATTGGTTGCATTTTATAGGTCATGGTCAGGGCAGAATGGAAAGGCTCCTTGGAAACTTTTCCTGACCAATCCCTTCAGGCCAAAGAGACAGACATGGGGTCTCCATGCCAAGAAGCACAAAGGGACATGGCTGCCAAGAGTCAAGGAGAGGAGAAGGGTCCCATCCAAAGAGCACGGGCCAGGGTCAGTCCAGGAGAGGTCCTGGAGGAAGCAGAAGCCAGGAGGCCCAGAGGATCGCCATGCTTGCAACTTGAACCTGAATCCCCTGCTCTGCCCTCAGATCATGTGCAAGAAAGAAAACCCCAACCCCACGCATGCTGCCAAAATCTGGCTTAGGACAGGGGTGAGGGTTGACTGGCCTCTTGATGGCTCCATTAGGATGATCCTAAATCATAAAACAGGCTAAAAGTTGCCTCCTCTGAGAGGGCTCTCCTAAAGCCCAGCTGGAGGGAAATGCTTCTTTTCCTTTGTGTCTTCTGTTCAAATTTCTATTATCTCATTTTCTGGATTTTTTTTTTCGCCATTGTTTGATTCAGGAATGAGAACGTCCTCTCATTTGTCTTTATCTCCACCACACAGCATAATGAAAGCTTGATAAAATTGTCCATAGGTAAAGGAACAAAAAGACAGAGGGGGTTCCTAGCTATGGTAACTGAGATAGTGAAGGTCAGGGAAGCCTGGCATGCTGCAGTCCATGCAGTCACAGAGTTGGACACGACTTAGTGCCTGAACAACAGCAACCAGAGATGGGGACGAACCACAGAAGGAGGAGGACTCAAGGGGGAATGAAATGCACATATCCTAAAGCTGCAAGCTTGGAAGGAAAGAGGAGGTAATGGGCAAGAGGTAAGGAAAGAGGTAATGGGCAAGACCTCCAGAAATATTCTAGCTGAACCAGGAGCCTGAGTCTGTAGGCTCTTGGCTGAGGAGTGAGTAAAGAGAAGAAATTGAAATAAAAAGACAAAATGCCTATCTCTTCTTATAGGATCAAAGTTTCGTAACATCAGGAAATAGAGACTTCTAAGACTGTCAGGAATCAGAAATCATGTAAACATTCACAGCCTCATCTAGCCCCAAATGCTTTGCCCCTAGCACCAAAACGTCTAAAATTGTAACTAACTCTTCACTAGGTGATTTCTTATCAAATCCATCTTATGAAGAAACCTGAAATAGTTGGAAGAAAAACACTGACTAGCTCATCTTTTTCCTCTCTAAAGAAGATAGTTTGCAGCGTGTTCAGGTAATAGCCACAATCGAAATGAGCTCTTCTGAAGTGACATCAGAATTCAGAGTAATAAGCTATAAATGCAAGGAGCTAAATTCCAAGCTGCATACTGGCCAATCTTACTTCTCCTAGGAAGACCCGCCTTGGGCTGCTTTGGGGATTTCAAGCATAGACCCAGTGGTCAAAAGGCCATCTTCCTCTTTATTCAACTGTCATTCCATCCACACAAAAATACACACATTTTGAACCTCCAGGACAAGGAAAGAAGGTCTCTTATTCTTTTGTAAACTTTCTTGCTTTTTAATAAAGGGTAGGCTCATAGTAGGTATTCAAGGCACTATGAGGATGGAGGGGGAGACAAGCAGTTCAGGACTGTTATTCTGAGTGTAAAGCTAGAAGGAGCTGGTTGGAGAGGAGCCATACAAGTCACTTAAGAGGCGTAACTCTTAAGCAGTGGGGAGTCTGGACTTCCCTGGCATTTCAGTGGTTAAGGATCCGCCTGCCAATGCAGGAAACACGGGTTTGATTCCTAATCAGGGAAGATCCCACATGCCTTGGAGCAACAAAGCTGTAACAGCTACTGAGCCTGCTTGCCGCAATTACTGAAACCCAAGCTCTCTGGGGCCTGTGCTCTGCAACGAGAAGCCACTGCAATGAGAAGCCCACACAACACAAGGAAGAGAAACCCCTGCTCACCACAACTAGAGAAAGCCCCTAAAGCAACAAAGACTCGGCACAGCCAAAAAAAAGAAATGGGGAGTCATTATGGAGTATCAGGACGGGAGTCTTGAGTCCTTCAGCTCAGAGAGATGTCTCTGCAGAGGGTAGACTGAGGACAATAAGCCTGGGTGCCATTGCAATAGGATGGAAAAAGGCTGATGAGAGCCTGAACTGGGTCCTGCAGTATAAAGGATGGGGGAGGGGAGTGAAGACAGTGTGTGCCAGGCGCTGGACTAGACACCGCAGGGGACAGTAAGGTGGATCACACAGCCCCTCCCATTGAGTTCTGAAGAACAACTTGACTGAGTTGCTGGGGATGCAAATGTCCTCACTAAGTTGGTTTCTTGACCTTGGAAGCCAGACTCATCTTGTGGCTGAAAGCAGCATTTTCTTCTTAAGCAAATGAATGTTGTCATTCATTTATTATCAACCATGTTGGGCCATAAAGAGAAAATGAGAGGTTTTGGACTTGGGGAAGGTATAAAGGTATAAAGAGAAACTTCACCCAACATCCATTTAAAATGGCAAGACAGATTTTATTTGAGCTACTGCAGTAGAGGAAAGAGATTTCAGTGTAGAAGTCAGCTCAACTCTGAATACAGTAAAGACAGCTGGGGATTTATAGCCAGTGGGCAGAGTGAGGGAGTCAGTGGTTCGAAAATCACTAAGAGGAACTTGATTAGATATTAAGGGTAGGGGGATTCTCACTAAACTGGGATCAGCAGGCCAAGGACACGGCTTAGTCCAGAAAAGTGTTCAAACGAGCCTGACTAAAGTTTGGTCAAGGTGGTGGGGTCCTTGCCAGGGGGAGGACCATCTCTGCTCCCCAGGGCAGAAGGCCCACTAAAAGGGCCCCAAGACCCCTCCTCAGGTATGAAAAACTTTATGATAGAGAGAGAGACCAACAGAGCAGAGCAGAAGAACCAACAAGGGTTGATTCGTGTGTCAGGTTTAAGTGACAAGATCCCACTAGGAGAATTTGTGGAACGAGCTGGCAGTCACTGGGGATAAACTAGTCTATAAGAGGAACCCTGCAAGAGTCACTGAACTTCTTGCTTCTGAATGTAATAGAGCTTTCACAGTGACTGTGGATAGACCATTACAAGAAATGTGACCTTATTTTATTCTCTAAACTAGTTAAGTAGGCCACTCTGGCTACTACAGATTTTATCTGTGTAAATGTCCTATGTTTCAGGGACCAACTCTACTAAAACAGATAAGAAATGTTTTGTTTGGGGAGATGGGAGTGAGCAAAGTTAAGCTGAACTCAGAGAAGTATTTCCAACTGGGAAACTCAACAGTTTCCTTTGTCTACCCGGACCCCTGAGATCAACAAAACAGGGCTTGCCCAAGTGACCCTTCCAACATTCTGCCAGGGAAAGCTAAATTTACAAGCTAAGAGCTCAGCTTGATTCAATTCAGCATGTTAAAAATCCCTCCCCCACTCAATACCCAATTTCTCTTGGCTTTATTATATATGATCAAGTGAGTTTGAATGAAACTGTCTCCAAGTCCTCATTTTTATTTCATACTGACAATATTATTTTTATCAAGCTCATATTTCAAGAAGCTTTTATTCTACTCTGACTTTCCTGAACCAGGGGAAATTATCTCGTTCCTTCCCTCGGGTTTGAAAGAAAACCTTTCCAGAACTAATGTTTATCAGCAGTGCAATTTTTTTTGCAAGAAATTGAAACCCCCTTGACACAGAAAGGAAAAGAACACCAGAACTGGGATGATAGACAGACACCAAAAAAGCTTAAGGGAAAGAGAAGAGAACCTTTCTAGAGGCTGTGAGCTCCATGAGCCTCGCTGGGCAAGGTGCTCTGAGTCTAGCCAAGAGCACTTTCAAAATGTGTAACAACCAGTGCAGCCGGACACTGACCAATCAGAACAGAAAAGGTCCCTGGCTGCTTTGCTGTTGGGCAGGCTTTAACTCTTTCACTTCTGGATGGAGGAGAGAGGATTTTTAGGAAGGCATAGCAGGTGGTGTGTTACGCAAGGTTCTCCAGAAAAACAGAACTAACAGGATATACATATATATCGGTATATACAGGCATATACAAGCATATTCAGGCATACCACATTTTATTATGCTTTACTTTACTGCAGTTCGCAGATAGTGTATTTTTTTTTAACCAAACTGAAGGCAGCCTTACATAGTCAGATGACAGTTGGCAATAAAGTATTTTTTAATTAAGGTATGTACATTTTTAGATATAATGCTATTGACAGTTAACAGACTACAGTGCAATGTGAATGTAACTTTTGTATGCATGGGGAAACCAAAAAATCTGTGTAACTTGATTTATTGCAATACTTGCTCCGGTGCAGTGGTCTGGAACAAAACCCACAATATCTCCAAGGTATGCCTGTGTGCATATGGAGAGAGACAGACAGATAGACAAAGACACAGAGAGACAGACAGAAAGGAAGAGAGAGATGATGAGATGGAGACAGAGAGAAGCAGCTGACGTGTCTGAAATCTGTAGGACAGGCCAGCAGGCCAGGTGGGATTTGAGGCTGCAGCCTTGAGGCAGAATTTCTTCTCCGGAAAGCCTGTTTTCACTCTTACGGCTGTCAGCTGATTAGATGAGCCCGCTCACATTATCAAGGGAAATCTCCTTTCCCTAAAGTCAACTGAGAGTAGATGTGAGCCTACAGAACGCCGCACAGCAACACCCAGAGGAGTTTTTGATTGGGTAACTGAAACTAAGGACAGCCTAACCAAGGTGACATATGAGACTAACCAGTGGGCGTGGAGGCAGTAGGAAAGGGGGTCATTCAGGGGGTTGGCGGTGGCTGCTGTTCACCGCCCCACAGAGGAGTGTGTTACTGTTTTAAATAGAAGCCCTGGTGTCCTCTCTAAACGAAGCTTCTATAAAAGCTCCTCACCCCTGTGTAGTTGTAGCTACAACTTTTTCTCCTGGTTCTGGACATGCAACCTCACAAGGGTTGCTGGTGAGGAAAGCAGAAAGAAATGGGGCCGCCCCATAGGGGCTCTAGGAGCAGTGAAAGATGGAATGTCAAAACATCTGGTCTTCATGACAAAACTCAGTCCCCAAATTCATACTCATCCCAGGCCATTTGCCAAAAATGGCCACCATCACCCTAAGAGGAAAAGCAAATAACTATCATCATAACAACAACTCCTATTCATTGAGAACCTGCTGAACAATGTGTCATGAAACTTTTCAATAATAGCATGTAAAAAGTGGGACTTCCTTGTGGTTTAGTGGCTAAGACTCTGAGCTTCCAATGCAGGGGGCCCGGGTTCAATCCCTGATCAGGTAACTAGATCCCACATGCCACAACTGAGGCCACACGCCACAACTAAGATCCGGAGCAGCCAAATAAATAAATAAGAAATATAAAACATGTAAAAGGTAAGAGCAAGTATCCCCCTTCTACAGATGAAAAAACTGAGGTTTGGAAAGATCAAGTAGCTTGTCTAAAAGGATCCAAGTAGTAAGTGGGAGAGCTAGGGTTTAAAACCGGCTCTGTTGGGTTCAGAGTCCATGATCTTGGCACAAAGTTATGGAAAGCAAATAGAAGTGCTAACCAGAGGTTGGTGGCAGGATTTGGGTTACCCTAGCTTTGATAGTCTGGTAAAGGATGCCTAAGACTAAAAGATCAGAGGTTTTAACCAGAGTGGAAAAGTAGTTTTCACTGTTGTTGCTTCATCTCCGGTAATTAAAACTCAGACACTATGGGTAATGCTAATTTTACAGAAGATCCATGAATCTATGGTTTTGCTTTGGTCCTGCTCAATTCTTACATTTCCTTCCAGTTCCATGAGTCTAAAGCTGAAGTTTCTAACAGAATGCTAACTACGGTTGATACTCTAACACACATAAGTTTCTATTAACAGTGAGGTAAGTATCTAAAAATTTATCAGCATGCTTTGCTGCTATATTATTCTGAATGACATCTTCCTTGCCCCCAAAGCAATAATACTTGGATTGCAAACTATTTCCCTAACCAAATATATACTCCTTCCCACAGAGAACCGCTACCATGGAAATCTATGCAATAGATTTATTTTGTGGCATTGCATATCAAATCTGACCATGTAATTTTGACATTTGGTAAAACTGCATCTTTGTCTATTCCTTATAAGAAGACTCTGCTTAATAGGAGTTTTCCCAAATGTTCCTACCATTCATATTTTATGCTGACATCAAAAAATGAGGGGGGGGTAGTTATTTTAGGTCTTGCTTTTAGATTTATACCTTTTAGACACCTGAACAAGTAGTTTTCACAAAGTTAAAAAAAAACCTGCAAATCGAGTTGTAATGAAAATGACTTGCAACTCCTCTATATCCACTGTCATGAAGTCAGTACTAATGACCGATCCCCCCTTTACATACCCCCAGCCTCATGTGTTCCACAACCTTCTCCCTAATGCCAAACTCCTTTGGAAAGATAACTCTGAATGGATTTATGGGAAACAAGATGGGCTTATTTCAGTCCAAGAAATTGGAACCGCATATAATAAAATAATGCCAAATTATGTTTGGAACTAGGATATGCTTGGTTCTGATTCTTTGTGACAAGAGTTCCAGATTACAACCAAAGCATACAATGTGGAATAAATCTTTTCTTATTTTTGGACATTATAAATATCCCTAGAATTGTGTTATTTGCAAGAGAAATTCTTAACTTTACTCAATCTTCACTATATTACTGTTCCTGAAAGGGCAGGATTTTCTCTAAGAGGGTATCTTGCACATCATCCAAAGGTGTTTACTTATTAAGGTTGCAAAAAGGGCTTTTTATGAAATGATCTCTGGGTTGATTCTATGAAACTCACGTAGTATCTCATAGAGAGACTCTAGTGAATTCCTTTTAAATATCTACTGAACTCAATGTTAACAGCTCACTACTGACAAAATAATCTGTCATTTTACTCTCTGCCCAAATGAAAATTGTTTCAAGGTTAGTCCTGTTTTAACCTCATATATAAAAATAAGAGAGAGGGGATACCTACTTTCTGGTCTATAGATGAACTCAATGCCTCAAAAAGCATATTTCCATTAATGATTTTTAAAAATATGTATAAATAAAGCTATTGATATGTTCAGTTTCTATATCCCAATTCATTTGCTAGTATTCTGTGTCATTATTTGGAGCTTAGACAAAAGGCCAAATAGAAATGATATCCTCCCTTTCTTCCTGCCAAAATACTGGCAGAGAAGTTTTTGACCTATACGTGTAGTAGGAACAATAAGAGATAGAGATAAGCATTACAATGGTCCAACACTCCAGAAGCTTAAATATCATATAAGATGACATGCATTTGCTTAACGATTATTAACAATGCAGGCCAAAAAAAAAAAAGGGCAAGTACTCTAGTTGATCACATGTCTATCCATCTATCAGTCTCTTGATCCTTCTATCAATTCATCTTATTTTTTTTTATGGATTTCAATGCAAGTTTCAGACTTATCCCTAAACACATCAGCATGTAGAACATCAGGCTAGAGTTCAATACCACAAAAAATGTTCAACATGATCAAATTTGGGGGTGAGAAAAACACCCAAGAAAAACACTCAGAGGCTGGGGACAGTCAGGGGAGCCATTGCCAAATTTCCAGAGAGATGATGAGGGAAGGGCTTGAACCAGGGCAGGGATGGAAGGAGCAGAGAGGAGACAGCAGAATTGGCAGCTTTTGACAACAGGTTAGACGTGGCGGGGGTAGGGGGATGATACAGAAATGGAAGGAATTTCCTCCCCAGTTTCTACCTTGAGCCATAGTTAGGAACTGGCTTTAGGTGTCTGAAATATACCTGAGGCGGGGAAAGTTGTAGGTTGAATTTCAGATGTAATTTGTTTTGTTTTGGTTTGTTGCCATGTCTTTTGACTTGTGGAATCTTAGTTCCCCGACCAAGGATGGAACCCAGGCCCCCTGACCACTGGACTGCCAGGGAAAGCCCAGGCAGTAATTTTTAAATACCTGTGTGCGCTCAGTCACTCAGTTTTTTCAACTCTTTGCCACCCCATGAACTGTAGCCCGCCAGGCTCCTCTGTCCATGGGATTTTCCAGGCAAGAATACTGGAGTAGGTTGCCATTTCCTTTGCCAAAATACTAAGAGACGCCCAGATAAATTTGCTGGTGGACAGGTTAGAGGTCTCAGAGAGACAGATTGGAGAGGCAGTAGTGTCTGTGGGGTGTGACAAGAAGACTATGCAGCCAGGGCCAAGAACAGACCTTAAAGTAACATGCGGATTGAAAGGGCAGGCAGGGGAGGGATGCCCATAAAAGAAGCAGAGAAGTGGCTGGAGAGGAACGAGGAGAACCAGGGAGAATGAGGTCTTGAAAATAAGGGAAGGAGACAGTTTCAAGGAGATGAACTTGCCAACGGCATAGAAGCTGAAAAGTCGAGAAAGATGAGGGCATTGCAGAGTCTATTGGATTAGCGGTTCATAGTGATCTTGTAGAAAAGAGTTTTCATGAAATGGGAAATGAAAGCCAAACGGGTGGAGAATGGAATCAAAGTACATGAAGACTCACTGTTCTGGATATTTGGCCACGAGAGGAAGGAAAGCTAAGGCACACACATTTACAGGACAGGATGGAGGTCACAGGAAGGTCGACCTTACACAGTGCACCCTGGACCACACGTAACTATGAATGCCACTAGTATTTAGCTGGAGGCTTCCCTGGTGACTCAGTGGTAAAGAATTCGCCTGCCAATGCAGGAGACATGGGTTCCATTCCTGGGTCAGGAAGATACCCTAGAGAAAGAAATGGCAACCCACTCTAGTATTCCTGCCTGGAAAAATCCCATAGACAGAGGAGCCTGGCGGGCTACAGTCCCCGGAGTCGCAGAAGAGTTGGACACGACTGAGCGACTAAACAATAACAACAAAAGTATTTAGTTGACGCTTAAAATATGTGACCTTGTGTTGACAACTTTTTTTGTGCAGACGCATTACCATCTGGGTGAGTCAGAGACTTGCGTGAACAAGCAGACCATGCGCTGTAGTCTACTAAAAGGTAAAAGCTTGAACACGCCAGGATTATTTACTCCAGCCCCTTATCTGTGGTTGAAGGCTCTGAGACCAGAAGACAGTGGGTCACGGAAGGTCATGCACTCAGTAGAGAACCACCCAGGCCCTTCACATGGTGTTTTGCAGTAAGAAGAAAGGTTTTGTTTTCCAGCACAGTTGTGTGAAAATTCCAGTCTAGGAATCATCTCAAAGGGACAGCCCTGATCACATGGATTTCTTTCACGTGGACATCTCGAGCTGGGTACAACAAAGCCAATTTCCACCGGTGCCCCCAGGTTGGAATTGATTTGTTGGTATAAGATTTCCAGGCAATGTGATTTTTTAATTCCTATCACCTCTTAGCTTTGCTCTCATCTGCCCATGGGAGTATTTCACATTGCTAGGGGGAGACAACTTTTGATTTTCCTGGCCTGTCAGTAGCGGACAGAGAGGAGAGCTGCCGAAAGAACACTTGCCTTCAGAACCTCACATACTTCCAGCAAGAGTGTTCCATGGGAGCATTTCGGATTTCAAGTGATAAATGGATATGGGCCAAACCTTTTCACCTTTTCAATTTTCTACTCCTTCTTCTCTAACTCCCTCTTCAACTTCCTTTAATTAGCTCAGCTTTAAGCCTTTCAGAATCATCTAATGTCAGGCAAATGTAGCTGCCCTGCGCAGAGAAAGAAAAGTATGAGGTAACCCACTTTCAGGGGAACTGATTTATGACATGCAGAGAAACTCTTGTTAGCTTCCCAAAAGTTATCTTTTCTCTTGTTATTTGGAAAGCACAGTAATTTTCCACTTATTCTCTACTGATGTAAAACAGATTTGTTTGACTCTTAGAGGAAGCTCTATTTTGCACTCCTGTGCGTGTGTGTGTGTGTGTGTCTCTCTCTCTTCCTGGTAGACTGCTACACTCTTTTGGCCATACACAGCTGCATTGGACTTGGTTACTGAACTGTACAACACTTGCAAAAACGTCCTTTTTTAGAAGAAGCCTCCACAAGCTAAACTAATAGCATCTGCCTCTCCCAAATGCCTTAATTGTATTGGCGAAAGAGCATCCCTTATGTTTTAAAGCCTACTTTCGCGGGATTGTTGGAGCAGCACCATTAAAAGGATAATGACAATGTTACCCTCAAATAGTTTTTCTTCAAATAATTGCTTTCCCCCACTGAGTGCTGGCATGGTGCTAGTGAAATTCTGACAGGGTCAGCAGGTTCTTTGATGCTGCCCACCAGAAGACGGTCTCTTTCTGACCCCCTTTCTTTTCTTTTTCATCCACACTTACCCCAGTTTTATTTCACTATTGCAACTTGTTTTTGTGCTTGCATCTCAGCCCATTCTTCTTTTTTTTTTTTCATGGTAAACATGTAGCTTTCTCAATGAGCCAGCACTTACGGCTGGTTTATGTTGTCTTTGCGGAAAGCGTTTTATTCTGGGAGGCAAACAAACTGATTTTGAGAGCATCAGTGTCCCAGAAACGGATGGGTTGGCCACGAAATCATAGATCTGCATATTCTGATGCTTATCTTGGTTGAACCTGAGAAGCGTGGGGCTGATCTGTTGTGAGCAGGGAGCATCCCGCCCTTGCTGGCAGCGAGCTGGAGTCAGGACAGGCCTGCCCTACCTGGGCTGTTCTTCTGGGGCCGGAAGAGGAGGGGAGTCTGGCTTGTGGATGGGCGTGGGTGAGGCTGGCACAAGACTGCCGAGAGGAAGCAATAGGGAACTGAAGCCTATGTCTCTGAAAAAGGAAGGCTCTAGAACCAAGGCTAAAATGTTAAGCCACAGATGTATGGCAGGAACTGAGGAGAGGCAGGACAGAGAAAGGTGGGGATTCAGTGGAGACAAATGCATGCAGGTGGAGGGGGCATTTTATACTTGCCCTTTGCCCTTACTCTGGGCAAGGAGGAACTTGTTACAAGAAGCAATTTAGGGACTTCCCTGGTGGTCCAGTTAAGAATCCACCTGCCAATGCAGGGGACAGAGGTTCAGTTCCTGCCGGGGGAATTAAGACCCCCATGTGCCTTGGAGCAACTAAGCCTGTGAGCTACAGCTAAGACCCGACGCAGTCAAATAGATATAATATATATACATTATCTGTTTGTATATTTATATATATATTGCATTTTTAGGTTAAATATATAGAGAATCAATTTATACAGGAGAAAAATTGGACCACAGATTCATCGCTTTATTTTATGTCCAACTCAAATGGAGGCAGCCCATCAGCTAATGCAGAATATACTTAACATCTGTAGGACTGCAGTGACTCCATATCCCTACACACACGGAATGCAAGGCATCGACTTACAATGTTGATGTTGGACTTCAGCTGGTGTCATTGCATAGACAGACCACCTCATCGGACGGATCCAGTTATTGAACTAACGGTTTATATCCTATAATGTGAAATTCCTCACTCCTTCCCTCTGTTTATAATGGTATTTGCAATACACAATCAAGCCTGTGAGCACTTGGTTTCTCCCTAAGTGAGGCAGGGACGAGGGATGAAGGAAAATTGAAATACTTTTCTGCTATGTTACCTTTTCAACCCGTTTGTTTACAATTTATCAGCCACTTACTGGTTTCAAAGAAAATTCACCACCATGTATTGCTTAGAAAGATGGTGCCAGGGAGTTTGAGAGAGAATCACTAATAAATTGATGGTGAAGTGTTTTGTTAATATGGAGTGCTATTGAGATGCATAATGAGGAGTGGCCCCTTCAAGGTCACACAGTGAAGAAGCAGCTAGAACTCTGGATGCCTCACTCTTCATCTAACAGATGCTAGTGCACAAAGCCTGAATGGAGGATATTTTTAACCCCAGTTAGGTAATACCCAGGAGGAGTGGCTACTTATTTCTACTGATAGCCTGGGCAAGGTCAACAAAATAAACAAGAAATTGAGTAGTGCTTCTCAAGCCTTAATGGACAAACAGATCACCTGGAATCTTATTAAAATGAATAAGCTGTGATGCAGGAAGTCAAAGGTGGGGCCTGAGATTCCACATTTTCAAAAAGTGCCCAGGTGATGCTGATGTCGCTTGAAAAAAAACCCTGCTCCAGTCTGGAGCATTTGGAGAGGTACCTCGGTTCTTTTAGGAATTCAACATGTTGGAAAAGACCATCTCTGAAGGATGATAAAAGGTTTTCTTACGTGTTCAAGATATAAAACTTAAAGCATACAGGTAGGGGTAACTTGAAGGCCACTGCACATGTAGAATTGGAGTCCAGGAAGAGAGCAGGTCAGTGGATAATGTTCTGAGAACCATCCATGTCAATTGATGCCATAATAATTCCATGGATAGATAGACTGATAGATAAACTGATGAAATATATGGAAGGACCTCAAACTTCCCAGTTCATAGCACACTGTCATCATTGGCTCATGAAAAGCCCTGTTTTCACTTGATCTTTTAACTAATTCATTCATTCATTCCCTTTATCCCCATCCTCCCCACCAAAAGCAGTGTTCTAATGTGTCTGATGTGACCTTCATCTTGATAAGTCTTCTCACATAATGTATCTCCTTTTGTGTGCATTTTTAAAATTGAGGTATAACTGCATACAGTAGAGTGAAATGACCTTAATTATACAGCTTGTGGAAGTGACACACACGTACACACCTGCATAACCAGCACCCAGATCAAGACAGAATGTTTTCTCCAGCTCTGTACATGTATTTTTCATTTTCACAAGTGACATTGTCTAACAAATATCATTGTGTTTCGTACCTCATTCCACAACACAACAGTTTCAAGGTTGATGTATGCTTCTGTTTACATATTTGCTTCCAACTATTTCGGAGCATCCTCTTTGTGCATCTGCACATTTTATTTAACATTCCCCAGTGAAGGACGTCCAGATTTACCACAATACATAGAAATTCCTAGTTTAACTAAAAGTTGCCAAATTGCCTCCCAGAATGGTTCCACCAATCTGCACGTACAAATACATTTTTCTAGAGTCAAATGTACATTTCTTGTGAATGTTCATTCTGTTTAACAATGAGCAGGGGCTCTAGGGCGCGCTGGCTCCCGTAGCTCTGGCTCACGGACGCTAGACCACAGGCTCGGGAGTTGCGGCCCACAGGCTCAGCTGCTCCGTGGCATGTGGGATCCGCTCAGACCAGGGATCGAACCCATGTCGCCTCCATTGGCAGGAGGATTCCTTATCACTGAGCCACCAGGGAAGCCTTTTTATTTTTATTTTTTTTGGCTTTGACATGCAGTTTGTGGGATATTAGGTCCCCGAACAGGGATTGAACCTGCATCCTCAGCAGTGAAACCAGAGTCCTAACCATGAGACTCCCAAGGAATTCCCAGCCAGGTTTTATTAAAGTTACATTTACATTTTGCCTATGACTGGCAATAGATTCATTCACTGATGAACTATTTATGGAGCACCCATGATATGCCAGCTACTCTTTCAGCAAAATAAAGCTGTGATAGAGATAAATTCCAACCTACATGGACTTTATGTTATAGTAATTAAAAGGAAAGTGGGTGAAATCACTTAAGAAGAGAATATAGAGCAAGAAAGAAGGAAAACCAAGAGTAGAATTCCAAGAAACATCAAAAGATTAAAGGGTAAAGAGAAGAGAAACCCTAGAGGAAGATCAAAAAAATTCTGAGAGGTTGCAAGGGAACCAAGGAAAAGTAATGACACAGAAACCGAGAGAGAAGAGTTTCAAGAAATGTCCAGTCTTCAAGAAGAAATATAATTAGGTGATTAGTCACCAAGAAGTCTTTGGCACAAATCACTGGTGGAGAATTGGAGAACATGGAATAGTGCGCACCTAAAAGAATGCTCAAACTACCACACAATTGCACTCATCTCACATGCTAGTAAAGTAATGTTCAAAATTCTCCAAGCCAGGCTTCAGCAATATGTGAACCATGAACTTTCAGATGTTTAAGCTGGTTTTAGAATAGGCAGAGGAACCAGAGATCAAATTGCCAGCATCCACTGGATCATCAAAAAAGCAAGAGAGTTCCAGAAAAACATCTACTTCTGCTTTATTGACTATCCCAAAGCCTTTGACTGTGTGGATCACAATAAATTGTAGGAAATTCTGAAAGAGATGGGAATACCAGACCACCTGACCTGCCTCTTGAGAAACCTATATGCAGGTCAGGAAGCAACAGTTAGAACTGGACATGGAGCAACAGACTGGTTCCAAATAGGAAAAGGAGTATGTCAAGGCTGTATATTGTCACCCTACTTATTTGACTTATATGCAGAGTACATCATGAGAAACGCTGGGCTGGAAGAAGCACAAGCTGGAATCAAGATTGCCAGAAGAAATATCAATAACCTCAGATATGCAGATGACACCACCCTTATGGCAGAAAGTGAAGAGGAACTCAAAAGCCTCTTGATGAAAGTCAAAGTGGAGAGCAAAAAAGTTGGCTTAAGCTCAACATTCAGAAAATGAAGATCATGGCATCTGGTCCCATCACTTCATGGCAAATAGATGGGGAAACAGTGAAAACAGTGTCAGACTTTATTTTTCTGGGCTCCAAAATCACTGCAGATGGTGACTGCAGCCATGAAATTAAAAGACGCTTACTCCTTGGAAGAAAGTTATGACCAACCTAGATAGCATATTGAAAAGCAGAGACATTACTTTGCCAACAAAGGCCCGTCTAGTCAAGGCTATGGTTTTTCCTGTGGTCATGTATGGATGTGAGAGTTGGACTGTCAAGAAAGCTGAGTGCCAAAGAGTTGATGTTTTTGAACTGTGGTGCTGGAGAAGACTCTTGAGAGTCCCTTGGACTACAAGGAGATCCAACCAGTCCATTCTAAAGGAGATCAGTCCTGGTTGTTCATTGGAAGGACTGATGCTGAGGCTGAAACTCCAATACTTTGGCCACCTCATGAGAAGAGTTGACTCATTGGAAAAGACTCTGATGCTGGGAGGGATTGGGGGCAGGAGGAGAAGGGGATGACAGAGGATGAGATGGCTGGATGGCATCACCAACTCGATGGACATGAGTTTGAGTGAACTCTGGGAGCTGGTGATGGACAGAGAGGCCTGTGTGCTGCGATTCATGGGGTCGCAAAGAGTCGGACACGACTGAGCGACTGAACTGATTGAACTGACTGAGTGGTACTCAGTCATGACCCCTCAGACACGTCACCGTGACCCTCACCCAAGCCCATGACCTCCACTATTCTGAATTCTTCCCTTGGTGTGCATTCTTTATTAAGAAACTCTTTCCCTCAGTAAACACATCCGTCTTTTCTATCCATCTGAACAAGAGCACAAGTTTTGAATTCTGGTGTACATGCTGCTTATTAATATTTTGCTGGCTATTTCAAAGAGTAAGATTCTCATCCTATTTGAGAATTGTGCAAATTGGTGTTCATTTTTGAAAATCAATCTGTAGAATTAAAGAAGATGGAAGAATGAGGAATAAATGGAAACTTTTTTCTAGTCTGAGAATTGAAAAGAGAGCCTCTGGTTATTATTGGTTTGATGTAGGACATAACTATGATTTTGTCTCATTGCTCTTATTCATCCCCATAATCATTATATATCATGTACGTTTGATTTTTTTTTTTTTTTCTGTAACATATCCCATGTGTTCAGTCCTCTGTATTCTCACGGGTCTCCCGCATGACTTGGGTGTGTTCCTCATCGTCTCAGGCCTGAATCACACAAAAGCTTCAGGACAGTCTGCCTCCCCTCCCCCATCTTGAGCTTCACAACCAGGTGGGACACTCCCACTCCCAGAATCATCAGTGCGCTTTCCCACGCATCAGGGTGAATCCCACAGTCCTGAAACTTGGATTTCCCACTGCATCACAACTTTAATTCTCTGCTCCTGCCGCCCTAGACTGCCTTGACCTTCCGCAAATGTACTCTGCTCTTTCCATCCCTCATTCTTTGTTCCCACCATTTGACATGTTTGGAATTCCCACCCCATCCCAAAAGCCCATCAAGCCCCATATCCTTAACCTCCCACTGCTCTGTCCAAACTCCCAGAATGGCAGCTCTCAGACTTGCTGGTTTCAGGACACTTTTACACATTTAAAAAATACGAAGGACCTCAAAGAGTTTTTACTGCTGGATTATCAATTTACTGTTACATAAATTAAACTGAGAATGCAATAGTTTCTAAAAAGCCATTACATATTATCATAAAAAATATATTTTATGAAAAATAACTATTTTCCCAAGTGAAAAAAAAGTGAGAATGGTGTTGATGCTTTAAATGTTTGTAAATCTCTTCAATGTCAGGCTTTACTGGAAAGAAGACAACTAGTTTCTCATATTTGCTTTCCCGTTCAATTTTTTTATGATATGTTGTTTTGGGTGAAGTATGTGAAGAAAATCCAGCCTCACAGAGATTAAGGGAGGGGAATTTTAGTAGCCTTTTCAGATAGTTATAGACATTCTTTTTTCGTACTAATCAAAAATGGAAAAGTCACAGTTTCTTAAAAGTTAACTTACAGTGTAGAGTCTGAAACCTTACCAGTAAAGTTCTTTTTACTCTTTTATATTAAAATATATTTGTTTATCTTGCAGTTTGAATGGATCTTTTATCTACTTATAATTAATAGTATCAAACATTGACCATTTGGAAAATATTGGTTCTGGGAGTTATGCAGAACTTCCAAATATTGACACATTTTATTAAAGAATATAAGATTTTAAAAATCCCATGCAGTCACATCATCACTGATCTCATCAGAAAAGCCTCAAGTATTTAGAAGCTGTCAAACTCATGATGGTGAATACAAGGTTTCCAGAATTCTACTTTTTACTTGAAAGCTCAGCTGTTCTAATTGGTAACAAAACTGTCCTTTGCTTTCCTTGACACCATACATCCACGCTGTTCATTTGTAAGAAAATGTCCAGCAAATATCCAAGTCTGAAAACCATAGTCATTGCTCTAGGGCTTCCCAGGTAGCTCAGTGGTAAAGAACCCATCTGCCGATGCAGGAGACACAGGGGATGTAGGTTAGATCCCGGGGTCGGGAAGATCCCCTGGAGGAGGAAATGGCAACCCACTCCAGTATTCCTGCCTGGAGAATCCCTTGGACAGAGGAGCCTGGCAGGCTACAGTCCAGGAGGGTCACAGAATCAGATACGACTGAGCAACTGCCTATGCATTGCCGTAGGCAGGAAAATCGCCCTCCATGCACCAAAGTTACATTCACTTGCCAATCTCTGGAACCTGTGATCATTACCTTCTACAAGCAAAAGATGTGAATAAGTTAAGGGTCCTTGGGAAGAGGGGCTCATCCTGGGTTATCTGGGGAGAGGGAGAGACGAGAGAGAAGAAGGCACAAAGAGGAGAATGCAGAGTGAAGATGGTGGCAGGGTTTGGAGTGATCCTGCCACCAGCCAAGAAATTTCAAGACATTGATCAAGGCATGTCACCAGAAGCTAGAAGAAATAGGGAACAGATTCTCCTCCAAAGCTTCCAGAAAGTACATGACCCTGCCAACATATCTTTGGACTTCTGGCCTCCAGAACTGTGAAAGAATACATTTCTGGGGCTTCCCCGCTGGCAGAGTGGATAAGAATCAGACTGCCAATGCAGGGGACACAAGTTTGATCCCTGGTCCGGGAAGATCCCACATGCCCTGCAGCCACTAAGCCCATGCCCACAACTACTGAGCCCAAGCTCTGCTCTAGAGCCCGGGAGCTGCAACTCCTGAGCCCACATGCCCAGAGCCTGTGCTCCACAACAAGAGAAGCCACTGCAATGAAGACTGCGCACTGCAATGGAGAGTAACCCCCTCTCGCCGCAACTAGAGAAAGCCCACACGCAGCAACAAAGACCCAACACAGCCAAAACAAAGTAAATAAAAAGAATGCATTTCTGTCATTTTTAAGCTGCCAAGGCTACAGTACTTTGTTTTGGCAACCCTAGCACACTATTATGGTCATTCTTGCAAGTAAAAATTGGTGTTCCATGAACAAGACTGCTAGTTCAGATGGCAACTTAAACAATCATACAACCGCCTTTCCTCCAGACGGTCATGATGCTTCATCATGGACAAGTGTGCTTTCCTCGCGCTTCTCATTTCGCCACTCTGAATAATAAAAAGAATTGGGATTTAACAAAACTAGCATTTTGTAATGCTTCATCAAGGATGATCTTAGCTGAAGCTGGCATTTTTTTAATACTACAAGTGTGTGGCAGTGGAGAATACCCTGATTGCAGGTATAGTGGGCGTCTCTGCCTTAGTTCATGCCAAGGCACCGGAGTTTTACCTGCTGTCATTTTTGCCTGATCAGTGCAAAATCAACACAGGGGAAAAAAAAAAAAAAAGGAAAAGACAAATAACATTTTAGTATCATTATGAAAATTGTTTTTGACTGCCAGCATGCCCTGAAAGTGGCCCCTCCTGGTCTGTGGGCAATATTTGCAAACTGCTGAAGCAAATATAGCAAGAGACTAACTATGAAAATAGGTGGTAGGAGCAGTCACATTTCTTTTTCCTAAAAAAAAAAAAAAAACAAAAAAAAAAAACAAAAAAAAATACACCTTATAATAAAAGGTTGGGGGGAGTTTTGTGTGTGTGTAAAAAAAAAAATACAATAGTTAACTCACTTTCCATAGACAAAACTGAAGGGTGAGGCGACTACCTCGGCCTGCTGTGCTCTGGCTCAGGCTCCCTGTCTGGCCTCATCACATCCTCCGACCCTCCGGCCACCTGATGACCTGCAAACCCTGGCCGACCCGGGAGTCAGCTGTACACCGCAGTCTTTCCCGTCCTCACACATGTCTTCACATGCGACTCCCTTAGCCAGAATGCAGTTTTCTCCCCTTCCATGCCTCCTCCTGCTCCAGGAAAAATTTAATTTAGCCTCTGAGTGTTGGCTCCAGTCCTTCCTCCTCTTGGAGCTTCCCTCCCCAGGGAAGAATGGCTTCAGGGCTTCTTTTTTCTCCCAAAGTCACATTAAACAGCAGAGCAGCTGGGCACCTGCCCAAGACACTCACAAACGTGGTCGGTTAAAACATCACTGGAGGAAATCAGATGAATAATGCCAGTTAACTCGGGTTTCCATAGGCAACCCTTTACAGAACAGGTGAAATATACGTCAGTCATGACTGCTGAAGCCCCAGGGATCCAAAGTGGAATCCCTCTGGCTCCGCTCTGGCCTGCCTCTCCTCAGAGTGCTTGCCCTGGACTTGAGACATCACCCTACACAAACACAGGCCATTTCTGAGACACTTGCCAGAAGTAATAGGTGGAACTTGCAAAGACTCTGAAACAAAATAAGGCAAGGTATGACAGCATTTACTGGGAATAGGTGGATCATATCATCATAGAAAGCTTCAACACTTTAATATGCCTTCCCCAAAGCTGCCTGGTTTCAAAAACTGTAGTGCTAAAAAGGTTAACTCTTCTGGCACATTCAGAGTCTGTCTTAAATCCCATATTTTGAACAAGAACAAAAAAGTAAATGGTTTTTATTTCTAGAGACTCCTCCTCTCCACATCCATACTGATTACTGGTTGAACATACATTAAAGAAATGTCAGTGTGAAGAATGTCAAATTATTAGCATGTCTGGGACACCCACGTGTTTTCAGCCAATCCATCCTTCTGGTTCCCTCTTACTTTACCCATTCATCCATCATTGCATGATGTCATTACAACTGAATCATCTGGACTTCTATTTTCCCTTTTGATAACAAGTTTCTTGAAGGCAGGGACTATCTTCATTATACCAGGGTTTCACCCAATGGCTGGTACCTGAGATATGCTCAATAATGGTTTGTTAATTAGGTGAATACATGATGTTGGGAGAGGCTTGGCACACGTAAAACTTCAGATCTCTATTATACAGATGCCAAATATAGAACCTGCACTGATCACAGAAGCAGAAACCCAAGGAGAACACCCAGGTCCTTTGGTGATCCACTTAATCAATCAAGTATTTGTTGAATGACAAATACCAGCAACTTGCCAGCCTCAGAGCTGAATGCTTGGAACAAAGCAAGGTTCCTGCCCTTCTGGAGTGAATAATGCCAACTCTATAGACAGCCAAGAAACAATTCAAGAAAGAGTAAGTGTGTGGAGTTCCATAAAACAAAAGCTGGCAGACAGAGGCCCCTCAGGGGACGCAGAGTTTGAATGTAGGATGCTGCAGAAATCTGCTCCTTCCTCCATTGTGCGACACGAATGCAGACAATGAAATAGGAAATCCGAGGCCCAGATTTCCAAGTAAGCTAATAGACCATACATTATGTGACCAAAAACAGGAAAAAAATAATAAGATCAAGTTAACAAGAGAGGAGAGAATTCTAATATTTGTGTATCCAAATGCCTACTCAAGAAAAAACACACTTTAAAAAATCTTTCTTCTGGGCCAATGGATTGTTTTCCACATTTGAAGGTAAATGTACTGTTTCCCACACCCAGGAGAGATTCACAATAATAACAGCCAACCTTCATCAAGTCATTTTAAGTGTCATTAAAGTCACCCTGCTCAATCCTCCTAATACCTCTAAGGATTACAGTCCTTAGACCTGGCAACTGGGGTCCCTGTTCTGGACCCCAAACTCTAGGCACCCACTTCCCACTCTCCTCCAGCCATGCCCTTCCTGTGGGGCTAGAGGCCAAAGCAAGGGGCCACCCAGAGCCCTTACCCCCATCTGTCTCCCACATGGTGGCCAGAGGCAGTGCACACAGGATGCCCAGTTAAATTGGAATTTCAGATAAACAGGAAATCCTTTCTAATAGTGGCTGGTACTTAGTATCTGCAGGTCTCAGAATAGTGGATTTGCACAGACCTGATTAGCTGAGCCAGAGGCCCTTATCACCGCTCATCCCTGACCACAGGTGGAAGCCATCACCTGCTCCTCCGAGCATCCATTGCAATTAGCTGTACTTTTCTATCCCACAGCACAGGACTGACCCTCCTGTCCACGTCTCACCTGCTCTGCTAGACAACAGCTCTTCACTGACAGACCCTGCCCTAGGAGGGTGCCTGGCATCACACATTGGTCCCCTGAGGTGTCTGAGCCTTGCCTGCTGAAGCCTCCATCTTCCTCATGTGCTGGGGTTCATGGCAAGCCAGGGTGAGGTCCGTGCATGGGATCCCATGCCCGCTGCTGCAGGAGCCCCTCTCCTCAGTGTCAGGGAGTCACTGGGAGCCTGGGGGACCTCCTCCCTCTGTCTCTGTCCCAAGAAGGATGGCTTTCCAAAGAATTGCTGAGCAAAGTGGACACCACAGAGCTGTCTGCCTTCCCCTCGTTCTGAAGGATCTTTAACTCTCATCCAGAAACATCTGTCCTGTGCAGATCTATCTCATTTTTCTTCCTGAAATGGGATAAAAAACCAAACTATTTAAATCAACAAGAATCCTAAGAATTCAGAAGTTGGAGTGCAAGTTACAAGTCAATAAGAAAAAGACAAAAGATCTCTAGTAGGTCAGGCCATGCTTTGTATCACTCACAGGACATACAAAGAGGTCAAAGGGCATTTAAAAGAGGTTCAAACTCATTACTCGAACAAATAGCAATTATTTTGCCTTTAAAATAGCTGAAAAAAATTATTTCATTGTTTAAGACGTGACTTCGGCAAGAGGACATTGAAAGGAGCACTCCCATGTGCTGCCAGAGGAGATGTAAACTTGAAAAACATCTCGGGAGAGAAGTTTGTCCATTGGTATCCAGAGTTTTGAAAGTATTCATATTTTCTGACCCAACTCCATTTATAAAAAAAACTTCCCGTGAGAACATATCAGATAAGCACTTGAGAGCTTTCACAGCTGTGCCATTTAAAAAGGAGAAAAAAGAAAAAAGTGTGAAATAAATAAGTGCCTAACAATAAGGAGAGGACTGCATACAGCCTAGAATATGTTTTTAATGAAAAATTACTGTCATCATTAGAAAACAAGTTCTCAAGCGTGTTCCTGACATCAGAAAGTATTGCGTTAATTGGAATAGGCCAGATTACGCTGCAGTAACAACTTCAAATTCTCAGTAGCTAAACACAAGGGGAAATGTTCTTCTTGCTCACACTTCACATCCAAATGGGAATAGGCAGGTAGGGGTGGGGGCAGGATTTGTTCTCAGCACGGTCCACCAACCCTCTCTGCAAGGAAGGAGACCCTACTTGGTCCTACACGGGCCATATATGTTCAGTCCAGAAGCCACACCCTCATGTTTGCTGACATCCCATCTTCCTGCAAAGTAGGTGGGAAAAAAAAAATGTAATCCTACTATGTGCCCAGGAAAAGTGAGCCAGCTATGAGGCAGTACTGAAAGTTTCTATTATTACACTAAGGATATAATAGTAAGAAAAATGGAATACAAAACTGCATATTTAACACAATCTAATTTTAGAGAAATATTTATGATACTTTCATATTTGTATGTATAAATAAATAAAATTCTTATAATAAAACAGGGACTTGGGTTGTGAAATTATAGATGGTTCTGATTTTCTTCTTTAAACATGTTTGCATTTTTCAGATTTTCTATAAAGAACACACTAACTACAAGGAGAAAAAAAGTTTTATGCTTCGGTATTACTCAGGCTGTCCTGTATTTTCTTGTCTTTAGAAAACAAATTTTTCTTTTCCCTCATCTAGCAAATTCCTTCAAAGGCTCGGCTCCATCTGTAAAATGGAAATAATATGACTTGCTCCTCTTCTATGAGAAGTGAGCAAAACAAAAAGTATAAAAGTTAATTTAAAGGCATTTGCATTGGAGGAGAAAATATGTTCATAAGACACAAAACATTATGATGCTTCCTGAGAACTGGAAATTCAATTGTGTACATAAGAGATTAAATACTCTCTCTCTGCCATTTAGTCAAAAGATATGCCTAATTCACTTGCCTTCAGTTCAGTTCAGTTCAGTTGTTCAGTCGTGTCCAACTCTTTGCAACCCCATGAATTGCAGCACGCCAGGGCTCCCTGTCCATCACCAACTCCCGGAGTTCACTCAGACTCATGTCCATCGAGTCGGTGATGCCATCCTGCCATCTCATCCTCTGTTGTCCCCTTCTCCTCCTGCCCCCAATCCCTCCCAGCATCAGGGTCTTTTCCAATGAGTCAACTCTTCTCATGAGGTGGCCAAAGTATTGGAGTTTCAGCCTCAGCATCAGTCCTTCCAATGAACACCCAGGACTGGTCTCCTTTACAATGGACTGGTTGGATTTCCTTGCAGTCCAGGGGACTCGCAAGAGTCTTCTCCAGTACCACAGTTCAAAAGCATCAATTCTTCGGCGCTCAGCTTTCTTCACAGTCCAACTCTTACATCCATACATGACCACTGGAAAAACCATAGCCTTGACTAGACGGGTCTTTGTTGGCAAAGTAATGTCTCTGCTTTTTAATATGCTGTCTAGGTTGGTCATAACTTTCCTTCCAAGGAGTAAGTGTCTTTTAATTTCATGCCTACAGTCACCATCTGCAGTGATTTTGGAGCCCCCCAAAATAAAGTCTGACACTGTTTCCACTGTTTCCCCATCTATTTCCCATGAAGTGATGGGACCAGATGCCATGATCTTCGTTTTCTGAATGTTGAGCTTTAAGCCAACTTTTTCACTCTCCTCTTTCACTTTCATCAAGAGGCTCTTTAGTTCCTCTTCACTTTCTGCCAAAAGGGTGGTGTCATCTACATATCTGAGGTTATTGATATTTCTCCTGGCAATCTTGATTCCAGATTAATAAGATCACTTGTCTTATTCCCTAAGAAAACATAAACCTTACAAAATAGTTCAGACCTAGGGTGAAAAAATAGGTTAGAATATCCATTCTCATGAGTGAATTCAAATGCATGGATTTTATTACGCAGTTACCAGGTTCATTGTTAATTATCCATACACCTTCACGGCTAACATGGGTTCCAAGAGTGTTTCCTCTCTCTGTATCTTCGTTGTTCACATAATCTATCAGACAAACCAACCCAAAATTACTTAACACCCTATTTCAAGTAACAATTTCCAGGGTTCTTAGAAAACAGTGACCCTCTCCTTCTGGCTCCTCTCTTTGTACCCGCATTTCAACCAAGCCTAGCGCCAGCATAGCTCAGCACCAATTGATAAAGACTGCCCATCTGACCTTATCCCTTAGGGGGAAAAGTCAGTTGTGAGTGTCAATCTGGTCCCTTCCTCACAAGCATCTAATGCAGTGTCTTTGGGCTCCTGCCGGCCACTGTCCATCAACTGACAGACTAAACCCAACCAGAGAGACACACAGATCAGAAATAAGGGCAGAGTAGAGCATGACCCTCAGGAACCAAACTGAGATTCCATTATTAAAGGAAAAAAAAACCCACATGTTCTATCTATTCAAAGAGAAGAGATGTCATTTTACAAGCCTGTCAGCTCATTTTCCAATGAAGACTGAAAGGAAAATGTGGCTGAAGGAAGTCCCAGAGCATCAGGGGCAGATGGGACGCTTGCTCGTGCTGGAGCCTTTTTCATCTTGAATCTGCCCCACTAGCCAAAGGTCTCCTTCGATGTGAGGAAAAGTCAATTAGTGGCACACACTGTTGTAACACAGTTTTAACTAATGCTGATATGACAGGAACTGGGAAGAAAACAGAAGAGAGGGATGATCAGAAAGCAGGAGAAGTTTTCATTAGCCGTGCTTTGGGATGTCACTTCTTCTGGAACAAAGAATGACCCCTTGACAGGTAACTGATCCAATGCCACATTCACTGCACAACTGCAATACTTGCTTTATCCAGGTGCTTCCCAACTTGAAGGGCAAAAGTGCTCAGGTGACAGGAACATTCTCTGAGCTTCGTCACACACCATCTCTGCAGACCCAGAGACATAGAGCTCAGGTGGAGCCTTGCTGGGTGATACATGGGCACAGCAATTTTACTGACACGTTCACTTTGGGCTCAGGTTGCATAAAACTGTGTGTTTTTGACACAAGAATCACAATCCTACATTAAAGATGATTACCAACTCCTTTTGACTTCCTAGTCGTAAATACGAGAAACAATCACCACGCTTGGCTCTGGGACTGATGGATAGCATAAATCACATTGCGTTTTCAGTCTACTGGTGTCTGCCACAGCTCCAGGAGACCAGAGCACCTGGCATCTTTGGAAGAGATAAAAAACAAGACTGTTTATAAAGATATTTTGGACTGGGGGCTGGAGGAAATGATCTGAGCCACGGAAGTCTTTCAACATTCCCTTTTTCACTGGGGTGTGGGCAGGGGGCTGTTACTGGTCTTCCTCCACCATCCTCTGATCCACCCTGCCCAACCAAACACCAGCACCACTCATCACAGCCTCCCTCGATAGGGACACAGATAGCACTGCTTATAATATCAACACCTCTCTGCTTTAGCCTAGCTTGAATTATTCCTCTCCAAAGAAGCAGGGAAAGTTGTGAAAGGAGGACAGATTTATATTGCCTCCTGGCCCTGTGCTGGTTTGGGGAACTCGTGGAGAAGAAAGTCCAAGTTCACGACGCTAATCAAGTAGATGTATTCGAGCTACCTCAGAGCCCTACGTGGACCGTTATTCAGCACGCCAAGCCTCTCTCTCCTACCACGTTGCTCCCTTTGTTTCTGATCTACATCACACCAAGAACTCACTCCTGGGCCTCTGCAACTGTAGACTTCCTCCTAATATTTAATAATCCAGACGAGGTTTCTTCACTCTGTTTGCTAGCATGCCATGATGAAACATCACTGACTGGGTGGTTTACACAACAGAAAGTATTGTCTTATTATTTTATTTCCAGCTCTGGAGGCTGGAAGTCCAAAGTGACGATGTCGGCAGAGTTGGTTCCTCCTGAATCCTTTCTCCTTGGCTTGCAGACAACTGTCTTCTTCCTGTGTCACCCCTGGGGTGTGTCATCTCTGACCTCATCTCTTCTTATAAGGGCTCCAGTTGTACTGGATAAGGATCTATGCACATGACTTCATTTTATCTTAATCACCTCTTTAAAGACCCTGTTTCCAAGAAAACTCACACCCTGAGGAACCGGAGAGGTAAGACCTCAACATATAAATTTAGGGGCAGACACAATGCAGCACATAACACTCGTTTTCCCCCCAACATCACCAAGGCCAGCATTTACATGTGTGTACGCAAGAGAGTTCCAGAAAAACATCTACTTCTGCTTTGTTGACTATGTCAAACCTTTTGACTGTGTGGATCACAACAAACTGTGAAAATTCAGAAAGAGATGGGAATACCAAACCACCTGACCTGCCTCCTAAGAAATCTGTATGCAGGTCAAGAAACAACAACTAGAACTGGACATGGAACAACAGCCTGGTTCCAAATTGGGAAAGGAGTACGTCGAGGCTGTATACTGTCACCCTGCTTATTTAACTTATATGCAGAGTACATCAGGTGAAATGCCGGGCTGGATAAAGCACAAGCTGGAATCAAGATTGCCAGGAGAAATATCAATAACCTCAGATATGCAGATGACACCACCTTTATGGCAGAAAGTGAAGAGGAACTAAAGAGCCTCTTGATGAAAGTGAAAGAGGAGAGTGAAAAAGTTGGCTTAAAGCTCAACATTCAGAAAACGAAGATCATGGCATCCGGTCCCATCACTTCATGGCAAATAGATGGAGAAACAAATGTTTCAAACAGATGTTGAAACTGAAAGTCCAATACTGTGGCCACCTGATGTGAAGAACTGACTCATTTGAAAAGGCCCTGATGTTGGGAAAGACTGAGGGTGAGAGGAGAAGGGGACAACAGAGGATGAGATGGTTGGATGGCATCACTCACGCGATGGACATGAGTTTGAGTAAACTCCAGGATTTGATGATGGACAGGGAAGCCTGGCGTGCTGCAGTCCATGGGGTCGCAAAGAGTCAGAGATGACTGAGGAACTGAACTGAACTGAGCTTCCCAGATGGCTCAGTGGTAAAGAATCCGCCTGCCAATGTAGAAGACAGAGGAGATGTGGGTTCCATCCCTGGGTCAGGAAGATCCCCTGGAGTAGGAAATGGCAACCCACTCCAGTATTCTTGCCTGGAGAATTCCATGGTCTGAGGAGCCTGGCGAGCTACAGTCCATGGCATCGGAAAGAGTCGGACATGACTGAGCACACACACACACACACACACACTCTACATTTTTCTGTATCTTGCTCACAAATTCCTATTCCAACAGTATGTGGGAGCTGGAGGAGTAAGGGAAGAACTCAGTTTCTTGTGGCTCAGAGCAGTCTCCCTGGAGCAAACCAGTCTCTTCCAGTAACTGTGCAGCTCTCCGGTATCTCCCCTTCCTCATGGACTCACCCGCCCCCTTTCCCAGGCCCGGGGGGAAGCCTGGGGTCCCGTCCATGGGGCGATGGAAGAGGGGGCCTGGGGTCCCGCTCTCCCCTGGTTGGGCCACCGTTATCGCTGCTGCTGCTGCTAAAGTGCCCCAGGCCAGTGGGACTCGAAGTCTGTTCTCCCAGCTGGGGTACCACCTGGCGACTGCCCCCAGGGCCCTCGGCCTTGCCCCTCTGCCGACCAGGCCTGGCTCAGCTCTCCCTGCACCGAGGTCCAGCCCCAGCTCCCGTCAGGAGCTCAGCTCCGTCGGTCGTTTCCCCAGCCCTCTCCTGCCCATGGTGCAGCACTCAGCCAGCTCACCGAGCCAGTCCTTCCGCCATCGTCCACACCTCCTGCCAAAAGGCCCCGTGACTGCAGCCCGGGTCCGGGGTCTAGGCCCCCTGGAGTAACTCCCCACCGCCCTTTTCTTCTCTGCCCGGTGGCACCACCCAAGGGGCTCTTTCGAGCTCTGAACGTGGAGTGGGAGTCCAGACCCTCTTCACCGACTCCCCTCAGCTTCTCTGAGATGTGTTTACTATCTGCCCCTCCTTACCTGACATAGACCCCTTCACCAAGAGGCAAGAACTCAAAGGAAGAAACAAGAACACCCCTGATATTACTCCCTTTCTGGCTCCCTCTCTCCTCAGCTCGCCCTCCCCCCTTCCCCTCCCACCAACCCCCCTACTGCCAAACTGCAAGGACTTTCCATTTCCAGCTGAATGGGAACTTTCCTTAGGTCACAATCTCTCTTCTCAACATCATGGTTCAAAATAATCACTCTCTATCTCAGACCTCCAAGGTTCACTCTTGACATACAGATGGAAGCTTTTTAGAATTTGGAAAACACTCCTCTCTCACTCAGCAAAGCATGGATTTAAGACTCTGACTTTTCACATAACAGTTCTAACACGAAACCCAAAGTGGAGCAGAGCCTCTTTATTCTGGGTGGTCTGCCCCCACCTTCCCCTGAATTGACAGATTCACCCCCCAAGGACATGCCAATAGCCGGAAAGGAAAATACATTGATAATGTTGGGAGTATGGTTTCTGTGGCATTAGCAGCTCTGAAACAAATATTCTAGTGCATGCGTGCATGCTAAGTCACTTCAGTCATGTCCGACTCTGTGACCCCCATGAGCTGTAGCCCACCAGGTGCGTGTGTCCATGGGATTCTCCAGGCAAGAATACTGGAGTGGGTTGCCGTGCCCTCCTCAAATATTCTAGTCTAAACCCCAGACTAAGCTGATGTGTTCAGGGCATCTATTGATCTGGCGAGCACAGGCATTATTTTCTTTAGCAGAGAGGCAACTAGGGAGGTAATGCAAAGATCCGTAGGATTTGTTTGTTAAGAATTCACCAGCTGGGGCTTTCTCTGGTCCATAGCCAGAAAACTTTGGCATCCAAAGAGCCAAAGCAACAACGGTTACAGCAGTTGCCTTCCCAGGAGCATGAAGGTGACCGCTATCCTTCCTGTTTATTCTCATCTCTTTTGGGACCACTGAGGGCCATGGAAACTGGCAGAAGAAAAGCCTCGGAAAACTTCCAGTACAAACACAGGGAATATGGCCATTATTTGTAACTATACATGGACTGACTGGCTTGATCTCCTTGCTGTCCAAGGAGATCAAGCCAGTCAATCCTAAAGGAAATCATCCCTGAATATTTTTTGGAAGGACTGATGCTGAAACTTGAAGCTCCAATACTTTGGCCACTGATGGGAAGAACCCACTCACTGGAAAAGACCCGGATGATGGGAAAGATTGAGGGCAGGAGGAGAAGGGGGCAACTGAGAATGAGATGGTTGGATGGCATCACTGACTCAGTGGACATGAGTTTGAGCGAGCTCCAAGAGATGGTGGAGGACAGGAAAGCCTGGTGTGCTGCAGTCTATGGGGTCACAAAGAGTCAGACGTGACTTAGCGAATGAACAACAGTAACAATAAATGGATTATCACGTTTAAAAATCGTGAATCACTATATTGTACATCTGCAACATATACATTATAAAACAACTATAAAATTAAAATATATTAAGAATATTTTTCAATAAAATAGAAAAGGTATAATAAGAACACGTTTAGGGGGAAAAAAAAAAAACCTGAGAGAATTTTTGGTCATCAGAACTCACCAAAGAAAATCTTAAAGGAAGTTCTTAAAATTGAAATGAGATGACAAACGAGTGAAAACTTGGATCTACTTGAAGTGATGCAGAGTTCTGGAAGTGGTAAACATTTCAATAAATATAAAAAAATAAATATAATATTTTTAAGGCTAGCCAAATACTTAAAGAATGAAATTAAATACAAAATAACAATGTTATGGGATTTATAATATTTAGATGTACAGTATATAACAAAATAGCAAAAAAAAGAAACTCAATAGGGGGCAATGAATGTATAAGGTTGTAGAAGTTACATTATAAATAAAGTGTTAAACAATATTAAAAAAAAGACTAACAGTACAGAAGGATCCGATTGACCGGATCCTTGACCATGACATTAAGACACAAAATCTGACTTAGAGGCAATACGAGATGGTGGGCAACGTGGGAACTAGAGTTAAACTGCTTGGCTTTCTTTGTCATACCAAGCAAGTTACTGAATCTCTATCAGTTTCCTGGTCCGGTGCTGCCGCGAAGCTTACAGGAGGTGAAGTAAGTAAAACGCTAGAACAGCCCTGACACATGATGGATTCTCAGTAAATGCTCTTTGTGGGAAACTATCAGATTGTGAGAAAGTGGTTATTATGAACAATATTAATAGCTGGAATTTATTGAGTGCTTATAATATGCCAGGCAATGTTATAAATTCCACACATGTGTAACAGGGGCTAAAACATTATTATTCTAAGAATATTTTTAAATGTCTTTTTCCATCCCTTCCAACGTCTGTCCACTCCCACTTCCACTAGTAAAATTCTCATTTGGTTCACTTGGCACTTCCCCATATCCTCAGCTTGTGGGCTTTAATCCACAGACTGGGGGAAATACTGGAAGCCTGAAAGGCAAGGAGATTTATATTTGAAATGAAGAGAAACTCTGGCAAAAAAAAAAAAAAAAAAAAGACTAGCTCTCAGAAAACATGGCAGGGAAAACAGGAGAAATTTTCGTTGGCAGTTGAGAGTGGAATAAAGAGAGATTTTCAAGTACAGCTACTCTCTGTTGAAAGTGAGAAGTGGACAAGTTGAAGGCAGAGATTTTTTTTTAAGTTTAGCTATTTCTTAGGCGTATACTACCCTCTTGGAATTTTCTTGAGAAACTGCAGTAAACACTTGAATTGCTTTTGATTAAGCTTCTCTGCTAACTTGTTTTTATAATGTGATTCTATGCAAAGACAGGGCCACTTGAGAAGCCATCTTTACGCATGTTATACACACAGTTTTCATTTTATCCTCAAGCAGCTCTGAGTCGGATACTATCATCATGCCTTATATGAAGAGAAAACCAAAGTGTAAAGAGCTAATTCACACACAGTCACACTAGAGCTTGAATTTGAACCTACGTAGTTTGACCTCACAGTCTGCACACTGACCGCTGTGCTACACTAACTAATCCGTTATCCCTTTTAGCATTCATTAATTCATGCTTCCTCAATTGTTCTCCTGAGCTTGTTGTCAAAGAAAACTAACTCCAGGTTTCTTCCCAGTACATGTTTCCTTTCAGTTAAAAACAAAAGTCAGTATGTGGTCATGTGTGTGCATGTGCCTTTGATTTAATTATATATTCAGATTGTTTAAAATTCAAAAGGTACAAATGAGATAACACAAAGTCTCCCTTCTAACCTTGTTCCCCCGGTCATCCAGTTCCCCTTTCCAGAGGCAAACAATACTGTCAGGTTCTACTGTGTATTTTCAGATAAAAGCATTACAAGCAAATACATTTCTCTCTCTCTTTTTAAAATGATACCACAACATATGCAGTGTTGGGTTCTTTGTTTCTGTTTATCAATATATCTTGGAGATAATTCCATATTGGCCTAGAAAGAGTGTCCTCATTTTTCTTTACAGGTGGGTTGCCATTTCCTTCTCCAATGCATGAAAGTGAAAATTGAAAGTGAAGTCACTCAGTCGTGTCTGACTCTTAGCGACCCCGTGGACTGCAGCCCACCAGGCTCCTCCATCCATGGGATTTTCCAGGCAAGAGTACTGGAGTGGGGTGCCATTGCCTTCTCCGGATAATAATCTGTTAGGATGCACCATCATTTGTTTAACAAGTCTCACTGTTGGCCATTAGAATGTTTCTAAATGTGTACTATTGTAAATGACGTGATAATGAATACCCCTGGACATAATGCCATTTTGTATGATAGTACAGCCATAGTACAAATTCCCAGAAACAGAATCATTGGATCAAAACACATGTGCATATGTATTTTTAACAGATATTCCCCAATTGCCCTACACAGATCATTTTTAACGAAGTACATGCCTACTAGCAATGTGTGAGGTTGCTTATAGTCCCTTGCCCTCTCCAACACAGTGGATTATTAAACTTTTTAGTCTTTGCCCATCTGATAGATGAAAATGGAAAATCCGTTTCTTCTCTTGTCTCAGGTTACTTGAGTTTAAACTATAACTTTCTGCCCACAAACCACTCCATTCGTTCATTTAAATATAACAGTATAAGGTATTTACTGCATATTGATAGAAGGCTCTATTCTAGTCATCCCTTTGCCCTACAAACCAGAATCTTTCTCCAAAATCATATGTGGCTTAAGATCCTTCCAAATGGCTGGGATCTGAGTAACTCCTGACATCTTAAACATAGAAGAGTAGAATGATTATTGGGGTTTTGGAGGAGCAAATAAATTATATTCCTGCCCCAATTCTCTTCCCTCCCCATCCCACCCAGCTTCAAGCTGGGACCAATCAAGAGACAGTCCCTGTAGTCTGGCAGATGGAGATGAAAATATCTGCTTTATGTCTGATAAAGCCGATTGGAGTCTAAAGCTTAGACTCTGAAACAGATGGGTTTTCTAATATCTTCCCTGAACCAAAAATAATAATAATAATTAAACCCATACATCCAGTGACAGGCAGGCCAAGACAAGGGCAGGCTCTCGTGCAGTAATGGCCACTTATTCCAAGGCCTGGAAGAGAGTGGGTTTCTGAGGACAGCCTATAGAAGGCTGGGCTATGTGGGCCACCCAACCAGAGCAGCCACACATGTTACCTGTAGACACAGAAGTGTCCCTCCCCTTCTCTCTCCTCCTGAGATAAGAAACTTCTCACACCCATGCAAATGCAAGGAGAGGGGGATAAGAATTCTCCACCAACTATTTAAACTTCAGAGATGAATTATAAAGAAAATGGAGTCTTTCTGGGGGAAAAGGTTTTTGAAGGTGAGATTAAGGCATTCATTACTTCATTCAACACACGTTGAGAATTCACCATGCATCAGGATCTGCACTAGAATCTGGGACTATGAAGGTGAATGCAACTCAGATCCTACTTTCTATAGAACTGATATTGTACAAGAGAGAGAACCACATAAATAAATCCTCCATATACAAACGCTGGTGAAAGGACCAGACAAGGTTTCGCAGAGAAGGTGCCTTGAGCTGTGCCAGGAAGGATGAGTATCGAGTCTTGTATGGAGTGGTATTCTGCATCAAGTGTCTGTGGGTCAGCACAAAGGAAGGATGTATCGGGGCAAAAAGGCAGTAGAAAAAAGCAGAGAATGGAATCAGGTTGTGTTTGGGGCCTGGAAAATATTTCTGTGTGGATGGAGATCTGGGCAAGGTGGGAAGACAGACGTAGAGCACGTATGAACAGGCTGAGAAGGTACCCTGGGTCAGACTGAGATCTTTTTGCCAGACACACTCAGGAGCTCATGCTCAATTCTTAGGCCATGGGAAGGCTTTAGTGCTTTTTGAGCAAAATGGACATGATCCAGTTTGTTTCAGAAAGATCACTCTGGCCGAAGATGAGGATAGATTGGGAGGAGAGAGCAAGAGAGCACAAGAGACTGAGGGCAAGAGGGCCAGTTAGGAGTTAACAAACTCTTGACAGAGGTTAAGGAACAAAATTAGCACGTGGGTGATAGAGACAGTTTAAAGAGATCCAGCAGACATTTCACAGGTAGAATGATCAAGACATGGTAATTGACCAGACACGGGAGGTGGGTGGGAAGGAGTCCAGGATAAATAGGTGTCCTATTGAATGGTGACACCATAACTGAGACTGGAAGCCAAAGAGGAACAGGTCTGGAGGGAGAAGGAAATGAGTTTAGTTTGGGATACATGTTGCTAGAGTTGCCTGAAAGACACCTAGAATGAGTCCAGCAAGTGCCCTGGAAATAGAAGCCTGAGCTCAGGAGAGAAGGCAAGTCTGCCAGGTCTATCGGTACAAGGGCTATAGGGGAAGCTGTGAAAATACTTAATAAGAGCAGTCAGCAGAGAAAACAGTGAGCCATACGAGAGAAAAGGGATGGTATAGGAGGTCCAAACAGGCAACGGGCATCTGAAACAGAGAAGAGGCCAACGAAGGACATGTCAGTGGGGAGTGAGGGGGTCGGGAGATGTGGAAAAGGGAGACCCTTTTACTGAGTCGTGGAGGGGGTCACATTCCTCCTCCTCCTAGAGGCTCAAGGCCACACTGAATCTTTAGAAGGGGCAGTTTTCTCATCCATGCTTGTCCTATAACATTTACTATTCTCAGGCTGCCTGGAAAACGGGAAGAGAAAGAGAAGGATGAGGGTGACGGTTCAGCAGCGAGGACCAGCTTCCTCCTCCTGCAGCCCTCTCTGCAGGAAGCATCTCCTCCTCTGCCCTAGAACGAAGGACCAAAGACCAGGGTGTGTATGCAGGAACCCCTTCCGACAAAAGCCTGCAGCGGCTCTGTGTTTACAAATGTCAGAAGGAAATCGAATATCCTTGTTTACGATTTCTCACCAGCTAAGCCCGTTCGATCTCACAGTGATCCCTGCCAGCCTCCTTCCTGCCCACACCATCTGCTCCAGTCAACAACCTGGCCCCTCTATGCTCACCTTTCTCCAGCCATCAGATCTGGGCACAAGCTCATCCACCTGCCTGGAATATCCCTGTTCTTTCTATAAAATTTTCGCTGATTTCTTCAAAACCATGTTCAATCCTACCCAGTCTGTGAAGCTTCCCTTCCTATTCTGAGTGTGACCTCAACATATATCCTTTGGCTAGAAACTTGGCCTGTTAATTTTGTTGTTGTTGTTACAGAAATCATTTCATTTGTCATAATTATTTAGGAGAAATAAACAGACTTTTCTGGACAACCAAAGCTCTGCCTCTCAGTGTCAATATTTTATCCATTCATTCAACTGAACCAATATTTATTGAGCTCCCACCTTTTATGTGCCAAGCCCTGTGTTCTATGACAGAGATTTTAAATAAAGAAAAGTAAACAAAGAAAAAGTAATCATTTCACAAGCTAAGAAACAAACCTGGGCCTTGCTTAGGTGGGGGAAAATTTATATCCTAACTACCCCCACTGCCTTGTTTGGTAGATCTTGCTGAAGCTGATGATCCTCTTGCCTGCCTTTTTACACAGAAAGGAATGAATAAAATCTGAAGTATTTCTGTTGTTTCTGGTGCATCACATTGGGCATCCTGTTTTAAAAGAATAGTGTTTCTTTTTTCATTAGAAAAACAATGTGTTCCTTGTGAAAGTTGAAAAAGATTTTTCCAATCACCCATGGTCAAACCTCCAAAAAGCAACTGCTGCTAACATTTTTGTATATCTCTTTCTAGGCTACTGTCCAACCCATTTTTCGGGAGTTTTGCCTTAATAACAATGCAGTACATGGAACATAAAAGTTCACAGCTTGGGGACTTCTCTGGCCCTCAAGTAGTTAAGACTTTGCCTTTCAATGCAAGGGGTGAAGGTTCAATCCCTGGTCGGGAAGCTAAGATCTCACATGACTCTCAGCCAAAAAAACCAAAACATAAAACAGAAACAATATTGTAACAAATTCGAAAAAGACTTTAAAAAGTTCATAGCTTGCTGTCTTGCAAGTTCACATTACGGTGTAGACAGTAAGATCCTTTCTTGAGCAGTGCCTTGCGGCAGAGTAAACTGAGACCCCTTCCTCTCCTTTTAGCCTTCTTCATCCTTCCCACACAGTCCGGCCCCCAGGTGAGAAATCTCAGCCCTCACGGTTTCCCAACTTCTCTGCACCCTCCCACCTCTGTGTAAAGGACAGAGCTCACTCCACCCTCTGCTATGACCGCAGAAGCTTTAAAAAGTGGAGAAGTGGTAGACACTTAACAAATGCCCAAAGCCGTGAAATATCTAGGACCCAAGAATGAAACATGAGACATAGTCCTCACTTCCATAGAGGAGAGTTCCAAGTCCCAGAGAGCAGGGTTTGACACCAGGAAGTCCTAGACACTGAGACAGGGAGAAATAAAAGGGAGAAGTTACGGAAGGTGGGAAAAGATGTCCAAAGAAGATGGGGAGCATCCACGTGGGGTGCCCTTTGACTAGTGGCGGTGTCCACTGTCCTCCAGAGTCATTGGTGGAAAGTGACGAGAGCCTTCTGGAGACAAGGCTGTACTAGCTGAGAGGGACCATCTCTGAAGGCCATCACTCTAGTGGTGACGACAATATATGCCTTGAAGACCCACAAGTTCCCATTTTTTCTACTTCCAGACCATCTTTGAAGACAAATTTTGCAAGACATAAAAGCCACCTTTCATGTGGGTTATATCTGCAATACAGTGACATTTCCCAGGACTAGCACCGACGAGGAAGCAAAAGCATATCCGTGCTTCCTGTTCAGGACACTGTCTCACCTTCATGCACCCCGAGGAAGACACGGACTGCTTACAGAATTGTGAAGGATAATTGCTCCTACATGAAACAGCCCCAGAATGGTACACAATTAAACTTGCATTGCTCTTCCTTAACCATCAAGGCAGTGACTCCTAGCCTTGTCTGCACACTGGAATCACCTAAGAAGTTTCCAAAACTATCAATGCCTGTGTACCCACCTCTGAAGAATGTCATTTATCCATTGTAGGTGTGGCCTGGGTTTGGAAATTACTGAAGATGCCCAGGTGATGCTGATGTGTGTCAGACAAGCTTGAGAACTACAGCTTTAACATCAGCTTCTAGAAAATTACTTCTCCTTGTTGGTGGTCTATAGCCATGGCTTGGGGCAGCCCATCTCCACAACTCAATTCCTGCATGTTCTGGAAATGCTATCTAGAATATATCCAAGATAAGGAGAAATGAATTTGGAACAAATAACATGCATGAACTGTAGAATTGTAACCTTTCCAGTATCCGTGTTTCTACTCAGAGAAGCTCAGGAGAGCTGAGCTGGCTGAAGAAGTGGCCACCAGATAAGCAAAGTTTTATGGCATCCCTTTATGAGTGATGGATTATGTGTTTACATATGCATATAAGTGTTAGTCCCTTAATCATGTCTGGCTCTTAGGGACCCCGTCTACTGTAGCCTGCCAGGCTCCTCTGTGCCTCAGATTCTACAGGCAATACTCAAGTGGGTGGCCATTCCCTTCTCCAGGAGATCTTTCCGACCCAGGATCGACCCAGACTCCACCCAGATCTCCTGCATTTCAGGCAGATTCTTAACCATCTGAGCCCCCAGGGAAGCCCATATATGTATATGCTTATAGCTATTTAGCCTAAAATTGATGAGTTCAAACTACAGTGCCTTCCCTGAATGTTTAGGCAATTTGAGGGCAGGTATCATATGGCTATTGTATCATCATGTGGCATTTTGAAGAGAAACTTTACACCCAAGAAGTTCCCAGTAAATGTTCAGAGTGGTCTTTAACACTCAGTTGCTGCTGACTCTCCCAGAGCTCACTAACGAGCCAAGGAAGAGCCACAGCTCTTAAGTAACAAGGCACTCCTTTCTGAAGTGGTGTCTGGGGTCCTTCTTGGGGGAATCAAGTAAGATCTCTATCCAGTTAAAATATTCCAGATGAACACTATTACTTGTTCCTTAGGGATGGCACTATTAGAAAAGCTAAAGGCAATGAGTTCACCTCACAACTGCCCTTTAAAGGTAAAAACAATTATTTTGATCATTCTGAACAGAACGCTTGCACAAGTTCTCTAAGCAATCTTGAGAGACCTGGACTATGGAGAGAGCCAGTCCTCAGAGCTCCTGGCTGATGCAATCTGAGGACATTCCCCAGAAGACATACTCCTCACTTCTAAGTTCAAGAAAATTAATTAAAAGTTCCAAAAAACAACCCTGTACATGACACTAATTGACTTCAGAGATGAAAGACAGCTCTAGCCCATGATAGCGCAGCTCAACATCCACTAAAGACCACGGAGCCCACGAGAGTCTGGATGCCACCAGTGGAGAATAGATATGTTCTGCTGGTGCCATGGCCACACGTGCAGGGCAATCCAAAGCATTCTTGCACTCTGCCTTGTCTTTCTTTTTTCAGCTTTTTAATTTTTGTTGCACCGGGTCTTCATTGCTGCGTGCAGGCTTTCTCTAGTTGCAGTGAGTGGGATCTGCTCTTTGTGCTCGGACTTCTGATTGAGGTGGCTTCTCTTGTTGCAGAGGACGGGCTTGAGGTGCACAGGCTCAGTAGTTGTGCTGCACAGGCTTTAGCTGATCCATGGCAGGTGGGATCTTCTGGGACCAGGGACTGAACCCGTGTCCCCTGCATTGGCAGGTGGACTCCTATCCACTGTACCACCAGGGAAGTCCTAACCTTTAAACACTTTTCTCCTCTTATAGCAGAGCACTTCCTAGAGACATCCTGGTGATATATTAACAGAGCGCAGGATCCAATCTCAGCTGTATTTCACTTCAGGGTGCTACAGGGGATCCCCCAAAACTTTTTAGAAAGAAATAACTCAAAATGAATATTTGGGATTCACTTTGACCTTAAATAAAATACATCATTTGACACATCTGGGGAGACATATCAATTGGTGAAAGAAGGAATGCTGTTTTGATTTTTTTGTTTGTTTGTTTTAATGAAACAAACAAGGTATTGCAAGACTTCAAAAGAATCACAGATTCTGTGGTGTCATGATAAACATGGCCCCTGGGACCGCTTTCTGTAGAAAGATCATTCTGAGAAGGCTTTTTGGAGAAGGAAGGAATCTTCTGGCCACTTTCCTTTCTGAACCCTCTCCTATTTTCTTTCTTTCTTTTCTATCACCACACGGCTTGCAGGATCTTAGTTCCCCAATCAGAGATTGAACTTGGACCCTAGGCAGTGAAAGCTGAGAGTCCTAACCACTGGATCACCAGGGAATTCCCTCTCTTCTATTTTTCTAAGGACTTTCTGTGTCTTTAGTAACTGCTCTGTCCTCTGAAGATTCTTGATTGTGGGGTTCAAGTGGTACCACTCTCTTCAGGTGCCCCCCTAATTTTCTGGATGCTTCTTCACTGTCTAGCTCATGGGCACTTTAATCTCAAGAGCTGGGCTCCTTGGGCCCTGTCCTTGGCCCTTTTTTCTTATGCTCTCTCTGGGTGACCTAAAGCACTCCCATGATGTCAACAGTTACCTGAAAAGTGATGACTCTCACCTATTTGTCTCTAGCCAAAATCCACATCCCATTATTTACTGGACTTAAACAGTGGCCATTGTAGAGATTCCTCAAACTCAACATGCACAAAGAAAGGCACACTGGGTCCTAAATTCCCCTTCCATTTTTTATCTTTGCAACTAGCAATATCATTGACCCCATCAGCCAGGAACAAATTCGAGTTCATCCTCCAACACCCAGTTTGTCAATATTTGTCGCAGTTAGGAAGTGCTTTTGGCTGCTGGATGGAAATAGATGGAAATCACAGTGATTTCAACAAAGAAAGATTCATCTTTCTCATACAACATGAGATTCTGGCCATCCAAGGCTGGTCCATTGGATCCACCATGTCCTCAGGACTCTGGACTCCTGTCTTTCTTCTCTGCCATGCTTTTCACAAGGTTCCCATCTTTACGAGCACATTAGGGTTACAAGATGGTTATCCCCAAGTTCCAGGCAAATGGAAAGAATGAGGAGAATTAAGGCACTTCTTTTGGTTCTTGTTTCATTAGCCATAAAGAGAAGGGTGGAGTGGCTGTTCGTAGGGCAAGACAGAAATCCCTGCTACCCATTCTACTTTCTTGGCATATTTCAAATTCATCTCCTAATATCTTGGTTCAGACCCTCAGAACTTCTCCTGTAAATTTCTTCAATAGCCTCCTGACTGGACTCTGCCTGCCATTTGTGCCCCTTATGGCCACCCTTCACACTGCTGCCACAACTCTCCTTAAATGTGAACCCAGTCCCTGCTGAAAATCTACTGGGGGTTCTCCTTGATCCTTCAGGAAAAAGCCCATGCTCTTTGCTGGCTTGAAGCCCTTCCAGATCCGGCTCAGAACCACTTCTGAGCCTTCACTCTCTTCTCCCTTCCCCCAAGCGCTCAGCACACAAACCATTTTTTCCTCCCAGAACGTCTCGGTTTTCTCTTGCCATCCCATCTTACAAGTACTGCCACTCTGTCTGCCTCTATTACGCTTGAAAACGAAGACATTTTCAAGTGTAATCAACAACTAAAGATTTGAGGAAGTGCCTGCACAGCAAGACCACCTGTTCATATGGTGAAAAATAGTCAGCAAAATATGTTTTCTTACACACGTATAAAGATACCAATTAAAACACAACAGACCTGCCTCCTCTAAAGATACCTCTCCGGGAAGAAAGATGTGGGAGACTCTCACTCTTCAGTTCCTCAATACAGTAAGTCCCCTACCTATGAACCTTTCAGTTGCAAAATTTCAAAGATGTAAACATGTCCCTGTATGCCAGCTATTGTACTGTGCTACTGTACTTTTCAAGGTCCTGTTCTGTAAGATTACACAGTTTTATTTATCTTTTGTGTTTGTTACGTATTATTTGCATGGAAAGTATTATAAACCTATTCCCGTACAGTACTGTAGAGCCGATTGTGTCAGTTGGGTGCCCAAGCTAACTTTACTGGACTTTTGAACAAATTGGACTTAATGAACGCCCTCTCGAAACAGAACTCATTCGTATGTAGGGGACGTACTGTGATCTACTTTGTCCAGACTTCCACACATCTAAGAGGAGAAGGGAGAAATGCAACTTCTTACTTCAGGAGTCCAACCTTGTCAGCTGAGACACTCTCATGGATGTGAAGCAGGCCGAAGAGAAAGCGAATAATGATGAAAGGAAAGGTGAAGAAGGATGAAAGAAGGGCTGTACCCTAGATACACAGAAACTCCTGCAAAATACATTCACCACCCTGGATTCAGACCCGAGACGTGTGACTTGTGGGCAAGAACAGAGAGAATCGAGAAAAAGCAAAAGTCTAGTTGAAGCCCAGTGTATGGTGATTTTCCTGTTTTTTTCTAAAACCTGAACTGCTTCCTGCAAAAGCCAGGGGGAAAGAAAAGTCACAATCAAAAGTTACCGCCAGGCAAACAGACATGAAGGTTAACACAAGGTGACGTGTGCAACGCCCTGGGCACGGCGCTTCGGGCTATTTGGAGACCCCTGTGGAAAGTGGGGCCCTGAGTCTATTTTACCATCTGTCAGCTGGCCCCTTCCTGGGATGCTTCCATGGACCTTGTTCATGTTAGTTCAGTGGTGTCCCTTGTACTGTCAATAACCGCCACCTGAGGGGACCTGGCCCACCACCCCAGCTGGGACTAATACTTGACCGCTTTTTCCAGCACGCACGTCACCAGGAATGAGACTGGCAAATGAGTCAAGCATTCTGGAGAAAGAAATATGATGACCACCAAGTTTGGCCAATGACGGAAACCACTAAGGACACTTAGGTGCCCTCTGTCGATTTATGATACTGTAGCTCTGTGGGGAAATTCTTAGAGCACACAGGACTTCCCCTGTAGTTAAGAGTCTGCCTGCCAATGCAGGGGACACCAGTTCAATCCCTGGTCCGGGAAGATCCTACACACTTCAGAGCGACTAAGCCCCTGTGCCATAGCTGCTGAAGCCCTCTGGCCTAGAGCTTGTGTTCCGCAACAAGAGAAGCCCAAGTGCCACAACCAGAGAATAGCCCCCCTCACTGCAGCTAGAGAAAGCCCGTGCACAGCGATGAAGATCCAGCACAGCCAAAAAAACAAATAAATAAAAATAATTTGTTTCTTAAAAGTAGTTTTAAAAAAGAAAAAACTATTGGGGATCTTTATGTTTCCATGATATTTCTTCTTGACCAGTTATTGCTTCTTCACTCTGTATTCTTCAAAGAAAAAAATACCCAAAAAATCTTTTAGGCAGAAATGACTAAACAGAAATATAGGGCAGAGCAGGAAAATTCCAAAGTAGTCCTCTCCTGCAAACCAAAGCAATGTTTGTGAGAGAGATTGGATATGAAAGGAAAATGAAATAAGTATGGAAAAGGGAGGTTGAGTCAGTATTTTTTAAAAAGCGCACCACCCAGCCTTAAACTTCCCTGCTATTCACATAGCCTTTGTAGTCATGGATCGCAACCATCTTTGTGGATACCACCTAGAAAATGGGCCATCAGGACTAGAACATTTTGGTGTGATCTGCAGTTAGGGTCATCCCCAAAGAACCACCCAGCAGAGCCCCCATGAGTGGGTGCAGTTGTGGAATTGCCCATTCTTTATATCATTCTCGAGTCCTGGGGTAGCTGGGGGTGGGCTGGCTCCAACTGGCCAAATGCACTGGTCATGAGTGGAGAAGGAAATGGCAACCCACTCCAGTATTCTTGCCTGGAAAAATCTACGAACAAAGGAGCCTGGTAGGCTACAGTCCATGGGGTCACAAAGAGTCAGACTCTATGATCGACTTTCACTCGCTCACTCACACCAGCCGTGTGATTGGCTTCACATTCATTTTTTTCTCTTGTCATGTCTATTTCCCCAATATTCATCAATAAATAACACAGCAAGGAAGTCTAACTCCTTTGGACAGCATTAGTGATCTTCTCTAGTTAGCACACAACTGCCTCATTTGACATCAGCTTGTAATGGACTTCTATGGTTATGAAGATAACACTCCAGTCCACGGTCCTTGCTTGGAGGCTCTTTGCTTATTAGTAAGAACTTGGATTCATTTTCACTCATCTTTGGCTAGGCCAAGGTCATCAGTGAAATTGCAGTAAAAAAAAGATTTAGAGTAAGTAACACAGCAGTCAGTTGCACAGTTACTCAAATGTGCATCTAACAACAATTTTGGAACAAGACCAGGTACAAAGCAATAAAATACGGTAGATCTTGGAGGGTTTTTTTTTTCCCCTGCAAGCTGAAAAATTTCAGATGAGATTCTATAGAGATGGCACGTGTTTGGGAGAAGAATATGAAGGCAAAGACAAAATTTGATACCCTTAGGTGTTCCTAAACTTTTATTTTACTTACTTATTTACATTAATGTAGAGGATAGACTTTATTACCCAGATTTATTTATTTATCTGGACTCACGGCTTGTGGGATCTTAGTTCCAACACATGCCCTCTGCAATGAAAGCTCAGAGTCTGCACTGCTGGACTGCCAGGCAAGTCCCAGATGTTGCTAAACTTTTAAGTTTCATTTTTGTCTCTCACAGGCTTTTAGCCCAATTAGGTGAACCAGACAAATGTTACCATCCCAACTAGCCAAACAGCCAAAATAGCCCTGTGTCTGTTGAGGTGCCCATGGAAGGTCACCTTCTCTTAATTCCCAGCTCAGAGGTGACAGTGGTGGGTGAAAGGCAGCTGCCTACACCCAGAGGCAATGGTCAGAGTAACAACCGTTCTTTCCTTTCCGCATCCTCTTAATTTCTTTGTGTCCCCTGAAAAGATCATAATCTACTCACTAATGAAACTGTGGTTTGGGTTGCTATTTTAAAGCAAAGAGTTCATGAGTGAAGGAAAAATGGGGATGTCAGGCACACATTTTTCTTGATTTTCTTCTGAAATTGTTGGTATACCTCCAGTGACTATGGTATCGCACCTACACCGTTCCAAGATTTTACATTTCAATTTGTTTTCTAGTATGGGTTGCCCAAACTTCCTCCAGGGAGCCCCTTATTAATACTTAATTCTCCAGAGAGAATAGGAACAAAGAAGGCAGAATTGCCACGCCTGATGCAACTTCTTTTAGGATTGAACCAAGCACTGATGTAAAACCCTGGGGAGCCTCACAGTTAAGTCCACCTAGGAAAATGAATAAGGGGAGAAGCTCTTCCTTTTTGCCACCACTTCAGTTCAGTTCAGTTCAGTCGCTCAGTTGTGTCCGACTCTTTGCGACCCCATGAATCACAGCACGCCAGGCCTCCCTGTCCATCACCAACTCCTGGAGTTCACTCAGACTCATGTCCATCGAGTCAGTGATGCCATCCAGCCATCTCATCCTCTGTCGTCCCCTTCTCCTCCCGCCCTCAACCCCTCCCAGCATCAGGGTCTTTTCCAATGAGTCAGCTCTTCTCATGAGGTGGCCAAAGTATTAGAGTTTCAGCCTCAGCATCAGTCCTTCCAATGAACACCCACGACTGGTCTCCTTTACAATGGACTGGTTGGATCTCCTTGCAGTCCAAGGGACTCTCAAGAGTCTTCTCCAACACCACAGTTCAAAAGCATCAATTCTTCGGTGCTCAGCTTTCTTCACAGTCCAACTCTCACATCCATACATGACCACTGGAAAAACCATAGCCTTGATTAGACGGACCTTTGTTGGCAAAGTAATATCTCTGCTTTTTAATATGCCACTTAGCACACTTAAATTAGAAAAACAAAGGACTTCTGGTACTGCAAGGCCCGGAACACTTTGGGGACAGATGGATACCTGAAGGAAGTAATCACGTGCTCGTCTCTGAAGCATCCATCGCTGAGATTCGTGGTGACATCTCTGCATCATTCCGTGTGCATATCTGAGAGTTAGTTCTAATGTGACACAGAAGGCACTTTCTTTGGGAGGATGCAGTAAACGATGGGGAAAGGAGACGCAGGGACCATACTCAGGGATATGAACCTAAACCCCTTGCCCTGTCCAAAGTTAGCTGCAGGTCCATCCCCACGCCCTCTGGCGTGACTGCGGGAAGTTACATAAAGACTTCTGAGATGACTGGATGCCAATTATGACGCTGCCAATGTTTTCCACAAAAGCATGTACAGTCACAGTCCTTCTCATGAAAAGGCTGAGACACAGAGAAACATCACCACTGCGTAAAAACGTCATTTGATCCTTGACGTCCCCAGCCTTCCTGGTGAGAAAGAACAGCAGTAACCATTCATAATGAGTATTGTTTTCACTCAGCTACATCTTCTAGGCTTTCTTGAAAGTGCTATGGACTCTAAACATGGAAAGTTCCAGACTTAGGACTTGTTTTCAAAAGAAATCAGATCTGCAGCCTAAGTAATGAAGTGTTGGACCACAAAATACATCATCTCCCAGGAAAGCCCCTTAAACACAGGCAAAATTCTCTCTGTATTCACCTGTGTTATTTCACCAGAACTTGTCATCATTAAACATTTCTAACCATTAGACAAATTTCAGGTGCAAAGAAAAGAGAAAACATATAAACCTACATGCCAGGCCAGGTGAATAACAGGATTTTTCATGGGTTTTTTTCCGATAAATTTAACCAACAGATTATACTTTCCTTTTGTTTTCCTTTTAAAAGTCAATTCCAAGTTTTATCTCCAGAGCATCCTGTCACCTAAGGAGTGATAAAGATTTAAGGGGGAAAAAAATCAAGTTCAGATTGATTTTTTTAAAATTGGTTTTCTAAATGCAAGTGATAATGACTGAAGACTTTTTTTAAAAAAGAACTCATTTCTAAATGATCTCATCTTTCAACCTTGCACACATATCACTTAATTCAATACTCTCAAACAGGACCATACATTCGTTATCTTCCCTGCACTTCCTTTATTGATTATCATAGATCATCCTATTAAAAGGAAATGGAAGAACCAGGATATATCACTTTAATTTTTAAATCATAATAGTTAGTGGTAAGAGTGAAGCGGAGGCCCATCTAAGAAAGGAATAACCCCAGTAAGTGGCAGTTAGGAGAGAAAAAAGAAGAAAGCAAAGTAGAACTTCCCTTGCTAGTCTTATCCCTATTTTGTTGGGAGATCTCTCTCTCTCTCTGTCTCTTTCTCCACCCTGCCTTAAGATATAACAAGGCTGCTAGATGGGAAAACTAAAGAAACTTAAACTGCTCTTGAATATTCAGCTGTGGATGTACGTGTTAAGTTGCTTCAGTCGTGTCCAACTCTTTGCGACCCCATGGACTGTAGCCTGCCAGGCACTTCTGTCCATGGTATTTTCCAGGCAAGTATACTGGAGTGGAATGTCATGCCCTCCTCCAGGGTATCTTCCTGACCCAGGGATCAAACCTACGTCTCTTATGTCTCTTGCACTGGCAGGCAGGTTCTTTACCACTAGCGCCACCTGGGAAGCCCTCAGCTGAGGACATTTTCTTTCAATAAGTGATGCATGGCAAGACTTGGAGGTCAAGACTTGCCACCTCCCATCCCATCCAGGTTTTCCCAGGGAGACATGAAGAAGCCTTTCAAAGGTCAAGGTCACCCTGGGTGCCCTTCCACCACATGGCACCAGACTCCGAGGCCAGACCACTCTGGGGTGACCCCGTCCACTTTAGATATTGAGATGTTAAACCATTTTATGCTTTTGAAAACTGTTAATATGAAAAACAGGCCACAGCCATTCTTTGACCAATTGTGTGATTCTGTACATAAATCAGAGCTGTAGAACCCTGGAAAGGGATAAATGGGAGCATGGAGCAAGGGTGACTGGACGCTGTGAGTCATCTCGACTTCCTGCTAATCACAGGAACTGACAAAAGCTTCATGTGTCTCAGATTTGGCCGGGGGTTTCCTTTTCAGTTCAGTCTCCGCTTTCTATGGCTTGCCCCTTCCTTCTTTGCATTTTTCCCTACGCATCACTTTTGTCTGAGATCCTTGTCGCTCTATAAATAAAATCATTATGTTACGCTGGACTTGGGGTTTTCTAAAGGTCAGCATCCTGTACGGAGCCTTCCACGATGAGGTAATATCCAGTTCTTCTAAATGCATCCCCATGACCCTGAACTAACTGAGCTGTTCAGCTGCTAAAAATTGGTCTTTACAGCACTTTTTTTTTTAGCACTTTCCCCATTGTTTATCTGAAATTCAAACATAACTGGCCATCCTATATTTTTTATTTGCTAGATCTGGCAACCCTAAATACAGAGTCCTCCTCTAATCACTGGCTTAGGCAATTGATAATATGGACAATGAGCCTGACTGAGAGCCCCATGTATAATCAGGCCTTGAACTAGACACCCAAATGGGTGAGTCAAATAATGCAGCGAATCACCTTCGTCTCTTTGGCTTCCGGTCCTGCATTACCTGTCTCCAAGGCAAGCTGGGGTTGCCACTGTGCTGTAGGTAGGATACCGTGTTTCTCTCTCCTCCCTAAGCCCCTCACCCCCACCACCCGACCCTTCTACCCGGCAGCAGGCAGCAAGCCATCACGCAGGATGAGTGTCTGCTGGAAACATTGGTTTCCTTCGTAGGCTCCTCTTCTATGTCCAGGCTCTGTCCCTGACTTGGACTCCTGCTCTTTTTTCCTCACTCTCTCTAACAGGACATTTTCCCAAGCTCACAGGTTCAGTTATCACCTGCAAGCAGACATGTCTCCAGGACTTCAGGAGACAGCCTGCTGTTAAGTTCTACTTAGGTTTCTCATCATTTTCTTAAACTCAAACAGCCAAAGCAAAACTCATAAGCGTCCCTCTGGCCCAGGTCCTCCTCACATTTTTGGTACCCAGGGCTCCAGGGGCCCCGACACCGCTATCATGCTTACCATCACTTCCCTTCCCTTCCCATAACCGTCTGTCTCCAAGACTCAGCACTTTTTCTCTGTAAATTGTCCTTTGTCTAGTCCTTCCCACCAAGACCATATTCACCTAACCCTCAAATTATGACACCCCCGAACCTGGGGTTTCCTCTCCAAGTCTATCTCATTACTGTTTCCATGGCATCCATCTTCCTGCAGGGTTAAATCTAAGCTTCATTCCCTGGTTCTCACAGCCCTAGTAATAAAGCCCTACCCTCCTAGAAACATCTCCTATTCCGAACACATCCCTTCTCCAAGACACAGGGCCTGGACTGCACCATGTCATGTCTACCCCACTTCACTCGTTTCCACCGAGAACTGCTTGCTGTCTAACACCTGCCTATCCTTCAGACACGAGGGCAATGTGTTTTCCCTTGGTGGAGATTTCCCTGCCTGGGTCTCTTTCTACAATCAGCCTTGACCTTACAACAAATACTGTAGGGATAAAATGATGACATTTTCTTTGTCTGATGATAAAGATGGGGGTGCCTTCCTCCCTTACCCAGATCCTGACTTACTTCTTTGAGTAATCTCCTCAGTGATGGAGGTCAGGTCATGTGTGTGTGCTAAGCCCCTTCAGCTGTGTCTGACTCTGTGACCCTATGGACCGTAGCCCACCAGGCTCCTCTGTCCGTGAGATTCTCCAGGCAGGAATACTGGAGTAGGGTGCCATTTCCTATTCCAGCGGATCTTCCTAACCCAGGGATCAAACCTGTGTCTTTGTGTCTCCTGCATTGCCTGGTGGATTCTTTACCACTAGCGCCACCAGGAAAGCCATATCTTGTGGAACGCATACTAAAAAAGAGCTTCCTGAAGTTCATTCTTCCCTTCAAAATGAACACAGCAAGAAAAATCTAAACTGTAGGCATTGTGATAGAATCTTCCTAAGTGATAATTTAATGCATAAGCATAATGTGTAAGTCCTTATGGCTCTTTTCTGGTCTTAGCAAAACATTTTTCAAATGTTCTGATCGTAGTTTTTCGCTCTGGTCAATGTTAAGAGCCAGCTCTTTGAGGAAGTCTCAGTGTCCCGATTTCTCATATTGTGATCTGATTCATATGGTGCCTAAATAATACCCTGACGTTCTGTTTCCACCACTCTGTTCATCCAGTGGTTTTCATCAATATGTATACATGATACTTCAGAGCAGGGTAGCATTCTCTAGAAAATCCATTTCAGATAGAGGCCTCCCCACAGTGAATAAAGTTATGGTTGGCCTAATTCCAGTCTTTCTTTTTGAAATTTGGTAAGGCTCAACTTCTCCATAAGCGTTCTAATCCTTGCCAGTTTCATAGATGTCCAGGTGGAATAAATAAAGATGTTGATTCTAAATGGCCATTCCCCTCGATACGGATGGGCTGGGACTAACTAGAAAGATGAATGGAACTTTTCAAATTCTGTTTGAAAATGGGTAAAATAAAAACTGTATTTGTAAAAATATTTAATAGACCAATAACCAGCAATGTGATTTTAATGATACCCTGGGACCTTGCTCTCACTGGCAAGAGGATTCTTGTAGAAGAAAGCTGATTCTGTCAGGACCCCATCCAAGCAGGGCCATTTATTGAAGTAACTCTGGGTTCAGGATGGGGAGGGTAGAGACTGGAGGCAGTGAATCCAGGTAGGAATCTCTGACAGCTGTTTCAGAGTTTCATTGACCTCTGAGAAGTCACAAGGGACCCAAATAAAGAGGAGGACAGGACATACTCAAGAGGAATTTGGCCTGGCCATGTCTGGGAACTGAGGCCCAGTGGCCAGTCTGTTTAAGGAGGTGATTCTTACAGACAGGGGAGTTAATTTCTGCAGTTATGCAATGGTGATGATGTCAGCAAGGAGGTACTCCTTGTCTTTATCAGAGGCTTTGGCCATGGACCAGGCCCCATAGATTTATACCCAAGTTCTTCAGGAAGAGATGCGGTGGGCAGAAGCCAAAGGACCGTGTGAGACACAGAAGCACAGTCATGCTGCTTCCTGCCCAGGTAACAAAATGGAACCCCAAAATAGAGAGTGATGCTCTCTGCTTCCGAGCCTTGGACACCAAGTGGCGGGGAAGGTGGCACCCATTCTCTGGAGCCTGGGGAGGGTTGGCAGGCAGACCCTTCAGCAGAATGCTGGTGGCAGAAAAGGCCAGGTCCAAAAGCAGGGTGGGAACAGAGACCGCCCCAGGGGCCGAGCCACAGAGCCTGAGAGAGACGCCAGGGATTCACGGACACAACTGGCTGAGGGTCAGTGCTCTGGGAGAGCAGGCAGAGGCCAGGGAAATTCGAGTTCTGACAGTGAATTTGACCTCATCTGTGCCCACAGGCCAGCAAAGCCTGGAAACATTCACATTACAAATAGACACAGACCCGCCTGCCCCTATCACCTTACAGGACAAGCCCAGTTTATATAACTTCCTCCCTCCCTGCGAGTCTCTCAACCACAGATGTCATTCATCTTTCTGTTCTCGGTACAGAGTGCTGAGCATAGTAGGCACTTGATCTATTAGGCTATAAACCAGCCGAAATGCCAAGAAGGTACTCTTCATATAACCGTGGAACCCAGTCCCCTGATCTGAAACCAGCATGACTACAAAACTCCAGATGAGAGATAATCCACATGCCGGCAGTGGGAACCGAAGAGTCCAGGATGACACTGGGGGAGCCCATGAAAGGAGCTGATCTCTTCAGTTACTACCAGCAAATTGCCTCTATGTCTCTATTCCTCACAAAACAGATGCATTTAAACTTGGTTAAATGGGCTGCTTGGCCAAGAAGAGGGAGCAAACTTAAAAGAAGAAAATTATTTTCCTTTTGGGGAGGAGTGTAGACAGCATGTTAATTAACTATTCTGGAGTCCAAAAATTTAAACAACCACCATGCTTACACATATATCCACCCCAGTAGCAGTGCTAGTTGCTCAGTTGTGTCCGACTGTGACCCCACGAACTGTAGCCGGCCAGGCTCCTCTATCCATGGGATTCTCCAGGCAAGAACACTGGAGTGAATTGCCTTTCCCTTCTCCAGAGGACCTTCCTGACCCAAGGATCGAACACAGGTCTCCTGCATTGCAGGCAGATGCGTTACCATGTGAGCTACAGGGAAGATCAGGATATATCCACCCCAGAAAAGGAAAATCTAGCAAAAACCCACACTGGGAGACGTGGCAACTGGTTCAGCTGATCCAAGAGGTAGTTCTACCCAGAGACACTTGGACCGCAGGCAGAGGACTAGAGACTCATTTACAGTGAGGGTCAGGGAGCTTCCCTAGTAGTCCAGTGGATGGGAATCCACCTTGAAAAGCAGGGGACATGGGTTCAATCCCTGGTCCGGGAAGATCCCACATGCTGTGGAGCAACTGAGTCCGCGCTCCACAACAAGAGAAACCACGGCAACCAGAAGCCTGTACACTGCAACTACGGAGTAGCCCTAACTCGCCGCAACCAGAGAAAGCCCGTGTGAGCAATGACGATCCAGCACAGCCAAACTATTTTTTTTTTTGAGTTCACTATTACTATCTATTTAAAAAAAGAAAAATGAGAGCCTGAGAGGCACTGGGGGAAGACCAAGGAAGGAAGCACTGTGACAGAAAGGCCACTTGGGAGCAGCCACCAGGCCAATCTGCTGCCTACACCCCACCCGGAGAAGCAAAGTTGGCCAGGATGGGGAGGCACTGGGGGCTGGGAAAAGCCACTCTTTTCCCCAGAAGGTCAGTCAGCTGTCCTGAGTTAGGGGCTCCGGGCATCACCAAGACAACATGGAAACCGTGATGCGATATGAACCCTTTGCAGCTGACAGATCTCAGGACAACATCAGTGTCCCCGGCAGAGGTTGCAGAGATGGCTCCCCAGTCGGTCTGCCTGGCAGGGTCACATCACAGGGTAATCTCACTACGTTCCAGGGCTGCACCCTCAGCCTCATGATTTACGGTCACACCAGAGCTGGGGTCTTAGCAGTTAAAGCAAATTCCGACCTACCCCTGGTGATGATGCTGTGTGGGACGCTGGCCTTAGGGGTGGGGTGGAGGGGTGCAGAGATGGAGGAGGAAGCAGTGAGCTAAAGAGATGCTGCGTTTCTGGTCCATACTGTCCTCCCTCCCCAATCTCCTTTGCTTTTCTGCCAATCATCGATGCTTTTTCTCACTGCCCTGAAAGAGGCCCATACTTCCAGCCCCCGGCCCCCTCTCCCCCCTGCTGCCAACGACCAGGACCAGAGCAGCTCCCAGACTCACCACATTCAAAGGCCACAGGAGCCTGAGTCCGCTGACAGGATCAGAGGAGGTGCTTAGCTCTGCAGAGGATTGTTTCCAAAGTCAGAAAAATAAAAAGTATTCATTATAATGTTTAAAGGATTTTAACACAAGCGTTTGGCATTTCAGCTTACTTTTCTAGTCTCGGCATTTGCCAAAAAAATCTTATGCTTCCAAATATGATACTGTTTGGCTTTCGACTTTAAAACGGCCTAGTGATGTTCTTCTTAGGATCTATGTGGTAGAGCAAGTGGGGTATATCTGCTCATCACAACTGCGGAAAAAGACTCAAGAGCCCATACTAGCTGAGACAGGACACAGAAGCACAAGAGTATCAGTTCCAGACAGAAGTGAAATGGGCTTAATAGACGCGTGTGTGCTTAGTTGCTCAGTTGTGTCCGGCTCTTTCTGACCCCATGGACTGTAGCCTTCCAGGCTCCTCTGTCCATGGGATTCTCCAGGAAAGCATACTGGAGTGGGTTGCCATTTCCTCCTCCAGGGCATCTTCCCTACCCAAGGATCGAACACGTGTCTCCTGCTTCTCCTGCATTGGCAGGTGGATTCTTTACCACTACCAATTTTCCAGTCACCTACTGAGTCTGTATTTTCAAACACCATTGATCAAAATGACATAAAGATAGATCAGCCATGGCTCTTGCCCCCGTGGACAATCCGTCCTAGTCTTCAAAATCATGCATCTATATGAATGCATTAAAAAGCAAAGACATCCCTTTGCTGACAAAGGTCCCTATAGTCGAGGCTATGGTCTTTCCAGTAGTCATGTTCGAATGTCAGACTATAAAGAAGGCAGAACATCAAAGAATTGATGCTTTCAAACTGCGGTGCTGGAAAAGACTCTTGAGAGTCCCTTGGACAGCAAGGAGATCAAACCACTCAACCCTAAAAGAATCAACCCTGACCACTCATTAGAAGAACTGATGCTGAAGCGGAAGCTCCAATACTTTGGCCACCTGACGCGAGAGCCGACTCATTGGAAAAGACCCTGATGCTGGGAAAGATTGAAGGCAGAAGGAAAAGAGGGTATCAGAGGATGAGATGGTTGGATGACATTACCAATTCAATGGACCTGAATTTAGGCGAACTCTGAGAGATGGTGATGGACAGGGAGGCCTGGCGTGCTGCAGTCCCTGGGGTTACAAAGAGTCAAACATGACTGAGCGACTGAACAACAACAACATGTAGCAGGAGGCGAGAAAGCAGAGGGGAGTCGTGCTAACAGGCGTTCAGGAGACGAGACTGACGCGCTTCAGGATGTGGAGCGGGAGGAAGCTGCCGTAACCGAGGGAGTTTCCAACAGGCAGAGCTAGGCTGAGGGCAGGAGAGCCGCCCGGCCAGTAAGAGCCACTGAGACACCTCAGGAGAAGGACAAACTGTCCTTATGGATGCCAACCATCCATCCTTGGATGAAGGCTGTCTCAGGGCAAAAGAGGCTCACACAGAGAACTAGAAATAAACTCTCCCAGTGCAGCTCCCCTTGGACCACTGCCAGCAACCAGAAAAGGAGAAGATGAACTGAAAATCAGTCAAAAAGCTCTGTAACCGCTGCTGCCCTGCAAATAAATTCTTCAGTACCATTTTTCTAGATTCCGTATATATGCATTAGTATACGATGAGGAGTGGGATGGGGAGGCAGATGGGAGGGAGGTTCCAAAGGGGATATATGTATACCTATGGCTGATTCATGTTGAGGTTTGACAGAAAACAACAAAACTCTGTAAAGCAATTGTCCTTCAATTAAAAAAAAAAAAAAAAGAAGTTCTGTTACTGTCCTGGCAAGGTGTGACCCTGGAGTGGGGAGATACAGGGGAAAATGTTAGTTGCTCAGTCATGTCTGGCTCTTTGTGACCCAATGGACTCTAGCCTGCCAGGCTCCTCCATCCATGGGATTCTCCAGGCAAGAATACTAGAATGGGTTGCCATGCCCTCCTCCAGGGGATCTTCCAGACCCAGGAGTTGAATCCGGATCTCCTACACTGAAGGTAGATTCTTTACCGTCTGAGCTACCAGGGAAGTGTGGGGAGATGGGAGACGCATAATCCCCCATCCTCTGTCCCGCCACCTCTAAGCCAGAGCCTCAGGGAGGCTGAATGGAGAGGAAATCACAGAGGCTCTTCATTCATGAGGCTTCCTTCAAGGAGACAGAACCCACCTAGGGTGACCAGGTCAGCTGTGGAGGTGTGTGGGTTTTGGTAGCCGAGTCACTGTCACAGAAAAGCCTGGCAGCACTGGAGTCCCAGGTGTGAGCTGGTGGGTGAGCCAGGCAGCCACTGCCAGTCCTCCGCCGGGACAGGGCCTCACACCCTGGCTGGACGGTGGGGAGAAACCCCGGGGACCCAGGAATCAGTGGGCTAACTCCAGCCTACGTGGAGGATGTGCGATGTGAGCTGGGCCTTGGGGAAGGAGGGGGATTTTGGTCTGGATCAAGGAGGCGCACGTGTCCAAATGTCTCACACAAAAGTGCTCAGCAAGGGGGAAAAAATAAAGGAGAAGAAAAGGGGCATTTCTCGGAATAAAAACCAATTAGATCACAAATCCGCACACGCATCCTCATTGTTTTTTGCCTTCCTTCCTGCGAATTTCCTTACTTTATGTCAGCTCAGGGACAGAGCCTTGACCTCCCTGCAATTTTTTTTTCCCCACCACCCAGCTCTCTAGGGCTCATTCATCATAAATTTAAAAAAAACTGTTATAAGACATTCTAAATAGATGTAGCGGCCCTTACACATGTACTTCTGCAAAATACCTGTCTTCATGTCTGTCCCCTTCATTGTCCCCATTTCATTTTTTATTTTTATAATTTAATTTAATCAGTTGTTTTTGGCTGTCCTGGGTCTTCATTGCTGCGAGAGGGCTTTCTCTAGTTGCAGTGAGCGGGGACTACTCTCTAGATGTGGTGTGAGAGCTTCTCACTGCAGTGACTTCTCTTGCCCGGGCTCAGACAGTCAAGAATCTGCCTGCAATGCTGGAGACCTGGGTTTGATCCCTAGGTCGGGAAGATCCCCTGGAGTAGGGCATGGCAACTCACTCCGGTATTCTTGCCTGGAGAATTCCCATGGACAGAGGAGTCTGGTAGGCTACAGTCCATGGGGTTGCAAAGAGTCAGACACGACTGAGCAACTGACACTTTCACTTTCTTCATTTTTTCTTGCTGGGGATCACAGGCTCTGGGGGAGCAGGGAGTGGGGTGCTTCAGTAGTTGTGGTTCCCGGGCTCTAGAGCACAGGCTCAGTAGTTGTGGGGCACGGGCTTAGTTGCTCTGCGGCATGTGGGATCTTCCTGGACCAGGCATCAAACCCTTGTCTCCTGCAGGCAGATTCTTTACCCGAGAATCTAGGAGGCCCTTCCCTTGCACTGAGCCACCAGGGAAGCCCCAATTCCCCTCTTTTAAATTCACCACCAAACAGCCACGTTTCTTTTCTTCCTCTGCAAAGAGTTCCTCCCTGTTGCTGGTCCCCTGGGTTATGAAAGGTGGAAACAGACCTGTCAGGGCAGGACGGAGAGGTGGGAGGGCAGACCAGGGGTCTCTGGCCTGAAGAGAGGGCCTCCTTCTGGGATATGGCAGGTGTTAGAGGCTGCCAATACTCAGAAGAGAGTCAAGGTCATGTCCAGCAATTCAAAGGGTGGTCTGGGACCCAGCCGTGTCAGCACCAGCTGGGAGAAGCTCAGAAACTCAGACAGAGGCTCAGCCCCAGCCCCAGAGAGACTGAGTCAGAATCTGCATTTGAATGACCTCTGGATGGGTGGATCTGAAATTGTTGTTGTCGTTCAGTCGCTCAGTCAAGTCCAACTATTTGCAGCCCCACGGGTTGCAGCACACCATTCTTTCCTGTCCCTTATCAACTCTCAGAGTTTGCCCAAGTTTATGTCCATTAAATGACAGACTCTCCACCTACATTCTCTGTATTATTCCTAAGAACAAATTGCTGTCTTATCTCCTTTGTACAGATTAAGAAACTGTGGCTCAGAGAGGTTAAATAATTCACCCAAGACCACACAGCTACTTTGTGACAAATTGTCTGAGCCTCAGTCTGGTGGGTTTCAGTTACTGTCTTTTCCACTGCATTGTTTTTGTCATTGCCAGCATGCTCAGTCATGTCCCACTCTCTGCGACCCCATGGACTGTAGCCTGCCAGGCTCTTTTGTTCTTGGAATTTTCCAGGCAAGGATACTGGAGTAGGTTGCCATTTCCTTCTCCAGGGGATCTTCCCCACCCAGGGACTGAACTCTCATCTCTTGGGTCTCCTGCATTGGCAGGCAGGTTTTTTTTACCAATGAGCCCACTGCCTACTTGAAGCCCCACTCAGAGGGGAGAGAGGGGCAATCTAGCAACAGGACACACTGGGAGATGTGGGAAGACATGCAGCTAGGCTACTGTCTGACCATCTGTCAGCAGGTGACGGAGGCCGGGGGCTAGTGACCAGGACAGGAATCCATTTCTGCAGGCGCAGGGAGACTGGTGAGAACAAACCCAAAGCCTAGTTCTTAGGGGTCTAGAGCACTGGGCAGGGCCATGGGGGAGAGACTGATCCCATCTTGCTTCAGGAGAGAGGCACAAGCCCAGCCAGGACTGAACCCCACTCAGCAGGCTGGAAGCAAACTGGTCTGGGGGCTTCATGCCAGAGCATTAAACCGTATCTCCTTAAATCCTTCCTGCCTTCTGTCAACCGGGGCTCAGAAGGAAGAGGCAGGGGACACATGCTCCAGACGGGGAAGGGGGCTCTGAGAAGATGCTGGTTGAAGCCACTGCCGGGTCAGGGTGAGGGGGTGGTGACAGGTTCCCAAAGGCACAGGCAGCTACTGGGTCTCTGCTACACTGTGGGGACAACCTCTGCATCTGCCCTCACAGGTCAGGGAGCGCCGGGCAAGAGGGTACAGGGCTCTGAGAGGGGTGAATCCCAGATGTGATAGGAACCCCCTCAGATAGTCTCCATGGAGCCCCCCAGTCTTCCCAATTTCCTGCAAAGGCACAGTATCTGTTTTAAAATGAGATCCTCCATGCATGTCTGTGGTGAAGAAAATGTTACTGAAAAACTACTTCTTCCTTTCTACTAAATATCAAGAAAGCAACAGAGGGATGGGAGAAAGGCATGTGCCAGTCATTTGGCAAAGCTTTTCAGACTGCTTTTCTATTTTTCTGTTTTGCAAGCTCTGGGGGTCCACTGAGACTTCCACAATCAAACAAGGATCCCGTTTCTTAACATTCTGCAAGTCTTCTTTCCAAATGCCAGAACACAGGCCTCGAGCCGAGCCATCATGCTCCAAGGCTTTTTCTAAGGCAAAGACTGCAGTAGTCTCTGGCTAGTCTTCTGTCATCCCTCACATCGTCCCCTGACCTGTCTTGTGGAGTTAGCTCTTTCACCGTCATTCCCTTGCAGAGGGACTTCTTCTGCTGCTGGAGGTGCGTCCGAACTTGGAGATGCTTCTGAGGCCCTCCGTCAGCAGGCCCACTTCACCCCAGAACTCTTGGCACTTGCTGGTCCCTCTCCCAGAGCAGATTTTAGCCAAGCCGAACTCCTTGGTGCCCCTGAGCTTTTCTACCACAATTGTTCCCACCAGCAGTGCTCTCCTCGACAAGCCAAACCTACACAGGAGTGAAACCTAGCCAAGGCCAAAGTCATATGGTAACAGACCCACGAGCTGGGTGGCCTCTGCTCAACTGTGAGTACTGCACAGAGATGGGGGGCATGGTGAGCTGGAAGCTGTTCAACCACAGGCTCTCCAGGGGACACAGGTATGTGCTTGTGTATACATGCATTGTGCATACATATAAGTTGGCAAAGAATCCGCCAGCAATGCAGAAGACCCCAGTTCAATCCCTGGGTTGCGAAGATCCACTGGAGAAGGGATAGGCTACCCACTCCATATTCTTGGGTTTCGCTTGTGGCTCAGCTGGTAAAGAATCCGCCTGCAATGTGGGAAACCTGGGTTTGATTCCTGGGTTGGGAAGATCCCCTGGAGAAGGGAAAGGCTACCCACTCCAGTATTCTGGCCTGGAAAATTCCATGGACTGCAATCCATGGGGTTGCAAAGAGTTGGACACGACTGAGCAACTTTTACTTCATACATGCATTGGTTTATTATAAATACACATAAATAAATGCCCTATCGTCGACTGATTCTCACAGATGCTTCCACTGATTTTCCACAAACGCTCATGTCTATTGCCAACCCTACGGTGGCAACTGACAAACAAGGATGTTTCTGACACATATGACACATTTTTATTTATATGAACAAGAGGACAATGAAACTACCAAGATCTATGTCAGATCTTCACTCATTTGTCCCTGACAAACAAGAGCAACCACTCTGTGGAATCAGATCATAGTTTTCAAATACTGCAAGTATATTTTCTCATTTTTGGTGCTATAACAATGTAACAGCTACCCATGGGCACGCTTTTAAGTTTTATCTGTGTTTTTAACATTGCCCGCATTGCTTTCTCAAGTGCAGGCCAAAGGTCAACAGACGGCTCCTCTAAAGGGACAGATGATAAATTTTGCCAGCTTTGTGAGCCGTGCTTGCCCCTCCAGTGTGACAGCAGCCACAGAAAACAGGTCAACGAATGAGCACAGCCCTGTTCCAGAAAAACTTTTACAAAAACAGGAGGGGGCCAGGGTTTGGCCCACAGGCTGCTTTTTGCCAACCCTCTGTCTAAACAAACACGGAAACGATGAATCAAACCGTAATTTGTGGTGTTTGTTTACAAATCAGCATACTCTGGTGGATTTCAGGATCTCAAAGAAGGAGGAGCTGCAAGAGTCCGCCAGGGTGCCGGGGGCGGGGCGGGGGGGAGTTGGGGAGCGATGAACAGCAACACATCATTACACAATATAGTGTTTCCACCTGGATTCGCTTATTGGGGCTGCCTCCCAGGACACCAGAGTTGGGGTACCTTCAACCACAGAGTTGTGGGGACTTGGAAGCCTCAGATCAAGGTGTCAACAGAGTGGTTCTTTTCCAGGGCTGTGATGGGTAACCAGTTCCAGACCTGCCTCCCACCTTCCGGGGATTGCCTGGCCATCTCTGGCATTCCTTGGCTTCTGCAGCCTCGCCCTGATCTTTCTCTGCTTGTTCACATAGTGTTCTCTCCATATGTACGTCTGTGTCCAAACTTCCATTTTTTATAAGGACATCAGGCATATCGGATGAATGGACCACCCTAATGACCTCATCTTCACTAGTTACGTCTGCAAAAACCCTGTTTCCATATAAGGTCACATTCTGAGCCTGGTAGATTAGCACTTCACATATGAACGTAGGGAGTTAATTCAACCCGTGAGATCACCAAACAGTTATAATAGTTGTAAGAACCTCTAGAGCAGAGATAATAGAAAAACACAGCCAATACTAGGCAGTTGATGCCTTTGAGCTTTCACTTTGTTTTCATATAATTTGTTAAATTGTAAATTTGTATAAGACTTACACAGTTTAATTCATAATCATAATACATGCGCTTAGCAACTGGCAAGAAAATTTGTGAAAAGGTGTCCATCGACCCTCTCAAACCCATTTGAATTGACTTCAGCACACGCTGGATGACAGGAGTGTGGCCTATGGACCGGGTCCCCTCGAGCAGTTATGTCCCCTCAAGGCCTAGAACAAGGGAAACCAACCCAAGGCTCTTCCAACTCTATCTTGTGATCCTCTACCAGGAGGAACCCAGGAAGAACCGAATGTAAACACCATTTTTCCCACCCCTCCAGCCTTCTCCAGTCACCTCAGATCCTCAGCTTTGCTCAGCCAAACCTTATTCTCTTCCTCCACAGAGAAGAGAACGGGTTCTCTTTGTTTTCAGCAGGGCACATGTGACTTCACGTCGAGCCCATTCTCACTCATTATACCCTAGTGCCCAGACTCTCTTCTAGACCAAGTAGAATCCTTAGCTCTGCGGGTTGCTTCTCCAACCAAGTACAGTCCACACAAATCTTTCCCTTTGCCGAATTCCTATAGACTCTGTTTACATATGGCAGCATGTTATCTTCTGGTTGATTTCTATATGAATATCTTGCTTCTCTACTTAACTGATACAATTTGAGAAGAAAAACTATATTCTTTACTATTTTTCTCAGTCCCAGCCCAGAGCTAGACAAATGTATGTTATGTATGTTGGTCGCTCAGTCGTGTCCAATTCTTTGTGACTCAGTGGACTGTAGGCAGATTCTTTACTGTCTGAGTATTTCTCTAGACAGATAACAGGGGCTTAATTAATGTTTGTCAATAACACAGAGAATAGCAATCATCATCACAGATCAGTTTCATCTTAGGCCTGGGTTGCTAAGAACCAGCCCTCAGTTCCAGGGAAGCAGAAGTGAAACGCAAGGATAATTAAGCATTTCTATCCACAAGCTTTGGCAAGCTTGAGAAGAAATGAAGACCTGAGACCAGGGAGAGGTCTCCTGACTTTTCATCATGGGTGTGCCCAACGTGGAAGTGGTGGCCAGCAGCCCACGAAAAATAAGAAATTCCCTGAGTATGAGTTCAGCTAATACACTCTGTCATAACCAATGTGTTACAAATCCTCAGAGGCTTAACAAAAAGCATTGCTGAATTTTTCTTACATAAGCCAAGTGGTAGACTAGTGGTGGGGGCGGGGCATGTGGCAGGGAACAGAGCAGTCAGACCTCGGTTCACACAGCCACTGTGGACCCAGTTGGCAGAGGCTCTTGCACACATGGCTCCCATCCCCTTGGCCCTGGGAGCTGACATCAGCATGCACCCCGGGAGGGAATGCACATACGGGACCACTCAGGAGAGGCTGGGGGCCAGATCTGGAAGTGGTTTCATCACTTCTGCCCATAGTCCATTGGCCAGAATCTGGATGGTCAATCTGATGATTCCACCTAAATCTATATGGGCTGGGAAGACAACAACTCTACACTGTAAGAGGGGCACACAGATCACTGAGGGGCTGGTATAAAATTCTCCATGAAAATGGGCCTGCCCAGGCCCTCCCACAAGCCCTAACAGGGAAAGACCAAGATGGAGGCTTAATCAACTCTAATACATAGGATTTGGCTTACATTTCAAAAAGGCAACGAAAGTCAGAAATCATCCATGAAAATTGTCCTAAGCCAGGAAACAGCCTTATTTAGTTGGAAAGGATCATTTAATAAATGACAATAGATGATATCTCAGATTTCTTTCAGCCCTGGGAGAACCCATATCTGACCTTCCATGTGGCCGGAACACCCTTAAGTTTAAGAGAAGTGGCACGAAAACCCTAAGTAATCTCACAGCATGTGATCTTCTCCCTTCTGATGGTTCTCAGTTGCACTGAGCCAGACACCAGCAACCGACTGAGGCTGACAGCAGTATATAGGCTCAGGCTTTACCGATTGCTCAGGTAATCCATCTGTACAACCAGAGATTCCAAAAGCTGTAGGTATTCTAACGGCATTCTTTAAGCTTCAGCATCTCAAAAAGGGAAACTGATACCCAATTTTGATTTTCCAGACTAGGATGGAAATTCGACTCACTATTTGCAAATGGTCTGGAAATTCACTGGACGGAGCCATCATCTGACTTCAAAACATTTTACCACTGAGAGTCCCCAGGAATGTGACACTCTCAAATTGTTTCTTCTTTATGAGCCATGAAACCAGAGTTAGAGAAACAGCTAAAGTGGGGTGGGCACATCAATAGAAAAAGTTCCTCCAAAAAATGCCAAGCTAGGAGATAAAAGAGCAAAATTCAGATATTTGAAATGAGAGGAGATAATAAAATACTAAGCTTTAAACAGCATCCATATGTGGAAAGAAGTGGAGTTGAATTAAGAAAACTGTTGTGCCATGTCCCTTGAGGGAAAACAGAAAATAAACATTCTCACCCTCAAAAAATGGACTTGATAAGAATATAGGACTTGACAAATCCTAACCCTGCAATTTAGCAACCTGAATATATTCAAACTGGTTTTACATTAGAAGGGGAGAAGGAAAGAAATAGAATCAGGAAGATAAGCTTTATAGGAAAAGCATGTCAATTTTAAAGCCAGGCTCCTCTGTCCATGGGATTCTCCAGGCAAAAATACTGGAGTGGGTTGCCATTCCCTTCTCCAGGGGATCTTCTGGACCCCGGGACTGAACCCAGGCCTCCCACATTGCAGACAGATTCTTTACTGTCTGAGCCACAGGGAAGCCCTTATAGGAAAAATATACCAATTTTCAAGCTGCTTCACTCACCAACAGAAGAAATGGAATGCCCACAACCAGTACAAAGCAGACAAATTCAGGTCCTTGGGAAAGCAGAGATTAGACATTTATTAGCTGAACAACACACAAGAACCTTATAGGAGGCCACTGGGTGGGTGAGAAATGGCCTCCCTGTCTCTGCTTTTTGTCCCAGCGGAATGCCAAAAGTAAGACATATGCTTTGGGTGTCTGGAAAAGATGATGAACGCTATGGCATCCTCCCGTGGCTTTAGACATATGAAGCTCTCAAAACAAAACCTAAGGGGGCGGGGGAAGAAAAAAAGAAAACAAAGTCCAACAACTCAAAGTTCAGCCCATGTTTAAAAAATAAAACCAAATAAAAATAAAACTCCATACTCCAAAGTGCACATCTGGGAAAATTTACACTGTGAAAGCCAGGATGCAATGGAAACTGCAAATGCCATTAGCTTCGGAGTTGCCAGCAGACCCTGCTGCAGGACCGCAGCACAGCTGCACCTTGCAATGGTCCTCGGACAACCCACTGACCGGGCCTCCAAGGGGAGGCTGTGTTTTTGATTGGATTGATTGCGGATGGTAATTTCCTTCAAAGAATAGAGACGTTTAAAAAAGAGGCTTCTGCCCCTTATCTTGGGACAGAATAGTTTCTGCCTCGGTAGAACAGACAGAAGTACCCCACTGTGGTCCTTACACTGGGTGGCCTCCAATAACCTAAGCCTTTGGATATTCACAGCCGTTGTGTAGGTTCCTCCCATAATGATGCTGGGTTGGGCCAGGTGACTCGTTTTGTGCTGTGAAAACTGGCAAGGATGATGTAAGCAGAGGCTTATGCTTTGGGGAAGGAATGCATATTCTTGGAGGCCTGGGCCACCATATGAAGGAGTCTGTTTAGCCTACTGTTGAGGCCCTGATGGAGATAGAAATGCCTAATAGCACCCAGCTCTTCCAGCCACCCCAGAGGAGGCACCAGACCTGGATGATCACGCTTCCTGGAACAAAATCAACACCCAAATGAGCTCAGCTCAGACGGCAGAATAGAATGAGAAATCCTACCTTGTCACTATTTTAAGCTACTGGTTGAGGCAGTGTGTAATGAGGCAACAGACAACAGAAACAGCATCCTGTGAGAATCCCAATCAAATACATATGGTCTCGGGGGATTACATGGACTTCAGCTCAAATCTTATAACTAACACTTACTAGATGTGTGATCTGGGGTAATTTCTTTAACCTATCTTTGTTTTTTTAGTAATAAACTGGGCCCCTGTTCCTTGCTTCCCCTACCCTACCATCTACACTTCTCCCTGCTAGGGAAGACAATTCTAACATAGCTCCAGAGATGGACCAAGGACCTAGGAAAAACCAGCTAGTGTGTTCCATCAACGAAATAAGTCAGGGCTAGACTGCTGATGACCTAACCCAGTCCAGTCAGAATGACTCTCAGGATTTCAGTAGGTAACATGAATATCTTTTGTCCTGGAAGCTAGCCAGAGGATGCAACCAACACTCACCGCAGGAAATAGCCAACAAAATGAAATAACAGAGAAAAGGAGCTTGAATCTAATCAAAATGTTCCTGAAGCTAGGATCTATCTTTTTAAGTCATGTGAACCAACAAATTGCCCTAACTGTTAGGATTTATTACTTGCAACCCAAAGCATCTTACCTGAAACCATGGATACCTAGCATTTTTACTGCCTGGACCCCTTGCTTCTTCAGGAAATGCTTCTTCTCTTTCTCTGGGGGAACTTTTCCTCCCCAGAAAACCACATATTTCTAAAGGAGGCTGACAATTCAAACATACCCCAGCACTCCTCCCCCAGCTACAAGAGGAAGTGTAACCCCCAATCAGACCAATCAGAACCAAGAGAGATGTCCCCTTTCTGGTAGTAACGCTGCAATGCGTAGTTCCAGCTTTGGGAAGAAAGTCTTCTGAGAGGAAAAACTCAACTAAGAGATGAGTGGAGAGTCTTGGAACATTCCAGACACTGTCTCCAAATGATACTGAGGCCATCCACCACCTAACCTTCAACAAATCGACTTTGTAGACCAGCAGATTCCCCCACCCTCAACTGAGCATCTTTGGGTGACAGGTGCATCTTCTTGCCTTTGACCAGGTCTCCTGGTTCTGACCACTGAAGCAGTCACTCAGAGACTACCAGGGACAAGTCACAGAACTCTCTAGGCCTTCTGTGTGCTAAATGAAGGGGTTGGATGGAACTTTCTAGAGTTCCTTTGGCTGCATTCCATGCCTGAAGCCTTTCTGGTTGTTGTAGGCCACTGTGGCCTCCATGAAAGATGAAGATGGTCAGGCTCCTCTATCCATGAGGTTGTCCAAGCAAGAATACTGGAGTGGGACCTTGATCTTGAACTCCCAAGCTCCAGAATCATGAGAAATAAAGTTTGGCTGTCTAAATTTTTTAAAAAAAGAATATTGGAGTGGGTTGCCAATTCCTTCTCCAGGGATCTTCCCAACCCAGGGGTTGAACACCCATCTCCTGCATCTCCTGCATTGGCAGGAGGATTCTTTACACCTGGGAAGCCACTTGTACACCTTAAATTTACATAATATCTCAAAGCTAGAGAGTCCATTGAAATGGAGAATCATTAAAAATATACACATTAACATTTTATATTAAAATTTAAAATTAAAATTTATATTAAAATTTTAAAATGTACATACATACTCCAATATTTTAATGTTGGGCTAAGGCCTTATATTATTCTGATGGGTGGGGCCAAGCTCAGTAAATCTTTAATCCAACTTTCTGGTGATGGGCAGGGCTGTGTTCCCTCCGTATTGTTTGACCTGAGACCAAACTATGATGGAGGTAAGGAAGATAATGGCGACCTCCTTCAAAAGGTCCCGTGCACGCATTGCCGCACTCAGTGCCCTGACCCTGAGGTGGGCTATCTCTGACCCACGCCTCTGCAGGAGACTCCTGGTCATTTACAGGCAAGTCTGGGTCAGTTTCTTGTGGGGTCACTGCTCCTTTCTCCTGGGTCCTGGTGTGCACAAGATTTTGTTTGTGCCTTCCAAGAGTCTGTTTCCCCAGTCCTGTGTAAGTTCTGTAATCAAATTCCACTGGCCTCCAAAGTCAAATTCTCTGGGAGTTCTCAGTCCCTTTGTCAGATCCCCAGGTTAGGAAATCTGTTGTGGGCACCAGAACTTTCTTAACAGTGTGAGAATTCCTTTGGTATAATTGTTCTGCAGTTTGTGGGTCATCTGCTCCGCAGCTCTATGGTGGGGTTAATGGCGACCTCCTCCAAGAGGGCTTATGTCACAGGCTGTGTTACGAGGTAGCTGCACCCAGACCCCTGCCCCTGCGGCAGGCCACTGCTGTCTCATCCCTCCACAGGAGACTCAAACACAGGTCTGGCTCAGTCTCTGTGGGGTCTCTGGGTCTTGGAGTGTACAAGGTTTTGTTTGAGCCCTCCGAGCATCTCTGGTGGGTATGGGGTTTCATTCTAAACATGATTTTGCCCCTCCTACCATCTTACTGGGGCTTTTCCTTTGTCCTTGGACATGGGGTATCCTTTTTTGGTGGAGAATGCCAGCTGCAGCAAGCCAGGGACCACCACAAGGGGAAGCAGCCACAGCCGCATGGTGCCGGTCAAGTGGGCTTTAGGAATGTGAAGTCAAGTGGGCTTTAGGAAGCATCACTACAAACAAAACTAGTGGAGGTGATGGAATTCCAGTTGAGCTTTTTCAAATTCTAAAAGATGATGCTGTGAAAGTGCTGCACTCAATGTGCCAGCAAATTTGGAAAACTCAGCAGTGGCCACAGGACTGGAAAAGATCCGTTTTCATTCCAATCCCAAAGAAGGCCAATGCCAAATAAAGTTCAAACTACCACACGATTGCACTCATCTCCAACGCTGGCAAAGTAACACTCAAAATTCTCCAAGCCAAGCTTCAACAGTACATGAACTGTGAACTTCCAGATGTTCAAGCTGGATTTAGAAAAAGCAGAGGAACCAGAGATCAAATTGCCAATATACGCTGGGTCATAGAAAAAGTAAGAGGGTTCCAGAAAAACATCTACTTCTGCTTTATTGATTATGCCAAAGGCTTTGATTGTGTAGATCACAACAAACTGTGGAAAATTCTTCAAGAGATGGAAATACCAGACCACCTTACTTGCCTCCGGAGAAGTCTGTATGCAGGTCAAAAAGCTACAGTTAGAACTGGACATGGAACAACAGACTCATTCCTAATTGGGAAAGAAGTAAATCAAGGCTGTATATTGCCACCCTGCTTATTTAACTTATATGCAGAGTACATCATGCAAAATGCCAGGCTGGATGAAGCACAAGTTGAAATTAAGATTGCTGGGAGAAATATCAATAATCTCAGATATGCAGATGACACCACCCTTATGGCAGAAAATGAAGAACTGAAGAGCTTCTTGATGAGGATGAAAGAGGAGAGTGAAAAAGATGACTTAAAATGCAACATTCAAAAAACTAAGATCATGGCATCTGGTCCCATTACTCCATGGCAAATAGATGGAGAAACAATGCAAGCATTGACAGACTTTGTTTTTTGGGGCTCCAAAATCACTGCAGATGGTGACTGTAGCCATGAAATTAAAACACACTTGCTTTTTGGAAAAAAAGTTATGACCGACATAGACAGCATATTAAAAAGTAGAGACATTACTTTGCCAACAAAGGTCCATCTAGTCAAAACTATGGTTTTTCCAGTAGTCATGTATGGATGTGAGAGTCAGACTATAAAGAAAGCTGAGCACTGAAGAATTGAGGCTTTTGAACTCTGGTGGTGAAGAAGACTCTTGAGAGTCCCTTGGACTGCAAGGAGATCAAACCAGTCAATCCTAAAGGAAATCTGTCCTGAATATTCATTGGACAGACTGATGCTGAAGCTGAAACTCCAATACTTTGGCCACCTGATGCTAAGAACTGACCCATTGGAAAAGATCCTGATGCGGGGAAAGATTGAAGACAGAAGGAGAAGGGGACGACAGAGGATGAGATAGTTGAATGGCATCACCAACTCGATGGATATGAATTTGAGCAAGCTCTGGGAGTTGGTGATGGACAGGGAAGCCGGGCATGCTGCAGTTCATGGGGTGTCAAAGAGTCGGACATGACTGAGCGACTGAACTGAACTGAACTAAGGCCTTATTTTATTTTTTTAAAATGTAGATCCATTCACTGGTGTTCTAAGTTGTTTTTTTTTGTTTGTTTGTGTTTTTTTGCTTCAATTGTAAGCATGATGCATTAACTATGATTTCCAGATTTGATTTCTTGAAAGCCAAACAAGTTTAAGGCACTTGCAAAGCAATCTCACCATGGTATCCCCTGAGATTTTTATTCTTTTTCCCAGTCTTTTATTCTTGTCTCATCCCCTGATGCTTCAGCTGGTAAAGAATCCACCTGCAATGTGGGAGACCTGGGTTCAAACCCTGGGTTGGGAAGATCCCTTGGAGAAGGGAATGGCTACCTACTCCATTATTCTGGCCTGGAGAATTCCATGCAGTCGGACATGACAGAACGACTTTCACTTTCACTTTTTTATTTTCACCCACACTAACTTTAACAGCAATTTTTTTTTTTTTTTTTTTTTTTTTTTTTGCAACTGCTTTTGTTTAGCCTTTACCAAAGCATTCGGCTTAAATTTCATTAAAAAAAAAACTACATCTCTCTCTTTTCTCACATATATTTCATCAGTGTACAAAATTTTTAACTCAATAAAGCAATTAGAATAAAGGAGGTGGGGGAGGATAAAAATCAGGCAAAATGAAACAAAGATTTTAAAAGTCAGGATAGTGGCATCCCTGAGGAGGGATTACAGGGGACAAAAGTGGTACTTCTGGGTGCTGGTTACATTTTGATTCTTGATCCTGGTCACAGGTTGGGTAAGTCTATAAATATTCATTGAACTAGACACATGGCATGTATATTTCCTGTACCTTTGATATACTCCAATAAAAAGTCTTAAAAAGAAGAAAAGGGAATGAGTTGTTCTGGTGTCTGGCTGGGACTTCCCTGGTGGCACAGTGGATAAGAATCCACCTGCCAATGCAGGGGACATGGGTTCAATTCCTGGTCTGGGAAGATTCCATATGTCATGGAGCAACTAAGCCTGTGTGCAACAAGTACTGACCCCGAGCTCATGAGCTGCAACTCACATGCTACAGCTACTGAAGCCCACGTGCCCAGAGCCCATGCTCGGCAACAAGAGAAGCCACCACAATGAGAAGCCCGTGCAGCACAGCAAAGAGTAGCACCTGATCACCACAACCAGAGAAGGCCCACGAGTAGCAACGAAGACCCAGCACAACCAAAAATAATTTTGTTATTCAGTCACTCAGTCATGTCTGACTCTTTGCAACCCCATGGACTGCAGCACGCCAGGCTTCCCTGTCCTTCACCATCTCTTGGAGCTTGCTCAAACTCATGTCCATTGAGTCTGTAATGCCATCCAACCATCTCGCCCTCTGTCGAGATGGTTGGATGGATTATATGTAAAAATAATTATATATATATATATATATATATATATATAACTTTTTTAAAAAAAAAGAAACTTCAGGGGCCCATGCAATCTGAGGATAGAGCTGAACCTCTATCTAAGTGTCCCCTGACATTCCATGCCAGTTAGAGACATTTATCTACACAAAGTACACAAACAACCTTCCTGAGTGGGCCACTTAACTCTACATGCTGGCATTGCTGTGTCTTAGGTCTGAGCCAGTGAGGACACCATCAAATTTCCAGAAACTCTCTGGGATAGGTAATGTGATCCTATTGTGCAAATGTATTAAGCTCAGAGAGGCTGAGCAATTTACCCCAGCCAACATGGCAGGCAAAGAGCTGAGCTGCATTCAAGCCCAACTTTTTCTGACTCTAAAACCCAGCCTTCCCAGGACGTCCCCGGTGGTCCAGTGGTTAAGACTCCATGCTTCCAGTGCAGAGGGCTCCAGTTCAATACCTGGTGTGGGGCTTGGTCAAAATAATTTTAAATAAAAATGTAAAATTTTAAAACCCAGCCTTCCCATTAGGCCATGCTGTCACCTCGGGCACCAGGCACTAGGTACACACAGCAAGCAAATAAGAAGCACTATTGACTTCACATGAAATAATCTAGTAGGGGAAGTAAGATAGAGACCCACATCAGAAGTTAAACATCGGAGCTACCCTGGTGGCTCAGTGGTAAAGAATCCCCTTGCCAAAACCAGGGATACAGGTTCGATCCCTGGTCCAGGAAGATCCCACATACCAGGGAGCAACTAAGCCTGTGTGCCTTAACTATTGAGCCTGCGCCCTAGAGCATGGGCTCCACCACAAGAGAAGCCACTGCAATGAAAAGCCCAAGCATTGCAACTAGAGAGTAGCCCCCTTGCTGCAACTTGAGAAAAGCCAGCGCAGCAGCGAAGACCTAGCACAGCTAAAAATAAATAAAAGAAGTTAAATATCAGTACAGGCCACAGATAATTAGGTCTAAAGAAACAGGAACCCTTAGGAATTCTGTTATCAGTCAACCATCCGAGGTTAGATATTTTCTTCGCAAGAACAAAGTCCCCAGAGAACACTTTTTAGATCAAGCAGACAAAGTAACTGCAGTCAGTGGATTCAAGGGTCATAACAGGGCTGGAAAGGATGGACAAGCCAAGAATCAGAAGTAGGGTAAAGATGGAACCAAAGCCCCGAGCAAAGCACTGAATATTCCTTATCCCTGCTTTGGGGGTCCCCACAAATCACTGAATCGCCTAAGATTCACTGATTTGCCAGAAGGACTCATACAATTTGGAAAAGCTGTTTTGCTCACAGTTACCATTTATTCTAGAAAACAGATACAAATTAAAATCAGCAACAGTAAATGCATGTAGGGCAGAGTGCAGGACGGAGCAGGCTTAAGCTTCAATTGTCCTCCCCCACTGAAGCTGCACAGATAATGCTTAATCATCCCAACAACAATGTATGACTTGTACAGAGTGTCATCAACCAGGGACGTCACCAAGCCTTGGTGTCCAGGGTTTTACTGGTGGTCGATCGCGCAGGCACGAAGAGCCAGCATGCCTCAACCTAACTTCTCTGTCTTCATCCCCGCCAGCATTCAGACTGGAACAGTGTGACCCAAGGCCTCCATCATAAATCACACTGTTAGCCTGAACTATCTGGCGTGGCCCAAGGCCCCAAATAAACAGACACTCTCAATTGATAGGATATTCCAAGTGTTTAGGGGTCATCTCCCAGGAGCCGGTCAAGGGCCAGCTACTTTGGAACAAGGTTTGAACACTCCAAACCTGCTGAGTCAACCCTTTACTACAAGCCTCACTTCATTTTCACAGTAATCCTATATATCAGTGCTATTATCCTCACTTGATAGATGAGAAAACTGAGGCTTAGACAGTTGAACCAAATGGCAAGGTCACCCACTAGTAAACAGAGGAGCCAGGGTTACGTGCCAAGTGTGTCTGGCTTCAGAGCCCTCACTCACGTGCTTTATTCTGCTGCTGCCCTGTTCGTGTCTACTGGCCTCAAGAGGAACGAAGTAAAGCTTGTGAGTAATTCTGTGCTCTCTGTTCCAGTGAAGAAAGAACTTCAAGCCAGGCTGGGTTCCACAGGCCTGGACTGTCCACCTGGAACAAATCTCTGTCCTAGGACTCAGTACATGGCCTTGCTTATATGTCCCTCCCATCAAACTGTGGGGGCTCCAGAGGAAGGCTGCGGCATGAGTCACTTGCCTGTGTCCCCTATACTTGGCACATGTACTATGAACACAACTATTTTCTTAAAAAAAAAAAAAGCATTTATATTTATTTGGCTGCGTTGAGTCTTAGCTGCAGCACATGAGATCTTCATTGCATCATGTAGGATCTTTCATTGCAGTGCACAGAGTCTCTAGCTGTGGCCTGAGGGCTTAGCTGCTCCTAGGCAGGTGGAATCTTAGTTCCCCAAGCAGAGACCAAACCCGTGTCGCCTGCTTTGCAAGGCAGATTGTTAACCACTGGACCACCAGGGAAATCCCAACAATTATTTTCTAGCTAAACTAAATGTCTTCCCGATTGTCACTTTGACGATCTTCACAGGTTAAAGACAGAATATTTAATTCACATGATTGTCTGCAATTAGAAAACAGCAGTACTTAGGACCAAAAGTCATAGATATACAAAAACAACATGGCAAACTTAGGGTCATTAAAGAAAAAAAAAGATAATTTTCAAAAAAGTGAAAGACATCAAACGTTGACATATGTAAAACATGTATCAAAAACTTATGTAATCCACCAATGAGGGATCATTAGGATAGGAGAACTAATTCAGAGAATTCAAGGGACAGAGGTTTATATGGTCAGTTTCATAAAGTCTGCCAAAATTACTTTTCTGAGTTAGAGGCCAAACTGATTAATGACCTGCTGCTGCTGCTGCTGCTAAGTCACTTCAGTCGTGTCCGACTCTGTGCGACCCCATAGACGGCAGCCCACCAGGCTCCCCCGTCCCTGGGATTCTCCAGGCAAGAACACTGGAGTGGGTTGCCGGTTAATGACCTACAGGACGATAAAACTGTATCAGGGTTATTTTCTCTGCTGTTCAGAAGCCTTTTGTACTCTAATGAACAAAAGTCTCTAGGTTAACATGTAACTTCACAGTGTCTTGAGCCCTAAGCAAGAGTAAATAATAATTCAAGTGAAAGTACATTCTCTACTGAATTAAATAACACTTGGATGAGTTTATTGGACAATGTCCCAGGATGACATTGAAAGTTTTAGGTAATTTTTCTTAATAACTGATATAATTTTTAACATAAACATAGCTTAGAGTCTCACGTCAACAAATCACAATTAGATTGATATCTTCAGAATCTCTATATAAGGTCTAAAGCAATTTGCAAACAACTATTTTGTCATTTCCCAAGCTTACCTGATATGCTTTTGCATAGCAAACAGAATTTCATATTCTGTATTGCAGGAATAATGTCAAAATGCAGCATATTAAAAACTATTGCCAGAGCAAACAGAGGCAGCAACTGCCAGGGAAAAACAGGGATTATCAAAAGAATATCAGCTAAAGCTCTATCAAAACTAGAGCCCTCCAAAAATACTAATCCTCCAGTATTACAGTTAACTATTTGTTTAAACACATTTAATCCATCAAAGATACTGTTTTGATTGAGTCACTTGTCCTCATGAATAAACGGTAATGGGCTTGAATTTCCACTACAGTTTTTAGACTCTTTAGAGTCCAATAATTGCTAATTTTTTTTTTTTTCTGAAACTCCAGCAGAGGCTGTTCTGAAGTTTGTTTTTCACTATGCATGAAAAAATAGTTTGATAAGAAGCTCAGCAGTGGCAATCAAGTTTAGAGAGCAGGCTTAGGAAAGAGTAATTTAACTACTTATTAACTTTTAAAATATTGCAAACCCTTTACAAGGATCTGTTTACATAAAATCAATGCAGTAATTAGAGATTATTCTCATCTTTTCATTAAGATAAGTCCCTAAGAATCTCAATTCTTCACTTTGTGCTAGTCCTTCATCTGAAACACCTGGAAAATGCTTTAAAACTAGAACTCAACCCATCCCCGAGATTCTGCTAAAGCAGAAGAGCCCAGGAACACACACAGGGAAACTTCACCAATGAGTGTGATGCACACCCAAGTATGGGGATAGCTAAGAAGAAAGGACATGGTCCTCTGGTGGCCTTTTTCATATGAAAGGGCATCCTCGGAAATACTGACTCCCAGATACTAAAAATAACTTAGGAAACTTGAACCTGATACACTTGTAGAAATTCTCTCTATATATTCTACAATTCTAACCTAAATGAAGTGGCCTGGATGTAGTCCCCAGATAGTTATAGTTAATGAGCTTTTACTCTGTATCCTTAAATCTTACATCTCACAGAAGTCGTTCAGTTTCAATCCACCCTATCAAATGCTATACACTGAAGCCTAGGTCAAGTGTGGAAATGAAGGTCCATGGACCACATTCATCCCTTTGTTTTGGTAAATAAAATTTTATTGGAACACAGCCATGCTCATTTATTTATATATCATCATATACTGTCAAGTTAGTCACTCAGTCATGTCCAACTTTTTGTGACCCTGTGGACTGTAGCCTCACCAGGCTCTTCTGTCCACGGAATTTTCCAGGCAAGAATACTGGAGTGGGTTGCCATTTCCTTCTCTAATATAGTGCCAATGTAAAATACTAAAAAGGACATAATCTCACTCCTGTGGTTTTCCTACCAGATATGCAAAATCCAAATGGAAGCATGAGAAAACACCAAATAAAAATTAAGAACATTCTATGAAATAATTGGCCTGTGCTCTTTGAAGATGTCAGAGTAGCAGAAAAAAAAAAAGTTTTTTTTTTTAATGGAAAACTATTCCAGATTAAAGGATATAAAATGACATGAGAACTTAATGCAATGGATGATTCTGGATTACTTCCTGAGCAAAAAAGAACATTACTGGGACAATTAGTAAATCTTGAATAAGATCAGTAGGTTACATAGCAGTATTATTCATGTTAAGTTTCTAGTTTTAATGACTTACTGCAGTTGTATATGGCCATGTCCTTATTTTTTAGGAAATTCATTCTGAAGTATTAAGTGATAATGGGGCAATATATTTGCACCTTATTCTCAGAAAATAACAAAAACATGTGTATGCAGTAGTATGTTGGTATTTACTAACCAGGCTTCCAACATATATGCATATATATGTATACACAAAAGTTTAGTATAAGTTTTACTGATAAAAAAGTGTAGAGTACAATTTACCAAAAAAAAATTAAATATGCACTATACTTTGTTGTAGATTCTATATAGCCAATTGATTCTCACAAAATGCTTTTGATGCTTTTTGCCAATCTTTTACACCCATAGACAACTTGAGGCTGCTGCTCACAATCATCTGTAGACACAACACACGCTAATTTGCATTATCATCAGGGTCTCATTTCTTTATTAAATACAGATAAACAAGGGACTCCCTTGGTGATCTAGTAATTACGACTCTGGCTTTTAATTCAGGGGACTCAAGTTTGATGCCTGGTCAGGGAACTAAGATTTCATGTGCCATGTGGCCAAAAAAAAAAAAATAGATAAAGAAACAAAAAAAAGTAACTCAAGCCCTGATTTGTCTCTGTGAGTGCTCACTAGATATGGAACTGGGAAGAGATGAACAGTAACTCCATGATATCATATTTCCACCATAAATAGAAGAAAATCACCTCCAAAGTATAGAGTGTAGTAAAATAATCAGGAGCATTGATCATTTGAGCATTGACTTATAGTGTATTTATTTGTTTGGAATTTGCAGGAGGCCTTGGTCACTGAAACATCTGCCTTTTCACTTTCACTTTTAATATTGAATTGTAAGCTGAAATAATTTAATGTTTAACAATGACCGTGTTAAACAACCGGGGCTTCCCAGGTGGTGGTAATTGTAAAGAACCTGCCTGCCAATGCAAGACACTCAGGAGACGTGGGTTCCATCCTTGGGGGGAAGACCCCCTGGAGGAGGGCATGGCAACCCACTCCAGTATTCATGCCTGGAGAATCCCAAGGACAGAGGAATCTGGCAGGCTATGGTCCATAGGGTTGCCCAGAGTCAGACATGACTGAAGTGACTTAGCACATAGCACACACATACACCCATATTAAACAATTAGCTCACAAAGGTCCAGAAATTTTATCAACAGAGTCTTTTAAGACAGAACCAACTGGCCCCGGGAAACCACTGTGAAAGAGCCATAAAGCAAATGGCGTGAAATTTCAGTATTCAGGAAATCTAAATAGATGGTATACAGGAATTCTACCTACCATTCCTACAACTTTTCTAAAATCTAAAATCACTTCAAAACTCAAAAGCTTAGAAAATCCATCAACAGAACCGATTCACGGATGTATGTCGGTTCTCTCCTTACATAGACATGACGCAAACTAGGCACCTCTTTTGGGCGCTGCTAAAAAAAAAAAAAAAAAAAAAAAAAAGGAAGGAAGGGGGAAAGTGCATTCAGGGGAAGGTGAGCACTAACATTTCAAGGACCATCGTCAAGTCCCTCAGCCACTTCATTAACCGCCCATCATTTCACGGGGAAGTCTGTTCAAATTGTCAATGATTGAGTTCCCCACCATGCAGCAAGTGTGATAAAGCAGTGCATACACAGCACCCCGGGAGCATGCTGACTTTTGATCTTTCCTCCCCTTCTCCTTCACAGACCTTCACCTGTTCATCCCTGTCCTCTATTTACGAAAGAAGCAACACGACAAGAATGCGTGCGTGATATATGACAGTTGGTTAACACACAGCGAGGAAGTCTTTTCTCCCCATGGAGCATCTGTGTTTCATCTGTGAAACTTGAACGATGGTTCTGATCTCTTCCCAACCAAACATTCTAACGTCCTGCTTTAGACATCAGCATCCAGACGGCTTGAGAGTTGGAGACCCAGTGTCTACCCCACCTACCATAGCTGCCCCTGCAGCAGGGTGGCACTCCAGACTCCCCCCCATTCCCAGGCTGGAACGTGGCCACGCCTTGATGTGAAGCAGCTGTCCATGGCGCAACAATGCAGGGAAATTTGGGACAGGAAGTGAAAGATACCACATCCTCTTGAAACTGCAAGGAAAATTTATTAGGGCCTATTATCATGGCTTCACAGTTGTTAAGAAGTAGCAGTTGGGCTCTCCTATTACCAGGCCGTGTGGGGGAGGCCTTGGTTTCTGCAGTGTCTGTCTCTCAACTTTCATCTGGAGAGGAATGTCACCGCCCACCCCCATGCTTGACCAGAACACACTTCTAAGGCAGTCCCTCTGAAAGCCCCCGGAGGGTGGTCCTTGTAAATATGTAGTGAATGCTGACTATGCCATTAGGGGCTTGGGTGCGCATTAAGATGAAGTCACCAAGATTCTGCCAGAGTGCTTCAAATATGCGGAATCAGAGGATTCTAGTAGCCGTAGAGCTCATTTCATCCAATCTGATGATCTGGTTGGAGACAAAATACACACACTGCCAAAGATCCCTTACAGCTCAACGCTACACATTAGAGACGTCAGATGCGTGCTGGGGATAAAGTGCAGGAAGGCAAGAGGAAAGAGTGATTATGGAAATCTTCAGGACGCCCTGCTCTACCCAAAGAGAGGAAGCTGAGGAACCCTGCCTTCAAAACTTTCATTTATTTCCAGAACAAGTCTCCCACCTGATGAAACAGGAATTAACAAGCAACAGAGATAAAAGGAGCAGGGGTCTCAGGGTCTTAGAGCCCGGGAAGGAGACAAACAGGTGGCAAAGTTAAGGGAGGTGGTTTAATAACCTGAGATTCCATTGGTTCAACAAAGAAGGTCCTAATCTTCGAGCTGACTCTCTACACATATGGGTTTATAATCAGAGGCCCCAAAACAGTAATCAATCTTCAGCCTCCAGCAACACAGACTTGGTGCATTAGAAAAAGGAAGGAGGGAAGAAGTGTTTGCCTTTGTTTTTGATTTCTGTGTTTTGTTTCCTTCTGGCTTACCTACCTCTGTTTGCAAGCTCAGCCCAGCACCCATTGCCCGAGGGACTGTTGGCACCTCCTCCTCCTCTGGCTTCCCCGCCCCCAACACACACACACACACACACACACACTCGCCTTCCTTGGGCATCCAGAGCTCTGGATGTGGGGTTCAATAGGTGCATGGCAACCCCCAGCACTTACACTACATCAGACATAAGGAGGAGAGCCTACTTGGCCAGCCACCAAGCTTGGCTCTCTCGGAGGTTCTGGAAAGGGAGATAAAATGTGCCTTTTGCAGTGAAATGTTTGCGGACTTCGTATCGAATTCACGTCACAGACGGCCGGACACAAAGCAGAATCCTGAGTCCTGCTCGCTGCCAAGGCTGGCCTCCCACTGTGAAGGCGAGGAATTGTGCCTCCAGGGGTCTACAGAGAAAGAGGGAGAGGCCAGACCGGGGATAGGCGGGGGCTGTTATCACCCACAGTGGTTACACCGGTGACCCCGACAGAGGTCCACTGCTGCGGCCTGCGGGGCTGCCTGCCGGGCCCCAGGCTCTCCACCAGCCCACCCTGTGGGAAGTGGCTGCTTGAAGCAGGTCGGGGACCCTCCTGTTTCCAGTCGGCAGTGACTTGTTTTCACATCTTCCCCATTTCTGAGTTCAGCTAACAGACTCCTGCTGGAGCACCCTGAGGGTCTCGCAAGCACATAGTTCAAGGTTAAGGCCCTCCCAACCTCAAGCTTGAAGTGAGTACTAAGGTCAGAAATGGGTCATGGAGAGACCAAGAGCAATTCCAGCTCCCAGCCCCACAACAGGCAGCCCGCTCACAGGCAGGGTCGAGGTCAATCTCAGGCACCTCGAGGAGAGCAGCTGCTCAGCCACAAAGGCCAGCATGTCAGCTTGCCTCAGAGCCGTCTGACCTGGGCTCCTCTGTCCTCTGTTAGATCAGGTCCAGGTCCAGACACAGACCCAAATGTCCCTCTCCCCCCATCCTCCCCCTCCCTCAGGTCTTGAGCTCCTGTAGTTACCAAGGATTAGACCAGTTCTTGTCACCTTGCCTGGCAGGCTACAGTCCACTGGGTCACAAACAGCTGGACTGAAGCGACTTAGCAAGCAAGCACGCATGTCACCTTGCTCAGATTAAGGTGAAAGTGAAAGTGTTAGCGGCTCAGTCGTGTCTGACTCTTTGTGACCCCAGAGAATGTAGCCTGCCAGGCTCCTCTGTCCATGGGATTCTCCAGGCAAGGATACTGGAGTGGGTTGCCATGCCCTTCTCCAGGGGACCTTCCTGATCCAGGGATCGAACCCAGGTCTCCCGCATTGCAGGCAGATTCTTCACCATTTGAGCCACCAGGAAAGCCCCTGTTGGACATCAACTGTTCTTGTTTTGCAAGAGTTAACTTTTCAGGAAGAGCTTGCCGATGCCCAGGAAAGATCTGAGGGAATCTCGGCAGGGCCAGGTACATTATGTTAAGGAGGCTGAGGAAAGGGAACTTTGAGGGAGAAAAAAAAAAAAAAGATAGAGAGAGTGAGACAGGGAGATAAATGGGTAACAGAAACAGGATAAAAGAAGAGAAAGATCAAAGCCAAGTTAGTGGGAAAAGGTGGCACAGCTAAGGACATACTGTTTACCTCATGCAATTTTTGCTGGAGTCAAACTTTAAAAATTGATTGGCCTCCCAATAGTTGCTGCATCTCTCTTCCCTTTGCTGGAAGTAGCATTTGGAAGAGAGTTATTCGTACTTGAGCTCTGAAGAAAGCATATTAGATTATATGTCTGTAAGGCTCAGACCTTGAACCTCCTCAGCCTATACTAAATCAGCCTTGACTTCCTCCTGTGGATTCAGAATTGTAGCCACTTCTTAGGGCGAAGGTGACCCTCTGGGTGGCCTGCACTCTTACCCTAATTGGTATCAGCCGGCCTTTGGGAAAAGTGAGTGGAGGCATAGGAAACATTGTGGATGGCAAAAACTCTGCTCTGATTAAGAAAACAATTCTGGGGACTTTCTTGGTGGTTCCAGCGGTTAAGAATCCATCTTCCGATGCAGGGGACGCAGGTTCAATCCCCAGCGGGGAACTAAGATCCCACATGCCGCAGGGCAACTAAGCCCAAGCACCACAGCCAAGACCTGATGCAGCCAAAGAAATATTTCTTAAAAAGAAATGAAAACAATTCAATTTACAACAGCGTCAAAAAGAATAAAATACCTAGGAAAATAATCAACCAAGGAGGTAAATGACCTGTATAGTGAAAATCACAAAACGTCGCTGAAAGAAATTAAAGAAGACACGAAAAGGAAGACATCCTGCGTTCATGAATTCGAAGACTTCATGTTGTTAAGATGTCAATACTACTCAAAGGAAATCTATAGATTCAATGCAATCCCTATCAAATCCCAATGACATGTTTTTGCACAAAAAGAAAACTTCACCCTAAAACATATACAGAATCTCAAGGAACTCCAAATAGTCAAAAAAAATCTTGAAAAAAAAAGAACAAAGTGGGAGGTCTCACAGCTTTGTCAGCTTGGCTTAATTCAAGTCTCATTATGAACTGATCTCCAATTTTCCACAGCTAACCTAGTCTCTTCACTTCCTGGTCCTTTGGTCCAACCAAGGCTGTGGGTCTAACTTCCAGTTACGCCAACTACTTAATGTATCTCCTTCTAATCCATGTAACGTCTTTCCTCTTTCCTTCAGGATCAGGCTCATGCTCCCACCTCCTGCACAAAGACTACACCAACTGTTGGCAACCCACATCTCCCCATTCCCTGAGGTCCAACCGTACTATCATCTGAACTCCACAGTTTAGCACTTTATTCATCTGACAGCAATCGAGTTCTTTTCACACGCAGAGCACTAGAGATTAGGTCCACCAACTACTGCTTTCCAGTTGACTCATTCATAAATCTTGCCTGGATCACTAGAGGGTAAATTTCTTAAGGATGACTCCATGTATATCTTTCCAAGCTTCCACACAGGAGATGCTACCAGATCCAATACAAGGACTTCATTGGTTCTCATTGCAAATTCAATGGCAAAGTAGATATAATAACAAAAGCACTTTAAATCTTTTGAGTTTGAATGGAAGTTCAAGAGTTGGAGGGCTTGCCAGATATAAACTAGACCTTTTCATGATCATTTCATAGTATATTCAAATATTAAAACATTGCACACCTGAAACATATTGTATGTCAATTATATCTCAATTTTTAAAAAGGGGCTTGAGAATTTATTTATGCAAAATTCTTCCTTGTACCCCTTCCAACCTTTATTCTGAAAAACAAAACTCCCATAAAGTGAATAATAGACAGGGAGAGGCATGGAATCAAGATAGGTGTTTTGGAGGAAAAAGTACTTGGAGTTTGTTGTATTTCATTTGAATTTAGTCTGTTGGTAGTGTATTAGCAGTGTTAGGAAGAGAGTTTAAGGAGAACAAATAGGCTAAGAATTCTCCCTTATAGTTTGGGTTACCATATCTCAGCTTTATGTCCTGCAACAGTAACTAGATGTGCTCTTTTTAGTCCAATCATCCCCCAAACAGCACACAAGCACAGCCTCACAACCAGGAAACCACACCCTGGACTCAGAGAGTGGACTTCTGTTTCTGACATACCCCATTCAGAACATCAGATTGAATTTGGGATTTCCAAGCAGAGAAGTCCACTCTCCCTTCCAGAGAGTTTGTACAGTAAGTGGAGTCTGAGTAAATATAATTATGTGTGATTTAAGATTTCTTTTTTCAAAAGGAACCAACTCATGAAAATTTCATAGAAAGGAAATAGAAAATTGAGGGCAGGATGTAAAAATGTGAACAATCATAGACGCAAATGTGTTAAGTGGGAACTTCCTAAAGGGTTTTTACTGTCTCTGGCTATATATTCTACTTATCACCAAAATTGAGACTAACAAGCTTCTGTTTTTCTTAGCAGACTTCCTGAAGGAAGGAACCAAAGGAAGCAGTGTTCCGCATGTCCCTTTTGGAAGTTGCTCTGAGAGTATTCACCCCTGTCCAGCCCACCTCAAAGTACGGCTAACACTGGATCCATCCTGAAAGGTCTGGCAGCAACAAAAGGTGTTGACTACTTCAATGAAAGACCTACTTAACCCAAGCGCTCTGCACATAGACAAGCTTTTGCCCCTGCTTCTGTTTGCCCGGCATCCATGCCAGGTCAGGCCCTTCAAACAAGCCCCTTATGTCCCCAGGAAAATGGCAGGGCCGGCCCAGGTGGGAAAGGGCCCGTGTTTAGATGTCCACAATCCATCATGCCAAAGGGAAAGCAAGGAAAATATTTAACCAACAGCCAGACCAGGGCAACTGGGCCAGAAGGCAAACAGCTGAGATGTGCTGAGGGATCCGTGGGGCTTTCTCCACTCCAGTAGCTGTTGGGAGATTAACTTTCCCTTGCTGTCTTTCTTCCTTCGGAGTCCTGCCTCGCTCACAGGGATCTTCTGAAGGCTGTTGTGCTGATAATACAGGATCTGTGCAGAGCTCAGAGCTTGTGTACACTGTTGAAAGGCAAATGATCTGAACGTGAAAGACAGATTAGGCAGTTCTTATAGCACAGCCAGCTTCCATGGTTTCTGTTTTACCTCCCAGAATTTTTTTTTTTAATTTAAAAAAAAAAAACTTTTTTTTAAACAGAATGCATGTTCATATTTTATTTCCTAAAGATGAGTGAACTTGTCAACCATAAGAACGCCTTTTAGGCCAAATAACGTCTTGGACTACCACGTGCTAGTAATTGCATTTTAATTTCCTTTGATGGAGAAAATTCAATGACAAAAGGCTATTATAGGTTATGTAACTCTATAAATATGTATACTAGCACAATAGCCTCTACAGACATTTGCAAAATGTACGTAGAAGACATTATTCATTCACCACCCCCAGTTTCCGCCCTGCCAATGCCACCCCTCTGTTCCTTGTACCCTCTTCAAGGATTAACTTCACAGGTTGTTCTAGGGCCAGAGCTCACAGATTCCCACTGAACTAGTTCTCAGAGCAGAGATTTAAGGGAGGAGAACATTATTTTACCCATAACTCATCTCCTCTCCTCCTCTTCATAACAGCAGAGACCAGAAATACAGCAGACACTAGAGATGCCACAGCTGAGGTGGTCAGTCCCAAATACCCAGGGTTTCCTAGCACCCATGAAGGAAGCAATGGCTAAAAGCCCTAGGAGACAAAAGCGTTGAATTTTCAACGTTTGTTTCTCAACAAGAGAGTGACTAACTGAAATCCAAGATTTTTAAAACTAAGAATAGATGGCATCATCTATTGAAAATGCTTTAGAACTGTGGAGAGGACTCTTGAGAGTCCCTTGGAGAGCAAGGAGATCAAATCAGTCAATCCTAAAGGAAATAAAACCTGAATATTCATTGGAAGGACTGATGCTGAAGCTCCAATACTTTGGCCACCTGATGCAAAGAGCTGATTCATTGGAAAAGATCCTGATGCTGGGAAAGATTGAGGGCAGGAGAAGAGAGCAACAGAGGATGAGATGGTTGGATAGCATCATCAGTTCAATGAACCTAAGTTTGAACAAACTCCAGGAGACAGTGAAGGATAGAAGCCTAGCGTGTTGCAGTCCATGGGGTCACAAAGAGTTGGATACAACTGAGCAACTGAACAACAAAATTGAAAAAGTCAAAGCCTGAAGCTGCATGCTTGCTATCCCAAAGGTAAAGTAAGCCCAAAAAGTCCCTTTTCTCCAGAAGAAGTATTCTTTCTGACATCTATCAACACAAATCTTGGCCACTGAAACAAAGACAACAAGGTTGGTGATGCAGTCTCTGGTCCCATTCCAAGCAGGCAATCAATTAATATTTCATGACTGCATGAAGAAGAAAACAGTAGCTCTGGCCACCAGACCTAAGGGACAGCATGGTGTCCGAGCCTCCTCACTCAGGTTCTGTGGCTCCAGCACCCGGGCCTGGGGGCCTCGGACAAATTAGGTCTGCAGGTTGGACGAGCACGGGCCACGCCTCCGCTCACTTCCCATCTTTCATCCAGGCAGGTCCCAAAACACTTGTCTGGCCAAGCTGATGGATGGGCCTGGAATGGCCTTGTTTGCTGCCCGGGTGAGGCACAGCAGCTGTTTAACAGCCCTGCAAGTGACCCTGGTCAGGACTTTCAAGGCAGGAAGCGCAGAAGAATAGAGTATCCACTTAACATGACCACAAAGGCACTGGGAGGAGGGACTTCCTCCCCTTGTAAGTGGCCAGCAGCCGGGCGCTCTAATTACACACACACGCAAACGAGGGAGGGGGGAGAGCTAGGAGGGGAGGGGGAAGGGCTCAGAATTGCTCCCTAGACATCCTAGCTGGGCTCTCATTCCCCGAGAAGACACAGGAGCCTGCAGCCCCATGAGCTGCACCAGATGGGGAACACCAAATCTCCACCCGTGACACATGTAACAACATCCCCGTCCCAGCTACTCTCTGGCTCTTCCTCGTGGCTCCTTCACTTGTCCCTCTATTGGGGAACTATCCTGTTATGTATCTCCATGGCCTGGAGACTCTTCCTGGGCCTTCTCCACATCCCCCCAGCCATGCCACTCACTGGTTTCTCCCTCTCCTTCCCAGATGTCACCCTTTAAAGAAGGAAAAAAGAAAGCAAGAACACTAATTTGAAAAGATACTTGCACCCCAATCTTCAAAGCAGCCTTATTGACCATTGCCAAGAGATAGAAGCAACCCAAGTGTCCACCAACAGATGAAAGGATAAAGAAGATGTGATATAGATATAGATAAACATACAGATAGGTTAGTCAGACAGAGATATACATAGATCTATCAAGTGGAATATTACTCAGCTATCAAATAGAAAGAAAATTTTCCATTCGCGACAACACAGAGGGACAAAGAGGGCATTATGCTAAGTGACATAAGTCAGACAGAAGGACAAATACTATATGATGTCACTTACATGTGGAATACAAAAAATACAACAAGCTAGTGAATGAAAAAAGAAACAGACTCACAAATATAGAGAACAAACCAGTGATTGCTATTGGGAAGAGGGGAGGGGTGAGAGGAAGATAGGGGTAAGGGATTAAGACGTATAAACTATCATGCATAAAATAAATGGGGATGTATTATATAACAAAGGGAATATAGCCAATATTTTGTAATAACTATAAATGGAATATAATCTTTAAAAATTGTGAATCACTATATTGTATACCTGAAACTTATATAATATTGTCCATCAACTATACCTCAACAAAAAATAAATAAAATAAACATAACACACACACATACCAAAAAAGAAAAAAGAAGAATGAAAGCAAGAAAAAAGGACACCCAGTTTCAGTGGACTCTCATTGCCCTCTCTGATACTGCTGATGTTTGTTCAAGTGTGGTGGACAGCAGGAAAGTTCCAGGTAGAACTTCTCCTATGGGTGCATATTTCCTGCTCCCTCTTAATCCAGCCACAAAGCTTGAGGTGCCCCTGAGCTTTGTGCCTTTTTCCCGGCCAAGTTTAATTGAAACCTAAGAGATACTGTTCTACTAAGGGCTGTGGTTTCCTGCTGCAGAGGTGAATGGAGGCGGGTCCACGTTTTTGCAAGACCTGAAGCTGGTACAATTTTTATTTTTTTTAATATTTATGTATTTGACTGCACTGGGTCTTAGTTGCAGCACCCTGACCTCCAATCTTCATTGCAGCATATGTGATCTAGTTCCCTGATCAGGGATCAAACCTGGGCCCCCTGCATTGGGAGCTTAGAGTCTTAGCCACTGGACCACCAGGGAAGCTCCTGAAGCTGGTACAATTTTTAAAATGCAAACTGTATAAAAAATTATAAATACATATTAGGTGAAGGGCCTTGAAAGAGGCTTATGCAAGTGATGGGCTCCAAAGCGTAAATCCTGTTCAGTTGCTAAGTCGTATCTGACGCTGCGACCCATGGACTGCAGCCCAGCAGGCTCCTTAGCTTTCTGGTTAAATCTGCAGCTGGGTAGACATAAGTACATAAATGCTCTTCTCCCGAGTTTCAGTGTCCTGAGAAGGGGCCAGATCCCAAGTGGGTACTGGGGAACTACTCACAGGAGTCAGGAGGAACCGCCCTCCGCATATCTTTCTTCTTTATTTTTCTTCCTCCCTCCCACTTAAAAGCTGCACAGATGGATGCAGAGATGTGCTGAGTCTAAGCCAGCAATGGCCCTCCTAGGAAAAGCTGCAGCGGGTCCACCTTGATGGGTTGGCTGATGAACCCAGCCTCCTGAGGAGTTCCTGGCTAGAGCAGTCAGGCCAACGCTGAGTCACCAGCCCAGGTAGGCCTTGAACAAGCATGTATCAGGGCTTCCTGCATGCACTGCACCCAGCGAGGAGCTATGGAAGCACAGTAAAAGCGGAAATACTAGTTAGCCCTTTCCTCCACATGGGAGCCAAAACTCTTGGCCCAGGGATCAGGGAACCCGGCAACACTTAGTCACGCTGTATCATGCTGGGCTAATTTAGCATGGCCGAATGGGCTGAGGTCACAGAAGACTTAAGTGCCCGGTGTTAGAACTAACTGGGTGATGTGAGTAAGTCAGAACCGTGTGCTCTGGGCCTCCCCTGCTTCATGTATGAAGCTGCAGAAGTGAGTTTGCCTGAGGTCCCCCTCATCCTGTGTATCCCCAGGATTTCCATCTTGGCATTTGCTCTATTTATTTGAATCATCATATTCCTTGTAAGATAGCTGAGGCCTGTACCTCAGTTATCGCAGCTTTCCAGGCTCCCACTGCCTTATCCCCTTCTCCTGCCCTAAACAAGACTTCTGATCAAATTGCAAACAATTTTGTATGAAAATGGGAGAACAGAACATCAACCTGCAAAAGGGTTTATGGAGACATGATAGAGATGCAGGGACGAGGGAACAGGCAAGAAAAAAAAAAAGATAAAGTGTCCTCTTCTTTCTCCTCTTTTGAGGAACGTATCCTGTTGGTGCCATGACGGCTATTGTACGAGGAAAAAAGGCAAAGGAGCCAACGCCCTTTGCAGAGGCCAGTGCCAGGGGTAAGAGGAGGTGCCCAGGGAATGATAACTTCAACTGAACCGGACGGGCAGTCTTCTGTGATACCAACCAGCCAAGGAAACGGTCCAGGGCCTAGTGAGCCTTAGTGAGCTTCCTCTGTGGTGTTTCACCCACCGCCAATAATGCAGCTCCTTGCAGGGGACACTTCAGGGTGTTTAATAAACAATATGGATCCATGACCCTGTCCTGGGGCCCCTGGTGACCGAGCTTCACAAAAATCTGATTTCAGGGGCTAATATGAGGTTGAACCATCTGAAACTGACATTATTCAACCATATTGATATCCAAAGAGAATGACAATTCCGTGAGCTTCAATCTAATAAAGCAGACTGGTATTCAAATATTAAACATGTATCGTCTGACTTCCCACCTGCTCTCTCTCTGAACAGTACACACAAATTTGAAGGTGGGTGGGGGAGGGGCAGTGTTTATTGTTCCCTACAAAAGGCAGTGCTTCTCGATGGGGTGATGTTGCCTAGCCAGGGGATGTCTGGCAAGGCATGGAGACAGTTTTGATTGTAATGACAGTGGTGGGGGAGCGTTACTGGCATCTGAGAGGTAGAGGCCTGGGAAGCTGCTATGCAGCCTCTCAAACATAAAGAAGCCCCCCACCCCCACCCGAAAAAGAATGATCCTGCCCAGTCGTCAACCGCACTTACCAAGGTTGAGAAGCTATGCCACCAAACGTCACTGGGGGTTTCCCAGGTAGCTCAGTGGCAAAGAATCCATCTACCAATGCAGGAGATGTGGGTCTGATCCCTGGGTCAGAAAGATCCCCCAGTGAAGGGCATGGCAACCCACTCCAGTATTCTTGCCTGGGAAATCCCATGAACAGAGGAGCCTGGCGGGCTACAATTCATGGGTTTGCAAAGAGTCAGACACGACTGAGCGACTGAGCATGCACACGCACAGTATCACTGGAGATCCAGATCCTTAGCTGTGCAGTTAAGCAAGTACATTGAAAGTACAGCTCTATATGCCATAAAGTGCAGAGGCCAGCACCCTGAATCCCAGGTGGTCAGATCTGCAGCCTCTGGTCCCCAGGACCAGCCACCTCTCAGAAAGTCCTTCCTCCACTTCTGCTTGGTAGCCTGAAAGGATGAGCATTTTCTGATGATACCCAATCTGCAGACCAAACCTGCAAGTGACAAACTGGACTCGATTCCCAAGCCCTCAAAGTTTCTCTGCAAAGGACGGGTCATTGACCCTTTCCTCCCACCAGCTTCACACAGAAGCATGCAGAATGTACCACAGGCTGCTGTAGCCCGGGCTGCTGAAACCACAGCCCAACCCTGCCAAGCAGAAGAGAAAACTCCGGGGGCCAGCTGTGGTGGGCTCACGCTGTTTCCTGGAAGAGACTGTGTGTCACTCTTGGTGACTCCCTGCCACAGTATCGCTCACTGCCCCAGCTGCTGCTGCCCACAGTAGGCAAAGCACTGTAACCCAAAGGGGCTGAGGGAATACAGCTCCTTTTCCCTGTTCGTGAGCTGTACTTGCTCTTCATGTGCAAGAACCCCGCTCTCTGTAGATCTTTCTGCTTGCAAATACGAGGCCGGAGCACACTCACATTTATTTATGAACTTGAACCTGAGGTACAACCACAAAAATCACCCCCTCAACGAAGCAGAAGGAATGTGGAGAGTCATCAACACAAGGCTAAATCGGAACTTCCAAAAATAACACAGTTGGAATATTTGGCTCCAGAAGATTCCTGATAAAAGAGATTCCTTCATCTTTTTGGAAAACCCAACCCAGCATCACGTGACACTCAAAAGCAAGGCTCTGTTTCTGCTGTCCCAGCCTCAGGGTCCAGCTGCAACTCAACACTTAACCATAAAATGGTGGGGGCGGGGGGATATTTTTGAAAATAAAAATGGGAGACATATGATCCTGTTCCAGTACTTTGCCTGTTCTCTGCTTTTCGGAACTTAAAACCTGCCTGCCATTCACCAGATGACACAGGGTGCTGGCAGATGGGTCTAAGAGAGATGGCAGAATGTATTGTAATGGGACCATTAGGATCATGTCAAAAGGTGAGGAGGGAGAAAATAAGCATTTGCGGCAAAGAAATATAACGTGTTCCATTTCTCTTCCCTCCACTCCCTTTTCTGCTTCCTATGAGAAATTCATTCATTAGGAGAGTCCCTAGTTCATGCATGACAGGCAAATGCAGGGTTTCTTAAGCCCAGCGTCATGGGCAGAAATATTTGTCAAAGAAAGAGGTCAGCCCATTGGAACCAGGGAAGCCAAACAGGATCAGTGCAAATTTCAGACTAAGACAGATTACAAAGTTATAACCTTCCTTTTGACAAACCAACCACCATATCCTCGACGCCAGCGTGAATAAATAATCTTTTCTCTGTGCTTCCTAATTCTGGCTATGAAACCTTGGAACTACACGGAATACTCAGAGCAGAACAGACATCTTCACGTGAACCAGAAAACATTCTGTTTCTGACTGCTTTCTCAGTCCTTGCTCAATGCCGCTGAGGGAAACACAGGACTAAATACTCTCCGTGATTGTAGCAGGTCCCCGAGATTCAGTCATCCATCCCGGGGAAGAGCCAGTTCCCAACAGCCTCTGCTTCTGTCTGGGCTTCCATGGTAATAACAACAAAAGCAGCTGGCATGTGTATAGCTTTTTTACAGCTTACACGGCAATTTAACACACGTGCTTTCACGGGCTCCTCAAGAGGAGACGAAAACCCACAATCTAAGTGAGTTTATTAGCCCCATTTTACAGATAAGGAGACAACCCCGGAAGTTAATGAGAAGAGCCCACGTGTGACAGGCCGGCACATGTGAGCACAGCAATCCTGTGAGGACACCAAGCCAGCAGGAAGGTGCTGCTCGGAGGGTCTCCCTGTGGGGGTCAGGGACGTGGAGCAGCACCTAACACTCAGACATCTGCCTCTGCCGACGTTCTTCAATTCCAAAAACATTACACTGCCTGCCTGGTGATTTACTCTAGAACACTTCAGAGTCAACAGTGTGATATTTGCATATGCACATTCATCATAGGTGAGCAGCAGAATGATCAGCAATCCACCAAAGCTGCTACAAGTGTACATCAAAAAATCTAATGAAAATGTACACCAGAGGGCTGGGGATTAGCACCAAAGAATAACTTTTGTCTTTCTTTTGGTGAAACATTTACCATGCAATATACTGGCCGAAGGGTTCCCCGAGTGGCCCTAGTGGTAAAGAACACGCCTGCCAATGCAGGAGATGAAGGAAGATCCCCTGGAGAAGGGAATAGGCAACCAGCTCCAGTATTCTGGCCTGGAGAATCCCATGGATAGAGGAGCCTGCTGGGCTACAGTCCATGGGGTCGCAAAGAGTCGGACACAACTTAGTAACTAAACAACAAAAATATTGGCTGAAAGAAAAACTGCTCAGATACTACCACCCAGTATGAATAAGCCATAAAAGCCCTGTATGGCCTAACTTCAATATTTTAGAAGGAGCACAGTGAGTCTTCAACTCTGCTTTGGCCTGTGCTCATCTGTTCACTGGGAATACTGTCAGTTGACCCCAAATCAGGACAACTGTGTCACTTCAGAGTGAGCCTGTGATGTGAGGTGCTGGTCCACGTGCCTGAGGACAGAGGGAACCACTTCACCCACCCACGGGAACTTGCTATCAAGTGTCCAGTCTCATACTTCACTTGGCTTTCAAGCTGGCAATGAGATCGTGGGACACAGGCTGTCTAAACCCTTGTTGTTATTGTTCGGTCACTAAGTTGTGTCCGACTCTTTATGACCCCATGAACTGCAACACACCAGGCTTCCCTGTCCTTCACCATCTCCTGGAACTTGCTCAAACTCATGTCCGCTGAGTCTGTGATGTCATCCAACCATCTCATCCTCTGTCATCCCCTTCTCCTCCTGCCTTCAATCTTTCCCAGCATCTGGGTCTTTTCTAATGAGTCAGCCCTTCGCATCAGGTAGCTGAAGGATTGGAGCTTCAGCTGCAGCATCAGTCCTCCCAGTGAATATTCAGGGTTGATTTCCTTTAGGATTGTCCAACCCCTTGTTGTTGCTATTGTTGACTCGCCCAGTCATGTTCAATTCTTCGTGACCCCATGGACCAGCATGCCAGGCCTCCCTGCCCCTCACCATCTCCCAAAGTTTGCCCAAGCTCATGTCCATTGCATCGGTGATGCCATCCAGCCACCTCATCCTCTGAGGCCCACTTCTCCTTCTGCCCTCAATCTTTCCCAGCATCGGGGACTTTCTTGTCCATAATTCCAGAGGCTGCCAATATCCCAAGTGAATCTGTCAGTGGCTGAACACCAACCAGCTTGCCTCTACTGTGAGGGGACCTCCTGGGTGCTAACCATGGCCCAGGCTCTGTCCAAGAGGCAGAGAGGAGTAGGACAAGCCTGAATCTGCATGGCCGGGCTCCCCAGGAGAGAGGATAAGACACACAGGTGACCAGTGCCCGAGGGAGGGGCAAATAAATGCTAAAAATGTTCAGAAACAGGAGAAAGGGCCTCTGCCCCCACCAACATTCCCAGTGCCCGTCCAGCATTCCACAGCAACCTCCGGGTAGAACAGAGACAGGCTGCAAAAGGAAGCAAGAGCGACTTTCTCATGAAGTCAGGATTCATCCTCTGAAGAAGGAAAACCTCTTGGCAGCAGAGACTGGCAGTGGCGGAGAAAGTGAGAACAGTAGAAAATAACTGCTCATGAACAGGAGGGGATCAGAGACCACCAGGAAAGAAGAGAAACTGTTTCCCACCTACGGTCCCTCGCACACCACTTCCAGAATTTATGTCACATCCAAGCATGGCCTGCTGTGTAGTATCTTTCTTAAAAACCAGATTGCATTTTATCTTCAAGTACTTTCATGTTAAATAAAATTTTGACACCAACAGTGAATTGAAAACTAATATCATTTGCCATGAACAGAAGAGAATCATGAAAATAAACAGAATGAATGCAATGTTATGAATTCTGGCTAAAAATACAGAAGGCTGGGAGCCTGAGGCTTACCCGCTCTTTGTCTGACAGTGATCATGAGAAAGAGGAATAAAACTGAGAAGGAGGGGAATTGGAGGTAGAAAGTCTTCCATACCTTTCAGGACCAAACTGAAACTCTTGTACTTCATCATGCTAAGTCACTTCAGTTGTATCCGACTCTTTGGCGACCCCATGGACTGTAGCTCGCCAGGCTCCTTAGTCCATGGGATTTTCTAGGCAAGAATACTGGAGTGGCTTGCCATGTCCTGCTCCAGAGGATCTGCCTGACCCAAGGATTGAACCCACATCTCCTGTGTCTCCTGCATTGGCAGGCAGATTCTTTACCACTGAACCATGGGGGAAGCCCTGGGTATTAAACAGATTTGAAAAGACAATGTTTTCTCACTATGCAATTCAATACATTATCTAGTAGCAAGCATGGGCACCACCTACAGCCATCTCCTACTCTCCAGGAAACACCTTGTCCCCCCGGTGCTATCAGGGAGAATGATCTAGAACTGTCCTCAGAGGAAAGGATCTTCCAAACCCAGGGATCAAACGCTGGTCTCCTGCATGCAGGCAGAATTCAATCCAACCCCACCACTCAGAAAAAGAAGATGCATCATTACCCACAATAACCACTATCAAGTCTGTTTTCTTATGAAATGTAAGGACTATTTGAGTGTTAGTTGCTTAGTCACTCGCTCGGTCATGTCCGACTTTTGCAACCTCATGGACTGGAGCTCACCAGCCTCCTCTGTCCATGGGATTCTCCAGGCAAGAATATTGGAGTGGGTTGCCATTTTCTTCTTCAGGGGATCTTCCAAACCCAGGGATCAAACGCTGGTCTCCTGCATGCAGGCAGAATTCTTTACTGTCTGAACCACCAGGGAAGTCTTATTTAGGTATGACATTAATTCTTTAAAATAAGTACAAAGTCAACTCTCAACCCTGGAACTCCCCCTGTAGCTGCAAACTCTTTGGTAGTATTAATACAAAAAGTTGATTATGTATCAGTTGAGGCAGGAAAGGAGAATCCCCCATGAAAATCTCATTTTTCAAAATACCTGAAAGCAGGCATTCTCAAGAAGTTGACACTGGCAGGCAGTTAGTTAAGCAGAACAAACCCTTGAGGAAGAGTTGGCAGAATGAGGGCAAAATCTTACCTTCTGGGCATGGCCAGTGGCAGAGGCAATAGCAGCTCAGAGGTAAGACTCAAATTACAGCCTCCCAGAGGTAACACGAGGTTAGAGGGAACACATTTAGAATCACGAAGTGAGGTGTGCCTCAGATAAGCTGCTAACATCTCAAACAGGGACAAACCTGACCCGCCGTCCCATCTCAACCCATAACTCAGGACCTGCACAGCGAGTCACCCTCTCCATCCAAACTGCACCTCACCTGCCTCCAAACCCCTCCAGCACCCTCTGCAGCTCTCAGCTGAAGCGCTGTGTGACCAAGACACGAATTGCTTAGGACCCTTTGTATCTGTTTAAATGCTGTTACTCCGAGTAACACACTCAGTTTTCATTTATCAGATCTTTCTGGCAGGCCTAATGGGAGCCAGGGGCTATGTTTGGTGCTGCCTGAATCCTCAAAGACTTTCCAAACTACAGAGAGGTCTTGGTAAGGTGAGGGGTCTAGAATAAGCCACTGTAGCATAAAAAAAAAAAATTACTTTGAGCTGAAGGCATTTGAGTTCCTCAAATCCCTTATCTACCTAAAAGCAGAGCCTCCCAAAGAATTCAGTTGTCATAAATCCCCTCCCCAGAGCAAACCTAATCCTCTGTCCTCCAGAGAATTCTGTATCACACCTAGACAGACATTGTCACCAACTACAATACCTCCCCACCTACTCTGCTGAGGGCTGGTTTACCTTTCCAGAAAGCCGTTTGCTTTCCCTCAGTGACCTTTCTCCCCTCTCCCTTCTGAGAAATCCTCCTGAAGTCCTCCTCTGTCCCTCCCCATCCTCTATTCAGACGGCATTGACCGTTCTAACCTTCTCCTTGAGTCTCATTTCTTTGTGAGTTCTCATAAGCGCCCTTGTGGCTCAGATGGTAAAGAATCTGCCTGCAATGCAGAAGACTGGGGTTTGATCCCTGGGTCAGGAAGATCCCCAGAGAAGGGAATGGTAACCCACTCCAGTATTCTTGCCTGGAGAATTCCATGGACAGAGGAGCCTGGAAGGCTACAGTCCATGGGGTCGCAAAGAGTTGGACACAACTGAGCAACTAACACATCATTATATATATTATAAAATTAAATGTTTTATTTCCCCTCTTGCTAATCTGTCTTTTTTGTCAGTTTAATTTGCAGATCCCCGACCCCAAATACGACAGGGTTGAGGAAAAGGTTCTTCCTCCTCAACACAAGCAATAGCCACACAGGGCAGTTGGTACAGGAAAGGCTAGACACTGGCCACCTTCAGCCTTCTCACAAACACTTCCCCGGATGTTGCATGCGGGAGAGCCCTGCAGGTCACAGCACCGGAGAGAAACTGCAGGCTCACAGGGCCTCCAAGACATACAACCTCAGCTAAACACAGGCAGGGAAGGAAGAAAATGGCTCCACTTGAACTCGACGGACAGCACATCGGAAGAGCCTACCCTCTTGAGGCACACACGACCAGCCAGCCCAATGGGCCGCGTGTCCGGGGCTGTAAACGGAGAACTTCTGCTCTCCAGTCTTTCGGGCCAATACTTTTTGCCAACATGAGTTTAATAGGGTTTAGAAAAGAAAAGAAAAATGGAAGGGGCCACATGCGTGCCCTCCCCCCTGGCCTAGGAAAAGCGGGAGTCCTTTATTTTCCTTAGGCAAAAACGTGTTTTGCTGGGAGAAACTTCTTTTCACCAGTCCTCCAGGCTCCTCACCAGCCAGGGTCAAACAAAGAAGCTTAGAGAACCACAGAACAAATAAACGAAAACAGCCCACAGAGAACAAGGAACAGGAAAGCTTCTAGTCCCAAATGAAGCCAACGTCCCCAGGCTCGTCCTCCCGGCGCAGCTCAATCCCTAATGAAGCCGCGAGGACGGCCCCCGCCTCGACCAGCTCCCCATCCTCACAGTGAGTGTCAGGCGAAGAATAAATCCCGAGAACTTGTCTCTTTTTGCACCCCCCACCCACTCCTTCTGAAAATTATTAACATCCACTTAAAAGAAAGGGGGCGGGAGTGGGGTGCTGAGCTTGCCCTCTTTTCAAATTGCTTGTGAAGCGAGCATTGCTTATCACAACAGGTGCACCAGCCACTCACAAAACCAGAGGCAGTGTGGAGCTGAAAGGCTAAGAAATTACTTGTTCCCTTTGTCAGCTGCTCCTACAGGCCATGCAAAGCCTGCTTAGGAGGCAGATATTGCGTCCCTCTTTAAAAAAAAAAAAAAAAAAAAAAAACAGGGGCGGGAGAAAGATTGCCAAGAGCTAAGAGACAGGGAGAGGAGTGTTGGGGCTGGGGGAGGGCTTGGTGTTCCCAGGCAATTTAGGAAAGGCAATGGAGACCGAGGCTGAATAGTAAGTCTGTCCTGAACTTTCTGGAAAATTCTGGCAGCAGATCCCAGGCCCCCTCGGCAGGATAGAGAGAAAAAAATGACACCCAGGCTGGTTAAAGCAAATATCAGGGTGACCAGAGAGCAATGTATGTAGATTATATACAAAGTATATCATAATATCTTACAGATATTAATAAGGGACCTTATGGCTCAGATGGTAAGGAACCTGCCTGCAATGCAGGAAATCTGGGTTCGATCCCTGGGTTCAGAAGATTCCCCTGGAAAAGGGAACATATATTAAACAAAATTAAATTTAAAATATTGCTCAGAAACTGCCTTGTACAGCAGATAGCTGACTTAGTCACTCCTTCGGAGGGAATATGTCTTCAAAGCTATACTCCTCAACCAACTCTTCAGACAAGCAATTTACTTTTAAATTAGAGAGTTGCCTGCGTCGTACTGGCCAAGAGACCTCCAGCACCCATGTCCTGTAGCTTTCTCATCCTGTGCTCCCAAGGCTGCACAAGGGTCCCAGTCAGCTTCCAAGGCCTGTCGCCAAAATGAGGGGGCAGCTCTCCCTCAAGCCTTGATCTATCTAAGATCTGTAAGATCTGGATAAACTGAAATTTCTTCCTATGGGAAAGTCATCATTATCATCTGGGAGGATTATTTGTTTTGCTTAAAAATAGAGTGGGCCTTAGGAAGCATTCCTACAAACAAAGCTAGTGGAGGTGATGGAATTCCGGCTGTGCTGTTTCAAACCCTAAAAGATGATGCTGTGAAAGTACTGCACTTATTATGTCAACAAATTTGGAAAACTCAGCAGTGGCCACAGGACTGGAAAAGGTCAGTTTTCATTCCAGTCCCAAAGATAAGCAATGCCAAAGAATGTTCAAACTTCTGTACAACTGCATTTATATCACATGCTAGTAAAGTAATTCTCAAAATTCTTCAAGTGAGGCTTCAATAGTACATGAACTGAGAACTTCCAGATGTACAAACTGGATTTAGAAAAAGCAGAGGACATACAGATTAAATAGCCAACATCCATTGGATCATAGAAAAAGCAAGGAAATACCAGAAAAACGTCTACTTCTGCTTCATTGACTATGCTAAAGCCTTTGACTGTGTAGATTACAACAAACTGTGGAAAATTCTTAAAGAGATGGGAATACCAGACGACCTTACCTGTCTCCTGAGAAACCTATATGCAAGTCAAGAAGCAACAGGTAGAACTGGACATGGAAAAACAGACTGGTTCAACACTGGGAAAGGAGTACATCAAGGCTGTATACTGTCACCCTGCTTATTTAACTTATATGCAGAGTAAATCATGCAAAATGCTGGGCTGGATGATTCACAAGCTGGAATCAAGATTACTGGGAGAAATAACAACCTCAGATATGCAGATGATATCTAATGGCACTCTAATGGCAGAAAGTGAAGAGGAACTAAAGAACCTCTTCATTAGGGTGAAAAAGGAGAATGATAAAGTTGGCTTAAAACTCAACATTCAAAAAGCTAAGATCAGGGCATGCAGTCCCACCATTTCTTGGCAAATAGATGGGGGGAAAAGTGGGAACAGAGACAGATTTTATTTTCTTGGGCTCCAAAATCACTGCAGATAGTGACTGCAGCTATGAAATTAAAAGACAATTGGTCCTTTGAATAAAAGCTATGACAAACCTAGACAGCATATTAAAACACAGAGACATCACTTTGCTGACAAAGATCCATATAGTCTAAGCTATGGTTTTTCCAGTAGTCATGTATGGATGTAAGAGTTGGACCATAAAGAAGGCTGAGTGCCTAAGAATTGATGCTTTTGTACTGTGGTGCTAGAGAAGAAATTGGGAGTCTCTTGGACAGCAAGGAAATCAACACTCAATATTCATTGGAAGGACTGATGCTGTAGCTGAAGCTCCAATACTTTGGCCACCTGATGTGAAGAGCTGACTCATTGGAAAAGACCCTGATGGTGGGAAAGATTGAAGGCAGGAGGAGAAGGGGATGACAGAGGACAAGATGGGTGGATGGCACCAGTGGCATGCTGCAGTTCATCGGGTTGCAAAGAGTAGGACATGACTTAATGACTGAATGAACAACAAGTGGAGATTACGACGGAAGAATCTGTCCTATTGCCCCAAGCAAGTGATCAGAAGACAGTCACAGGCCACAGGGCCAGTTGGGCCTCAAAGTCTTGCAATAATTCTGCCATTAAAAGAAATAACGGAATGCAGGGAACCAAAAGCTGGTGCTCTGTGACAACCCTAGAAGGGTGGAATGGGGAGGGAGGTGAGAGGGTAGTTTAAGAGCGAGGGGACATTTGCATACCTGTGACTGATTCATGTTGATGTATGGCAGAAACCACCACAATATTGTAAAGCAATTATCCTCCAATTAAAAATAAAATTTTTTAAAAAACATGACAAAAAAAAAGGAATGACATAGATCTGAATACAGGGCTTGGAAGAGCAGACATGATAGATAATTAAGTTAAAAAGAAAGCAAATGTATGGTGAGCACAAATCCCGTTTGTGTGTGTGTGTGTGTGTGCGCGCGCACACATGCTAAGTCACTTAAACTATGTCTGACTCTTTGCAACCCCGTGGACTGTAGCCCACCAGGTTCCCTGGTCCGTGGAATTCTCCAGGCAACAATACTGAAATGGGTTGCCATGCCCTCCTCCAGGGGATCTTCCCGAACCAGGGATCGAACCTGCATTTCTTATGTCTCCTGCATTGGCAGGTGGGTTTTTACCACTCAATCATATTTGTTTTATCTTGCGGTGAATTTTTGAGACCCAGGACCATTTCCCGATGCACACGGGCTTTGGACGTTGAGGACACACACCCACTAACCCCAACCAAACGCACTTCATTGACTTGCCTTCCACCGTCTCCTTCAGCATAGTGTCGTTATTCCTGCAGACTCTGGTCAGGACTTCCTGAAAAACTCATTAACTCTTCACTGGAAAACAGACAGTATGAGCCCTAAAGTTTTGCACCTCTCACCTCAAAACCCTCTCTTTGCTGTTTCCAGCAGTCCTGGTCTGTAGGATGATAATCCTTACCCAAACCTAGCCAAGCCTCTGCTCTCAAAGTGAAAGAAAGTGAAGTCGTTTAGTCGGATCCGACTCTTTGCAACCCCATGGACTGTAGCCTATCAGGCTCCTCCATCCATGGGATTTTCCAGGCAAGAATACTGGAGTGGGTTGACATTTCCTTCTCCAGGAGATCTTCCCAACCTAGGGATTGAACCCAGGTCTCCCGCATTGTAGGCAGACGCTTTACCATAGACTTGCCTAAAACTAAATGTCCAATCCTGTCTCCATTTCAACCTTGCCATTCCCTCTGGAGACACTGCCAAAACTCTAAAAGGTGTTTCCCTCGTCACGGGAAACACAGGATGTGTTGGTGACCTTTAGAAAGCCCGTGTTCAACCGAAGGAATCCAGCATCTAGCACTGAGAAGAGGGTTTGGAGTTTGTGCCGTCCCACCCCACCCACTCCTAATACCCCTTATCTCCCTAAAAAGTAGACACTCCCAAAAGAATTCAACTGTCTTAAAAGCTCTTGCTGAGAATTTCAAAACCAGTGAAAATTGACTCCTATCACTGGAGACAAGAAGCCCAGCGCTGGGAAAAGAAATTACCTAAAAAGACATCATCACGAAAGTATCGTATCTCCAATCTGTTCTCGTAAGGGCCCATTTCTCTTTCCTAAAATTCACTTGTTTTCTCACAAAAGCCTTTCTCTCTCCCTCCCCTTCTCCTATTAAGATGGTAAAGTGAGAGTCACTCAGTCGTGTCCAGCTCTTTGCAACCCCATGGACTATACAGTCCATGGAATTTCCAGGCCAGAATACTGGAGTGGGTAGACTTTCCCATCTCCATGAGATCTTCCCAACCCAGGGATTGAACCGGGGTCTCCTGCACTGCAGGTGGCTTCTTTACCAACTGAGCTATCGGGGAAGCCCTATTAAGATGGTATGTACGAGAGTCCCTTGGACTGCAAGGAGATCCAACCAGTCCATTCTGAAGGAGATCAGTCCTGGGATTTCTTTGGAAGGAATGATGCTAAAGCTGAAACTCCAGTACTTTGGCCACCTCATGCAAAGAGTTGACTCATTGGAAAAGACTCTGATGCTGGGAGGGATTGGGGGTAGGAGGAAAAGGGCACGACAGAGGATGAGATGGCTGGATGGCATCACTGACTCGATGGACATGAGTCTGAGTGAACTCCAGGAGTTGGGGATGGACAGGGAGGCCTGGTGTGCTGCGATTCATGGGGTCGCAAAGAGTCGGACACGACTGAGCGACTGAACTGAACTGAATTGAACTGACGTCCCAAATTATAACTGCCATTTTGAGTCACATTTTTCTGTAAAGGCCCTCTTATGTGAATAAAAATCTGTCTTTTCTCAATTTAATTTGCTGACCTTCAAGTACTGAACATAAACGAGTAGAGGAAATGTTTTTCCTGACATGACAAATCAGAGAAAGGATATATGCAGAAAAAATCACCATTTATGATGAAAATTGGTAAGATACTGTACATATCAACCCACTGAAGTCAAAGTTACTGAACTGTTACTGAAAACAGAAAATGTTTGACATTCAAAGGGGATATATATTCCCAGACCTTCATGACCCAGATATAATTTCTCCCATGAAACTTCTACTGTCTGCTTAAGAACCATATTCCTTAGAGCTCTTCACCTTGTTGGTAGCTCTAGCAATTGCATTATTTCCAGAGGCTTTTCTTTTAACTAATAGACTTTATTTTGATTTATAGAAAAACTGAGCAAATGATACAAAGAATTCCATTTGTCCCCCACGCTCACACAGCTGGGCTCCCCAGGTGGTGCTAATGGTAAAGAACCCGCCTGCCAATGCAGGAAATGCAAGAGACTTGGGTTCGATCCCTGGGTTGGGAGGATCCCTTGGAGGAGGGCATGACAACCCACTCCAGTATTCTCGCTTGGAGAATCCCACGGACAAAAAAACCTGGCAGGCTGAAGTCAGTAGCGTCGTAAAGAGTCGGACGCCACGGAAGCGACTTAGCACGTAGCACACTCACACAGTTCCCCCTAGTATTAACATCTTGCAGTCGTATGGTACCCTTGCTGCAGTTGGTGACCCAAGACTGATACCTTAATGCTAACTAAAGTCCATAGTTGACTCAAATTTCCTCAGTTTTTACCAAGTGTCCTTTTTCTGTGCCAGGATTCCATCCAAGAAACTGCATCACATTTCGTTGTCATGTTTCCTTAGGTTTCTCTTCGCTGTGACAGCTTCCCACATTTGCCTTGTCTGTGATGACCTTGATAGTTTTGAAGAGTGACAGTCAAGTATTTTGTAAGACGTCCTTTTGTTGAAATCTGTTGGCAATTTTTTCTCAAGATGACTAAAGTTAATGCGTTTTGTGGAAGACGATCACAGAGGTGAAGTGCCATTCTCATCTCATCAGGTCATAGGACATACATACAATCAGCATCACTTAGCATTGTTGATGTTGACCTTGATCACCTGTCTGAGGTGGTGGTTGTCAGTTTCTCTATTGTCAGGTTACTCTTTTCTTCCCCTTTTCCAGACAAAGGATACTCTTTGGAAGGAGGAAACCACATCCCACGCGCACTTACAGAGTGAGGAGTTAAGATACTCTTCCTTGAAGGCACAGAACTTACAGGAATTACTGGGAATTTTTCTGCACAGATTTGTCCCCTGCCCCCCATTTACGGATTCAATCATTTATTCACATCCGTATGGACTCAGATATTTCTGTTATACTTTAGGTTAGAATCCAACACTACTTTATGCATTTTGTGGCACAAATTGTTCCAGCTTTGGCCACTGGGAGCTCTTTCCCAATTGGCTCCCTTGTTCCTTAAACTCATTCCCATTACTGTGTGGGTCTTGGGGTTTTCCTATGAGTTTTGTTTTGCTTTGTCTAGCATTTCCTTACTTAACAGGCACTACAAGATGCTCCTGGTTCACCTTGTATATTTTCTGTTCCAGCCCTAGAACCAGCCATCTCTTGAAGGAGCTCCAGGGCCATTTTTCACAAAGAAATTGAGTTCCTGTCAATTCAAAAGAGTAAAGAGTGCAGACAAGACCAGCAGAGCACAAAGCTGAATGGAGAGGCTGATGAAAGCTGGGTGATGGATCTGCAGGGCATCCTCCTTTGGGCTGCCTGGTGCTGCCCACACTAACAATACTGGAGTGGGTTGCCATTTCCTTCTCCAGTGCGTGAAAGTGAAGTCTCTTTCTTCTTCGTGACCCCATGGACTGCAGCCTACCAGGCTCCTCCGTCCGTGGGATTTTTTAGGCAAGAGTACTGGAGAGGGGTGCCATTGGCCTCTCCCCTACTATGTATAAAACAGACAATTAATGAGAACCTACTGTCTAGCACAAGGAACTCTACTCAGTGCTCTGTGGTGACCTAAATGGGAAGGAAATTCTGAAAAGAAGGAATATATGTATACAGATAGCTGGTCCATTTTGTTATATAGCAGAAACTGACAGCAGCATAAGCAACTATACTCCAATTTAAAAAAAAAAAAAAAAACATTTAAGGTCTAGAGAAGTTAAAAACCTTCCCAGTTCATACAGCTTGTATGTGGCAAAGCTAGGACTTACACCAAATCTTTAACAATATACTGCCTCTGGATGCCACCGTCTTTGCAGTCAGCAGACCCACGGCACAGTCACAGACACGCCTGTTTGCAGAGTGCCTGTTCACAGCCAACTTCTCTCTTGGATGATAGAGAAATGCATCAGAGTGATCAAAGGTCTCTACCTTCCTTTTCAACCTTCAGCCGCCCACCTGCAGCATCCACATTTCAGCTGCAGTGGCCCGTGAGCCATTCTTCATCATATCCTTGTGCTCTTCAAGCTGCAGCTAACAAGCCTCTCCCTCACCTACCAGGAAAATTCTTATTTAAGGCCCAGCCCCAATCCTATCTTGTCCACAAAGCTTCCAGAGCCCCTGGATGAATTTCTCTCTCTTTCCCTTCCATCTATACATACTTTTCTCAGTATTTCTATTACAGCAGCTATCAAGGATGAGAAAAAAATTATGTCTTTTTCATCTTCTATATCCACAGCATTAATATATATATGTGTGTGTATATGTATATAAATATATATTTAAATATATATATCACTATACTCACATATATATGTAAAATATAACACTCAAATATAATGAGTGCTCTAAAAATGTCTGTTGAAATACATGAACTACATATGCTGGGTGGCCCCTGGGAAACTAACCACAGCCTAGAGAAGATACAGTTCCTGTTTTCAAGGAGCTTCTGGTATAATTTGCAGAAACTCTAGAAAAAAGACCACTACAAATGACTGATGGTAGACAGTGAGATACAGCTGAAACGCGGAGACTAGACTTCAGAAGATTAAAACGTAGTCCTGGCTACAACCTCGACTGTGTGAACCTAGACATGTCGTTTTATTCTTCTGAGCTTCAGTTTCATCTTCCATCAAAGGAAGATGGATAGTATAAAGGTTCCTCCTCGTTCTAACAGCTATAGTGAGTCTATGAGCAGGTCGGCGATCACCAAGAATGTTTTCTGAAGGAGTTCATCCTTTGAGAGATATAGCAAACCCTAATCTGAGATGAAGGTGCCTCTCTCTTTGGCATCAAGAAGCAACCAGACTTGCTGGGCAGAAGGGATAGTTAGGGAGTTAGGGATGGTCATGTACACACTGCTATATTTAAAATGGGCAACTAACAAGGACCCACTGTGTAGCACATGGAACTCTGCTCCATATGGCAGCCTGGATGGGAGCAGGGTTTGGGGGAGAATGATACATGTATATACATGGCTAAGTCCCTTTGCTGTCTACCTGAAACTATCATAACGTTGCTAATAGGCTATACTCCAATATAAAATAAAAAGTTCAAAAGAAAATGTTAAAGGCAAACAACTACCACACATGATGAAATCAATAAAATTCAGAAAAGGACTCTATCAGGAAAGTATTGAAGTAACAGAGTGTTGTGGTGACTGATCCAAGAGAGGGCAAAGTCTGAGTGGAACCCAGAAGGAGAGCTGGGAAGGAAGAGATGGTTAGGGTTTACCCATCCGTGAATCTGGCCAGAGTCACACCATCATTAGAATGACACACTCCCGCATAGCAGAGAAAGTGCCAGGCCTGCCCTCCACTTAAGACTGAAATCTCCCCCGGAGCCGTCCACTGACTTCACTCTGATTCCCTGAATGCTGGTTGAGCAATGTTCTAATGACAGGTTTTGCTTTCCAGTTTCTGGTGTAATGAGATGGAGGAAATCTTCCTTCTTTAGCAGCTGGAATAAGGCTTCCTCTTAGGGACAGTCCTAAATTTATAATAAGGCTTCCTCTTGGGGACAGTCCTATATTTATCAGGAAGAAATCCATTGATTAAGCACATGGGTTGAGGAATGCGGTCCCAAGCAGTAATAATAGCATTGATCTGCCTTCTGAAGAAGTTGGATCTTAATACCTTAAAGTCCTTTATTTTGTGAGCATGCCGATGGGTTTGGGTGCATAAACTTGACTATGAGTTTGACTATAAATGAATTGCTCTGTTTGATAAAAATCTGAAGAATTAGGGACTTCCCTGGCAGGTCAGTGGTTAGGATACCATACTTCCACTGTGGCGGGGAACAGGTTCAATCCCTGATCAGGGAACTAAGATCCCACATGCCGTGAGGTGCTGCCAAAAAATAGAGGGGAAAAAAATGTGAAGACTTTGAAAATTACAGAAATACCTGGGTGAGAGGTGGGGAGACCTGCCGAAGAGCTTGAGTAGTGGGTGGATTCAAGGGACTTTGGCAAGAACAGAATATTTAATGGGAATTTTAGTGGTTTTCTGTTGAGCGTATGGTTTAAGTTTCCTCCTCCATCTCCCGTATAGAGAATTCACTCAAGTCTTTGCCGCTCTTTTGAGGAAACCTGAAGAGGTTCTAAACTCTGCATGCAGAGACTGCATGGAGAGCCATTTAATCTAGAACAGAGGGGAAGAGAAGACATCTGTTGCCCCAGGAGACAGGCTGGGGCGGGGAGACGCTGGGTCATTGTCATAAATACGGCCCCATCGTAAGGTGGCAGCTCAGCTGTCTCTGGCATTACGCCACCCCGGTGGGAGTGAGGTTAGATTGCATCAGCCTCTCAGAGGATGATCACCAACAAGTGAAGTCATGAAACACAGTTTCCAAGCTCATCCAGCTGGGGAACTGGCAGAAAAACCCAATGGCCTTCCCATCCTCGGCACAGTCTTCTTCATCATCCCCCAAAAGACTCCAGGCCTCTAAAGGCTTGTCAACAGATACCACACTCACTCACACTCCTCAACTGTGACCTTGGCAGGCTGACCCACAGGGCTGGTAGAAGACAGGAACTGGCCTCCATAACGCCCCATTCAAAACGTTTACATCCCTCCCCTCCACTCTTGTCCTCATTAAACTTTTCCATCTCCTTCAGAGCAAGTCACCTACAGCAGTTTTCTAATGATGCTAAATCGATCATTTCAATTTAGCATTCAAGCCCCTCCCCACTGGCATCACCAGCAGCGAAAGGAATGTACTCGTTCTCCAAAGTGGTTGATCGGTCCCCAGAAGTCGCTGCAGAGTCCAGGAGTCTGCTTCTCTAGTTCTGCACGTAGACAAGAACATCAAAGCACAGAAGGCAGGGACAGAGATCAGAGCCGGAATCTCCCCACCTGCACACATGCACATCCTGTCCCGTCTAAATTACTAATTACTTTTAAGAGAGTAAATGAAATGGCACAGGGGAGGGAGGAAAGGCCAAGAGAAGACAGCAGACACTGGATACCTAGGAAGATCTAAGCCTCAGGCTTTGTGAGTCCCTTTGGCGCGGGAGGACCACACCAGCCCGGGCCAGCAGCAACAGCAGCTGTGAAGAGAGAAGCCGACTTCAAGGAACTACAACAGGAAAGAAAAAAGGGGAAACATAAATCACAAAATCCCCAGGAAGGATCAGATAGTGCTTTCCTGAGCATGCGCACAACCCCCTGCCCAACTGCCTGCACACTAGCCTTAAAGGCAAGTCAGGATAATGCAAACCAGGTGTTCTAACTTCCTACCATGATGGCTGGCAAGACCATCAGTGGAGAAAAATAATAACAACAACAGCATCTGAAGTGCATCTGGGTTGAAACACATCGCAAACATATTTTTTTTCCTTTCTTCTCCAAATAGGTGTCTGTTCTGCATTTATATTATGATGGCATCAAGGAGACAAGGAACCAAGATCCTTTTTAGAAATAGCTCCCCCAGCCTCGAGAGTAACACTGGTGTTTGGGGGTGGGGGTGGGGGTGGAGGTTCTTTGTTTGTTTGTTTTAAAGGAAAGAAAATACTGATGACAGGAGATGTTGCTTCAGGGAAGCAACTGGAAGTCTTAAATTGTGGGAGATATGAATGCTCAGAGGTAACCCCAGGCAAACATAAAACTAGAAACTTAGAACACACTAAAAATAATCTTCCTCTGATTATATCCTCTCAGGCTGCCCTCTTCCACACACACAAAAAAAGCCCCAAAAAACGTCCTTGGGAACACAGGCAACACTTTTCAGAAGCAAGACCTCAGAATTAAATAAAAAGCCCCTTCTCTTTTTGGAGCAATGTCTCCAATTGACCTGTTTGAGGCTGCAAACTGAGATTCTTCAAAGAAAGGAGGAAAGAGTGTGGTGAGAATTCACTAGTGAATCACAGCCCCTCATATGATTCAACTAAGGTCCAAGCAGACCTCAGAGGGGCGCAAACTGGAACTGGAGAACAGAGTCACACTTCCAGTCCCCCAGCTGGTCTCTGTGTCTTTCTTCTTCTCTCTCTCTGCATTTATGCTCTGGTCTCTTGCAATAAGTTTCTTCTGCTCGTTCATCTGAATCCTAATCCAGAGAGCCAATGCCTGGCCTGTGTCTCTAGAATTCAGTCCTAGGCCCCATAGCCAATGGGAACACCTCAGTACAAATTTCCAGGAGATGACGATGGCTTAGTTCACTTGTTTGAATCAGGCCATATGAGTCACAGGGGGAGGCCCCAGACAGGGGTGCTTCCTGGATCCAATCAGCTGTGGCCTTTTCCAGTCAAGTGGTAGTGAAGACATCCTCAGAAGCAGACAGGAGGACTTCCCTGGGGGTCCAGTGGTTAAGAATCCACCAGCCAATGCAGGAGACACAGGTTTGATCCCTGGTCTGGGAAGATCCCACATGCTAAGGGGCAACTAAGCCCGAGCACCACGACTACTGAACCCACGCTGTACAGCCCAGGGCTCCACAACAAGAGAAGCTTCCTCAATGAGAAGCCCAAGTACCTAGAGAGGAGCCCCCACTCTCTGCAACTAGAGAAAGGCCTGCACAGCAACAAAGACCCAGCACAGCCAAAACTTAATTAATAATAATAATAATAAAGAAGCAGACACGACAGTAGGAAAGAGATTACACTGAGCAAGCACCTTCGTTTTTCTTTACCCGACCACATTCATATTTATATAACCTGTGTGATGCCACCTTGTCACTAGTTATAAATCCCTTAACAAGACAATAGGACCAGAGGACAGGAAGTTGGCTTGGGTTTATGAAAGTGATCCTTTGTAATTTCAAGGACTGGGAAATAAACCTGAGATCACAGCCCTGAGTGTGCCTGGCAAAAATCGGGAACAATTTCTGCAAAAGTGGGAACCCCCACCCTGGTCTCCTAAGGGTACCCACAAAGCTGAGAGCGCTTCTGGGTAAGAAACCCAATGGCTCTGGGGAACTGAAAAGACTCAAAGGTCCCACAGCCCAGAGACAGAGCGGCAAGGGAAGTGTTCCTGGCCTGTGGGGCAGTCATCGACTGCGTCAGGACCGCACAGTGTTGGCAGCATCGGCCACAGCCCAAGAAGTGCCCACAGTGCCCAGACATCATAACAACAACAAATCACAGTCACCCACCACGCGTTTCTAAAGGCCCTCCTGTGGGAGGTACCAGCCCAAAGGAAGCTAGAACCAGGTGCCACAGGGTGACTCTCCAGTTTGAGAATAGCTGTGCTCTGGGAGAAAGAAAGGGAACAGATTCATGCCCATCAAAAAATTCAGGTGTGACCTGGGCAGAAACCTTCTTGGGAGTCAGTTGTAAAATACTATAGCAAATTGCCAAAGAAAGGCCATAGACTTTTCGGAGTTATGAGGGTGTGTGTGTGTCCGTATATATCTTTAATAAGATAATCATCTTCCTAAAACAGTTTAAATACAGCCCCACTCAGACATAAGAGAACAGATGAATTGACTGCTTGGGGCTTCGAACTCTACCTGGAGAATTGGTACTGAAGAGTCTAAGGGACGAGAATTAATGTCCCACATTCTGTTAAAAGACACATAATAATATCATTACTGACAGACACAATTACACATTCTAATGAGGCACTGTCACATGTTAATAGTAGTTATGGTCATTTTAAAATAATTAGCAGTAATGCATAGGCGATACATCATTACAGTATGCAAATACATTACTGTCCTGTAAGCAGCCACGTAACAATGCTGAAGACTTTCTTAGATGAATCTCCCATTCGGAGTCAGCTTTGCCCGCAGCATTTCCCAGCCCCCTATTGATTTCCTTCCACACAGACCAAGCCCCCACTCCCCTTGATAACAATAACCAGTAGCCTTCTAAATTTCCCCAGAAACATGACCAGTTAGATTTTGCACAGCTACAAGGAAGAAATTAATATAGGAGCCAAACAGGTCTCATTCTGCCTTCTCACCCACTTCATCCCGACCTGACACTTTAATCAACTCAACCTGTTTAAAAATAAACCTTCCTGCTAAAACTCTTTCAAAAAATTGCAGAGGAGGGAACACTTTCAAGCTCATTCTATGAGGCCACCGTCACCCTGATACCAAAATCAGAAAAAGGCAACACAAAAAAAAGAAACCTACAGGCCAGTATCACTGATGAACACAGATGCAAAAATCCTCAACAAAATTTTACCAAACAGAATTCAGCAACACGTCAAAAAGCTCATACACCATGATCAAGTTGGGTTTATTCCAGGAATGCAAGGATTCTTCAATATATGCAAATCAATGTGATACACCATATTAACAAATTGAAGGATAAAAACCATATGATCATCTCAATAGATGCAGAAAAAGCCTCTCACAAAATTCAGCACCCATTTGTGATTAAAACTCTTCAAAAAAATGGGCATAGAAGGAACCTACCTCAACACAGTAAAGGCCATATATGATAAGCCTACAGCAAACATTATTCTCAACGGTGAGAAACTGAAAGCATTCCCCCTAAGATCAGGAACAAGACAAGGGTGTCCACTCTCACCACTATTATTCAACATAGTTCTGGAAGTTCTAGCTACAGCATTCAGAGAAGAAAAAGAAATAAAAGGAATCTAGATCGGAAAAGAAGTAAAGCTCTCACTGTTTGCAGATGACATGATACTGCATATAGAAAACCCTAAAGATAGTATCAGAAAATTACTAGAACTAATCAGTGAATTTAGCAAAGTTGCAGGATACAAAATCAATACACAGATATCACTTGCATTTCTATATACTAACATGAAAAATCAGAAAGAGAAATTAAGGAATCAATCCCATTCATCACTGCAACAAAAAGAATTAAATACTAGGAATAAACTTACCTAAAGAAACAAAAGAACTGTACACAGAAAATTATTAGACACTAATGAAAGAAATCAAAGATGACATAAACAGATGGAGAGAGATTCCATGTTCCTGGGTAGGAAAAATCAATATTGTGAAAATGACTATACCACCAAATACAATCTACAAATTCAATGAGATCCCTATCAAATTACCGATGGCATTTTTCACAGAAGTAGAACAAAAAGAATTTCATAATTCATATGGAAACAGAAAAGACCCTGAATAACCAAAGCAGTCTTGAGAAAGAAGAACAGAGCTGGAGGAATCAACCGTCCTGACTTCATATCATACTACAAAGCTACAGTCATTGAGGCAGTAAGGTACTGGCACAAAAACAGAAATATAGACCAATGGAACAAGATAGAAAGCCCAGAAATAAACCCATGCACCTATGGGTACCTTATTTTCGACAAAGCAGGCAAGAATATACAATGGGGCAAAGACAGCCTCTTCAATAGATGGTGCGGGGAAAACTGGACAGCTACATGGAAAAGAATGAAATTAAAATAGTTCCTAACATCATACACAAAGATAAACTCAAAATGGATTAAAGACCTAAATGTAAGACCAGAAACTATAAAACTACTCTTAGAGGAAAATATAGGCAGAACACTCGATGACATAAATCAAAGCAAGATTCTCTATGACCCACCTCCTAGGGTAACAGAAATAAAAATAAAAGTAAACAAGTGGGATCTGATTAAACCTAAAAGCTTTTGCACAGCAAAGGAAACTATAAGCAAGGTGAAAAGACAGCCCTCAGAATGGGAGAAAATTATAGCAAATGAAACAACTGACAAAGGATTAATTTCCAAAATATACAAGCAGCTCATACAACTCAATACCAGAAAAACAAAGAACCCAAACAAAAAATGGGAAAAAGACCTAAACAGATATTTCTCCAAAGAAGACATACAGATGACTAACAAACACAGAAAAGATGCTCAACATTGATCATTATTAGAGAAATGCAAATCAAAACCACAGTGAGATATCACTTTACACCAGACAGAATGGCCATCATCAATAAGTCTACAAACATGGAGAAGGAAATGGCAACCCACTCCAGTATTCTTGCCTGGAAAAGTCCATGGACAGAGGAGACTGGCAGGCTGCAGTCCATGGAGTTACATGACTGAGCACGCATGCATGAGGGTGAAGGGAGATGGGTTGATAGCAATAAACTGGTAGAACTAAAAAGAAAAAAATAAAAGGTCTACAAACAATAAATGCTGGAGAAGGTGTGGAAAAAAGTGAACGCTCTTGCACTGTTGGTGGGAATGTAAATTGATACAGCCACTATGGAAGATGGCATGCAGATTCCTTAAAAAACTAGGAATAAAACCAGCATATGACCCAGCAATCCCACTCCTAGGCATATAACCTGAGGAAACCAAAATTGAAAAAGACACATATATCCCATTGTTCATTGCAGTACTATTTACAACAGCGAGAACATGGAAGCAAACTAGATGTCCATCCACAGATGAATGGATAAAGTTGTGTACATTATACACAATGGAATAATACTCAGCCTAAAAAGGAACACATTTGAGTCAGTTCTGATGAGGTGGATGAACCTAGAACCTATTATACAGAGTGAAGTGAGTCAGAAAGAGAAAGATAAATATCATATTCTAACGCACATATATGGAATCTAGAAAAATGGTACTGAAAAACTTATTTACAGGTTTGACAGAAAACAACAAAATTCTGTAAAGCAATTATCCTTCAATAAAAATAAATTAAAAAACAAAAAAACAAACTAAATAAATAAACCCCATTATATCAGGAAAGAGAAGCAGCCCAGGGCTCCATGATCACTCAAAGCAGAAACTCCAAGGGACTGCCTCATTTTTCAGGAGTCTGGTTCTTGTGTGTATTATTTCTCTTTATTCCCAGTCCCAAAACGAAAACTGGGGATAGCAGGGAGTAAGCTTGGCACCAGCCAACTGGGCTTGCTTCCTAATTCCTTCACTGGCCAGCTTGTGAACTGGGGCAAATTTTTGACTTTCCTGAGGATTCTGCAGGCTTCTCCGATGGCCGAGTGGGTAAAGAATCCACCTGCAGTGAAGGAGACAAACAGGAAATGCAGATTGGTTCCCTGAGCCGGGAAGATTCCCACTCCAGTATTCTTGCCTGAAAAATCACATGGACGGAGGAGCCTGGTGGGCTAAAGTCCAAAGGATCACGAGTCAGACACAACTGAATGACTAAGCACCAGGATTCTGCAAGGCAGTAGAACAAGTCTAACAAAACATTCCTTGCCTACTTCGTGAAGTTTTGATGACAAGATCAAAAGACCTAACGTATGAGACAGAAAAGGTGCTGCTCACTGCAAATATGAAACCCAGCAGGACGACTGCTGGTGACGTAGCACCACTGAGCCCAGAGTTTTAGTGAGGGCACCCCGAAGGTGAGGCTGCTTCCTGGGTTTGAGAAAGTTGGGGTTTGGGAGGCAATATGGTGATTCTGACCTAAATCCTCTCACATTTCTCAAGCACTCATTGCATGCCCTCACCCAGGACTGGGGGAACGCAGTAATGACTGGACGCAGAGAGGTCCCAGAATATGCCACCCCAAAACATGCCCAAATATTTCTTTGGCATATGGGTTATTTTCAGCTAAAGACCCCTGAGAACTAACAGATTCGGGAAAAGCATTAAAAACTGGGCACAGTCTTCCTTTGGTAAAGGAAATTTACATTTATAAAGGAAATTTCCTTTTGTAAAGACGCCCTTCTCTCCCATACCAGAAAGAGGACTCTGAACAAGTCTTATGATGGAGAAAACCAACTGCAGAGGCACCACAAAGCTCACTAAGCAACCTTGCTTACTGTACTTCTCCTGGGCACTTTCTCATAACTTGTCTCTCCCACCTAGAAGCTCAAAACCACTTTTTCTCTGTTTTAGCCAAGTTCTAACCTCCCCTTCGAGTTATTCATCACCGGATGCGCCCATGTGTACATGCGCACTGCACGTTAATAAACCTCGGTTTGTTTTTCTCTTGTTAATCTGTCTTTGGCCAGCCTCATTTACAGGACCTCAGCTGGAAAATCTCTGGACACTATAATATGAAGCGCTCTGCCTGCTGCGGCTTGAGATGTTTAGTCTGACCACTCAGGGAATCCCAGAAAAGCAGATCACTCGCCTCCACTGGGGTACTACTTGCCCTCAGTCATTTGCGTAGATGCACAGATTGTGAGATTTCTCAGTTTAGAGATAATAAAACCAAGTCCCAGACGAGTAAAGGCTCTCATTCCTCAAATAAAAACGCTTTCTCCTGAAAATTGCCTCCTTTATAAATCGTCAAATGAGCAGGTGATATTTGAATGCTGAATGATACTGCAAGGCAGACGAGCATTGATTTAAACGATGCTATCTGACAGATCAGGCCATCAATCATAACCTGACATCTCAGGAGAGTCATCCTTTCAGGACTTGGGGATAACATGACCAGAATTTGTAGCTGAACCACCTCTGCATCACAGCCATTCTTTCCGCAACTGCTAAGATCCTGGGTCTCAAACCAGAGCCTGCATCCAAATTGCCAGGAGCAAGCAACGGTCCCCAACCTTTTCGGCACCAGGGACCAGTTTCACCAGAACAGTTTTCCCACTAACTGGGGTTGGCTTGGGGATGATTCAAGCGCATTACACTTATTGTGCACTTTGTTTCTATTATTACTATATCAGTTCCACCTCTGATCGTGAGGCATTAGATCCCAGAGGCTGGGGACTCTTGACCTGGAGGGTTTACTAGGAGCAAGAATCTGCTTTTATAACCAGCTGGGGAGCTGATGCCATAGTTTGAGAACTCTGTGCTAAGACAAAGAAGGCCCCAGCATACGTCATTTATAGAAACTTAAAGAGAACTGGGCATTACATTCATCAGTCTTTTATACAGTGCTAGAGGCTGATGTTCAAGCTGGTTTTAGAAAAGGCAGAGGAACCAGAGATCAAATTGCCAACATCCGCTGGATCATCGAAAAAGCAAGAGAGTTCCAGAAAAGCATCTATTTCTGCTTTATTGACTATGCCAAAGCCTTTGACTGTGTGGATCACAAGAAACTGTGGACAATTCTGAAAGAGATGGGAATACCAGACCGCCTGACCTGCCTCTTGAGAAACCTATATGCAGGTCAGGAAGCAACAGTTAGAACTGGACATGGAACAGACTGGTTCCAAATAGGAAAAGGAGTATGTCAAGGCTGTATATTGTCACCCTGCTTATTTAACTTCTATGCAGAGTACATCATGAGAAACGCTGGGCTGGAAGAAGCACAGGCTGGAATCAAGATTGCCGGGAGAAATATCAATAACCTCAGATATGCAGATGACACCACCCTTATGGCAGAAAGTGAAGAGGAACTAAAGAGCCTATTGATGAAAGTGAAAGAGGAGAGTGAAAAAGTTGGCTTAAAGCTCAACATTCAGAAAACGAAGATCATGGCATCTGGTCCCATCACTTCATGGGAAATAGATGGGGAAACAGTGGAAACAGTGTCAGACTTTATTTTTGGGGGCTCCAAAATCACTTCAGATGGTGACTGCAGCCATGAAATTAAAAGATGCTTACTCCTTGGAAGGAAAGTTATGACCAACCTAGATAGCATATTGAAAAGCAGAGACATTACTTTGCCAACAAAGGTCCATCTAGTCAAGGCTATGGTTTTTCCAGTGGTCATGTATGGATGTGAGAGTTGGACTGTGAAGAAGGCTGAGCGCCGAAGAATTGATGCTTTTGAACTGTGGTGTTGGAGAAGACTCTTGAGAGCCCCTTGGACTGCAAGGAGATCCAACCAGTCCATTTTGAAGGAGATCAGCCCTGGGATTTCTTTGGAAGGAATGATGCTAAAGCTGAGACTCCAGTACTTAGGCCACCTCATGGGAAGAGTTGACTCAGTGGAAAAGACTCTGATGCTGGGAGGGATTGGGGGCAGGAGGAAAAGGGGATGACAGAGGATGAGATGGCTAGATGGCATCACTGACTCGATGGACATGAGTCTGAGTGAACTCCAGGAGTTGGTAATGGACAGGGAGGCCTGGTATGCCGCGATTCATGGGGTCGCAAAGAGTCGGACATGACTGAGCAACTGAACTGAACTGAGGGGCTGAAATGCGTCCCCCACCTGCACCCCACCCAAAAAATTACATGTGCTGAAGTCCTAACCACCAGCACCTCAGAATGGGTCTCTATTTGGAGATAGATCCTATATAGAAGAAATTAAGTTAAAATGGGGCCATTAGGTGGGCCCCAATCTGACATGGGGATTCCGTGGTGGCTCAGCAGTAAAGAATCCACCTGCAACGCAGGAGATGCAGGTTTGATCCTTGGGTTGGGAGGATTCCCTGGAGGAAGAAATGGCAACTGACTCCAGTATTCTTGCCTGGAAAATCCCATGGACAGAGGAGCCTGGTGGGCCACAGGCCATGGGGGTCACAAAATCATCCGATACGACTCAGAGACTAAACAACAACCATCACAAGAAGAGAGAATTGGGACCCAGACACACACAAGAACATGTGCTGCTGCTGCTGCTGCTGCTAAGTTGCTTCAGTCGTGTCCGACTCTGTGCGACCCCACAGATGGCAGCCCACCAGGCCCTGCCGTCCCTGGGATTCTCCAGGCAAGAACACCGGAGTGGGTTGCCATTTCCTCCTCCAATGCATGAAAGTGAAAAGTGAAAGTGAAGTCGCTCAGTCGAGTCCGACCCTCAGCGACCCCATGGACTGCAGCCTACCAGGCTCCTCCGTCCATGGGATTTTCCAGGCAAGAGTACTGGAGTGGGGTGCCATTGCCTTCTCCCCAAGAACATGTGAGGACCCAGTAAATAAGCAGCATCTACAAGTCAAGGAGAGAGGCTTCAGAAGAAACCAACCCTGCCAAGATTATGATTTTGGACTTCTAGCCTCCAAAACTGTAGGGGGAACACATATCTGTTGTTTAAGCTCCCTCCCTCCCAGTTTGCAGTATTTTCTTATGGCAGCCCTAGCAAAACACACGAAGACAGGACGGCATGAAAGCATATATTAGACTAGGAACTGAGAAATGTGGGCTCTGGTGTCAGCCCTGCCTTTAGGTTCTTCCCTCAGAGTCTCCAGACCCTCCTCAGCTTGTCAACACCCGGTGGAACAGGAATAGTGACCTGTGGCCTTTCTCCCACATGGGGTTTTCAAGAAGATTAAAAAATGGGAACTTCTGAGAAAGCGGTTTCTAAATTGCAAATTTCTCAGCTCTGGCTGTGAATGATTAAAAAATCCAAAAAATAATGATCTGTCTGCAGACCCTGGAAGGTTGCCGAATTCTCCAGAAGTGCCAGGATCCAGAGAGACGACAAGCCTGTAGAAGTGAACCAACCGCTCACTTGCTGGTTTCGAAGCAGTTATGAGCTAGAGGCTGAGAATCAAGGCACAGCTTTTGGCAATCCCTCAGGACTAGGGAAACACAAAGCGGAGTTGGAGCCAAACTGCCAGAGAGAAGAGAGGCACAGAGCAGTGAGCCCTGGGCTTTTCCCGGGTCTTGCCCTCCAGTCGTTTGATAATTCTTAAACTATGAAGGCAAGAAGCTCAGAGACCCAGCGAAAGCAGCTGGAAAGCTCAGTGGCACTTTCAAGTCTCCAGGGTGCTGGAAGACAAAAATTCGCATTTAGGATCCACCAAGACAGAGACGGCGACAAAACCCCAGGCTGTCAGCGGGATCTGTGAGGTCCCAGAGGGAGGAGGCACCTTGCAAAGAACCCACCCTGCCTGAGATCGTTTTGGATGCTGACTGATGGGAATAACGTGACTCACTTCTAGCTGCCTCGGAGAAGTATGCGTGAATCTTCTTTGGAAGAAGGGAATATCAATCAGAATCTCTACAATATTTTATCCATAATACTTGGCAATCAAAGATGACCAAGTGAAACTGTGGGTAAATTATTACTCATATCCATTTCACCTGCCTTTACTAATCAAGGTCATTTTAAGGCTTGCACATTTCCCGAGTAGCACATGGCCTAAACTAGTGAGATGTTTGCCTGAGATGTTTTCCTAGAGTCTGGAATCTGCTGGTCGTGTTCCAGCTGAGCTGGTTGAAACTGAGCAGTAACACTGCCCCTCCAACTGGGCATGCGCGAGTGTCTGCCAGGTGACCTTCTGACGTCAGGGGCCTAAGACCCCGCCCTCTGATCCGACTAACCACCTCCATATTGGAAGGTGGGGCAGCCGGTAGCTTATTGCGCCAGGGGAGAACGCGGGTCGCACAATCGTCTCTCCTCGTGCTTCTAGCGGTTGCCCTACCTCAGACCCAGCTGTTTCTTTATTCTTTACCCCAAAATACTAGGAACCCCTTTCCTTGCTAGAGGCGTATCTGAGACTTCTCTTATCTCCTTGCTTGGCTATCCTGTGAATAAACCCTTTCTTTGCTGCAAACCTTGGTGCCTCAGCAGTTTGGCTTGCTGCTTGCGCATGGGGGAGCCTGATAATCTATGTGAGGACCGGACACAAACTTTTAACGAGCTGTGGTAATCTAGTCAAGAAAAGACCATTGTAAATCAACTATACGTTAATAATTTTTAAAAAGAATTGTGTCCAAGAACTGTAAAAAAGAAGTTTCCTACAACAGAAACTGGGAACTTAACAGATAAGTGTAACAGCAGATTGTACATAACTGTAGAGAGGACTAGTGAGCAGGAATATGTCAGTAGAAAACATCTAGTCTCAAGTTTAGGGCATAGAATGGATGGAAACTCAGAGTATATGAGATGTTGTTTAGTGGCTCAGTCATGTCTGACTCTTTGTGACCCTCATGGACTGTAGCCTGCCAGGCTCCTCTGTCCATGGGCTTCTCCAGGCAAGAATACTGGAGTAGGTTGCCATTTCCTTCTCCAGGGGGGTCTTCCCGAATCACAAATCAAACCTGTGGTGGATTCTTTACCACTGAGCCAGAATCCGCCTGCCAAGCAGGAGAGTTGGTTTGGATGCCTGGGTTTGGAAGATCCACTGAAGAAGGGAATGGCAACCCACTCCCATATTCTTGCCTGGGAAATCCCATGCACAAAGAAGCCTGCCGGGTTCCAGTCCATAGGGTTGCAGAAGAGTCAGACACAACTTAGCACTTGTAACAACAACTTAGGTTTGGATGGGGTGAGGATTGGAATGGGGAGGATTGATAAGATGTTGGAAATGCCAAAGTATATGTGGCTGCCTGCTGCTGCCAAGTCGCTCCAGTCGTGTCTGACTCTGCGGGACCCCATAGACAGCAGCCCACCAGGCTCCCCCGTCCCGGGAATTCTCCAGTCAAGAACACTAGAATGGGTTGCCATTTCCTTCTCCAATGCATGAAAGTGAAAAATGAAAGTGAAGTCACTCAGTCGTGTCCAATTTTTAGCGACTCCGGAGCCTACCAGGCTCCTCTGTCCATGGGATTTTCCAGGCAAGAGTACTGGAGTGGGGTGCCATCGCCTTCTCCAGTACATGTGACATATGTCCTCTATAAAGATTTAACTGCCAGTGTGAGATGGTTAAGGTCAGTGTGATTAGAGTTCTGAAAAGGAGGATAATGAGGTAGAAACAATAGTGGAAGAGATAATGGCAAATAATTGTCCAAAACTACCAATAAACATTAAATCACAGAATCCAAAAAATAAAAACTCTACACATCCTGAGAAGGATGTGGAGAAAGGGGAATCCATGTACACTGTTGGTGGGAATGTAAATTGGTACAGCCACTGTGGAAAACAGTATGAAGCCTTCTCAAAAAAAAAACAAAAACAGGACTACCATATGACTTAGCAATTCCACTCCTGGGTATATATCCTAAAAAACCAAAAACATTAATTTGAAAAGATACATGCATCCCAATATTCAGAGCAGAATGACTTACAAATGCCAAAGTATGGAAACAGCCTAAGTGTCCATCAAAGGCTCAAGGGATAAAGAAGCTGTGGCATATATACAATGAACTACCGTTCAGCCATTAAAAAAAGAAAATGAAATTTTGCCGTTTCACAAAAAGTCGGACACGACTGAGTGACTGGACTGAACTGAACTGAACTGAACAATGTATATTTAAGACCTTCTGCTTAGAATCTCAATGAGAGAAATACCAGAAGAAGAAGCAGATGTTTTAATCAAAACATGGATTTTACATCTACTTTTTTAAAAATGTTTATTTATTTATTTAATTTATTTGGCTGCACTGGGTCCTAATTGTGGCATGTGGAATCTAGTTCCCTGACCAGGGATCAAACCTCGGGGCCCCTACATTGGGAGCTTGGCATCTTAGCCACTGGACCACCAGAGTCCCTAAAATCTACAATTTTCTAAAGCAAGGGATCTTAACCTGCCGTCCTTGAACCCTCAAGGAGCCCATAGACAGAATTCAAGGGATTTAAAAATGGTGGGGTGGGGGTGTATTTTTCATTATTTTCTCTTGCTTCTAACTGCAATTTAGCTGTTTCTTCTATTCTGAATGTAAGCAATAACCCACAGTAGTATGAGCAGTAACTATGACTTTTCACCAATAAGAATCGCATATCACACACAGTTTTTTCAGGCACTGCAAAATATTGCTTACACATTACTATTTTGGAACCACGGTGGTTATTAATCTGCCACTAGGTCTTGTTTGATGCACTAATAGCAGAGCATATATATTACTGTGTGGCAAATTTGGCTTTTAAAAATATTTCTATAAATGTATTTTAATATAATTGGTTTCCTTTGTAATTTGGTATTTTTATTCTATGCACTTAAAGCTATTATTCTGAGAAGTGGAGCAAACATCTCAATCACCTAACAAAGGGTCCATGACATTTTTTTAAAAAAAGGTTAAGAACCCTAATCTAAAGGAATATTGATCAGTTTCTCAAATTCTCAAAGTAATATTACTGAATGCAAATAAAAGCCCCCCCAAATAAGTAGGAGTGATTGTACTGACCAATTAGCTTAAAGGATCAAGATGAGGTAAATGTAAAAGAAATTTTCATTTTTAGGCTCCTAATTTCTGAATAATTCGTCAAACTGGGTCCGTTGATTTAGACATTGAATGCTGTTTCCTCCTCTCATTTCCCCTTTCCTCCTCCTTGCTGTGCCTTTTGTGGAAAGCACCTCCTGCAGGCAGCCACCAAGACGAGATGTAGCAATAGAAACCAGGTGTCGCCAGCTCTCCACCTAGCTGCCCCCTGTCTGAGGAGCCTCATGTTGAAGACTGTTATCTAACCAGTAAGGCCACTAATATGCACACACTTGGGCTTCTCCAACATCTTATCAGCACCCCCCACCCCACCCCAACTGAACCTAAGGCCTCAGTATGGTTACCCAATTTAAAGTAAGGAGCTCATCCACTCTATGACTGAGGCTTCTCTGCATTATGTGCCTTGAGTGGGCTCCAGTTTGAGCTCCAAAATATATGTATAATTACATGTGCGTGCTAAGTCACCAGTCATGTCTGACTCTTACAACCCTATGGACTGTAATCTGCCAGGCTCCTCCGTCCATGGGGATTCTCCAGGCAAGAATACTGGAGTGGGTTGCCATGCCCTCCTCCAAAGTATATGATTACATATATATATATATATATATATATCTGTAATTTCTAGTCAGGAAAATTCAACTGATCAAAAAAATGCATGAAGAATAGAAAGAAAGCAGTACCTTTTCTCTACTGTCCTTTTATGTCAGCTTTTGAATATAAAGGTTGTATTAAAATTAAATTTTTTCTCATAAATGAAACAAGCTCTTCTGCATCCAATAAGACACTAATTCCTAATTCCTAAGTACACACAAATTCATAACCAAGATTAAAGTATCTATATGAAGAGATTAAACTGTGACATAGATAATAAAATATAATGGAAAAGTAATATTTATTTGTATGTGCTATTATGTGGGAAAGAGGGAAGAACTGACCTTTTGTGAACACTGATCACTAAGGCCAAAGAAGACAGCCCAGAAGCATGCTGAATTTGGGGGAAAGTCAGCCAAAAACCATCCTGTAAGATATATCCATCCATCCTTCTTTGCTGGTGGCTCTCAAAATTGTCCGCTCTCTACTCCCTCACCACCCCCATGGTGTGTGCCCACTGCCTGCCCCCTGGACCCCAGCATCACCCTCTGACACAGTCTTCCTGCTGCATTCTTGTTCACAGCCATCCCTCTGCAGGAGGAGTAGGGCTGTGTGCACCCAGTAACAGGGCCACCCGGGGATGGAGAGAACCCTGGGTGCCTTCCATCCTTTGCAGCTCCCAATATACCATTTAAAAGAGGCAGAAGATCAGGAAGGAGGAGATAAGAAAGAAAAGGGAGAGAATGTACAGAAAACAGTTAACAAAGCAAGCTACTGCTGTCTTTAGAAAAACCCCACTTACAGGGTTGGCTCCTGGCTGGCATCTAGGAACTCGGATTTCTGGAGAGTCTTGCCATTCCCTGAGAAGGGTGTCTCATTATACCTACATCAGTTATACAGATAATGTGGCTTATGCTTTCCTTCTGGGGGTCTGGAATTTGGGCATGTATCAGTCAATGGTGCCTACATGACGGGCCAGTGAAAACTCTGGACACTGGGTCTCTAACAAGTTTTCCTGATGGACACCATCTCACATTTGTTGTCATAGCTTTTGACTGGAGGAATTAAGCATGTCCTATATGACTTCAGTGGGATGGGACTCTTAGAAGCTTTTGCCTTGTGTCCCCCAGACTTCACGCCGTGCATTTTCCTTTTGCTGAGTTTGCTTTCTGTCCTGTCACGGTATTAAATCACATCCCTGAATACGATTACATTATATGCATTGTCCTATGAATTCTCCTGGGGAATCACTGAACCTGGAGTGGTTGTGAGTACCCCCAGCACGGAAAAGAAGAAGAAAAGTAATACTAAAAAAGAGAAGCCACCTTGTGGGCTATATCTTTGAATGTTTGTTGATGTTTGTTAAATATCACTTTACAAATCAATTCATAGACCATAACACAAAATAATTTTGTTATTCATTTGGTAATTATAGCATTTATAAAACATACACATGCATTCACATATATAATTATGTGTGCCAGGAGCCAGCATGAGGAACTCCGCCCGTGGCAAAGGTCACGAGGAAGGAGGCTCAGCATACGCAAAGGTGAGCCTCAGGAGTCCCCCTGGAAATTCTCGAGCATCTACCCACAAAACCAGAGTCTGCCTACTTTCTGCTTTGTGCTCTCACCTACACCTCTGACTTTACGGGGGGCTGTCCCCCACTACCTCTCTCTGAAAAAAGAGTTAACTTACAGCTCCAGTTAATAAAGTTCCTGGGTGTGATAGTGTTTCAACCTACAAACTCCTTTGAAAGTCCTCTAGCCTGCCTGAATAGGTTTTTCCGGCCACATGTGATTGTTCAGAGCCTCCCAACTGTGAGAGGTATGAGATGTTCTAAACTGTCTAAATACAGATTCCTTTGAGCAGTTAAAAGATTGATTAGAAATTGTATTGGTGAAGGGTTTTTCACTTGTTGGGCCAATGTTTGCTGCTAAGTCTCCATATCCCTTACCTGCTGTGTCCCTGGCAGTGTATTGATTAATATAATTGGTGTAAGTAGTAGCTTTAATGTTTGTAACCTTGGACCCTTGAGTTAATTCTTTTTCTTGTTATAGCCCACCACACCTTTGCCCTGTAGGAATGCAACTTTAATGCTTTTGGAGGGTGGCACCTGACTAATCACCTTTAGAGAAAAATAAGTTTTCTGAAGAAAGGGTCTTAAAATGTTAACAGGCCTCTGGGCTAGAAGATGATGCAAATCACCTAAACTTTTGCATATGATAAGTTTGCAGGAAGAAAGCCTGGCTTACGGCATGACTCTACCCCTTCCCCCATTATCCTCTATGCATAACTTAAGGTATAAAAACTACTTTGGAAAATAAAGTGCGGGCCTTGTTCACCGAAACTTGGTCTCCCCATGTCCTTCTTTCTCTCACCTTCTGGCTGAGTTATTCAGCCTCTTTTCTCCACTGAATTTCCTCACTGAGCTATCCTTATTTAACCACTCTTTATATCCTTAATTAACATTTAATTAAGCAATTGTTTCCTGATCTTCGCGGACGCCATCCCCGCTTCGAATTCCCTATATCCACCGGGGCTGGACCCCGGCAATGTGAACACATATAAATATATCACATATATAAATATGTGATATATTTATAAAACATACACAAACACAGATGACACCACCCTTATGAAAGCAAAGAACTGAAGAGCCTCTTGATGAAAGTGAAAGAGGAGAGTGAAAAATTTGGCTTAAAACGCAACATTCAGAAAACTAAGATCATGGTATCTGGTCCCATCACTTCATGGCAAATAGTTGGAGAAACAACGGAAATAGTGAGAGACTTTATTTTGGGGGGCTCCAAAATTACTGCAGATGGTGACTGCAGCCATGAAATTAAAAGACGCTTGCTCCTTGAAAGAAAAGCTATGACCTACTAGATAGCATATTAAAAAGCAGAGACATTAGCTTGCCAACAAAGGTCTGTCTAGTCAAAGCTATGCTTTTACCAGTAGTCATGTATGGATGTGAGAGTTGGACTATAAAGAAAGCTGAGCACCGAAGAATTGACGCTTTTAAACTGTGGTGTTGGAGAAGACTCTTGAGAGTCGCTTGGACTGCAAGGAGATCCAACCAGTCCATCCTAAAGGAAATCAGTCCTGAATATTCATTGGAAGGACTGATGCTGAAGCTGAAACTCCAATACTTTGGCCCACCTGATGTGAAGAACTGACTCCTTGGAAAAGACCCTGATGCCGGGAAAGACTGAAGGCAGAAGGAGAAGGGGACGACAGAGGATGAGATGGTTGGATGGCATCACCAACCTGAGTTTGAGCAAGCTCTGGGAGTTGGTAATGGACAGGGAAGTCTGACGTGCTGTAGTCCGTGGGGTGGCAAAGAGTCAGACTGAGCAACTGAACTGAACTGAGCTGAACTGACATGTGCGTTCATGGTACACTAGAAGCCGTGTGGTCTAGCTATGAGCCCAGAGGCCTCTGGTGCCTGGTTTGTAAGACTTTCTTAGCTGGAGAGCCCTTGGTTAAAATGAAACCTTTCATAAAAGTCAGGAGAGTGAAGTTCCTTTGGTTAAAAACTTGCTCATCTTCCTCCTTTGAGGCCCCCAGGGAACTCCTCATAACCCCACATCTAGAGGAGGACAGACTGAAAATATCTGATGTGATTTAACCCTCTCTTTTGAAGGTGAGAGTGCCCACGCTCAGACCAAAAATGAAGATGTGGAAATGAATTTAACCTTTCCTAAAAAGGAGAAGAGGGCAGAGGATGAGAGGATTAGATAGCATCACTGACTCAATGGACATGAGTCTGAGCAAACTCCAGGAGATAGCGAAGGACAGGGAAGCCTGGTGTGCTGCATTCCATGGGGTCGAAGAGTCAGACATGACTTAGCAACTGAACAATAACAAAGACATTTTAATACCAACAAAGAAATGCATGAAACACTGAAACCACTTTATAACCTCTCCTTTTTTAACTTCTCTGTTTCTTTATAGACTTGCCTATACCCTCGGGCTCCCTCCCTGCTCTTTCTCATGAGAGACCTCACAGAATGTGGGTCCACACACAGCCAGTGGGTAAGTTTCAGAGCCAGCCGAGTGACTGACACTCCCACTGTTGGGAGCTGTATCTGGTGAATGACTAGGGTGCCCAAGCCACAAAGAGATCTCACAGAGGGGAAGAACAGTTGGGAAGAGTGCCAAAGAGAATGGTATGACCATTTGAGTGACCAAGTGGTGACCACAGGAGAGACATGGAACCCATGACTCAAACCTAAACAGCTGTGACCACAAAGTCAGTCCTCGGTATCTGCATGTTCCACATCTGTGGATTCAACCAACCGCAGATCAAAACTATTTACAGAGAAAAAAATTTCAGAAAGTTCCAAAAAGCAAAACGAATTTGCCATGCACCAGCATCTCTTTACAACACATTGATGCTGTATTGGGTACTATAAGTAACCTAGAGATGACTTGAAGATGATTTAATGATGTCCATAGATTACATGCAAATACTACCCCATTTCATAAGGAGACTTGAGTATCCAGGGCTTTTGATATCCACCAATATGCCAAAGATCAGTACAAAAAAGATCTTCACGACCAAGATAATCATGATGGTGTGATCACTCACCCAGAGCCAGACATCCTGGAATGTGAAGTCAAGTGGGCCTTAGAAAGCATCACTATGAACAAAGCTAGTGGAGGTGATGGAATTCCAGTTGAGCTATTCCAAATCCTGGAAGATGATGCTGTGAAAATGCTGCACTCAATATGCCAGCAAATTTGGAAAACTCAGCAGTGGCCACAGGACTGGAAAAGGTCAGTTTTCATTCCAATTCCAAAGAAAGGCAATGCCAAAGAATGCTCAGACTACCGCACAATCGCACTCATCTCACACACTAGTAAAGTAATGCTCTAAATTCTCCAAGCCAGGCTTCAGCAATACCTGAACCGTGAACTTCCAGATGTTCAAGCTGGTTTTAGAAAAGGCAGAGGAACCAGAGATCAAATTGCCAACATCTGCTGGATCATCGAAAAAGCAAGAGAGTTCCAGAAAAACATCTATTTCTGCTTTATTGACTATGCCAAAGCCTTTGACTGTGTGGATCACAAGAAACTGTGGACAATTCTGAAAGAGATGGGAATATCAGACCGCCTGAGCTGCCTCTTGAGAAACCTATATGCAGGTCAGGAAGCAACAGTTAGAACTGGACATGGAACAGACTGGTTCCAAATAGGAAAAGGAGTTCGTCAAGGCTGTATATTGTCACCCTGCTTATTTAACTTCTATGCAGAGTACATCATGAGAAACGCTGGGCTGGAAGAAGCACAAGCTGGAATCAAGATTGCCGGGAAAAATATCAATAACCTCAGATATGCAGATGACACCACCCTTATGGCAGAAAGTGAAGAGGAACTAAAAAGCCTCTTGATGAAAGTGAAAGAGGAGAGTGGAAAAGTTGGCTTAAAGCTCAACATTCAGAAAACGAAGATCATGGCATCTGGTCCCATCACTTCATGGGAAATAGATGGGGAAACAGTGGAAACAGTGTCAGACTTTATTTTTGGGGGCTCCAGAATCATAGCAGATGGTGATTGCAGCCATGAAATTAAAAGACACTTACTCCTTGGAAGGAAAGTTATGACCAACCTAGATAGCATATTGAAAAGCAGAGACATTACTTTGTCAACAAAGGTCCATCTAGTCAAGGCTATGGTTTTTCCAGTGGTCACGTATGGATGTGAGAGTTGGACTGTGAAGAAAGCTGAGCGCTGAAGAATTGATGCTTTTGAACTGTGGTGTTGGAGAAGACTCCTGAGAGTCCCTTGGACTGCAAGGAGATCCAACCAGTCCATTCTAAAGGAGACCAGTCCTGGTGTTCATTGGAAGGTCTGATGCTAAAGCTGAAACTCCAATACTTTGGCCACCTTATCCGAAGAGTTGACTCATTGGAAAAGACCCTGATGCTGGGAGGGATTGGGGACAGGAGGAGAAGGGGACGACAGAGGATGAGATGGTTGGATGGCATCACCAACTTGATGGACATGAGTTTGGGTGAACTCCGGGAGTTGGTGATGGACAGGGAGGCCTGGCATGCTGCAATACATGGGGTTGCAAAGAGTCAGACACGACTGAGCGACTGAACTGAACAGAACTGAATATGCCAAAGATATGGAAGAATGACTATACTTCCTTCTTCTACCCAAACCATCCCAGCAGGAGCCTCACTGTGCTTCCCTGCAGGAAAGCAAAGCTTTCCTCAAGTTCCCTTCCCCAGATCTCTCTGGAAATCCCCAGGGACTGCCCATTTGTGCCACAAGTCTGTCCTAGTTTTCACTTGCCGCCCAACCACCGTCTGGCTCTATCAGTGCCCCAGGCAACCTCTGTACCCTTGCTGCCCCAAAACTGACTCTCCAAGCAGCTACTGTTGCCTTATCTTCCCCCCAAACCTGGTTAGAAACCCTTCTCTTAATCCCCTCCAATGTCAGTTAATAATGAGCCATAACATTTGAGACTTTATCAGAGGCCAGGGCATGACCAAAGAGAACTATAAGTCTGAAACTAGATTCTCCCTACGGCTGTTCTTCCTGCTCAGCAGCCTCTGGAACTGAGTCACTGCCCCCAGGAAACACAGAAAACTTGATCTCCGTGTGTCATGGTCCCCCACAGGCCTGTCCACTCATTCACAAGATGGGCCTGGTCCCCAGAAGCATTGTGTTTGAGACCTCCGTCAGAGAGGAGGAATTGAGAAATCCCGTTGAAAGGATTTCTCCCATCCCCAGCCCACCTGAGGGCAGAGAAAGCCTTGTTCCTCTTTATCTTCCCAACACCTAGAGTAAAATCTTGAACGTAGTAAGGGTTCGTGATATATTCATTAAACCTGAGAAAATAAGAGAGAATTCTTTTTGAAAATAGAGAGAATTCTGACTCAGAAAATGTCCCTCACCAGGTATCTAACCTAGAGAGAATAAATGTCCCAAATGTCATGGTTAGAACAAGAATTGTGTCCCTGAAACATTGCTTTCCTCTAAACTCTAGCTTTACCTGTGGTCTCAAAGGACATTGTTACGAGCGGGTCACCCATCCAGGGGGTGAACCCCTTAAGGTCAACATGCTAGCAAGGATCCAACTCAGCAGCCTCCCCAGCAGGGTGCCCAGCCTTCTCCAGAGCACACAGCCACAGTCCATGCAAGAGAAGCCATAAAAGGTTGGGAAAGCTATTTTTAAACTTCCAAAGACCATACTGTACATTGATAATGGGAGCGTCTAAGTGCCCTGGTGTTATGGCCCCAGTCAGCACGCCATCTAAATGCTGAAGATAATAATCTTGCCTTTAATAGTAGCCCCTTGAAAAGAGCCCTGTTCGATGCAGTGTTGCATTAAATGGAAGTGCTTTTGAATAGGCTAGGCTCTATTTCTTTATGAAGAAAATCTCTGTGAATCACCATCTCCCTGCAGTGACACATTCGTGTATCAACTGGATGCTTCACTGGTTTTTTTGTGTAAGCTGAAGCTGAAAATATTTCACTAAATATAAATATCGCTATACGGTTGTAGGTTATTTTCTGCCTATTTTCTCCCTCTTATTCATTCCCTTCCTCATGCCCAACTCTTACACCTACCATTTAGGAGCTATCTCTTCTTTTTTTATATCTCGTCTAGTTTTCAGTGTTTGCTAAAGACTTAGTGCAACCGTTGAGTCCTCTTAATAGTTTGGAGATCCTGGCTGTAAATCTCAAATAAATAATAATTACGATTGGCTGAGCATGTACTAGGTGCCAGGTACTAGATCGGGAGCACGCTCTTATATGCCTGAAAATATTCCATTTTGAATCATAGAATTAAAATGTCAGCAGAATGGAAGCTGTGTCCAAATATCAGGCAATTATCAAATAATGAGGCAAGGCCAAGAGATATGCAGAAAGAAGTCACATTATTTTAATACTTGAAAGAATTGCATGTTCCTCCGAGAAACATTTTGTAAAAAAGAACCCAGGTTTATTTTCAATTCAAAGGTCCTTTGAAATTGGATGGACAAGACATTTCTGTTATTCTAAGAGCTAAAGATATACAAAATCTGATTTACTGAACACCATGGTGGGGTCCACGGACTGTAAATTGGCCTCCATGTGTTCCATCAGGATCACAAACAAGAAAGTAGTCGGTGTTCCAGCTGAATTCCATGAATCAAGGGTCTGAGAACGTTTCCCCAAAATGGCTTGAAATGCATAATTGTTTCTTTAACGGGTTAGCACCTTTTAAGTCTTCTCAGAAAGATTTAGAATTTAGTATAGAAACTGTTAATGTTTTTCTGTTAGGGATTAAGTTCCAGGCATTTTTGGTGTTTGTCTTACTGTATTCAGCTTACTATAAAAGATTACCACAGAGAGAGTGGCATATCAGCAACAGAAATTTATTCCTCAGTTCTGAGAGCTGGGATGTCCCAGATCAAGGCGCCGGCAGAGTCGGTGTCTGGTGAGAACCTGCTTCTTAAGGTTCACATGCAGCCGTCTTACAGCTGGTCTCCACAGGTAGAAGGTGCTATCAAGCTCTGTGGGTCTCTTTTATAAGGACACTGATTCCAGTGGTCAGGGCTTCACCCTCATGACCCAATCACCTCCCCAAGCCCCACCACCTAATACTATCATATTCGTGTTGGGCTTTACCTTGTAGATTTTGGGGGACACAAACGTTCACATAAAACATCTTGAAAGCCTGTTAGTCTCTAAGTCTTGTCCGACTCTTGGTGATCCTGTAGACTGTAGCCCGCCAGGCTCCTCTTTCCATGGAATTCTCCAGGCAAGAATACTGGTGTGGGTAGCTATTCCCTTCTCCAGGGTATCTTCCCGACTCAGGGATCAAACCCCGGTCCTGCATTGCAGGAGGATTCTTTACTGTCTGAGCCACCAGGGAAGCCCATAAAACAGCTTAGCAATCTTTTAAAATTTTGTAAGCTTAAGATAACATGGCCAATTAGGGTGGCAGTGCAGCTTTGTGACCATGTTTAAGGATGTGTAGTTGAATAACTAACGGGTTTGTGGTTTTAAGTTGAAATCTTACTGTTTATATAATATTGGAACATTTAAGGGTATTCAAGTCCCACTATATATATTTATTAGACTAACAAAAATTACTTAAGTGTTTGAAAAGTTTTTTCAGATAATTTAAGTACTTAATAAAGAAATGTGATGCTAAACTTAAACATGCAGTTTAAAATACATAAATGAGATTCAATTAATTGAGCTTATGACATAGAAAAACATAATTCAAAGGCCATTTTAAAATAACTGTTAAAGGATAACTAAAATCCTCTTAAAAACTTAAAAAGGATCTAGATTTCTGAATTTGCAACATTAGCAAATAAAATGTTAATCCATAAAACTGAAATAAACTATGGAATTATCTTTCATATACAAAATAAATACCCCTCGAAGATATCCAAAAACTTAAATGTGGAAGATCAATATTCGGGGCCCTGCTCCTGACATCTGAGATGGATCCTAAGGACTCATCAGGTACTAGTCCAACAGCATGAGACTCCTCTGTTTCCACAGGGACCGCGTCCTGGCATCAATATTCACCCCCAAATCCTCCCTCTCCCACCCTCTGAGGGCTGTCATGACAATGAGAATCTGAGAATCTGAGAACAAGTCTTCCAAGCAAAAAAGCTCTCAGAAGCTTGAGCAGCAACATTGCAAGTTCCCAACACCCTCCTGGAAGGAGCACTCCTCCAGTGCTTACGAATCAAGAAAAAAAAGTTTTCCTAAAGGCTGTGGGATCCTTAAGGCACCTAGAGATTAAAGAAAGAAAGGAGATAAGCAGGCTTACGTACCTGCCTGTGTCGGGAAGGAAAAACTTTTTCTCTACCATCTGAAGTTCATAACCTGGAGGCCTGCAAATTAACTTACAAAAGCCAGGTTCACAGGAGGGAAGGAATACAAATTTTATTAATATTTTATGTGCACGAAGTTCAGAAAATAGAAATGAAACTCAAAGCAGTGAGGAGGCTTGGGGGCTTACACACCATTTTAACAAAGGAAAAGGGGTTTGGGCTTCAAGGGATGATACACTGTGGGAAGGTGACTAGGAAGTATAACGGGGAACCAGTAAGAGATAAGGATTATTTTAGTAAGGTCTGTGTATACAGACTTCATCTCAGCGCCAGCTCTCCATCTCCAGTGATAAGTCGCTCTCCTCTTCCTAGCATGAGAGAAGGGGACACCTTCACAAAGGAAAATTTATGCTGCTTTTAGGCAGAAAGGGGGAGGGAAGAGAACTCTTCCTGCCTCTCCTGATTCTTAGTTGCAGGCAGCTCAAAATAATCCTTATGCCAAAGTGGCATATTTGAGGCTGTATACCCTAATGCCCTTCACCTGGAAAGGATCTAATCAATTTGTATTTTTGAGGGGCTTCCCAGGTGGCTCAGTGGTAAAGATTCTACCTGCCAATGCAGGAGACGCAAGAGACTTGAGTTCGATCTCTAGGTCGGGAAGACCTCCTGGAGGAAGAAATGGCAACCCACTCCAGTATTCTTGCCTAGAGCATCCTGTGGACAGAGGAGTCTGACAGGCCACAGGAGTCTGTGGGGTTCCAAGAGTTGGACACGACTTAACGAGTTAACAACAATGGCAAATGTGCATTTATTGAATGTATGAAAGACCAAAAAACTCCTTTGCCCAACAAACGTCAAATACGATAGGGAAACCTGACTCACACCACTGTTAGCGGCAGAGAGGATGGGAGAGGCCCCGGTGCCTTCATATGGATCTCCGCAAGGGTTAATGACTGCTTCTTTGAATCTCAGTGTAGCAGCTGCAAATGACATCAGATTTTCTGCCACAATGGGCTTAAATCGAACAATGAATCCATCGAGAGGAAGGCCAAGCAACCATTTGGGGCTCACAGGAAAAATCCAGGCAGAGGGGTCCAACCAAATGAGATAGGGAGACAGAACCTCTGCTGTATGAGACCATCTCAAAATGGGAATGTTTCAGGCATCTTCACAAGAGAGTAACTGCCTGTCTCATTGGGAAAAAGACATCCTAGGGGGACGTCAGGAAACACAGAATGAGCGCATTTGAGCCCAGCGCAGGGCCCTGACAGAAGGCTGGGAATTTGCTTAATTAGTCTGAGCTACAAATGCACAGGTCCTTCCCCAGGTCTTTATCCTCTGAGATCCTCTCATCAGGTAAAAGAATCACCACATCCCACATGGTTGCCATCACCCTGTTCCTAATAAAACACACCTTCTGGAATGTAGTCTGCACTGTAGGAGACCCAGGTTCGATCCCTGGTCAGGAAGATCCCCTGGAGAAGGGAATGGCAACCCATCCCAGCGTCCTTGCCTGGAGAATCCCATGGACGGAGGAGCCTGGAGGGCTACAGTCCATGGGGTCGAAAAGAGTTGGACACGACTAAGCAACTAACACTATCACTATGAGACCTGCGGTGGGAACAATCCTGACACGTTGATTCTTTGGTGAAATTCACTGAGCTGACAGGTTGTAGGAATCTTTTGACCTCTCTGTACCCTGCGTGCCTATGGATGCGGGTATAGTCTAGTGCGTGTCCACATTTCCATATGCTGTCTCAGCAGCCCACAGACCGAAAACTCTAGAGAAAGAACAGCCAACTGGAAAGGCAATGCATAGTGTTCTTTTCCACAAAGTCTCAGGACAGGTATTTTCTTAACTGCTCTGGCCTTATCATATTCAATTAATTCCCTACAGCCAATGACTTCACTTTCTGTAATAACCCTGAAGAGACCAAGGAAGTGATGCAATCCCACCACTTTCTGTATCAACCATGGGCAAATCTTTCAGCTGCTGCGCTCTGTGGCTGTTCCCCAGGCTCCAGAAACTGTGAGACGCCCGCAGGTAGGTCCCGAGGGCAGGAAGGAAAGCAATGGAGGGAGGAAGCTAAGGTGGTGAAGGAAGTAAAAAATCCTATTTCTCTTGCAAAGAGTGAAACAGGTGCCCAGGTGGTAAACATAACTTCCAATTACTTGCCTTAAACGAGCCATCAACAGACAAATAGGCAGAAGATCCAGTCTATAAGTAACAGGGACTTTATGCTTTCAAGTTTGAGATTTTCAAGTCAATTTCTACCTTGAGCCCAGAATTTCCTCTCTTTTTAAAAAAAAAAAAAATTTATATGGTGGTTTCGGGTCTTAGTCGCAGCATGTCAGCTCTTAGTTGTGCCATGTGGGGTCCAGCTCCCTGACCAGGAATTGAACCTGGGCCCCGCATTGGGAGCACTGAGTCTTAACCACTGGACCACCAAGAAAGTCCCCTAGCATTTCCTGTTTAGAACAAGCAGGATCTGATCCTGAATACTCTGCAGCCCTTCCCATAAAACATGGGTCCAGGCTAGAACGCAATAAGGACTAGGGTTCTCAAAATGTGAAGCTAGGATCACCTCTTTTGAAACCACCTGAGCAACTTGTAAAAAATGCAGATTCCTGAACCACCCCTCAAATCCACTGAATCTGATTCTCAGTTTTCTTGTTGTTGTTCAGTTGCTAAGTCATGTCTGATTCTTTGCAACCCCAGGGACTGTAAGCCCACCAGGCTCCTCTGTGCATGGGATTTCCCAGGCAAGAATACTGGAGTGCGTTGCCATTTCCTTCTCCAGGGGATCTTCCCGACCCAGGGATCGAACTCGAGTCTCTGGCTTGGTGGGCAGATTCTTTACCACTGAGCCTCCAGGAAAGCCTACCTCTGCATTTTTAATTGGTGCCCTCAGAGGAGTCTAGTGCATAATAAAAATGGAAAACTATTGATAGGAAAAGTATCTCACTCTATGGTAAGTGTCACAGAGATCTCACAAGGAGAAATCAAGACATTTATTGTTTTCACCTGTGGGAGTCCGGCCTCCAATACCCCTGGGGAGGAGGCAGACTGCCTCTCAAACTGCAATGGAAATTCAGGTTCTGATTTAGCTGGTTCTGCTCCTGTGGCCTGAGGTGGGATGGAGATTCCATATTGTTAATAAACTCTCAGGAGCTCCTGCCACTGCCAGTGCTTTGAGTACAGCTGGAAGATTTCTCTATAATCCCAGGAGCCTGGATTGGAACAAATGCTCCAGGAAGTCCCTCAAACTCACAACCCCCCTTACCCACAGCCTACCACGAAGAGTATTTGAGACCATCAAACTCCCTTTTAAAATGCAAACATGCCCCCAGCAGCTTTTCAGTGTGACTTATTTTAATCAGATTGCTAGGCTGAACTCAGGCCCACCCAGAGAGAGGAAGTTTCACTTAGAGGTGTGTGTGTGTGTGTGTGTGTGTGTGTGTGTGTGTGTGTGTGCGCGCGCGCGCGCGCGCGCTTAGTCCTGTCCAGCTCTTTGCGACCCTTTGGAACTGTAGCTCGCCAGGCTCTTTAGTCCATGGAATTTTTCAAGCAAGAACCAGGAGTGGGTTGCAATTTCCTTCTCCGGGGATCTTCCTGACCCAGGTACTGAACCTGTGTCTCCTTTGTCTCCTGCACTGCAGGCGGATTCTTTACCCACTGAGTCAGTGAAAGGGCAGGAAATAATTGTAAGGGAGCCTGAGTGGGATCTTCGCCGAGGACCTCGGAGAGAAACAGAGGAGCAGAGGGTCTTTGCTTCCACAGGAGAAAGACCAACAGGTGTGAGCGGACTGCTGGGCAGAAGAGAGTCAAATTCACACTTGCCTGGTTGCAACAATACAAATACAAGCAACACAAGCCTGCTGTCTACTAAGCACCAGACAAAGGCCTGGGGATGCTCCCATGAGCAAGAGACAGTCCTCTCCCAACAGGGTTGGAGGCCCAGCAAGTTGGCCTTCAGAACTGATTGAGGAAACCACCCCCAGCCCCCAGCAAAGTCTCAAACTTGTGGCACGGTGCCCTTGGTTGCTGTTATCAGCCCAAGCTTTGGAAAAGCAAGATCTATGTCAGTACTGGAATGTTCAAAAACAATGAAGATACTAAAATGTACAAGAGCCAGCCTAGGTTATTGTCCACTTGATTCCCATTGATAAAGCCTTTGAAAATTACAGTCTCTACCTGCCAGCCAACACTATGGAGTCAGTAGGCTCCATTTTAGTCACAAGAGTTCATCAAATATCCAGTCCTTCTTTAAGAAAAATTTCACACATGGAGTTCTCCATAGACTGATGATGATAAAAGGGTTCAAGGCGATTAATTTGGACCTTTTAAATTAAGAAAAAGTCAGGTAAAGGTGGGGAAAAACTTTTCCTCTACCTTCTTAAGTTCAGTGTCTGGGGCCTGTGAATTAAATTGATAACTGACAGATAAACATGAGAAAAGGCATGCCATTATTATTGATGTTGATATTTTTATGCACACAGGAGCTTCACAGAAAGAAGTGACAAACCCCATTTTAATGAAGGATGATAAATTGTGGAGAACAGACTAAAAATAGGAAAGGGGGTTTCAGCTTCTGGTGGTGATAAATTGTGGGAAGGTGACTAGGAAAAATATGGGGGGAACTAATGGAAGATAAGGGTTATTTTAGTAAGGTCTGTTTATGTAGTTTCACCTCAGCCTTGACATGCCTTCTCCAGTGCTCGGTTGCTCTCCTCCTTCTGATACAAGGAGGGCACCTTTCTCACAGGAAATTTATGTCTTGCTTTTAGGATGATGGGGGAGGGCAAACAGCTTTTCCTGTCTCTGTTGTTTCTCAGTTGCCTCCAGCTCCTGGTGATGTATTTGAAAGGGGTGACATATTCTAATCCCCTTCAGTCATTAAAATCTTCTCTGTACCATATAACTCAAATTGAAACCCCTCAAGCCATTACCCAGGTGGTGAGGGTGACTGAACCTCCCTCTTTCACTCCCAGACAGGATCAATCTGTCCAGTCACCCTGCTCCAAGCCCTGACTTTCTCCCACAATGCACCTGAGCCTTCAACAGCCTCCCCCAGCTCAGCCAGTGCCTTCCCTGTCTTGTGATCTGTTGCATGTCCAATAACCACCCAGAGTTTTTCTTAACTTGATGAGTTATAAGGTGAAGTCTCCAGTCCCGACCCCTCTCTTCCCCCTCCCCACCATCAAGACTCAACCCCTCTCTTTCCCCTCCCCACCGTCAAGACTCAACCCCTCTCTTTCCCCTCCCCACCGTCAAGATTCGCCGAACCTGCTTGATGACAGCTTCATCCTCCCCAAACACACTTGCAGCTCAGGTCCTCTCTCATCCACCGATCTTACGGAAATCATTGTAAACTTGTTAAATTTCAACTTACGAGTGGGAATAGGAATACCCATCTCATAGAATGGACATCAGGAACAGATCAGATAATGTTGCAAAGGGTTATGGAGTTGTGTATAATGCTCAGGTAATTTTGTACAGATGGAGTCTGTCCAAGGTTTTAGATGTCTTTGTTAAGGCCCCACTATGTCACTGACGCTGTTTGAGATATCTTCACGCCTTCATCAAGGATTTAGATCATTTTCTATGTTCAAAACAGTAAGCTAGGGACTTTCCTGGCAATTCAGCGGTTGATTCCACCTTCCAATGCAGAGGGCACAGGTTCAATCCCTGATCGGGGAATTAAGATCTCATATGCCCTGAGGTGTGGCTAAAAACATAAAAATAAAAAAAAATAAAAAAAAAAAAACACAGCGAGCTAGATCAGAGGTCAGCAAATTCTACCAACCACTTTTGTACAGTCAAGAGCTAGGAATGGTTTTTACACTTTGTAGTGGGTTGAATGGTCTTCCCAGGTGGTTCAGTGATAAGAGTCTACCCACCAATATAGGAGATGCACGAGACATGGGTTCAGTCCCTGGGTCAGGAAACTTCTCTGCAGAAGGAAATGGCAACCCACTCCAGTGTTAGTGCCTGGGAAATCCTATGGACAGAGGAGCCTGGCAGGCTACAGTCCACGCGGTCGCAAAAGAGTTGGACACGACTTCACGACTAAATAACAACAAGAACATAAACAACAAGAGCTAAGAATATAAACTTGACCTGGCCAGACCTGTGGATTCAACTCTATCAGTTGTCACAAGTGACAGGAAGCATGTACACTGAACCAGCCCAGCACAGCGCCTGTAAGAGGTGGGCGTGTTAACGCTGATGAAGGTTAACAGTGAAGGTGCTGGCAGAGACCACGTGCTGGTGGAGGTCACAGACAATCTACCGGGAGGCCACAGACAACAGCTATTCTCATCCTGCCCGCCCATCTCTTCCCAAAGCCTCCCATTCGCCTATGCGTTTAGCTGTTTTATAGTACACACATCAAGGGTGTTAGACTGCTCTTTGAAAAACTGATTTTTTTTCTCATTTATCACCAAAGGAAATCAAACATCCCTCCCTTTTTAGTTTGACAGCAAGCAACCCTGGCTTTGCTGGACTTGGCAGCAGGGTCCAATTTGCATGGAGCACCTGGATGGCCAGCTCACACCTGTGCCATCGAGGCATCAGGTGCCGCTCAGCAGAGAGAGCACATGTGTAATGTTAGAACACAACTCTCTTCTGAATGCGACGATGTGCGTGGGTGCAAAGTGAGGCGTACCAAGGAGGAGAGGGGCTGTTAGAAGGAAGACAACACACTTGTCAATTTCTCTAAGCCTCTCAGAGCCTGAGACACAAATCATTCAACTTCCAGATCCGTTTCAATGACGCCAGCCCAGATAACACCCATTTCCCCCCATGTTTTTCTGTAATGAGAATGGCAAAGTTAAGTTTCTTTGGAGTAAATCCTCCTGATTTTCCAACAATCCTGTTGGCATTGGGGCTTGCCAAGCCAGCCTCTCCTGGGAGTTAATTCTCATTTTTCTGTGTTGCTAATTATTATCCTAACTGGCATTAATAACTCACATTTATTGAGTGATTATTACATACCAGGCACTATGTTAAGAGTTTATGTTTGCATCTCATTTTGATCTTCCTAAGGACTCAATAAGGTACATCGTAATCTCCATCTTACAATTAGGAAATGGGCTCAGATAAGCTGTTAGTTACCCAAGTTCACATAAATAAGATGTGGCAGAGCTAGAATTTAAACCTAGGTCATTGTACTCATTTCCAGTGGCTGCCATAACAAACTAGGCAGTTATTACAAACTAGGCAGCTTTAAAAACAAAGGTTTATTCTCTCACAGTGCTGGAAGCAAGAAATCTGAAATCAAGATGTTGACACAGAGGGGAAGGATGAGGGCAAGGGATAGTGGGGAGTTTGGGATGGACAGGGAAACACTGGTATATGTAAAATGAACAACCAACAAGGACCTGCTGTACAGCACAGGGAGCTCCACTCAGTTATGTGGCAGCCTGGATGGGATGCGGAGTCTGGCGAAGAATGGATGCCTGTAGATGCATGGCTGAGTACCTTTGCTGTCCACCTGAAACTATCCCAACATTGTTAATATAAAATGTTTTTTGTTTTTTTTTTTTTTTAAAAAAGACGTTGGCATAGTTGATCCCCTGTGGAAGCCTGAGGAGGATTGGCCCCATGCCTCTCTCCTGGCTTCTAGGGACGGCTGGGATGTTGTGTCCCTTGGCAGGTAGACATGCCGCCCCAGTCTCGGTCTCTGCCTTCACTTGGCGTTCTCTCCATGTGTCTCTCTGACACCGCTGACTGGACTTAAGGCCCACCCTCATGCAATGTAACTTTATTTTTTTTAATTGTGGTAAAATATATGTATAACAAAACTTGCCATTTTAGTCATTTTTAGGTGTACAATTCAACAGCGTTAATTACATTGACCATCACTACCCTCGCATCACCCCAAACAGAAACTGTATTCATGAAGCAATAATTCATGTCCCTCTCCTCCTAGCCCCTGGCAAGCTCTATTCCGCTTTCGGTCTCAACGCCTTTGCCTATTCTAGGTCCCTCCTGTAACAGGAATCATGCAATACTCATCCCCTTGTGTCTAGCTTATGTCACTGAGCGTAATGCTTTCAAGATTCGTCCATATTGCCACGTGTATCAGAAACACATTCTTTTTTATTGTAGAATAGTGTTCCACGGTCTCATGTTCCTTGGATAAGGACATGTTGTGCCTCCATCTGTTGATGTATACTAGGGTTGTTTCTACCTTTCAGCTGTTGTGAATGATTCTATTATGAACACTGGAGTACAAGTTTCTGTTTCTTTTTTTCAGTTCTTTAGGGTATAAGAGTGAAATTGCTGGGACAAATGGTGATTCTATGTTTAACTTTCTGAGGAGCCACTGCACCATTTTTTCACAGCAGCTGCACCATTTTACTTTCCTACCAGCAATACACGATGGTTTTAATTTCTCCACATCCTGGTCAACACATTATTTTCCAGTCATTATTACTATTAACATAGAGTACGACCTCATTTTAACTGAACAAATTACATCTGGAAAGATCCTATTTCCAAATACTGTCACATTCTGAGGTTTGAGCAGACACGGATTTTGGAGGGATGCTATTTAACCCAGCATTAAGTAACCCCAGGTTAAGAATTTGCTTCATAACTTTAGTCTCTATGTATTCCTCAGTTGATGGCCAGGTGACTTTATTCCTCTGATTTTTTGCCTTTGTAACATGCTCAAAGTCATGTTTAATTCTTCAGATTATGCTGCTGCTGCTAAGTCACTTCAGTCGTGTCCGACTCTGTGTGACCCCATAGGCGGCAGCCCACCATGCTCCCCTGTCCCTGGGATTCTCCAAGCAAGAACACTGGAGTGGGTTGCCATTTCCTTCTCCAATGCATGAAAGTAAAAAGTGAAAGTGAAGTCACTCAGTCGAGTCCGACCCTCAGTAACCCCATGGACTGCAGCCTACCAGGCTTTTCCGTCCATGGGATTTTCCAGGCCTGGAAAATCCCAGGAGTACTGGAGTGGGGTGCCATTGCCTTCTCCACACTCTCTCCTCAAGTTTACTCAAACTCATGTCCATTGAATCGGTGATGCCGTCCAACCTTCTCATCCTCTGTCATCTCCTTCTCCTCCTGCCTTCAATCAATAATAAAGGTATTTTGGGTGTTTACTTCCCTGATGGCTCTGCGATAAAGAATCTGCCTGCCAGTGTAGGACACCCTGGTTTGATCCCCAGGTTGGGAAGATTTCCTGGAAAAGGAAGTGACAACCCATTCCAGTATTCTGGCCTGAGAAATCCCAAGGGAGAGAGAAGCCTGGCATGCTACAGCCCATGGGATCACAAAAGAGTCAGACATGACTTAGAGACTAAACAGCAACAACCATATGTGTGTGTGTGTGCACAGAAAAACTCAAATATACTAATAACAATGGAACCATCATCATACAAAGCAGAATGAGGAGTTACTGGAAAAAAAACTGTGAAAAGTTATATTTTTTTATATAGAGCTGCTTTCTAAACTAAAGCAAGGCAGTTTTGATCAAATCCCTTAAAAACCTTTCCTTAATTCTCCTCCACCTAAAGGAATCAAATCCAAAATTCTTAGTGCAGCTCTACTGTCTCCCAAGGGGCAGTCCAGTCTTAGAGTCCTCTAATGACCACTTGAAACTCCGTACTAACAATGTCCTGCTTTGCCCAACTGGTGACCTCCTATTTATTCTTTGAGACTTAGTTCAGAATTATTATCCCCCCAGGAACTTTAATTACATAGTCCACCGTCTCTGGATCAAGTTACTCTGTGCTTTATTCATATTTCTATCATAATTTTCATCAGGTTCTATAATCCACTTACTTGAGAACTTGAGGGCAGAAGTTCTGTTTTATTCATCTCCGTGTTCCCAGTGCTGGGTTCATAGTAACTTCTTGATAAATGTTTATCATTATAATGAGTCATTCATTTGACTGTTTCCCCCCACTGCTTTCTTGATGTTCATTTTGTCCGCTTGGAAGTTATTTTTAAACAGAGCTCAGGGAATGTTCAAGTTTGAAGGCCAAATTCTTTTAAAATCTCACAGCAATCCTGGGTATTCTAGAGGTAGTAACCTCGCATTTAATCCCTGTTCAGGCACGACAGGACTATGTCCCTGTGCTCTTGCAAAAAGCAAGAATTGCATTTATCTCTCCTACCCATCTTGCTACCAACCAGTCACCTGTGATTCTCTGAATGTCACCTTTGTCCTTGGACTTTCCTCTTGAGTAGCTTAAAAGAAACCAGTCTTCAGAGGGAAAAATAAATAAGACCAAAACAATCCAAAAGACCCAGACATTCTTGGTGAAAGATATTGATCAACTCCCCTAACCAAAGCTGGATAATCTCCAGAAAATGGAAACATCAATGGAAAAATAGATACTGCAAGGTACCATGGGAATATGGCAGTGACAGGGGAGAGGTTAAGGCAAGGAGGGGCTAGAGTCCTTCATTCAGGTGTTAGGTCTATAGGCTCTTAGGTTTGCCTGGAGGACAAGGACTGACTTAAATTCTTTCTGGCCCCCTCCCAGGTGGCGCTAATGGTAAAGAATTCACCTGCCAACGCAAGTAGACGTTGGAGATGTGGGTTTGATCCCTGAGTCAGGAAGATCCCCTGGAGGAGGGCACGGTAACTCACTCCAGCATTCTTGCCTGGAGAATCCCATGGACAGAGGAGCCTGGCAGGCTACAGTCCATGGAGTCGCACAGAGTCAGACACGACTGAAATGACTTGGCACACACGCACGCACACCCCCAGCAACAGACAGCAATAGAAACTAAGATATGGTACTGACTCACTATTCAAAGGAAAGTAGCAAGTCTAAACTAAGCTTTTTAGGGTGAGAGAAAAAGGAAAATGAGTAAGAAGAGCAAAGGGTAACAAAGGAAAAACTTCACAACTCGACAGAACTGAATAGCAGAAGCTACAGAGAGAGATTTAAAGGTCTCTATTAATGGCGTGTGGATAAATCTACAGGTTAGCCTCTGAACCATTACCAGCAAATAATTTGATTTAGATATGAACATTAAAAATTTTTTTAAGTAGAAAAAACCAATACCTTGACACCGGGTAGGTGAGAGAGGGCAGAGAAAAAGGGTGGGAAGTCCACGTGCAGACTTGTACAAGTTTCCAAGAAATGGGAGCTGGCAGGTCTGCAGACCTGGAGGAAGGGAGGAGGAGGGGTGGGTGCTGGAATGGACCGGCATTTGGGGAGTAATGGGTGGATCATTTCTGACTTCAGAGAGACATAGAGATTTTCTTATAAAATGAATCAATTCTATGAAAGAAAGGGGAAATCTGATCTAGTTATTTTGCCCAAATAACTGGTCAACATCTGAGCCATGGCCAAACCAACTCCTAGTGATCTCAAACAAAGGACCTTAACTACCTGGGATAACTTTCCTTAGGATCAATATGGACGCTCAAAATCCTAAGGTTTCAGGGTTGGTATATGAAAATTTCTCCTAAAATTTCCCCAAGTGAGGAAGAGCCATTCTAGTAGACACTTACTTTGGGAATCCTTTCCCAAACATTGTTTATTTATTTGTTTGTTGTTGGCTGTGCTGGGTCTTTGTTGCTGCACAGGCTTTTCTCTAGTTGGGTTAACCAGGGGCTACTCTGTGGTTGCGGTGTGTTGATTTAGTGCGGTGGCTTCTCGTGGAGCATGGGCTCAGTAGTTGCAGTTCCCCGACTCTAGAGCACAAGCTAAATAACTGTGGCACGTGGGCTTCATTGCTCCACAGCATGTGGAATCTTCTCAAATCGGGAATCGAACTCACATCTCCTGCTCTGGCGGGCGGAGTCTTCACCACTGAGCCACCAGGGAAGCCCTCCCCAACATCTTTTGATCTTGCCTGAGCAGTGAGTCCCCTGAGCAGTGAGAAGTAACAGGCTACTGCAAACATAACACAGTACCAGGATGTGAAAAAGAACAGGATTGCAGTTCCCCCACCAGGTCTGTGTGACCTTGGGCAAATCTCCGGGTTTTAGCCAGCTCCCCACTCTGCAAAAATAAGTAAATAAAGACAGAACACAGCAGAACCTAGCGGGAGAAGGAATGAATTAATGATTGTTAAGCACCTTGGAAACCAAAGTGCTATTTAAATGCAAAATAAACTGCAGGATAACAAGTTCACTTTGGCTTCAGGGAGAAGCACTGTCAACTGCAGGAGCCATTAAAAGTCACAGGCTATAAAGTAGGCAGTAAAGTGGGCTTTGTTCAGCTTTGCCCTGCAGAACCGTATAACCTTGCCTGAAATTCACTGTTAATCCCAGTTCGAGAGTGATCAGACACAGTTCATCCACGACCAGAAAAGCCCAGGCAACTCAAGAGGAGAACTCCGCCTGCCTCTCAGCGCTTACCTACCCTCACTCCCACCGGGGTCCCTCATCCCACATGGTCACCCACGCGGTTCCAGGTGCTGCTGTGTGTGACGTCATTCCACGTAAACAGCCCAGTGAAGGAAGCGTCAACATTACCCTTTCAGAGGCAGACTCGAACGCTTAGTCCAATTAAATAACTTGCCTGATATCACGCAACGCATTAAGTGCAGAGGCAGGAGATGAAGGAGGTCTGCCTGTGGCCTGCCTTTCTGTGACAATGACAATCTTGTGTCCCTGCTTCCCATCCTATCCCCTCTAATCCACTCTGGTCCCCTCAAAACACCGGTGCAGCCTATGATCGTTGGGTTACTGCAGTACTTGGAGCAAACTCCTGACAAAACAAAAGAGGGCTTCAGTTTCTTTTATTTCCACCGCTCCTTATGGAACTTCCTGGTTTGCTTGAAAGTCTCTGGATTAGAATTTAGGGAAGGGGAGTTGGGGGAATAGATATATATTTTGTGCTCTATGATGTCATCCTTAACTTCTAACCCTGTGGAGAATGTATTGAAAAAGGAAAAAGTCATGTCTGACTCTTGTGGCCCTACGTGCTGTGGCCCACCCAGGCTCCTCGGTCCATGGGATTCTCCAGGTAATCCTGGAGTGGGTTGCCATGCCCTCCTGCAGGGGATCTTCCCAACCTAGGGATCAAACCCAGGTCTTTTGCATCACAGGCAGTCTCTTGCATTGCAGGCGGATTCTTTACTGACTAAGCTACCAGGGAAGCCGCATATATTCCTGAAGTCAGTCTGAAATGTTAGCAGGTCGTCTAACCTCCAATGAGCTCCTCCTATCAATTGGATAAAAAAATACCATGTTCCCAGGTAATTAGCAACAACTGATAAACTTCAGAAGGGGTCAGATGGGTCCTTCAGACTGCCCCTGAGGACTTCAGACACCTCTGACCACTCGAATGCAGAGCCTGGATAGATTAGAACTTAGAGAATTCTGTCATTACACAGGACTGCAGTCAGTGAGCCTTCAGGGGAGAGTTCTTCTTGGTGACCTGGTGAGAGACCCTTTCCCTCCACGGGAACTAGGGTTGAAGGATTTGGAGGAGGCCTGAAGGAGCCAGAGTCATTTTAAATCATCAATGTCAAGTATTTTTAAGCGACGGAGGAGGCATCTGTGAGTGTTCCTTGGAAAATATGGCCATTTGTTGGCTACCTGGGAAGGGAATAATGTAAAAGGATTAGGTGGCCTGAAAACAGCTGGGCCAGGTGAGGACAGATGGCAGCGGGGTCTGTGCCCTTGGGGAGGGCAGTGAAAACCTAGACAGGAGGACAGACAGAGCCGAAAGGTGGGAGGGGGTAGTTTGGTGCTGAGTGGCTGCGGAAAGGAGCCGAAGAGGAAGGCGAATCCCAAATGGCAGATGGAAAATGAACAGCTGCTACAGTGCCAGAGACAAAAAGGAAGAAGCAGCAGATTCAGAGACCAAACGACAAATAGAGCAGGGTCTCTATAACGGGCTAAGAGAACTATCCCCTTGTCAACAGAGTTCCTAGTGAATGGGGAAACAACACTGTCCTGATTAAGGTCCTCACTCAGGGACTTCCCTGGCAGTCCAGTGGCTAAGATTTCACCTTCCAATGCCGGGGCTGCAGGTTTGACTCCTGATGGGGGAGTTAAGATTCCACATGTCTTGCAGCCGAAAAACCGAAACATAAAAAAAAAAAGTAATATTGTAACAAATTCAATAAAGATTTTTTTTTTTAAGTGCTCTCATTTATGAATACTGACACCATACTGGGGCTGTTACTATGCCCTATCATTTAGCCTTCAGAACAGCTTTGCTGGATAAGTATCCTTATACCCATTAGATGGATAAGTAAATCCATCTTTGGAGGAGAAGAGGCTGACTTCCCAGGAGCACAATGTAGCCTAAAATAGGAACCTGGCAGAGAAGCCCAGGAGCAAGAAGGAAAGCAATTTGAAGGGAGGGAGAAGGGGTATAAACGCTGTGACCCAACCTCAGTGAGACAGAGAGGGCAAGGAGAGCCAACACAGGGCCTGGAGACAAAGGAAATGCTCACTGGGGAGGCTTCCAGGCCTCAGCTGAGTAGCCCAAGCGCTCTGATTCCACGCGAGTGATGCGTCTCAGCTGCAGAAAGTCGTCATGAAATCAGCTCACCCTGAAATGAAGCGTAATTGTTCTAACAGAACCATTGGCATGTTCTAGCCAGGAGCAAGAGAGCTTTGTTATCAGATGATTGACTAGGGTAAAGAAAACTCCAGAGAAGCAAGAAAGCAAAATAAGGGTCAAGATCAGGCCAAAAACAAGGAAGTTTTGTTGTGTTTTTTTTTTAATTAGATAAAATGACCAATTGCTCTTTTTGCCAAAGTACTCTTTGGAGGTTAATAATGAAGAGGGGGCCCAAGACCCAGCCCAAGATGTGAATCCCAGAGTATCGATGCTGTGGGACTGTGGCATGGTACCGATCCAGAGGGACCCTTACAGTAAGGGGCCAGAACACAGTCCCCCCGAGCCCTGTGTTTCACTGTCTAAGGTCATGCAGTCTGGGAGTTTAGAGCTGTGTGTTTCAGACTCAGTTCTTCTACTTACTAGCCGTGTAACCCAGAGCACCTTACTTCATTTCTACAAGCATCAAGTTGACTATCTGAGAGTGTATTAGTTATCCATCGCTGTGTAACAAATCACCCCAAAACTGAGCAGCTTGAAACAACACTAGATATTTGTTTTCTCTCAGCCTCACTCTGGGTCAGAAACTGGAGAGCTGGGCAGTTCTGGTTCAAGATAGTTCGTGGGGCTGGTGGCATACATGGTAAAAAGCTGCTTGCAGTGCATGAGACGCGGGTTTGATTCCTGGGTCAAGAAGATCCCCTGGAGAAGGAAATGGCTGCCCACTCCAGTATTCCTGCCTGGAGAATTCCATGGACAGAGGAGCCTGGTGGGCTACAGTCCATGGGGTCATAATTGAGCAACTAACACTCTCACTTTTCAGTCATCTGAAGGCCTGAATGGAGCTGGAGGATTAAGGACCCACATCTCAGAGGCCTCACCTGGGCTGTTCACAGGGGTCTCAGCTCCTCTACACATGGCTGCTTCATCAGCCTGTTGCACGTCCTCACATGGCCACTGGCTTCTCCCAGAGTGAGTGACCCAAGAAAGAGAGCCACACAGAAGCCGGACCGCTTTATGGCCCAGCCTCAGAAATCACATTGCAAAACTTCCACCACATCCATCTGCCAGGAGAGAGCTGTAAGCCTGACCCACCCTGAAAAGGAGGGAAATCAGGCCCCATGACTTGAAGGGAACAGTGACAAAGAATTTGCAGACATCTTTTAGCATGCAGACATATTTTAGCATCAGCCCAAACACCTTCCTTCACACTACATGTAATTACTATGCACACACTGTGTAGCAAACACCATATTAATACTGGATTTGCCACCAATGGTAAGAATTATTCCTGTCCTCAGGGACTTTATAGGGCACTTGAAGAACACACATAAGAGTTAAACCCTTCACACTGAATAGGATGCTACTATCAAAAAAGAATCTAGAAATAACAAGCGCTGGGAAGGATGTAGAAAAATCAGAATGTTGTGCACTGTTGGTGGAAATATAAAATGGTATAACTGCTACGGAAAACAGTATGGAGGTTCCTCAAAAAATTAAAGAATTATCCTATGATTTAGCAATCCCACTTCTGGATGTATATCCCAAAGAATTGAAAGCAGGATCTCAAAGATCCTTGCACACGTATTCACTTTCATCACAGCACTACTCAAGATAACGAAGAGATAGAAGCAGCCCAAACGTTCATCAATGAACCAATAACCAAACAATATTATTTACAAGGAAATATTACTCAGCCTTTAAAAAGAAGGGAATTCTGTTAAGTGCTACAACATGGATGAACCTTCAGGACACTATGCTGAATGAAATAAGCAAGTCAGGAAAAGATTTTGTATGAGCATCTGAGGTAGTCAAATTCATAGAAACAGGAAGTGAATGGTGGTTGTCAGGGGCTGTGGGGAGGAAGGAAAGGGGACCTTTTGTTCAGTGGCTCTAGAATTTCAGATTTGCAAGAAGAAAGAGTTCAGGAGCTCTATTTCACAATAATGTGAATATGCTTACCACTGAATGGCACATTTGAGAATGGTTAAGATCATAAATTTTGTATTATGTGTTTTGCACTAAATTTAAAAAAAAAGAAAGAAAGAAACAGGGAAAAAAAAAAAAGGACCCGAGTACAGAGCTGTCCTGCTGGTCTAGTGGTTGAGAGTGTGAGGGACTCAGGTTCGAGCCTTGGTCTGGGAAGATTCTATATGCCTCGGGGCAGATGGACCTGTGGCCGCAACCACTGAGCCGTCAAGCCCTAGAGCCTGTGCTCCATGGGAAACAAGAAAAGCCACCCCAATGAGAAACCCAAGTGTGGCAACTAGAGAAAGTCTGCACACAGCTGCAAAGACCCAGTACATCTCAAAATAAATAAAGCATAATTAGTGTTAGTCCCTGAGCCATGTCTGACTCTTTGCGACCCCATGGACTATAACCCACTGGGCTCCTCTGTCCATGGGTTTTCCCAGGCAAGAATACTGCAGTGGGTTGACATTCCCTTCTCCAGGGGATCTTCCCAACCCAGGGATTGAACCTGGGGGTTCTGCATTACAGGCAGATTCTTTACTATCTGAGCCACCAGGGAAGCCCTAAATTAAGTATAGCTGCATTTTTGAAAAAGAGAGAGAGCCAAGTACAAAATAGTAAGCTACTCGGTACTATTGGACCACGTAGTAGAAGTTTTCCTGGAAGAGGTGTCTTCCTAACGGTGCCCTGAAGAGCCTGTGAAGGCAAGTAAGGTTTCCAAGCAGGTGGAGCCATGTCTTCCAAACACAGCCATGACTCATAAATCAGTCACAGAATCAACTTAGGGGGTCCTGACCAGCATTTTTACTTAAATGGACTAGAACAGCATGTATCAGAGTGAATTGCATACAAAGAGGATCTTTTTGTAGAGCTTCTGTTTAATTTATCTGAGTATCTATGTATATCTATGAGGTGAGTAACAAGTTATGATGTAAAATATATTGCTTACTGTGGGTGGATTAAAAAACCGCTTGCAAGCTCCTGGATTAGAGTATATGCTGGAATGAGACAATGGTGAGAAATAAGGCTGCAAAGGTACATCAGCCAGAACAGAGGACAAGTGACCTCGCAGTGACCCCCAAATCTCGGGGGCTTAGAACAAGGGTCCAGTTTTCCCTAACGTGACTCGTCCACTGAGAACTAGCGGGTGGCAGCTTATTTCTCATTCACTCCAGGAGCTGGTAGATGGTAGAAATAACCTCTACGTGGAACATTACTGGTCTCCTGGGGGAGGGAAAGCGAGCCGTACACTGGCCATTAAACTTCTGCCTGGAAGGGCCATTGCTGCTCACATTTCATTGGCCAAATCGAGTCGTGTGGCCAAGCTTGACAGTAAAGTGGCAGAGGAGGTGGAATCCTCTCCCCACCCCCACAGGAAGGGACAGTTGATGCAGTCGGCGCTGAGAGTGTAAGGCAGGGGAGGAGCCAGTCAAGACGCGCCTTAGAAATGACATCGGGACACTCAGGATTTCTCCTGAGGACAGCGATGATTCACGGAAGAGTTTTAAGCAAGGTGAGCACATTGGCTCTTTAGAGAGCTCCCTGTGTCAGCAGCGTGAGACTGGGTTGGGAGCAGGCCTCAGGAAACCAGTGAGGTTGGTCTTCTCTGACAAACCGACTGTCTTGCTAAAGAAGCGAAGGGCCAATGGCCAACCCTTCCCTCCCCAAAGGCGATAAACCTCAAAGCCCTGTCTCAGAAATTCAAGGTCAAGAAACATGACATAAGGAAGAAATTTAAGGGCCTCCATTTATTACTAGCCCAGAGAGCAGTCCCTTTAGAAAACGGAATATTCAGACCCTGTGTGATAATGTGATAATATATGTGTACTGGTGGAAATAATATATATATCTATATATGTGTGTGTGTGTGTATTATATAAATAATGTGTATATATATGCGTGTGTGTGTGTACACACACATAAAATGTGTATATATATAATGTATATGTGTGTGTGTGTGTATACATATGTGGGCTTCCCTTGAGGCTCAGATGGCAAAGAATCCGCCTGCAATGCGAGAGACCTGGGTTCAATCCCTGGGTTGGGAAGATCCCCTGGAGAGGGGAAAGGCTACCCACTCCAGTACTCTGGCCGGAAGAATTCCATAGACTGTATAGTCCACAGGGTCACAGAGTCGGACACGACTAAGGGACTTTCACTTTCAAATACATATGCATGTGAAAGTGATGCTTCCCAAGTCGTGCTAGTGGTAAAGAACCCAAGTGCTAATGCAGGAGAAGCAAGAGGCGCAGGTTTGATGCCTGGGTGGGGAAGACCCCCTTGAGGAGGGCATGGCAACCCACTGCAGTACGCTTGCCTAGAAAATTTCATGGGCAGAGGAGCCCAGCAGGCTACTGGAAGGTGATACTGAGGCTTTTTCCTTTTTATTTTTTCCTTTCAAATAGGAGAAACCTAAGCTAAAGTTTAAATTCTGATAGGAAGAACATGCTAGAAAGACACACATAGGCGCTACGGACAAGAGGGGACAGCTGCCAGACCACAGCCTTGGGGAAGGGGCAGAAAAGCAGCAGAGACCCTGCTCGGGAAGGGCTTGGGGCTCCTGCTCTGCGGGGCAGGACAGTGAGGGGCAGGGCGGTGTACGCGGGGAGCAGAGATTCCATTGGGTGGCTAGGTTTGGGGGACCCTTACTTGCTCTGGGAAGTAGAGGCAGGCATATTTGGAGAATGAAAGATAAGTAACTTGGGAGAAAACCTGGGAAGGGATCAGGGACATGGCAGAAGACTTAGGCAGAGTCCTGCTTGGCATCAAGGGCCCATTGAAGACACAGCCTGGGGACGTCCTCCCCGGTGGTCAGCTTGGAGCCTCCCCTCTCCTCCTTTGCTTTGTCCACCCTTTAGCCAAGGAACCCATGGGAGTTATCCATCTGGACAACACTTCCAAAAAGGAGAGCAGGGAAGGGAAATGCTAGAACAAACAACAAGGGAACACTAGCTTTAATTTTGACACGATAAGAACAGAGAGAAGAACTGACATGGCAAAGATCCGCAGTCTTTCACTGCAAAGAGCTATAAGAGAGACTCAGGCGGAGAAGGGCTGCTACAAACAAGAGGGTCTCAGGCAGTTTAGAGGAAGGGGTAAGGCCAAGAGCTTTGAAATCAGACTGACCATCTACTGCATGACAAAGGCAGGACTAGAACCCGTTCACTTTTTCATATAGCAAATAACAATGGATTCTCTGCTATGTGTTAGACATCGATGTAGGTGCTAAAAGCCCAGCAAAGATCAAAAGAAAGACAGAGCCCTTCTGGGGATTATACTCTAGTGGGAGCTACAGACACTAAACAAAGAAATATACACCAGTGTGGATGGTGGCAAGTGCTATAGAGAAAACTTAAGCAAAGGAATCAGAGTTGGGAGTGTGGGGGTAGGAAGAGGGTGGATTTTTAATGGAGGAGGATCTGGGAAGGCTTCAAGATGACCCAGATTTCCAGACTTTATTCTATGCATGTTCTTATTTTTTAAATTTTACATTATGACAGCCCTTTTCTTTGGTGCTTTTCATTTCAGCATTTGGAGCAGAGCAAGTGCAGAATGGTGGTGAGACTGTGGATTTTCTCATCAGCTGTCTGCCTGTTTGTGAGGCACAGCTCCACCTCCTGCTTCCTGTGTGACTCTGGGCACAGGGCGTTCCATCTCTCTAGCCCTGGGGTTTCTCTGTCTGCAAAGAAGGGCTAATAATAAATTCCCCACAAGTTTGTTGTGAAGATAAAATGAGGCCATGTATGCAAAGTGACTGACTTTTAGTATGCTAGCAGGAACAGGAGTGGTCTAATAAAGCTTGATGAGCAGTAGCCCTTCTTAGGAGCACGTTCTGTGCGCTTAGGTTTTACCGGTATTCGCAGGCCCTGCCCCGGGTGTCCGGGCTCCCTGAGGGCTGCTCCAGCGATGCTCAGTGATCTGCTTCTCTTTACCCAGGCTTTGTGGCCTGCTTCTCCCTGTAATTCGGGTGATACATGAAGCCACAGCAAATTAAAAAGTGAAATTTTTTCAAATGTTTGCATCTCTGATATTACCATGCATCTTGAGAGTTGATGGCATTTTATGATTGATAGACTCTTTTCTTTGGTAGTTGCCTTCTTTTTTAAATTTTTTACAAAGTGATCCTAGAATCCATGGTGCTTAGTTATGACAAGTGTAATGATTCACAATAAACCACAACCAACTGGTACCCCCAGAGTTCCCACTGTGACCTAGGCATCAACTGTTTTAATGAACAGGATCAGCAGAGCACATCAGAATGAAGAAAAGGTGCTGGATCCAGAATCTATGAAAGCCCCCCAGTTTTTTCTAGAGGTGACACACAGTGAAAGGTCTATGTGGTGACAGAAACTTGGAGAAAGTTCCAGAGACCTCAGGTTTTATTCTACTCACTCTTGAGTCTGAATGTAAAAACTTTTGAATCTACAGTTCCAAAAAGTATAACAAACACCCACGTGTTCCTCATTCAGATTCACCAATTGTTACCAGTTTGCATATTTACTTCCTTCTCTCTCTATATATATATATATTTATATATATACACACACACACCCTTTCTCTCTCTCTCTCTCTCTCTATATATATATATATATAACACACACATTATTTTGTTGTTGTTCAGTTACTCGGTCATGTCTGACTCTTTGAGACCCCATGGACTGCAGCACCCCAGGCTTCGCTTTGGTCAGACTCCTGTCCATTGAGTCGGTGATGCCATCCAACAATTTCATCCTCTGTCGTCCCCTTCTCCTCCTGCCTTCAATCTTTCCCAGCATCAGGGTTTTTTCTAATGAGTTGACTCTTCGCACCACATTATTTTAATTATTCCTATTTACTTTAAATTTATTTTCAGCGGAGTCATTTAAGAGTTTCTTGCTGATGTCAGGACACTTCACTCATAAAAGCTTCAGCACTTCCAAGAACAAGGCCCTCCTGCCGCAAGGCTAGAGCGCAGCAACCACATCAGGAATGCTAGCACAAATACAACATGACTACGTAATATCCAGTTTCTCCAGTGCTCCCAAGAATGGGCTTTCAGCTGGACCAGTGCTGTTGAAATGAGAGGACATTCCTGCTGGAGGTTTTTTTTTGGGAGGGGGGGTGTTGTTTGTTGACTTTTTGCAGTTTTCTACACACTCAAATAAATGTTCTCCTGTCAACTAATTTGTTTAATAAGAGAAAAATAAATGCATTCCCACTAGAATTTAGGAGAAAGAAACAAGAATTTTTTTAAGGCTGATTTATAATTTCTCAAGCTATGCATACTAATGTATTCATTTTTAACAGATCTAGATCTATGCCTGTCTACTCTCTAATAAGACCAGCTTTCTAAGAAGTGGACAAGTGGGATCTGTAGATTTCTTTTTGACTCTAAATTCGTAGTCTGTGATTCCTCAGAAATACCGGCGTGTTTCGAGTGTGGGCTCCTTCAGGCTAAGCTTGTGGACCGCGTCCCAGTCATCATTTCTTCCTTAGTAACTGTACTGCAGCTGCTGCAGAGCACGAACTCTGTGAACGACAGTGTGAATGAGCGAGCGAATGCTTTTTCTGGCTCCTCAGGGCAGGCTCCGCACCACATCGCTGCCAGTTTGCAGATATAAGTTCCCTTTTCCACTTTGGCTGTAGTTTAATAAGATGCCATAGAGAAAGGGACCAGACCTTGGTCCTAATTTAGCAGAGCCAAGATCTTATTGGAATCGCAACAAACCTGGACCAAGGCAGGTTCTAACTGCAAATACACGAAGAGGCTGGGAACCCACAGAAAGTGAGGGTATTTGCCCTGCACACCTCCATGCCTCCTTTGAAACAGAAACCTTGTGTTAGGCAGCAGGTGGTGAGAGCTAGGGCAGGCTAGAGACTCTTCTTTTAAAAAATAGTCCACTCAGTTTCCCTCTGGGCTTGAGCGTCAGGTCCCCATTCTTGGACCTGTCCGGCTAGGTGACTGAGGAAGACAGGTGAATGCCTTTCACTACACTGGGCCAGGGTCTCCCTGTGGTCAAATGTGGCTTCTTACTGATTAAGGGAAGAGGAAGGAGGGAGAAAGGGAGTTTTTGTTAAAGGTACCTTCAACCTTATATCAGCTCATCCTTGAAAGAATCACACAATGTCGATACACATAAATAAATAAGAACTATATGGATCATCTCAAAGCTACTAACAGTACACTATGTGGATGTACATATTTAAGAAATAACTTCTTATTTGATCCAAACAAATATACTCTCCCAACATGCTCTGAGCTGATAACTGAAATTTTCCCATTATAGACATGGTACAGGCTTTCAGAGGGGTTTTTAAAAAATTCCTTCTTTGTTGTTGTTCAGTCACTCAGCTGAGTCCAATTTTTTGTCACCCCATGGACAGCAGCATCTACACTTCCCTGTCCTTCACCATCTCCCAGAGCTTACTCAGACTCATGTCCATTGAGTTGGTGATACCATCCAACCATCTCATCCTCTGATACCCTCTTTTCCTTCTGCCTTCAATCTTTCCCAGCATCAGGGTCTTTTCCAGTGAGTCAGCTGTTCACATCAGGTGGACAAAGTATTGGAGCTTCAGCTTCAGCATCAGTCCTTCCAATGAATATTCAGGGTTGATTTCCTTTAGGATTGATTGATGTGATCTCCTTGCAGTCCAAGGGACTCTCAAGAGTCTTCTCTAGCATCTTCTTTACCATTTATTTTACTTTATTTTCTACTTATTTTATGCTTATTTATTTACTGCAATTTATTCAATAACATTTAAATGCATGAACACTGCAAAAAAAAAAAAAATTTCAAACAGTTTAAATTGAAAACCCTCCTGATTTCTTCTCTCAAATTCCTCTGCAAAAGTGCCTGTTCTCTCAGGTATGTGGATTCCTCTAATTCTTTCTCTGGATGTTTACATACAGGTGAAGCAGCAGAAACACGGCAAGAACTGGGGACCTTAACCACCCATGCTCTTCTGTCTCATTTTTTGCTCTTAATATGTCTTAGAGATCTTTCTTCACTCATGGAATTTCAAATGTGACCTGAGCCAATGGTTTGTCACTGGGCTCCCCAGGGCCCTTAGGATCCCTTAGGGGCTCCTCACAGGCTGCCCCAAGGAGGAGCAAACCAAACAGCTCCAGGCTCCTGACCCTGCTCCAGCCAGGAGGCCTCCCATTCAATCTTCTTGACTTTGTTGATTTCCATATAATTCCCACCCCCCACCCCTTTGGCTATGCTGAATCTTCTTTGCTGCTCAGGCTTTTCTCTAGTTGCAGCAAGTGAAGTGGAAGTTGTTCAGTCGTGTCCGACTCTTTGCAACCCCATGGACTATATAGTCCATGGAATTCTCCAGGCCAGAGTAATGGAGTGGGTAGCCTTTCCCTTCTCCAGGGGATCTTCCCAACCCAGGGATCGAACTCAGCTCTCCCACATTTCGGGCAGATTCTTTACCAACTGAGCCACCAGGGAAGCCAAGAATACTGGAGTGGATAGCCTATCCCTTCTCCAGCAGATCTTCCGGACCCAGGAATTGAACTGGGGTCTCCTGCATTGCAGGTAGATTTTTTTACCAGCTGAGCCACCAGGGGAGCCCCTAGTTGCAGCAAACTGGGGGCTACTCTCTAGTTGCAGCACACAGACTTCTCGTTGCAGTTGTTTCTCTTGTTGAGAAGCACAGGCTCTCGGGCACGCAGGCTTCCGCAGTTGTGGCTCCCGCCTCTAGCGCACAGGACCAGAAGTTGTGGTGCACGGGCTTAGTTGCCCTGCAGCACGTGGGATCTTCTGGGACCAGGGATCTTGTCTCCTGCATTGGCAGGAGGATTCTTTACCACTGAGCCACCAGAGAAGCCCCCATACAAACTTGAATTGAAAAAAAAATGGTATGTGTTACTCTAAGAAAGGAGGTGAGAAGAGCTGATCCAGCTCAGTTCTGTTCTCTTTGCCTTCTGCTAAGATCTAGATGCTTCTGAACAGAGTCAGACAGGCAGTCTCAGGCTTCATTGGCTTATATATATATATATATATATTTTTTTTTTTTTTCTCTGAAAACAACTTTAAGACAGAAGTGGAGGGAAACACTGAATTGCCTCTATTTCCCCATTGTGATCAGTCTTTAGAAGGCTAGAGACAGAAAGGACTGGGAAAGGACAGGGCTGGAAGCAGACAGATTCCCTGGCCACTTTCTCCCTCCTCCATAAAGGACTATAGCCATGTGTTCATCTCAGGTCTTATATATTTCTGTGTATATGTTACTATGCATCATCCGTACAAAAGGAAAATCACAACTTATATGCCCCTGAATCTTCCCTGGCTTTTCTCTAAGTCCTAGATTCCCGACCTTTCTGTTCTGCTGGGTCCAAACTCAAATCCTCTTGAATGGTCAACACTGTACTCATATCTGCAAGGAATTGGAAAAATATCTCACCAGACAGGCCTGTTCCAAACCACGGGAAACTTTCTTTCTGACCGAGGTGAACTAACCCTCTGAAAAATCTCTAAATCAAAAACCATCACTAAAACACTAAAATGCAAGAGATGCCAAGAATTTTTTTTTTTTTTTTAAGTAAAAGTGAAAGTGTTAGTCACTCAGTCCTATCCAACTCTTTGTGATCCCATGGACTGCAGCCTGCTAGGCTCCTCTGTCCATGGAATTCTCTAGGCAAGAATACTGGAATGGGTTACCATGGCCTTCTCCAGGGGATCTTCCCAACCCAGGGATTGAACTTGGGTCTCCTGAATTGCAAGGCAGACTCCTAACCGTCTGAGCCACCAGAAGTAAAGTTCCCCTCTGTTTGTCAAACTCAAAGTTACTTTCAAAGTCAAGTGGTTGCAGGACATCTCCCCAGTTCGAAAACCTGAGCAAGTTGCTGAGCCCCTCTAAAGCTCAGCATTCTCATCCACCTAATGAAGATGGTAACTTTTTTTTCTGGTCACCCTGTGTGGCATGCAGAATCTTAGATGCTCAACCAGGGATCAAACCCATGGCTCCTTCTTTGGGAGAGTGGAGTCTTAACCGCTGGAATGGCAGAGAAGTCCCTTGAATTTAATAATCATTAATCCCATAAGGTTGCTGTAAAGAGTAATGAGATGCTGAAATTCTAGCTCAGTCCCTGACACAAACTATTATGGGTTGAACTGTGTGCTCCCAAAACACATATGTTGAAGTCCCAGTCCCCAGAACCTCAGAATGTGACCTTATTTGGAAACCAGGTCACTGCAGATATAATTAGTTAGGTTAAGATGAGGTCATACTGGAGCAGGGTGAGCCTTTAATCCAATATGACTGGTGTCCTTATAAGAAGTGGAAAGGAACACACAGGGAGAAAACAGCCTTGTGATAACAGGCAGAGTTTCTTCAACAAATGGTGCTGGGAAAACCTGACAGTCACGTGCAAGATAATGAACTTGGGCTTAATTAACTCAAAATGAATTAAAGACTTACATGCTAAACTAAAACTATAAAAGTTTTGTAAGAGAACAAGGGGGCGAGCTTTAAGACTTTGGATTTGGCAATGATTTCTTGGATATGACACAAGAAGCACAAGCAACAAAAGCAAAAATAAACAGGACTACATCAGACTTTAAAATTTCTGCACAGCGTAGGAAACAATCCGCAAGGGGAAAGGTAACCTACGGAATGGGAAAAAATAACTGCAGATCATTTATCTGATATCAGATTAATAACCAGAATATATAAAAATTCTTACAACTCAATAACAACAACAACAAAATCAACTCCATATAAAGACGGGCAAAGGACTTGAGCTGACTTTTCTCCAAAGATGATATACTAATGAATAGCAAGAATATAAAAGATGGTCAACATTACTAATCATTAGAGAATTATAAATCAAAATCACAATGAGATATTATCTCCTATCCTTTGGTTAGGGCACTTTCAAAAATAGAAATTATAATAATAAGTATTATCAAAGATACAGAGAAATTGGAATTCTTGTGCACCGTTGGTGGAAATGTAAAATGCATAAAATGCAGCCACTGTGGAAAACAGTGTAGATTCTTGGAAAATCTGAAAACAGGATTACCGTATGATCCAGCAACCCCACTTCTGGATATGTCCAGGAAAATTGCAAGAAGGTTCTCGAAAAGATATTTGTACACCTATATTCATTGCACATTATTCACGATAGCCAGAAGGTAGAAGCAGCCCTAATGTCTACAGAAAAATGAGAGGATAAAGAAAACGTGTTACATGCATATGTGCTGTGTGTGTGTTTAGTCGCTCCGTCATGTCTGTCTCTTTGTGACCCCATGGACTATAGCCCACTAGGGCAGTGGGTTGGGAGGAGGCATCCTCTGTCCGTGGGATTCTCCCTCTGTCCTTGGGATTCCCCAGGAAAGAATACTGGAGTAAGGGGGAACTTTAGTCCAGGTGAAGTGAATACATGTCACCACTGGAAGAATACTGGAATGGGTTGCCATGCCCTCCTCTTATATGCACGTAATGGAATATTATTCAGCCTTTAAAAAAAAAAAAATGGAACTCCTGTCACAAGCTACAACGTGGATGAATCTTGAGGGCACGATGCTAAGTGAAATGTGCCAGCCACAAAAGGACAATAACTACAGGATTTCATTCATGTGTGTCCAAAATAGCCTCATACTGGTAGAAACAGAAGAAGAAAGATGGTTGCCAGGAGCTGGGGAGGGAGTAAAGGGGAGTGGCTGTCCAATGACAAAGCTCCTCCTCCTCTGCTGGCAGCTCCCTTGCAGGCTTGCCTGTGGGGGGAACGGGTCTTATTTCAGACTCTGGAGAAGGCACACTCCTTCAAGAACGACATCTAACAAAATCGTGGCTCCTGCTTCTTCAGAAGGAGAAGGGAAGTGCGAATAAATGAGCATATTTTCAGATTTGAACATTCAACTGCATCTGTATGTAGCATGTGTTTCATTATACAGACAACTGAGTTCTGCTAAAAACAAGGTTCCAGAATGCCATTCCTGTTGGTGTAATTCTGCGAAAGAAGTTCCAGAACTATGTTCCTGCAGGCATCGCCACAAAAATAGCGATGTGTATACATACATATGTATATACATGGATAAGTACAAGGTAACAAGCATAAATATAGCCATGGAATAGGCAAGCACATGTTTAGCCAGACTTCTATTCCGGCTTCACCATTTGCTAGTGACGGGAGCGTAGGCAAAGTAATAACACGCCGATACAGACACACAAAACCCTAAACAAAGGGGTCTTTCTTTGACCACGGGACCGTGGTAACGATGATACACAAGTCCACTACCGGAATCGCATTCTTCCATCTTTTCTGAACACTTGGCCCAAAGGAAGGGTCATCATTTTTCTAACAACCTCCCTTTTCTAATCATCTACCTTCTCTAGCCCAAGCGAACTGGACAGTGTTGTCCACTCTTCCTCTTCTTTACCTCAGAGGGTAAAGAATCTGTCTGAAATGCAGGAGACCCAGGTTCGATCCCTGGGTCAGGAAGATCTCCTGGAGAAGGGAATGGCAACCCACTCCAGTATTCTTGCCTGGAGAATCCCATGGACAGAGAAGCCTGGCGGCCTAGTCCATAGGGTTGCAGAGTCAGACACGACTGAGCGACTAATGCTTCTTCCAACCAGCTGAGCTGAGCAACTTTCCCGCTCTTGCTCCATGTGGCAGATTTTTTGGCCTCTCCCCCTCCCCTAGCTGAGGGCCTCTTGCAGACCAGTAAGTAAGCTGTCTCTGAGAGTCCGTGGAGAGACTGCAAAGTAGCCCCCCTGCAGTCCAAAGAAGGGCCCCTTTGAGAAATAGAAAACTGTCAGGAAGGTGAATAGAATGAACCTGATTTCCCATTATTTTTTCAAATAAATGGAGTCCAGTTTGCCTCAGCTATAATCCAGGCATAACATTTATATGAGAACATAAAATACTACATAGCTGTAAGTAAAACAATATGTGTGTTCCTGAATAATAGTGATACCACTTGCCAGTAAGACTGTATTTTGACCAAATAAAAGATGACCTAAATTTGACTCAGTGGGATGGGATTTACTACATGATTACTTCTTGAAAATAAAGGGCTACAGATACAGGGGATTTCCTGAGGGTAGAAGGCAAAGGACAAGAAGAACGACAGAAAAGTAGGATGGAAAGTTATGTGACTAGGACTTGATTTGAAAGCTCTGATTGTATAAAGAATAAAGGGCGTTTAACTGTGCAGGGTGTCCCTCCCAAATAAAACCTCATTATTACATCAGACATCCATATTGCAAAGTCCCACATGGGCCAACATCAAACACATAGAGAAGTGAGTTTTCAGCCATAACAGGAGGCCATCATTATAAACACCCCACTTTACAATGTTTTCATGCATTCCTCCATTCCTTCCTTCATTCACATGTATGAGCACTTCACAAATATGCTTTGTGGGCTTAATATGGAACAGGCTCTCTGGTACAGCGGGAGACAGCTCTGCCCTGAGGGGGTTCAGAGCCCTGCGGGGAGGGGCCCCAGGAATGGGGCCACTTCAATCTCGGGTGGTAAGGGCCACGATGGGGGAAAAACCTCTAACCAGGGAGCTGTTCCATTGTGGAGACACACACGAAGGGTCCGAAGACCACATACCAGAGGACACTGAGGGAACCAAATGAACAACACTGAGCTGGGTTCTTAAAAAGGAAGCGCAGAGGGTAAGTCAGAGAAACTGAAAAAGAGCAAAGCTGCAAGTTTCCTCCAAATCACGAACAATAACAGGTCAAGCTCCATGTGCACAGCTCTCACACACATCGTCACGATTGCACAATGCACAGACTGTTCCCAGATGCTCCAGTAAGCATATGCATTAGCCAGGACTTAGGTATGGCTGATGTAACAAATCTGAAATGAGAGTGGCTTAGGCAGGTAGGAGTTTGTTCTTTCTCACAGAACAGTCCAGGCTTGAGAGCAATCAAAGCTGTCTGGCAGCTACCAGCTCGATGGCATCGGTTCCTCTGATTCATGGCGCCGCCAACTTTAGGATGCTGTGTTCAGACCATTTGGTCCATTCACATCTCAAGTCCAGCTGGAGGGAAGGTGAAAGGACAAAGGGGAGGATGTGACATTCTTCTTTAACAGTGCTACCCCGGGCTGCCCACATCCCGTCTCCAGACACTATGGGCCAGAACTTGGTCATGTGACCATGCTTGGCTAAAAGGAAGCTGAAAACATAGTCATTGTTCAGGGCAGCCATAAAGACAGCTATAGATGAATATGCCACAGAAGGAAGGGAAACGGATACAAGGCAAAAACGGACCATCTCTAATGATGGGCAGCCCCCTGTCATATACCCTTCTCCTGACTTCTTTCCCCGCAACCTTCTCCCCCTTAGTCACACTTCCTCCATTGAACCAAACATGATGGAATGCATTGTCCTGGTCAGGAGAGCATGCATGAGCAACTTAGGGTATGCAGGTTATGGCAGGGCCAAAAGTATATTGCTATAAGCATCAAAAGAACCAATCTACTCTCAGCTCTGATTAATAAGTTAAATAAACTGGAGCTAGTTATTCAATGTATTTGTGCATAAATTACCTGAATAACAAAAGGAAATAAAAATGCTCGCCACACCTGAAGACAGATTGTAGAGAAAACCAGAGAAATGAAATATACATGTATTATTTTCTGTTGCTATGTAACAAGTCACCACAACTGAGTGGCTTAAAACAACAACCACTTGTTAGAGTTTCTGTAATTCAGAAGTCTGGGTACAGAGTAACCAGATTCTCTGCTCAGGGTCTCATTGGGCTAAAATCAAGATGTCAACCAGGACTAACTTCTCATCTGGGGTTCAATCTTCTTCCAAGCTTACAGGTTTAGGCAGAAATCATCCCCATGGGGATATAGAACTGAAGTCCCTATTTTCATCCCAGCTGGCAGTCAGGGACCATTGTCAGGTACTGGCCACAATTCTTTTTTTTCGTGTAGTTCCCATCAGCCCTCATAGGCATTTTACTCATGCTTGTTTGTTTCTTCCAAGCCAGCCAGAGCAAGTCTCTCTGACTTCCTCATTCACAACCAACCAGAGAAAACCTGTACTGGTAAGCCTGAAAACCTATCTTAAGGTCAACTGATTGGACCCGCAAAATCCCTCTTCTGGAGCACCTTGATTTGTGTTTGATCGAATAACTAGGAGATGGTGTATATACACCAAGGGCCAGAATACTGGTGGGCCAACTTAGAATTCTGTCCTTTGGCCCTGATGATTCACAATCTTCCCAAATGTAAAATAGGCTCACCCTCTCCCAACAGCCTCATCCCATTAAAGTGTTAGGTTTGTTTTTTTAGTAAGCATGAATCTTGTTACTTTGTGGATCTAAGTGTTCCACTAAGGCTCTCCTGCATTTTCCAAGTTGACGTCACATATTCTACACGCTTGACTCCTTTCTCCAACTCAAACATTCTTGCTGTGCTACTTTATTCTTACATCTGGTTTACTCCAGGGATGTTGCAAGGTACCTTCTCACTCTCTTCTCTGTCTAAATTGACTGTATTCCAAGTGATGTTCTTCTGTCTGCATCTGTTTAAACTGGCTCAGATAACAGGCTTACTCTCTGGATTCTTTTCCTTCCCCTGGCACGTTTTCCACTCACCGGCAAAAATAGTATGGTCTCGTGGCAAGAGTGGACTCTGGAGTCAAGTCAATACAGATTCAGATTTTTCTCTCCAAGCACATTTTTTAACTGAATGTTACTTTGTTACTCCGGTAGTCATGTATGGATATGAGAGCTAGACCATAAAGAAGGCTGAGCATCAAAGAATTGATGCTTTCGAACTGTGGTGCTGGAGAAAACTCGGGAGTCCCGTGGACAGCAAAGAGATCGAACCAGTCAATCCTAAAGGAAATGAACCTTGAATATTCATTGGAAGACTGATGCTGAAGCTCCAATTCCTTGGCCACCTGATGTGAAGAAACAGCTCATTGGAAAAGATCCTGATGCTGGAAAAGATTGAAGGCAGGAGGAGAAGGGGGCAACAAAGGGTGAGATAGTTGGATGGCATCACTGATACAATGGATATGAGTTTAAGCAAACTCTGGGAGACAGTGAAGGGTAGGGAAGCCTGGCATGCTGCAGTCCATGGGGTCACAAAGAGTCAGACATGACATAGCGACTGAACTGCAACAACTTCATTACTTAGCTTCTCCACATAGCCACTTGCTCCTCTGTACACTTGGGATAAAACCTACCACACAGGGCTGTCGTGAGAATTCAGTGACCTCATATTCTTGAGAGTTAAATGATATAATACGCATAGCATGGAGCAGGTGTGGATTCCAGCCCCTTCCTCTCCCTCCCGTCTCCTATCTCACATCATTACTTCCCTTCCTTTCTCCTTTTCTTCTTTGTCTTCTTTCCACCAGCATCTCAAAGGACGTCGAAAGCTGGTAAGCAGTGGTGACCACATTAAGAGATAACTGCCTTGTAATTTTATTCAAACATTCCATTTGAATGCCAGCATAGTAAGTGGGTTTTGATACCAGCCAATTTTCTGCATGCAAAACGACTCAGGTGACAAGGCTGATTCTCTCATCGTCCTGACACCCATTTTTTAACTTAACTTTAAAAAAATGTGCTTGAACTGTGTTCTCATACTGTTACTACACTCTTAACAGATTTATGCTCCTTAGGAAAAGAGGTCTGGTCTTGAAAGTGTTCCAGATCTCTCCCTTATCAAGTTGCTTAGGCTAAAAGAAGGATTAATGGTCAAAAGAGACTGAACGGAAGAGCTGAGGCTGCCCAGAGGGAAATGTTAAGGACTGCCTGGCACAGGCAAGCACTTTCTGGCAAACTTCTGAAAGTGCTGAAATAAAAGGGTCAAGAGTCGTGTGCTTAAGTAATGGTCTCCCAGGCGGGATGCCGGGCATCACAATGAGCTAGTATGAATATATGTGTGTGACATGGACTTAACACAGGAACTGTCATGAGGCTCTTTTTTTTTTAATGCCAGTGTATGATTCCAGCTTGCTGGTGTTTTTTTTGCAAACATAATGTTGGTCACACAAGAAAAGTTTCAGAAGCAAATCTCCTTGTTGACATTTCTAGGCTCCAGTGACCACCAGAGCATGAATATAAGCACCTCTCTGGAAAAAGAATAGAAGTGTCGAGGGCCTTTGCTCCCCGCTCCCCCACCCGGTTGGATGGTTTCTTCATCAAGAGGATGTTCAGCACACAGGGAAGGGAAGGGATAAACCTACACTGAGTTCTCAAGATCAAGATAGAGAGCGCTCATCAGCTCAGGCAGATTATGCCAAAGTCAAGGCCCCTTCAGTAAAAAGGCCCATCTACAAATCATTAGAGATTCAGGGTGCCAAGAAAGCTACTGTATTAGCTCAGCATTAGAGGAAGAAGGCCTGCATTTGCCAGATGCTTTACAACTATTTTTATGAAGTATTACTCATAATACCCTGGGAGATAAACGATCAGCGTAATCTCCATTCTATAACTAAGGAAGCGAACAGCCATGGAGGCATTCTGAAAGTGTCAGAGCTAATGTTAGAACTAATAACCTGACAAGCTAATGTTAGAACCACGGGCCAAACCCCTGAGGTCAATGCTCTTTCTAGTGAATAAGTTTCCCTGGTAGCAAGAATGTTCTTGAGTTGATATAAAACTAGCGTCTAAGTATTTTGCGGTTGCGGGGGGGGGTCGTTATTTGGCTATGCTGGGTCTTAGTTGCTGCACGGGGAGTCTTCAGTCTTCAACTGGAGCATGCAAACTCTTAGTTCAGCATGTGGGATCTAGTTCCCTGACCAGAGATTGAACCCGGGTCCCCGGCATTGGGAGCACAGAGTCTTAGCCAGTTGGCCACCAGGGAAGTCTCACATCTAAGTTGAAAATCTGAGCCAGAACAAAACTGACCTTGGAGAATCTAACTTGGAATTTAAAGGGAGATGGTCTACTTCACCTTGGAGTACAGGACTGTTTGAGCCGCATCAAGTGTATTAGTGAGGGCACAGTCACAGTGGCTGTAAGGAGGAGACCCTAGGACATTAAACAGACCCCAAGCATCCAAAACAGATGGATTTTTGTATGTGTTTTATCCCTCTGGACCCACCCTTTTCTACCCAGAAGGCTGGCCTGTAAGGACAACATCAAACTCTGACTTCTGGTTGGTTTGGCCAGTGGGGAGCACCAGCAGATGATGAAGGGAGGAAGCCCGGGGTCTCAGTCAGCTCAGGCTGCCATAACAAAACACCAGGCCCAGCGGCTTAACCAATAGACATGTATTTCTCATAGTTCTAGAGGCTAGAAGTCCAAGATCAAGGTGCCAGCCAATTCAGTTCCTGGTGACATCTCTCTTCCTGGCTTGAAGAAGGACACCTTCCTTGCTGTGTTCTCACTTGGCAGAAAGAGAAAAACCCAGCTCTCTGCTGTATCTTCTTATAAGGACATCAGTTCCATCAGATCAGGGCCCTTTCTGGTGACTTCATTTAACCTTAATTAGCTCCTTATAGACCCTATCCCAAATATAGTCACATTGGGGGATTGGGCTTGAACATATGAATTTGGAAGAAGCACAATTCAGAACACGCCAGTCATCCTAGCAGGCCACAGCGAGCTGGCTGAGCCCCTCAACCAAAGGTCATAGTTCCTATGAGACGGTCCTCTCCCTAGAGCCTTCTCCCGCCAGGTTTCGATAACCTCTTCCTAACCTTGCTCCTTCCACACAAGGGGTCACAGTGACCCTCTATGGGTTATCTACCTGGTATACTGCACTCTCTCTTTGGGTCCCCTACACCCCTCCCTCCCACCCTGCAATTACCTTACAAACTTTCCTCGTAAACCCAACCCAGTTGGAGTGCACTTTTCTTTCCCTGCACAGGCACCAGAATAACTTTTGCTGTTGTTGTTCAGTCGCTAACTTTTGAGCCTGTGCAAAAGGTATGTGGAAGTTCAGAGAGGTCTGGAATGCAAGCGTAGGGACCTTGACATTTCAGCAGCATGCCAGCACTCACACACTGTGTGGTAGGCCTGGACTCCAGCTTCCCTGCCTCTTGACCTTCCTGAAGAAATGAAGGGCTCAGATGGTCCCTAAAATCCCATTTAGCCATATGATGCTCCTACAGATCTCCTCTACTTCCCTGCCCTTCTTCCTCGGCTTCCTCTTCCTGCCTCTCTTCCTGTCCACATGCGCAGTGCCTGTCCCCTCCCCAGTCCATATCACACAAATTCCACTGTCAGCTGGTGAAGAACAGGCGACAACAAGGTTACAAAGTAAACAAAGAAAGCATTTCTTTTCTCTTCACACGTCATAGACTCAGGACCACTATGAAACCAGACTCAGGAAAATTCCATGTAAAATATTAATATTGATTTACAACTATTTGGCGATGTGATGGTTGGCATGAATTACAACTTCATGGTTAAACAACCCAGGTTAAAATTGTTTTTGAATATTGACATGCCCAAGGTTAAGGAACTAGAAATAGGTTCCTCCGCCAGTTAATTCTAAAATAATCCACCCTAGGCTTCTATTAGCATTTAATTAACACAAAACTGCAATAAAGGCAGAACGATGTTGGAATCTGGTGTCCAGAAAAGAATTCAGCCAGCTGGGACTTGCGTAACTTGAGTCTGGGATGAAATAGGACTCTAAGTCTTCCGCATTTCCAGTTCTGTAAGCTACAAGATCAGCTGCTGCCCTAAGTGTGCAGAAATTAATCCCCAATTTTCCAAGTTAAAGCTGGGAATGATGCAGATAAGGCAGATCCTCAGAACAGGGTGGAAATGGACAAAGGCTGGGCAGCCTCCTGCCTATGCGACTTTGGGTAAGTTACAGGAGTTCTCTGGGCCTCAGTTTCCTCATTCATAAATCGGGGATAAAAATGCCTACCTAATCCAGCCATTCCACTTCTGAACATATAACAAAAGCAGGATTTCAATGAGATATTTGTACTCACATTCATAGCAGCATTGAAGGGCAAATTCCTTCTGTGTTCTGCTTATAGTTTTTAAAAAGTAGCAGTAGTATTTCTTCATTCATGCAGCTAACAGTAGACACCTCCAACGTACCGAGCACTGCTCTAGGCACTGGAGTATGGGATTAAACAAGAAAGACAAGTTGTTTGCTTTCACAGCGCTAATTTTCTCTCAGCTTCTTTGGGGGGGCTCATAAAATCTGTCAATTCCCACTCCTGTGCCTCTGCAGATACTGCCTGGAATTCCTTCCCTGCTTCTCTTTTCCATTCATGCAAATAACTTGTCTTTTTAGAGTCCAGCTCAAGTCCAAGATCCTCCTTATAATCCTTCAACTTCATCTGATCTTGACTCTGCATTCCTCTTTCCCCAACAGCTTTTGTACCTAAAGCCTATCCCCACATCATTCAGTAGTGGGTCGAACTGCTCTCTCAACATGGCCTGGGATTTGATCTTGTTTCCTAACTAGAGTATAGCCCTCTAATAGTCAAGGTCATCTTCATTTGTCCCCTTGCCCCACCACCAGGAAGATACAGCACATAATGTTTGCCAAGAGAGTATCACAGTTCCTAACTTCTTGAATCTCTGGGCGTGATGTGGGATATTTCTTCCTGGTGCCAGTTTGGCACAGCAATCTGTTTTCTGAAGCTGTGTCTATAAATCCCTGCCTGCCTTCAGTTATATCTAACTCAATTGTTAAAATACCTACTATCAGAAGTATAATTTATAGGATAGGGTTAAAGGGTTAAATATATATGTTTAGAGGAACATCTGAATTTATTTTCCCAAAAAATCCAATACATTTTGTTACACTTAATCAATCACACTGTAAACTGATTAAAAAAAAAAAAAGCTTTCATATGCCTAGCACCGTGTGCAGGGGAGAAAAACTTTCCTCCACCCTCTTAGGTTCCACTACTAGGGCCTGAAAATTAAACTGACGGAAGACAGATTAACAGGAGAAAATGTTTATTTTGTATGTGTATGAGAGGTCTGACAGGAAAGAAGTGAAAACCCCCAAGAAATAGACTTAGTGGCTTATATACCACTTTAACATAGGGCAATAAATTGTGGGAAAATAGCTAGACGAAGGAAAGTGGGTGGCAGGGATTTCTAGGGGTTGTAAATTGTAGGAAGATAAATATATAGAGGAAAATAATTAAAGATAAGGCTTGTCAAGGAAGGTTTGTTGTGTAGACTCAGTTTAGTGCTTTCTCCGTTGATGAGAGTCATCTCGATCAAGTGTTCTTATCCTCCTCCATGTATGGAAAAAGGAAACATCTTTATAAATGAAATTTATGTTACCTTTTTCAAAAGGAAATTTATGTCCCACTTTTGGACAGAAAGCGAGAGGGCAGAGAGTTGTTTATTGCCTTCAGCTCAAAACAGTCCTGATGTCAAAGTGGCATATTGTGGGCTGGTGGCTCTTGTGACCCCATGGACTGTAGCCTGCCAGGCTCCTCTGTCCATGGGATTTCCCAAGCAAGAATACTGGAGTGGGTTGCCATTTCCTTCTCCAGGGGATCTTCCTGACCCAGAAATCAAACCCAGGCCTCCTGCATTGCAGACAGCTTCTTTACCGACTGAGCTACAAGGGAGGCCCTATATTGTGGGGTAGCATGCTTTAATTCGCTTCTTGCATAAACAGCCAGTGAGGTAGGGGACTGGCAGTGAGGAGAGGAAATGTTAAGCAAGACAACAGGATTGTCAAAAGATTTAGGGCATGTTTGCAAACTGTGTGGAGAGTTGTAAAGCCTTATTTACAACTAACTTCCCTCAATTCTTGAAGTTTGATTTTAGAACTGGAATTTTTGTGTCGTTCCTTTGTGGGTCTTTTTGAGGAGGAGGCAAGAAGGACAGCGTGACCCATAGTGGTAATGATGTGTGACAGCAAAAAAGGAACTCCAAGGAAACACTGCAGACATAAATATCTGTGTGTGATTATGCAATAGCCAATCCTCAGTTAGCTATGGAAGACACAAACTATATGTCTCCAATTAAACACAGAACTATCAAATCAATAATAATACTTGATTCTCAATCCAGAGTTCTCTCTTTACAGAGAACTTTATTGAGAATCAAGACTTGTATTCCATGAAGTGTTGTCTAGCAGGAACATTAAGGGAGCCATATATGTCATTTTAAATTCTCTAACAGCCACACTAAAAGGAACAGGAAGAAGCAGACTAAGTTAACTTTAGCCCAATATATCTAAAATTCATTATTTCCATATGTCATCAATATAATTATTGAGATCTTTTACATTTTTTCACACCTGGAAAAAGATTCTCTCAAATCCAACAGCTGGGACTTCCCTGGTGGCAGAGTAGATAAGAATGCACCTCCCAGTGCAGGAGACATGGGTTTGGTCCCCGGTCCAAGGAGGTTCCACATGCCACAGAGCAACTAAGCCCATGCCATGACTGAGTCCGCACACTAGAGCGGGTGAGCAGCAACGACTGAAGCCCAAGTGCCTAGCGCTCGCGCTCCGTAACAAGAGAAGCCCCCACAGTGAGAAGCCCGTGAACCAGAACGAAGAGTAGCCCCTGCTCACCACAACCAGAGGAAGCCTGTGTGCAGCAGGGAAGACCCAGCACAGCCAAAAATAAGTAAATAAAATCCAATCTCTGTTTTACACTTACAACACCTCCCAGTTTAACCAGATATCAAGTGCTCATCACCAACACATGTCTGGTGGCTATGGGACTGGACAGCTTTGCTCTAGACTCTGATACCTTGGCTACATGACCTTGGATGTAACCTTCCTGCTTCTAAGTAACCTCACTTTCAAATTGAGAGGGAGAAATAAATGCCACCCAGACTTTTTATTTATTTGTTTATTTATTTTGGCCATGCTGGGTCTTCGTTGCTACGAGGGCTGTCTCTAATTGCAGAGGGTGGGGGCTACTCTCTAACTTCCATGCAAGGCTTCTCATTGTGGTGGCATCTTTTGCTGTGAAGCACAGTCTCTAGGAGCACGGGCTTCAGTTACTTGTGACTATGAGCTCAATAGTTGTGGTGCACGGGCTTAGTTGCCCTCCTCTAGGATCAGGGACTGAACCTGTGTCTCCTGCATTGGAAGGCAGATTCTTTACCACTGAGCCACCAGGGAAGCCCCCCCAAAACTGTTTTCTAGTTTAAATTCCGCTGTGTCTATAACATGTATACTAATGGAAAGACGATCCGTTCAGTTCAGTTTCTCAGTCGTGTCCGACTCTTTGCCACCCCACGGACTGCAGCACGCAGTCCATCACCCTGTCCATCACCAACTCCTGGAGCTTACTCAAACTCATGTCCATCGAGTTGGTGATGCCATCCAACCATCTCATCCTCTGTCATCCCCTTCTCCTCCTGCCTTCAATATTTCCCAGCATCAGGGTCCTATCAAATGAGTCAGTTCTTCCCATCAGATGGCCAAAGTATTGGAACTTCAGCTTCAGCATCAGTCCTTCTAATTGATTTCCTTGAGGATTGACTGGTTGGATCTCTTAAAGTCCAAGGGACTCTCAAGAGTTTTCTCCAACACCACAGTTCAAAAGCATCAATTCTTCGGCACTCAGCCTTCTTTATAGTACAGCTCTCACATCCACACATGAGTACTGGAAAAACCATAGCTTTGACTAAACGGACCTTTGTCGGCAAAGTAATGTCTCTGCTTTTTAATATGCTGTCTAGGTTGAGCATAGCTTTTATTCCAATGAGCAAGTGTCTTTTAATTTCATGGCTGCATGAAATGGAAAGACATTGCAATGGAAAGACAGTCATTCCTGAATTCCAAATGTAGTCATGACATTTATTAATATGCTACATTTTAGTGTAAAATTAATACAAGCCTACTGTGGAAAAAGTATAAAAATCTATAATCTCCAAGCATATCTATTATTAATATTTTGATAAATTTTCTTGATGATTGTTTTTTTTTTAAACTCAAGGAACAAAGTTGAAACTTTGGGAAGCAATTAATATATTGCTATACTCTGGTGGCTCAGATGGTAAAGCATCTGCCTACAATGCAGGAGACCAGGGTTCAATCCCTGGGTCAGGAAGATCTCCTGGGGAAGGAAATGGCAACCCACTCCAGTATTCTTGCCTGGAAAATCCCATGGATGGAGGAACCTGGTAGGCTACAGTCCATGGGGTCGCAAAGAGTCGAACACGACTGAGCGACTTCACTTCACTTCATACTCTTCCTTAGGTTTTTTTTTAAGTCATGTAATTCCGTTTCCGAGAAAAACAAATTTACCTTGTATATCCATTTCCCCCCTCTCTGTTTCTTTTTTCTTTTCTTACAGAGATACAAGGGACATCTAGTATCGTATGTTTCAGATACACAACATGATATGTGTGTATATATGACAAAATGATCCCCACAATATGTTAACATCCATCACTACACATGCTTACAAAATTTTTTTTCTTGTAATGGGCATTTTTAAGATTTCTTCTCTTAGCAACTTAGAAATATACACTACAGATTTATTCATTATAGTCATCACTCTCTACCTTACATCCCTGGGGTTTATTTATCTTATAACTGGAAGTTTCTACCTTATGACATTCTTCACCCATTTCACTCATTTGTGTATATTTTTGATATGAAAAGAATCCAAATCATTTTCTTTCAAAATCAGTTCATTAGAGGATAAACTTTGCTCACTAGAGGGATCTTGCTTTGATCAGCTTGTGTCATTTCTGTATAGCCTTTTATTCCCATGACCCCTTGTCTTGGGAGTCTTTAGTTTCCATCAGTTTTCTCTCCTCTCTCATCATCTGTCTGCAAGATCACCCACACCTGCATGTCTGCTTGGAACCTCTCTGTTCAGACTGCAGAGGCTGTCCTCTCCTGGGGACGATTTCCTAGGCAGTTCTAGCATCCCTTCTTAGGTAAGAGTAGCCAGACCATCCTCGGCTCAGCTTGACCAGCAAAGGCTGCAGTGACTTTGGATTAGCACCTCAGAAATGGTAAAATGTAGTCTGAAGTGCTTCCCCCTCCTTCCTGAAGGCTTTTTATTTTTTAAACCCAGCAATTAGCCAAAACGTAGGCACTAAAATAACTATTGAATACTTAACATATTTATCTGTGGGAGTCGTTGGATTTTAGAAAGGGATGAGAATAGGGTTTATCTCCCTTAAAATGCCTCCCTTTCCTTTTCTTTCTTTCTTTTTTTTCATTTCTGATTCCTTTTTGTCCTTCAGGGAGGATTGTGTGTGTGTGTAATTGTCAAAAGCGCACAGCCAGAAGAGGAGAGGAAATGGAATTAAAGGTGAAATGAGTAACCACCCTGGCAGCAGGGCACGTGTTAGCGAGGCCCTATATCTCCTTACATCCCAAACGAAGGCCCAGGCGCCCCCCACCTCCGCAGCCCCCTTCAGGACGCCCCCCGACTCTTTGATATGCTAATTGTGGCTGTGGGTCGGTTCGAGCTGGCAAGAGAGCAGAAGCTTTCAGAAGGCTGACACGTTACAAAGCTGCAAACTTCAAAGCCCGGTTTAAAAGGGTCTGTTCTCATCCAGCAAAATAAGTTTGCTTTTTACAATGCCGAAGAGAAAATCCCAACAAATTAGAGTGGAATCTTAAACAATGAAGCAGGCCCAACTCAGAAATAAGGAACCAATTAATGCTATCAACATGGCTTCTATCTGTCCTTAGGACTTTAATCACTTCCAGATGAGAGCATGCATCTGATTAGGGTCCTCTGGCAGCTCACTTCTCCATCAGAACTCGGTGAAAAGAATGAACAGGAGGCTCCGAGGCTGGAGTCCAAGGTTTGGACTCATCAGCTGGTTACCTTGAACCAGGTTGACATGGTGTCTGGCAGAAAGTCCAACAGAGGGTAGGACATCAAAGAATGCAGCTCCTACTTTTTAGAAACACATATATGATTTGTTGGAAGTTATTTCAACTCCCAATAAATATCGAGATACCTCACCAGACGTCCACAGAGACGCCCTAGACGTCCACAAAGCACGTCCTTTCCCCATCATCTTATTTTGTGGTCCAGGTTCTGTTACCAAATGCAAGTTCCTGTGTTTAGGGCAGTGTGAAGCCAACAGCCAGAATGTTGTGGTATGGAGCAGAGGAAGGCTTATTTGCAGGGCCAAGCAAGGAGAGCGATTGGCTCGTGTTCAAAACCCCCTGAAATTCCCAATGGTTTTCGGTGTGAGGGCTGCAAACTGTGTGACTTTCTTCTCATTGGTTGGTGGTGAGGTAACAGCGTGGAGCTCCAAGGGTTTGGTGAGTGAGTGACTGATAGCGGCTCAGTCGTGTCCGACTCTTTGCGACCCCATGGACTGCAGCCCGCCAGGCTCCTCCGTCCCTGGGATTCTCCAGGCAAGAATACTGGAGTGGGTTGCCATTCCCTTCTCCAGGGGATTTTCCCAACCCAGCATCCGAACCCGGGTTTCCCGCACTACAGGCAGATTCTTTACTGTCTGAGCCACTAGGGAAGCCCCTGGCTGTGAGAGTAAGGGTCTGGTGATCAGCCTGAAATCACCACCCTCCACCTGAGTGGGGCTTTACTTCCTGCTGCTGCTGCTGCTAAGTCACTTCAGTCGTGTCCGACTCTGCGCGACCCCATAGACGGCAGCCCATCAGGCTCCCCCGTCCCTGGGATTCTCCAGGCAAGAACACTGGAGTGGGTTGCCATTTCCTTCTCCAATGCATGAAAGTGAAAAGTGAAAGTGAAGTCGCTCAGTCGTGTCCAACTCTTAACGACCCCATGGACTGCAGCCTACCAGGCTCCTCTGTCCATGGGATTTGCCAGGCAAGAGTACTGGAGTGGGGTGCCATTGCCTTCTCCATTACTTCCTGCAGAAGAACCCTAAGATGCTGTTATGTATATCCCTTGAGGAGGAGCCAAGACCCTGTCTTAACCACTTCACTATAGTTTCTTGATTGCTCCTCTTTTGTTTATGCATTCCCTTCCTTCTTTGATGAGCAACTGTTTGAATCTACCCTCTGGAGTTCAGGGAAGATCTAGGCAGGTCTAGGAGGCCTAAAACTGATTCCTACAAACAAGAGGAGGGGAGGGAAGACAGAAATGATTTGTACCTGGGAGGCTCCTGCTCGGTTTCCATCTACAATTCTACCATTTTTTTAACTTTATCTCCTTGGCTCTTATATGCTGTTTTAGTCGCTCAGTCCCATCCAACTCTTTCGCGACCCCATGGACTGTAGCCTGCCAGGCTCCTTTGTCCATGGGATTTTCCAGGCAAGAATACTGGAGTGGGTTGTCATTTCCTCCTCCAGGGGATCCCCTGGACCCAGGGATTTAACTCTCAACTCCTGCATCGGCAGGTGGATTCTTTACCACTGAGCCACCTGGGAAGCCCTTGGCTTTTTTTATTTTTGGTTGCTACTCAGGCTTTCTTTAGTTACCGTGAGAGCAGGTTCCTCTTTGGTGGGGTGCACAGGCTTCTCACTGAGATGGCTTCTCTTGTTGCAGAGCACAGGCTCTAGGTTCTCAGGCTCAGTTGTTGTGGCTCACAGGCCCTAAAGCTCCAGCTCAGTAGTTCTGGTGCACAGGCTTAGGTGCTCCAAGGCATGTGGGATCTTCCCAGACAAGGGATTGAACCCGTGTCCCCTGCACTGGCAAGCGGATTCCTATACATTGTACCACCAGGGAAATCCTATCTCTTTGGCTCTTAAAGACAATATTTTAGTCTTTGTCCTGGTCTGTTTGGGCTGCCATAACAAAACACCACAGACCTGGTGGTTTAAACAACAGAGTCTATTTTTTCACAGTTTCAGAGGTGTTGGCAGGACTGGTATCTGATGAGAACTCTGTCTTTGGATTGCAGGTGGCCACCATCTTGCTGCAGTTCACGGGACCTCTCCACTGAGTGCATGTGGTAGGGGGAGGTCTCTGATATCCCTGCCTCCTTTTTAGAAGGACAATAATACTATTGGATTAGGGCCCCACCCATATGACCTCATTTAACTTTAATTTTCTCTTTAAAGACCCTATCTCTAAATACAGCCCCATTGGGGTTAGAGCCTAAAAGGGTTCAGAATATGGCACTCCAAAATATACCACTTTGGTATGAGGATTATTTTGAGCTGAAAGTAACTGGGAATCAATAGATGCAGAAAGAAGCCTTCCCTTATCAGACTAAAAGCAGCAAGTTCTGGGAAATAAAACTGCTATAATTCCCTCTCCAGGGTGAATCGACTCCCAGAAGAGAAATAAAACCTACCCCTAAATCCCTCCTCCCTGGGAGTTTAACTGCCCTGAAGGAGACAGAACTATCACTCAGACCTGTATAGACAAACATGATCACAAACTTTCTTATCTGTTCTTTGTTCTCCTAAAAACCCATTTGTCTTTCCTAAAGAAACTATTCATTCTGCCATAAAAGCCTTTTCTCCCCCACCCCTTTTGCCTACTAAGTTAGGTATATAAGCCTCTAGCTTTTACCATTTAACCAGCCAGCTACCTCTTTTGTTAACTCCCCTGTGCATAAGAATAATCTTTTTCCCCTGTTAATCTGTCTTTTGTTAGTTTAATTCACAAGCCTCCAGTTTTCAGAACTTGAGGGTAGAGAAAAATATTTTCCCTACAGGCTTCAACTTATGAATCTGGGTTGTGGGTCATGGAGGACAGAATTCAGTCCATAGCAGTCTTCAGGCTTCCTTAGCGAATCAAAACCCTCATGCATACCTCTGAAGTACAAAAACAGTCAGCAACGGCAAGAGCTGTGTCCACGAGGAGAGAGTGAGAGGGGATTAAGGTAATGAATCCTGACCTAGATGGCACATGCCTGCCTTCCTCCCTGGGTTATACCTGGGGTCTCCACTACCTTCAGCCTTACTAGCTTTGCATTTTTTTCTTAAAAGGACTGTCTTTTCCACTGGCTAATGAGTATGGCTTCCCTGGTGACTCAGATAGTAAAGAATTCGCCTGCAACACAGGAGACTCAGGTTTGATCCCTGGGTCAGGAAGATGCCCTGGAAAAGAGAATGGCTACCCACTCCTATATTCTTGGCTGGAGAATTCCATGGACAGAGGAGCCCAGACGGCTACAGTCCCTAGCGTTGCAAAGAGTCAGACATGACTGAGCGACTAACACTTTCACAATGGGTATGACACATGTGTTGACCTATGTGAGTTAGTGGGTGGTAGGGAAGGTTGAGGAAGATTCGTCCTGACTTTGAAGGGGAGTAGAGTATGCCACCCCAAAATATGCCTCTTGGCATAAACATTTTGAGCTGACTATTCTTGAGAAACTACAGACACAGGAGAATCTCTGAATCTGAGAATCTCTGATCGGATTTTGACATGCAATTAAAAGTGGATTTTATACAACAACCCACAACAACCATCTCAGTGACTGGACTGAGAAGAAGCTCCAAAGCACTTCCCAAAGCCAAATTTGCACCCCAAAAAAAGTCATGGTCACTTTTTTGTGGTCTGCTGCCAGTCTGACCCACTATAGCGAACCCCAGCGAAACCATTACATCTGAGAAGTATGCTCAGCAGATAGATGAAATGCACCAAAAACTGCAACACCTGCGCTCAGCATTGGTCAACAGAAAGGGCCCAATTCTTCCCCACGACAACGCCCGACTGCGTGTCTCACAACCAACGCTTCAAAAGCTGAAGGAACTGGGCTACAAAGTTTTTCCTCATCCACCATACTCACCTGGTGTCTTGCCAACTGACTGCCACTTCTTTAAGCATCTCTGAAAGCAGAGTAGACTTCACCCTTTTGTGGGAGATACTTCCATTTACAAAGGAATCCTCTTTTTGTCTGTGTCTCCCTCTTTCTACCAGGAAGAGAAAAGTGGCTGTAATTCACAAGAAACTTTTATCAGTGGGGAAGGCCCCAACTTAATTCGGCATAACAACCTACTCCTGTTTACTGGGTTCAACTCCCCTAGCTGGTCCCCTGACCACCAACATCTTTAGTCTTTAGGTGAAGATGGTACTTAAGGTGGTACCATCTGGGGGAGTTTTATGCAGTTTTCCTGGGTCTCTCCGAATGTAATACTTGCTTCTAAACCTCTGTTCGTTTTTCTCTTTTTTTTTTTGGCTGTCCCACCTGGCTTTCAGGATCTTAGTTCCCAACCAGGGATCTGATCCAGGCCCCCTGCCATGGAAGTCCTGAGTCCTAACCACTCACTGGACTTCCAGGGAGGTCTCTGTTAACCTTTCTTTTATTAAAGGGGGTCTCAACCACAGAACCTAGAGGAGAAGAAGGAAATTTATTTTTCCTCCTCTATAGCTTGAATAATTCAGGACAGCCCCACCTTCCAGGAGCAGGACAGCCTGAGAGGCACGGGGCAGCTGAATTTCCAAAAACTCGCTCTCTGCCTGGCATTGTTGTTCAATCGCTAAGTCATGTCCAACTGTCTGTGGCAGTAGGTGGAGGCCTTGGTGGATTTCCACCTCCTCTGGGGGCTGATGGGGGCTGATCATCAAGAAAAATGATCCTAGAAGGAGGGCCGAATGCCCCACTCCAAACATGCCTCTTTGGCACCTAAGAGATATAACTTACATTTATAAGGAAAATCTCCATTTGTGAGGGAGCCTCCCCTCTGAACCAGGAAGAGGAGGAGACTAAGTCTATAGAAACTCTTATCAATGGGAAGACTACAACTTAAATCTGCATAACAAACTTTCCCTTGTTTACTCTGATTTTCCCCGGGAACCTCCCAGAACCAGTCTCCCCACACCACCCAAGGTCTTCTTTTGTCTTTAGCTGGAGATGGTATTTGGGGTGGTGACTTGGGCCATTTCCGGCAGTTACTCAGTTTTCCTGGGTATCTCCCAGGTCTTCAGGAGGGGGTCCATGTGATCATACTTGTTTGTTTTTGTCCCATTAATCTCTCTCTTAGAGGGGGATCTAGCCAAGAACCTAGAAGGGTAAAGGGAAAATTCTTTTCCTCCCCTATACTATATACAACAAGATTAACTTCATTTTAAAAACTCAAAGAAAAAAATACTGGAAGGAAACAGAGCAAATGGTTTTCTTCCTATACAGACAGCATCCTAAATAATTGCATCCTCTGAGATTTACATAAATCCCACTCAAGCCCCCTCTCCCAGGTCCAGAAGGAAGTCTGGGATCCTCCCCCGGGTCTCTTGAATTCCAGAGGGCTCAGCTGCTAAGATCTGCAGCTCCTGTTTCCTGTCCCCCTTCACCCTTAGTCCCACCGACATCTCACCACCCTCAGCTCTTCTCCTGGCCCCCTTTTTTCCCCCAGCTGCTTTGGGTGTAACAGCCTTAACTGGAGGTGTGGGGAATGGGGACAGGGCGGTGTAAACACAGAGCCGGCTGCCCAGTTCATCACAGCACTTAAATTTCCTCCAGCCACCCTACCCTGGTGAGTTTCTCTCCCCGCCGCATCTGCACGGCCACCACCTGTCACACCACAGCTCAACCCGCCCGCCCCCTTCACACCCCTCCCTCCGCTCTGCTTCCCCCACCCCCAACCCAAAGGAACTCCTCCTTGTTCTCCTGCCCAGGCCGGTAAACTCCTTCCTGCCTCCAGCTACCAGGCCTGAGTGACCAACCCTCATGCACTTCACCCTTGAAGTGTCTGGTCAAGGTATTTTACCAACCAAAAGGCACCTATTCCAGAGAGGAGTTCTACCACTGTCTCAGGGGCATAAGCCGCTGCCACTTCACTTTGGCTGAAAGTCACATTTTCACCTTTACTGCAAGTCTTTTCCAAACTTTCCTGACAAGCATGTATTAATTTCAAAAAAATTTTTAAGGGAGAGGTCACATATACACAAGCAGTTCTAAACCGGGGACAATTTTGCAGTTAGGGGACATATGGGCTTCCCCAGTGGCTCAGACAGCAAAGAATCTGCTTGCAATGCAGGAGACACAGGTTTGATCCCTGGGTTGGGAAGATCCCCTGGAGAAAAGAATGGCTACCCACTCCAATATTCTTGGCTGGAGAATTCCATGGACAGTGCATGCTAAGTCACTTCAATCGTGTCCAACTCTCTGTGACCCTGTGGACTGTGTGTAGCCTGCCTGGCTCCTCTGTTCATGGGATTCTCCAGGCAAGAATACTCGAGTAGGTTGCCATTTCCTCCTCCAGGGGATCTTCCTGACTCAGGGATCAAACCCTCATCTCCATGGACAGAGGAGCATCTAAAAAGAGGAACAGAGTGACTCTTCTCTGTTTAAAGTGGGATCAGTTAAGGGAAACCATTCCATTTATGTTGGCAGAATAATAACAACTATGAATCACTGATAATTTACTCTACAGCCTTACGATCCTGACTGTACCTGACCTCCTGAAGCTAAGCAGGGTGGGGCCTGGTTAGAACCTGGATGGGAGAATTTACTCTGCTCCTAACCCCAGTGGCTCAGCGGTACAGAATCTGCCTGCAGTGCGGGAGACAAAGGAGACACAGGTTCAGTCCTTGGGTCATGAAGATCTCTTGGAAACAGGAATGACAACCCACTCCACTACTCTTGCCAGGAGAATTCCATGGACGGAGGAGCCTGGCAGGCGATGGTCAGGTCGCAAAGAGGCAGACATGACTGAAGCAACTGGGCATGCAAGCACATAACCCTAACTACCCTCTAAGGCAAGTAGCTGTTCCGTTATCATCCCCTTTCTAAGAATGAGGGAACCAAACTGAGGCCAGGAGGAGTAAATAATCCGCCAAGGTCACACAGACAGTGTAATAGACGCAGGATGACTTGAGACAGAGAAGCGTCAGGCCAGGAGGAAATGGTGCTAACGCTCACACTTGGGTCCTAGACTTGCCACACACAGATATTTCCTTCGTTTCTACCCCGTTGCTGAGCAAACAGAGAACGTGTCAAAGGAGGCATGAAGCTTTGGCCACTAAATTTCATCCCAAAATTGTGAATGGCAAATTTGCATTTTGTAAATAGAACTTCAAAGTGTGTTTCATTCAAGAGGCTTGATTTTTGGTCTTTAAAATTAATGAACCATGTTATCAGTACACTAAATATATGTATGTGTATGTATGTATTTTTCTTAATACTTTGAAATGTGCATTTTTAAATATAGTGAGAGAAGGGGAGGCAGGCCAGATGGCTTCACTGGAGACCTACCAAGTGTTTAAAGAAGAATTAGCATCAGTTCTACACAATCTCTTCCAGAAAAATTGAAGAGGAGGGAACACTGCCCAGTTCATTTTATGAAGCTAGTATTAATTCTAATACCAATACTAGACAAAGATAGTATAACAAAAGGAGAACTACAGACAAATATCCCTCATGAATATAGATGTAAAAAGTCCTTAGCAAAATATTAGCAAGTAGAATTCAACAATATATAAGAATTATGTCAGAGATACAAAGCTTGTTCATTTTGAAAGTCAATAAATTTAATTTAAAAATGATTAGATCCTTCAATCCAAAAACATGCATTTGACAAAATTCAATATCCATTTGTGATAAGGAATAACAGAAAAGCAAGAACAGAGGGAAACTTTCTCAACTTGATTTTTAAATGTAACCACACGCACAAAAAAACCCCTACAATTGATATTTTGCTTATTGATAAAAGACTGAATGTTTTCTCCCTATAATCAAAAACAAGGCAAGGATATCTGCTCTCATCACTCTTATTTAATGCAGTGTTGGAAGTTCTAGCCTGTGCAAAAAGGCAAGAAAAGGAAATAAAAGGCATACATATCAGAAAGTTAGAAATAAAACTATACCTATTTGCAGATGATATATAATAATTTTCTGTGCGGAAAATCCCAAGGAATCTATTTAAAAGAAAAAGGAAAAAATTAATTCAGCAAGGCTGCAGGTTATCAAATAAGTATACAAAACTCAATTGTATTCCTATAAATTAGCAACGCACATGTGAAAACAAAATTTTTTAATATAATGCCACTTACAGTCACAAAAAAACGGTATAAATCTATTTTACATGCACTTGTATGCTGAAGATTAAACAATGCTAATTTTAAAATAAAACTTAAAAATATCTAAATCAATGGAAAGACATATTCATGAATTGAAAGGCTCAATATAATAAAGATTCTGTGCTGTGTTTAGTCGCTCAGTCATGTCCTACTTTTTGTGACCCCACGGAGTGTAGCCCACCAGGCTCCTCTGTCCATGGGATTCTCCAGGCAAGAACACTGGAGTGGGTTGCCAAAGCCCTCCTCCAGGGGATCTTCCCCACCTAGGGATCAAATCTAGGTCTCCCACATTGCAGGCAGATTCTTTATCATCTGAGCCACCAGGGAAGCCCGAGAATACTGGAGTGGGTAGCCTATCCCTTCTCCAAGGGATCTTCCCCCTGAGGAATCAAACCAGGGTCTCCTGCATTGCAGGCAGATTAGAAAACTTCTGCTCTGTGAAAGACCCTCTTAAATAAATTAAAAGACTAGCTATAAAGTGTAAGAAATTAGCCACAAAGCACGAGTCTGCCTTGTTTTGTGGCTAAGTCGTGTCCAACCCTTTGCCATTAGGGAAATACAGATTAAATCCACAATGAGATATCCCACCCATCAAAATGGCTAAAATAAAAGATAGTAACAATACTAAATTCTGCTCAGGATACAGAGAAATTCGATCACTCGTACGATGTTGAGAGTGTAAACTAGTACAGCCACTCGAGAAGACAGTGTGGCAGTATCTTAAAAAACTAAACATAGACTTATCCTATGACCTAGCATTACACTCCTGCTCATTCATCCCAAAGAAATGAAGATTTACGGTCACACGAAAACCTGTACACAAATGTGTATGCTCAGTTACTCATTCCTATCCAACTCTTTTCAACCCCATGCACTGTCGATGGCCAGGCTTCTTTGTCCATGGGATTTTCCAGGCAAGAATACTGGAGTGGTTTGCCACTTCCTACTCCAAAAACATGTGTATAACAACCTTATTTGCAATAGCCCAAACCTGAAAATAACCCAAGTGTCCTTCAATGGGCAAATGGTTAAACAAATTGTGGTACATCTATACCATAGCTATGGTTCAGCAATAAAAATAACAAACTATTAATACAGTCAACAACCTGGATGAATAACCAGAGAGTTCTGCAAAATGACCAAAGCCAATCCCGAAGGTTACAAACTATGTGATTCCATTTACATAACATTCTTGAAATGAAAACATTCTAGAAATGAAGAAAAGGTGAGGGCTTGCTAGTGGTTAAAGAAGGGTTCAGGGCAGGAAGGAAACAGATGTGGCTATAAAAGGGCACCCTGAGGGATTTTTGTGATGGAAATGGACTCTATCTTGACTTTCAGTGTCCACATCTTGGTTGTATGAGGTGTTACCGTGCAGGGGAAAGTAGGTCAAAGCATAGGAAATTCCTCTGTATAATTTTTACAACTACATATGAAAATATAACGATCTCAAAATAGAAAATTCATTTAAAGCATGTATTTGAGTTATATTATTATATTATAACAAACTACATCATAATTATAAACTATATTATATTACATCTATTTAAATAACTGGATATCTGTATGGAATTCACCTTGAGCTTTTCAGAAAGAAAGAAAGAAATGCTTAAATATGGGCTTTAGGAAAAAGTATGAACAATACAAGCCCAGAACAGACCAGTTCCTTGATTAAGGTTAAAAAGTAGCCACTCACTGGAGAAGGCAGCCCTAAAATGTGACCAGGAGACAAGTCACCCACTCTCCTGAAGAGCAGGCACCTATACTCCATGTAAAATAAACTGTAGACAGAGAAATTGCAACGTGAGAAGAGTGTGGAAAGCGAGGAAGGGGTGTCATAATGACTAGTGCAAACAGAGTCACCACGGAGTCTAGGAAGAACCAGAGGGTGAGACACGAGGTGTTTTTCCAGCACTGACCGGGACAGAATACAGCTGGCCAACACAAACATCCAGTCCGCTGGGCAAACACACTCCTGGCTGAAGGCGAATTTTTCACTTGGGGCAGTCACCATGTGATGAAAATACACCCTCTAGGAAATCCAATTTCCCTTGCTTAGGTTCTATATTCATCAAGCAACCTTCTGATCTTAATTTGATTTTTGATGGTTTCCTTACTAGAAGAGAAGGAGCTAATGGAATCCAATCTGTTAAATGATTATGTGTTTTCTTCCCTTATGACTCTCCCATGGATTTTTGGCATTGGGTATTTTGTTCCAAACTGTTTTCTCTCTCAGGCATGATAGTATTTTCCCTCCAACAAAAATACAACCCCCTCGAACAAAGGGACTGAGTCAACAACCATTTATTAAGCACCTGCTATGTGCCTGGACCTGTGCAAGGATCAAAAGCAAAATGCAGCTGAGATACGATTTGTGCCCTGGTGATGACTAATTTCCTGGCGGTCTTGTCACAGCAGAGCCAGCAGTTGCCATTATGGCTAAGAATGTGGGCTTCAGAACCAAACCAATGGAACTGGATTTCTGGTGCCAACATTTTCGGTGTGTGTGATCATGAGCAAGTTATGTAACCACCCTGACCCTCAGTTTCCTCGCCTATAAATCAGGCGGGAGATTTCCCAAGATGTTGTGAGGATTAAATGAGTTAATCTGGAGAACACATAGCAACAGAGACATAGGAAGCCTTCATTAAATGGGGTTATTATGACTCTGTGATCATTCTCACAGTAATAATTTTCAATTGGGTTGAGACTACACTTCCGTCTACCACCCGCTTAACTTGTCTGGCCACCCAAGGTCCAATTATTTCCAGGCATCTGGGAACACCAGGGAATGTGGAGAAGTTCAATGAATCTGCCAACTGACTCAAAGGGTGGCTCATTTAGGCACTCTCACAGGACTCCTGTTACCCTGCCATGCTGCTTCCGCTCCTTCCCAAAATGGGGCACGACCTGCCCTCATTCGCCACAGTGCTTCGGGGCCTTCACATTTGTGACTTGACCTTCAGAAGTCGTGGAGGTAGCCAAAGGGACCTGTGCCCAACTCTTAGAATCTGAGCTTACCACTAAGTTTCAAAGGCTGCCTCTGTTCCACTTTTCAAGACCATGCTGTCTCCAGGCCCCAGGAGAAGGGTGGAGGGCCGGTTCTTCTGTTTTGTTTCTTTCATTTGGCTGCTCTGGGTCTTCACTGCTGTGTGTAGGCTTTCTCTACTTGCAGGAAGCTTGGGCTGCTCTCCAGATGCGGTGCTCGGCTTCTGCTTGCTGTGTCTTCCCTTGTTGCAGAGCTCGGGCTCAGTACAGGCTCAGTAGCTGTGATGCTCAAGCTCAGTTTCCCCACGGCATGGGGAATCTTCCGGGGCCAGGAGTTGAACTCATGTCCCCGGCATTGGCAGGCGGATTCTTAACCGTTGGACCACCAGCGAAGTCTGTCTTGTTTCGTTTCAAACAGACACTTAACCTCAGAGATGCAGCCAGGCCCACCAAGAAGACAGTCCTCTTCGTTCCTCGGCAGAGCTGTTGAGTCGTATGCACGCCACCAGCTCCCCACGCCTAGGTACGCTTTGCTTTACCTGGGCAGGACCAAGAGGCCCAATATCAAGGGAATCAGTCCACCAGCGACCCCTGGGCTCCCTGCACCAGAAACAGACAATTGCAACATCAATGACCTCCCCCTCCAGTCACCAAGGTTTCAAGCAACCTCGTGCTGCTTTGTGGATGGAGAGGCAGCCTGCCACATCCATTTACACTCGTGTTGCCCAGCATAAGGCACAACAGCTGACCTTGGGGGGAACAGCTGACCTGGGGGTGGGGGACGGCAGGAGAGGGGAGAGAACTTTCCCACTTGTCACAGCTTCAGTCATGCCAAGTGTCTGAACAGAATCCTCAGCAGGACAAACACCAATCTGACCTCCCGAAATAATTGAAAAACAATTTGAATAATTGAAAAGCAATCTGTTGTTAGGCTTCTTTTTTTTAAAAGGTAAACACTAAAAGGCAATACAGCAAAACCTATTTAAATCCTCTCTGCCCTCCTCTCCCAGGCTTTGTCCCTTGAGCTACTCTTTTTCTCTCCCTTAAGTAGCTCTTTCTACAATGAATCTGTCAAGGCTCCCTCTACTCATCAACCTGGATGCGGGCTATGAAGCTGGCAGAAAGAAACAGAATCTTCCCCCAAAGTTCAGGGGAAACACACACCTGCAGAGCTGTGTACGCTCCTGCTTTAATTCTGTTTGTCTTTCCCACGTATTAGGTTAAACAGTTTTCCAACCAGTTATTGTTAAGTACATCTTGTCTCTCACTGACATGACTATATATTCACCCTTGAACTTGAGCAACAACTCATCAATTGTTGTTGGTGGTGTTTTACAAAAGGAAAATAAAGATTTTAAGGGGGCTTCCCTGACGGTCTAGTGGCTAAGACTTCACCTTCCAATGCAGGGAGTGCAGGTTCAATCCCTGGTCAGGGAACCAAGATCCCACATCCCTTGAGGCCAAAAAACCAAAACATAAAACCAAAACAATGTTGTAACAAATTCAATAAAGAAAAAAAAAAATAGTCCACATTAAAAAAAAAAAAATCCTTAAAAGGAAAGACTTTAAGAAGAGAGGGAAGTACTTCCCTGGTGATCCAGTGGCTAAGACTTTGAGCGTCCAATGCAGGGGGCCCAGGTTCGATCCTTGGTTGGGAAACGATCCCACAGGCTACAAGTAAGTATTCACATGCCCCAACTAAGATCCAGCACAGTCAAATAAAAAAAAATTTTTTTTTTTAAGTAGAAAAGGGTATGGAGGAGAAGAATGAGGACAAGAAGAAGCAATAAAGGAAAGCAGGTGATGGAAAATGAGAGAGGAGGGACCAGAACCGGGCCTCTTCTGTATGGTTGGACAAAGAGTCTGGGGCCAGGCAGAAAGGGGGCCTTCCAGACAGTCCGTGGCTTTCCCAGCATGTGCTGGTGGATCCCAAATAAGATCAACGGCGGATGACACGGCACGTTCTCCAAACACCTTCCTGAGAACACCTCCCACGATGTGTCAAAACAAATGAAATTCCACATCCCTGCTTGTAAATATTTTCCCCCAGCAATAAATGAAAGCTGTGATTCTACAGATCCCTCTCAGCTTAGCATCCTTTATGAGGTGTATAAATAAGACCCACCGCATGATTGGAGAGCTGCTACCCTGGCAGTAGCTTCTTATACCACGGGCGAGCGTGTATTTACATAATTCAATTCAACAAATACTGATTGAATATACATAGTATTATATAAATATGTATCAATACATACGAGAACCAAATGAAGAGAAGTTGGTCAGAATCAGGCAATGTGGGAGTGACGGTGGGGTGCCGACGTCAGCCCCCTCAATTCCTGCCATGGGACCGTGCCTCCGACTTGGGGTACAGATGTTCCTATAGCACTTGTCGGGGGGTTATTCACCTAGCACTCCCCGTGCCCAGCCCTGACCCCACAGTGCAGGGGTTAAATACTATCTGTGCTCATGCATTATATTAACATGCATCACACACCACAGAAAATACTCATAAGATGCAGGAATCACATCTTTATTTCCAAACACATTTGTTGTGAAAATGTCTTAGAGACTGGGGGAACCAGAAGGAAAGGTTAGCATTTTTGACGAAGGAATAAAAGGTCTTGAGGTGCATCTGTTCTGTGAACATTTAGGTTGAGTGAGTGGCTTTTCAGATATTAGCGGATACTTGGCTAAGCTCAAAGACTTGGGCGGAGAAAATGACATGCTGGGGACGTATTTTTTTCTGAATCTACACTGAAGGAAAAATTAAAAACTGCTCTGTACTAGCCTGCTCAAGCTGCCAGAACAGAGGACCACAGACAGGGTGGCTTAAGTCACGGAATTTTATTTTCTCACAGTCCTAGAGCCTCGAAGTCCAAAATCAAGGTGTCAGCCAAATTCGTTTTCAGTGCGACGCTCTTTCTGGTTTGCAGACGGCCACCTTCACACTATTTCCTCACATGGTATTTGTTCTATATGCCCACGGAGAAAGAGAAATTTCTGGTCTCTCCTCCTCTGGTGACCAAAAGGTCACCAGTCTTATTGGATTAGTGCCCCATCCTTATGACCCCGTTTGACTTTAATTACTTCCCCACTGGCCCTACCTTCATATACAGTCAGACTGGGCATTAGAGGGGCTTCCCAGGTGACTCGGCAGTAAAGAACCCACCTGCCAATGCAGGAGATGCAAGAGACTCAGGTTCGATCCCTGGGTCAGGAAGATCCCCTGGAGAAGGGAATGACTACCCACTCCAGTATTCTTGCCTGGAGAATCCCAGGGACAGAGGAGCCTGGTAGTCTTCCACGGGGTCACAAAGAGTCAGACACAACTGCGGGGTCACAAAGAGTCAGACACAACTGAGGGACTAACACACCACTACTACTTCTATGAGAGGAATTACAGGCAGAACTCGATTGTGTAAAATTGTCCAAATGAGCAAAATGACTTGGCACAGGCATTAGAGATTCAGGATACAACTTTTGTGGACAGTGGGTGGAGGATGAAGGGGAACACAGTTCAACCCCTAACATGCTCCCAAGTGTTTTCAAATAAAAATATTGCTTATCTAAATACCTTCTGAAGCTAAAATCTATAGATGCATTTCATAAGCACTAAAGTTGAAAATGACCAACAAAGAATGAATTTAATACATACGTTGCTACTGTGTAGGTTGTCGGTGATAATGATTGCTTGACTTTGCTTTTCTCCCCCCCTTGTTTTACACTGACTCTCTTAACTTCTCAGCATCCAAAGTTCATTCATGCTAGGCTATGAGCCCGCTGAGAACAGAAGGCATTTCTTTTCAGCTCCCTAAAGAGTCTGGCACATACCAGGAGCTTCACAAATGCTTGGCTCTTTGGCTTGTGGACATGGGGTTGCAAGGAGGAAATTCATGAGAAGGGCCTGAGGGGGTGGAGGCGGGTTGCGGGGGACCCTTCTCTTGCTCTCCCTGCCTCTCTGCAAGTTGAAGAAGAGAGCCCTGTAACAGGAGCAGCCACTGTGTCCTAAGGAGAGAAGACGCGATACCTGAAGTCAGTTCTCTGAGCGCTGCATGCTCTGAGAATGTCAACACATCAGTTGGGATGAAGTAAAACCCAACTGCCCTTTTGTTCCCCGGGCCATGTACCTAAAAGTTACCAGGACCCAGGCCAAGGGAGAAGGCAATTACACCAGAGGTCATGGGAAACAATGGCATCCCTGGTCACTTAGTGGTAAAGCATCTGCCTGCAATGCAGGAGATGCAGGAGACTCAGGTTTGATCCCTGGCTCGGGAAAATACTCTAGAGGAGGAAATGTCAACCCACTCCAGTATTCTTGCTGGGAAACTCTTGGGTGTAAGATAGGCTACAAGGATATATTACACAGCACAGGGAATATAGGTAATATTTTTATTAACTGTAAATGAAGCATAACCTTTTAAATTATATAAAATGAATATTAAAAATTATTTAAATTAAAATTTTTTAAAACCCAGAAATTTTATGTGGTTCAACCTAATGTCATAATATTTAGCTAACTCTTACATAGCACCTTCAAGGCAAGCCTCCAAACTCTTCACACACGGTCTCGCTTCATCCTCATGCAGGCCTGTGAGGTAGATGCTGTCAGTATCCCAGCTTTATAGAGAGGCCTAAGTGGTTGCTGGGAAGTGTCAAGGATTCAAATGCAGGCAGCCTAGGCTCAGAACCCACACAGGATGAGCCAAGATGCTCAGAAAAGTCCTCCAGCAGCAAGTCAACCCAGGAAGCCTCGTGCCCTCTTAGGCCCATCACAGAGACAAAAGGCCTTCATGCTGTGACAGGGTTGAGGTTGCCCTGCCAGGAGTTGACCCCGAGGGTTCAATTCACATCACGGGAACTCAGACTTGCATCAGGTTCACTTAACAAGCATCTGTGACATGAATGCCTGAGGGAAGAGGGAAAGAATGAGTGAACAAAAGCAGAGGAGGCGCTTTCATTTCAACAGAGAAGCAACAGTGCCCAAGCACCCGAAACACTCAGGTGTGCAGAGCTGGGGCAGGCAGGAGCTGCTGAATGCAATTACCTGGGGACATTTCACAAAAGCCCAAAATTACTGAAAAGAATATCACCTTCATTTTGCAGGAGAAGAAATGAGTTGGGAGAGCTGACAGAGCCCCCGCCCCCCGATTCTGACCACACTCTTCTCAGCCCTTCCTCTGTCTTCCTGGGTGCCCAGCACCCCTTCTTTCCCAATAGAAAAATTAACCTAATTGGGAAATCCGGTTAAGAGGATTCAATTGCAGGGGGAGTCCATGTGCAGCATGAGAGGAGTGCGGTGGTCTTCGGGAACCGTTTCTGACCGCCATAGCCTGGTTGAGCTTTCTCCATGATGCAGGCGTACACCCGCCGGAAAAGAACACCAAAGTCAGCAGTCAGGGTGTCGGCACCCTAGGTCACCGCTGCAGAAATGAGACACTGTCATTCCCTCACGGTGGCACCTTTTTCAATATTTCTTATCAGCCACCAAAAGCTACTGCCATTACAACATTACCTCGTGATGGGCATATTACAATTTCCTAGATTACATCTTATCTGACATTAGCTACATTTTAGGGTTGTTGCTTCCTGGCACTTTAATTTCATAAGTAAGCTATCTCCAAATCGCAGAGGAGGATGAGTTACAGCCACTTCCATCCATTCTGTAAGCCTCGTTCCAGAAGCTAACATTTTCTTCCCTGGGCTAACATTTTCATCCCCTGGATTCCAGGGTGTACAATCTGTTGGTTCTATAGCTTAACTTATTAAGTTCTTAACCTTAACCTTAGTTCTGTCAATTAACCATAATAAGTAAGGATGAGGTTCTTTACCTCGATTACTTTGTTTTCTTTTTTGGGGAGTTCAGCATGAGAGGAACTGGGGCTTCACTGGTGGCTCAGATAATAAAGAATCTGCCTACAATGCAGGAGATTCAGGTTCGATCCCTAGGTGGGGAAGATCCCCTGGAGAAGGGAATGGCTACCCACTCCAGTATTCTTGACTGGAGAATGCCATGGACAGAGGAGCCCGGCAGGCTACAGTCCATGGGGTCACAAAGAGTCAGACACGACTGAGGGACTACAGTACTGCTGCTATGAGAGGAACTACAGGCAGAACTTGATTGTGTAAGATTGTCATTTGCAGAGTAAAACCTTTAGTAAGAGATGAATCATCGAACTGCTGGGAAATTTTTCTTCTTATTGTTCTTAATTTTAAGTACAAGGATTAGTTAGCTTATATAAAGAGATACCAAAGAGAGAATTCTAGGTAATATTACTATACAATCATCAAGGGTTAATACAGGTCAAGGGAAAAGAATGTGTTCTTACAAAATGTAATAACTCACCCACATTTTATATCCTACCCCTGATGAGTCAAACAACAAAAAAAAAACTTCAAATAGAGCACATGAGGGGTGGATAAGGCCCTTAAAACACTGTCGACTTGACTTCCCTTCACTGCCAGATGGCAAGATTCAGGAATGGAAGGAAGGGAAGGAGATGGGACTTAACTCACTTCCTCAGGAAATCCACCCCCTTGTAGTACGCGGCAAAGCATAAAGGAAAAAAGAACAAAGCAAAGGAATGGGCAAGTTGAGATTATTTAAAAGGATGAGTTGAAAAGAATCACTGTGTTAAATCTCTTGGTAGGGCAAACAGCTACTGTCCCTGGGGAAGGACCTTCTGTACAATCATCTTTTCAGCCCCATGGTCTTCACTTCTGCCGCTCCTCTACTGGCCCCCAGTTTAAGCCCTTGTGCAGTTGACTGTATAGAAGTCACCATTCTGTTCTTGGAGAGGGTGTGGAGAAAGGGAGCCCTCCTACACTGCTGGTGGGAATGTAAACTGGCACAGCCACTGTGGAGAATGGAACGGAGGTTCCTCACAAAATGAAAAATGGAGTTGCTATGTGATCCTGCAGCCCCAGAAAAAAAAAAAAAACTAATTCAAAAGATACATGCATGCCAATATTCACAGCAGCACTATTTACAATAGCCAAGATATGGAAGCAACCTATGTGTTTATCCACAGATGAATGGATAAAGATGTGGTATATATATACATACACACACACACACACAATGGAATATTATTCATCCATAAATAAGAATAAAATAATGCCATTAGCAGCAACAG